>NC_083602.1:0-1200000 GCF_029168945.1 Cannabis sativa
TGAAATTTCATGATCTTTGGAGATGTGTAGGTTGAGATTTTAACGGATAACTAACGAGTGTAAGAGTAAGGAAAAAACTTGCATAAAAATTTCCCACACGAAAAGAAGAATATTTTCAATTAGGGGGCCATTTCAACAAAATTTTAGCAAAGCCATTCTTCATATTATTCATTTCTTAGTAGTACGAATTGATTGTGACTAGTGGCAAAAAAAATTCGAGATTTGAATCGAGACACATGTTCACAAAGAGGTACCCTTTATCGAAATGTGAGATTTTCACTATTTCGATTAAAACGATCGTTAGTGCAAAGAAAACTAATTTTTCTCTCAATGTGTCCAAGAGAAAAGTGATGCACGACGATCTTGGCTAGGCCCAAGTGAAATTTCATGATCTTTGGAGATGTGTAGGTTGAGATTGCAACAGATAACTTGCGAGTGTAAGAGTAAGGAAAAAACTTGTTAAAATTTCCCACGAAAAAGAAGAATATTTTCAATTAGGGGGCCATTTCAACAAATTTCTTGCATTATTCTTCATATTCATTTCTTAGTAGTACAAATTGATTGTGACTAGTGGCAAAAAAAATTCTGAGATTGAATAAGGGCCACATTTCACAAAGGGGTACCACTATCGTAAATGTGAGATTTTCACTATTTCGATTAAAACGATCGTTAAGTCAAGAAAACTAATTTTTCTCTCAACGTGTCCAAGAGAAAAGTGATGCACAACACGGTCTTGGCTAGGCCCTCGTGAAATTTCATGATCTTTGAAGATGTGTAGGTCGATATTTTAAGAGATAACTAACGAGTGTAAAGAGTAAGGAAAAAACTTGTAAAAATTTCCCCGAAAAGAAGAATATTTTCAGTCAAATTAGGGGGCCATTTCAACAAAGAATTTTAACCCAAAACCATTCTTTCAGTATTCATTTCCTTAAACGTAGTGACACAAGTTGATTGTGACTAGTGGCAAAAAAAATTCCGAGAAGTTGGTCGAGCCACCATTTCACAAAGTACCCTTATCGTAAGCATGTGAGATTTTCACTATTTCGATTAAAACGATCAGTTAGTGCGAAAGAAAAACTAATTTTCTCTCCAACGTGTCCAAGAGAAAAGTGATGCACAACATGAAGTCTTGGCTAGGCGCATAAATGAAATTTCATGATCTTTGGAGATGTGTAGGTTGAGATTTTAAGAGATTACTAACGAGTGTAAGAGTAAGGAAAAAACTTGTTAAAATTTCCCACGAAAGAAGAATATTTTCAATTAGAGGGGCCATTTCAACAAAATTTTAATCCCAAAACCATTCTTCATATTCTATTTCTTAGTAATTACTAGAATTGATTGTGACTAGTGGGCAAAAAATATTAGGATTGGTCGGGCCACATTTCACAAAGGGGTACCACTCATCGAAATGTGAGATTTTCACTATTTCGATTAAAACGATCGTTAGTGCAAGAAAACTAATTTTTCTCTCAACGTGTCCAAGAGAAAAGTGATGCACAACTTGGTCTTGGCTATGGCCCCCGTAGAAATTTCACTTGATCTTTGGAGATGTGTAGGTTGAGATGTTGAAGAGATAACTAACGAGTGTAAGAGTAAGGAAAAAACTTTGTTAAAATTTCCCTGAAAAGAAGAATATTTTTTCAATTAAGGGGGCCATTTCAACAAATTTTAACCCAAGAACCATTCTTCATATTCATTTCTTAGTAGTTCCTGACAAATTGATTGTGACTAGTGGCAAAAAATATTCCGAGATTGGTCCGGGCCACATTTCACAAAGGGGTACCACTATCAGAAATGTGAGATTTTCGATATTTCGATTAAAACGATCGTTAGTGCAAGATAACTAATTTTTCTCTCAACGTGTCCAAGAGGAAAGTGATGCACAACGGTCTTGGCTAGGCCCCCGTGAAATTTCATGATCTTTGGAGATGTGTAGGTTGAGATTTTAACAGATAACTAACGAGTGTAAGAGTAAGGAAAAAACTTGTAAAAATTTCCCCTGAAAAGAAGAATATTTTCAATTAGGGGGCCATTTCAACAAATTTTAACCCAAAACCATTCTTCATATTCATTTCTTAGTAGTACAAATTGATTGTGACTAGTGGCAAAAAAAATTCCGAGATTTGTCCGGGCCACATTTCACAAAGGGGTACTAATTATCGAAATGTGAGATTTTCACTATTTCGATTAAAACGATCGTTAGTGCAAGAAAACTAATTTTTCTCTCAATGTGTCCAAGAGAAAAGTGATGCACAACGGTCTTGGCTAGGCCCCGTGAAATTTCATGATCTTTGGAGATGTGTAGGTTGAGATTTTAACAGATAACTAACGAGTGTAAGAGTAAGGAAAAAACTTGTTAAATTTTCCCCTGAAAAGAAGAATATTTTCAATTAGGGGGCCATTTCAACAAATTTTAACCCAAAACCATTCTTCATATTCATTTCTTAGTAGTACAAATTGATTGTGACTAGTGGCAAAAGAATTCCGAGATTGGTCCGGGCCACATTTCACAAAGGGGTACCACTATCAGAAATGTGAGATTTTCACTATTTCGATTAAAACGATCGTTAGTGCAAGAAAACTAATTTTTCTCTCAACGTGTCCAAGAGAAAAGTGATGCACAACGGTCTTGGCTAGGCCCCCGTGAAATTTCATGATCTTTGGAGATGTGTAGGTCGATATTTTAAGAGAGAACTAACGAGTGTAAGAGTAAGGAAAAAACTTGTTAAAATTTCCCCTGAAAAGAAGAATATTTTCAATTAGGGGGCCATTTCAACAAATTTTAACCCAAAACCATTCTTAATATTCATTTCTTAGTAGTACAAATTGATTGTGACTAGTGGCAAAAATATTCCGAGATTGGTCCGGGCCACATTTCACAAAGGGGTACCACTATCAGAAATGTGAGATTTTCACTATTTCGATTAAAACGATCGTTAGTGAAAGATAACTAATTTTTCCCTCAACGTGTCCAGGAGAAAAGTGATGCACAACGGTCTTGGCTAAGCGCCCGTGAAATTTCATGATCTTTGGAGATGTGTAGGTTGAGATTTTAACAGATAACTAACGAGTGTAAGAGTAAGGAAAAAACTTGTTAAAATTTCCCCTGAAAAGAAGAATATTTTCAATTAGGGGGCCATTTCAACAAATTTTAACCCAAAACCATTCTTCATATTCATTTCTTAGTAGTACAAATTGATTGTGACTAGTGGCAAAAAAATTCCGAGATTGGTCCGGGCCACATTTCACAAAGGGGTACCACTATCAGAAATGTGAGATTTTCACTATTTCGATTAAAACGATCGTTAGTGCAAGAAAACTAATTTTTCTCCCAACGTGTCCACGAGAAAAGTGATGCACAACGGTCTTGGCTAGGCCCCCGTGAAATTTCATGATCTTTGGAGATGTGTAGGTCGATATTTTAAGAGAGAACTAACGAGTGTAAGAGTAAGAAAAAAACTTGTAAAAATTTCCCCTGAAAAGAAGAATATTTTCAATTAGGGGGCCATTTCAACAAATTTTAACCCAAAACCATTCTTCATATTCATTTCTTAGTAGTACAAATTGATTGTGACTAGTGGCAAAAAAAATTCCGAGATTGGTCCGGGCCACATTTCACAAAGGGGTACCACTATCAGAAATGTGAGATTTTCACTATTTTGATTAAAACGATCGTTAGTGCAATAAAACTAATTTTTCTCTCAACGTGTCCAAGAGAAAAGTGATGCACAACGGTCTTGGCTAGGCGCCCGTGAAATTTCATGATATTTGGAGATGTGTAGGTTGAGATTTTTACAGATAACTAACGAGTGTAAGAGTAAGGAAAAAACTTGTTAAAATTTCCCCTGAAAAGAAGAATATTTTCAATTAGGGGGCCATTTCAACAAATTTTAACCCAAAACCATTCTTCATATTCATTTCTTAGTAGTACAAATTGATTGTCACTAGTGGCAAAAAATATTCTGAGATTGGTCCGGGCCACATTTCACAAAGGGGTACCACTATCAGAAATGTGAGATTTTCACTATTTCGATTAAAACGATCGTTAGTGCAAGATAACTAATTTTTCTCTCAACGTGTCCAAGAGAAAAGTGATGCACAACGGTCTTGGCTAGGCCCCCGTGAAATTTCATGATCTTTGGAGATGTGTAGGTTGATATTTTAACAGATAACTAACGAGTGTAAGAGTAAGGAAAAAAATTGTTAAAATTTCCCCTGAAAAGAAGAATATTTTCAATTAGGGGGTTATTTCAACAAATTTTAACCCAAAACCATTCTTCATATTCATTTCTTAGTAGTACAAATTGATTGTGACTAGTGGCAAAAAAAATTCAGAGATTGGTCCGGGCCACATTTCACAAAGGGGTACCACTATCAGAAATGTGAGATTTTCACTATTTCGATTAAAATGATCGTTAGTGCAAGATAACTAATTTTTCTCTCAACGTGTCCAAGAGAAAAGTGATGCACAACGGTCTTGGCTAAGCGCCCGTGAAATTTCATGATCTTTGGAGATGTGTAGGTTGAGATTTTAACAGATAACTAACCAGTGTAAGAGTAAGGAAAAAACTTGTTAAAATTTCCCCTGAAAAGAAGAATATTTTAAATTAGGGGGCCATTTCAACAAATTTTAACCCAAAACCATTCTTCATATTCATTTCTTAGTAGTACAAATTGATTGTGTCTAGTGGCAAAAAAAATTCCGAGATTGGTCCGGGCCACATTTCACAAAGGGGTACCACTATCAGAAATGTGAGATTTTCACTATTTCGATTAAAACGATCGTTAGTGCAAGAAAACTAATTTTTCTCTCAACGTGTCCAAGAGAAAGGTGATGCACAACGGTCTTGGCTAGGCCCCCGTGAAATTTCATGATCTTTGGAGATGTGTATGTTGAGATTTTAACAGATAACTAACGAGTGTAATAGTAAGGAAAAAACTTGTTAAAATTTCCCCTGAAAAGAAGAATATTATCAATTAGGGGGCCATTTCTACAAATTTTAACCCAAAACCATTCTTCATATTCATTTCTTAGTAGTACAAATTGATTGTGACTAGTGGCAAAAAATATTCCTAGATTGGTCCGGGCCACATTTCACAAAGGGGTACCACTATCAGAAATGTGAGATTTTCACTATTTCGATTAAAACGATCGTTAGTGCAAGAAAACTAATTTTTCTCTCAACGTGTCCAAGAGAAAAGTGATGCACAACGGTCTTGGCTAGGCCCTCGTGAAATTTCATGATCTTTGAAGATGTGTAGGTCGATATTTTAAGAGATAACTAACGAGTGTAAGAGTAAGAAAAAAACTTGTAAAAATTTCCCCTGAAAAGAAGAATATTTTCAATTAGGGGGCCATTTCAACAAATTTTAACCCAAAACCATTCTTCATATTCATTTCTTAGTAGTACAAGTTGATTGTGACTAGTGGCAAAAAATATTCCGAGATTGGTCCGGGCCACATTTCACAAAGGGGTACCACTATCAGAAATGTGAGATTTTCACTATTTCGATTAAAACGATCGTTAGTGCAAGAAAACTAATTTTTCTCTCAACGTGCCCAAGAGAAAAGTGATGCACAACGGTCTTGGCTAGGCGCCCGTGAAATTTCATGATCTTTGGAGATGTGTAGGTTGAGATTTTAAGAGATTACTAACGAGTGTAAGAGTAAGGAAAAAACTTGTTAAAATTTCCCCTGAAAAGAAGAATATTTTCAATTAGGGGGCCATTTCAACAAATTTTAACCCAAAACCATTCTTCATATTCATTTCTTAGTAGTACAAATTGATTGTGACTAGTGGCAAAAAATATTCCGAGATTGGTCCCGGCCACATTTCACAAAGGGGTACCACTATCAGAAATGTGAGATTTTCACTATTTCGATTAAAACGATCGTTAGTGCAAGATAACTAATTTTTCTCTCAACGTGTCCAAGAGAAAAGTGATGCACAACGGTCTTGGCTAGGCCCCCGTGAAATTTCATGATCTTTGGAGATGTGTAGGTCGATATTTGAAGAGATAACTAACGAGTGTAAGAGTAAGAAAAAAACTTGTAAAAATTTCCCCTGAAAAGAAGAATATTTTCAATTAGGGGGCCATTTCAACAAATTTTAACCCAAAACCATTCTTCATATTCATTTCTTAGTAGCACAAATTGATTGTGACTAGTGGCAAAAAAAATTCCGAGATTGGTCCGGGCCACATTTCACAAAGGGGTACCACTATCAGAAATGTGAGATTTTCAATATTTCGATTAAAACGATCGTTAGTGAAAGATAACTAATTTTTCTCTCAACGTGTCCAAGAGAAAAGTGATGCACAACGGTCTTGGCTAAGCGCCCGTGAAATTTCATGATCTTTGGAGATGCGTAGGTTGAGATTTTAACAGATAACTAACGAGTGTAAGAGTAAGGAAAAAACTTGTAAAAATTTCCCCTGAAAAGAAGAATATTTTCAATTAGGGGGCCATTTCAACAAATTTTAACCCAAAACCATTCTTCATATTCATTTCTTAGTAGTAAAAATTTATTTTGACTAGTGGCAAAAAAATATTCCGAGATTTGTCCGGGCCACATTTCACAAAGGGGTACCACTATCAGAAATGTGAGATTTTCACTATTTCGATTAAAACGATCGTTAGTGCAAGAAAACTAATTTTTCTCTCAATGTGTCCAAGAGAAAAGTGATGCACAACAGTCTTGGCTAGGCCCCCGTGAAATTTCATGATCTTTGGAGATGTGTAGGTTGAGATTTTAACAGATAACTAACGAGTGTAAGAGTAAGGAAAAAACTTGTTAAAATTTCCCCTGAAAAAGAAGAATATTTTCAATTAGGGGGCCATTTCAACAAATTTTAACCCAAAACCATTCTTCATATTCATTTCTTAGTAGTACAAATTGATTGTGACTAGTGGCAAAAAAATTCCGAGATTGGTCCGGGCCACATTTCACAAAGGGGTACCACTATCAGAAATGTGAGATTTTCACTATTTCGATTAAAACGATCGTTAGTGCAAGAAAACTAATTTTTCTCTCAACGTGTCCAAGAGAAAAGTGATGCACAACGGTCTTGGCTAGGCCCCCGTGAAATTTCATGATCTTTGGAGATGTGTAGGTCGATATTTTAAGAGAGAACTAACGAGTGTAAGAGTAAGAAAAAAACTTGTAAAAATTTCCCCTGAAAAGAAGAATATTTTCAATTAGGGGGCCATTTCAACAAATTTTAACCCAAAACCATTCTTAATATTCATTTCTTAGTAGTACAAATTGATTGTGACTTGTGGCAAAAAAAATTCCGAGATTGGTCCGGGCCACATTTCACAAAGGGGTACCACTATCAGAAATGTGAGATTTTCACTATTTCGATTAAAACGATCGTTAGTGAAAGATAACTAATTTTTCCCTCAACGTGTCCAGGAGAAAAGTGATGCACAACGGTCTTGGCTAAGCGCCCGTGAAATTTCATGATCTTTGGAGATGTGTAGGTTGAGATTTTAACAGATAACTAACGAGTTTAAGAGTAAGGAAAAAACTTGTTAAAATTTCCCCTGAAAAGAAGAATATTTTCAATTAGGGGGCCATTTCAACAAATTTTAACCCAAAACCATTCTTCATATTCATTTCTTAGTAGTACAAATTGATTGTGACTAGTGGCAAAAAAATTCCGAGATTTGTCCGGGCCACATTTCACAAAGGGGTACCACTATCAGAAATGTGAGATTTTCACTATTTCGATTAAAACGATCGTTAGTGCAAGAAAACTAATTTTTCTCCCAACGTGTCCAAGAGAAAAGTGATGCACAACGGTCTTGGCTAGGCCCCCGTGAAATTTCATGATCTTTGGAGATGTGTAGGTCGATATTTTAAGAGAGAACTAACGAGTGTAAGAGTAAGAAAAAAACTTGTAAAAATTTCCCCTGAAAAGAAGAATATTTTCAATTAGGGGGCCATTTCAACAAATTTTAACCCAAAACCATTCTTCATATTCATTTCTTAGTAGTACAAATTGATTGTGACTAGTGGCAAAAAAATTCCGAGATTGGTCCGGGCCACATTTCACAAAGGGGTACCACTATCAGAAATGTGAGATTTTCACTATTTTGATTAAAACGATCGTTAGTGCAATAAAACTAATTTTTCTCTCAACGTGTCCAAGAGAAAAGTGATGCACAACGGTCTTGGCTAGGCGCCCGTGAAATTTCATGATATTTGGAGATGTGTAGGTTGAGATTTTTACAGATAACTAACGAGTGTAAGAGTAAGGAAAAAACTTGTTAAAATTTCCCCTGAAAAGAAGAATATTTTCAATTAGGGGGCCATTTCAACAAATTTTAACCCAAAACCATTCTTCATATTCATTTCTTAGTAGTACAAATTGATTGTCACTAGTGGCAAAAAATATTCTGAGATTGGTCCGGGCCACATTTCACAAAGGGGTACCACTATCAGAAATGTGAGATTTTCACTATTTCGATTAAAACGATCGTTAGTGCAAGATAACTAATTTTTCTCTCAACGTGTCCAAGAGAAAAGTGATGCACAACGGTCTTGGCTAGGCCCCCGTGAAATTTCATGATCTTTGGAGATGTGTAGGTTGATATTTTAACAGATAACTAACGAGTGTAAGAGTAAGGAAAAAACTTGTTAAAATTTCCCCTGAAAAGAAGAATATTTTCAATTAGGGGGTTATTTCAACAAATTTTAACCCAAAACCATTCTTCATATTCATTTCTTAGTAGTACAAATTGATTGTGACTAGTGGCAAAAAAAATTCCGAGATTGAGTCCGGCCACATTTCACAAAGGGGTACCACTATCAGAAATGTGAGATTTTCACTATTTCGATTAAAACGATCGTTAGTGCAAGATAACTAATTTTTCTCTCAACGTGTCCAAGAGAAAAGTGATGCACAACGGTCTTGGCTAAGCGCCCGTGAAATTTCATGATCTTTGGAGATATGTAGGTTGAGATTTTAACAGATAACTAACGAGTGTAAGAGTAAGGAAAAAACTTGTTAAAATTTCCCCTGAAAAGAAGAATATTTTCAATTAGGGGGCCATTTCAACAAATTTTAACCCAAAACCATTCTTCATAGTCATTTCTTAGTAGTACAAATTGATTGTGACTAGTGGCAAAAAAAATTCCGAGATTGGTCCGGGCCACATTTCACAAAGGGGTACCACTATCAGAAATGTGAGATTTTCACTATTTCGATTAAAACGATCGTTAGTGCAAGAAAACTAATTTTTCTCTCAACGTGTCCAAGAGAAAAGTGATGCACAACGGTCTTGGCTAGGCCCCCGTGAAATTTCATGATCTTTGGAGATGTGTATGTTGAGATTTTAACAGATAACTAACGAGTGTAATAGTAAGGAAAAAACTTGTTAAAATTTCCCCTGAAAAGAAGAATATTTTCAATTAGGGGGTTATTTCAACAAATTTTAACCCAAAACCATTCTTCATATTCATTTCTTAGTAGTACAAATTGATTGTGACTAGTGGCAAAAAAAATTCCGAGATTGGTCCGGGCCACATTTCACAAAGGGGTACCACTATCAGAAATGTGAGATTTTCACTATTTCGATTAAAACGATTGTTAGTGCAAGATAACTAATTTTTCTCTCAACGTGTCCAAGAGAAAAGTGATGCACAACGGTCTGGGCTAAGCGCCCGTGAAATTTCATGATCTTTGGAGATGTGTAGGTTGAGATTTTAACAGATAACTAACGAGTGTAAGAGTAAGGAAAAAACTTGTTAAAATTTCCCCTGAAAAGAAGAATATTTTCAATTAGGGGCCATTTCAACAAATTTTAACCCAAAACCATTCTTCATAGTCATTTCTTAGTAGTACAAATTGATTGTGACTAGTGGCAAAAAAAATTCCGAGATTGGTCCGGGCCACATTTCACAAAGGGGTACCACTATCAGAAATGTGAGATTTTCACTATTTCGATTAAAACGATCGTTAGTGAAAGATAACTAATTTTTCCCTCAACGTGTCCAGGAGAAAAGTGATGCACAACGGTCTTGGCTAAGCGCCCGTGAAATTTCATGATCTTTGGAGATGTGTAGGTTGAGATTTTAACAGATAACTAACGAGTGTAAGAGTAAGGAAAAAACTTGTTAAAATTTCCCCTGAAAAGAAGAATATTTTCAATTAGGGGGCCATTTCAACAAATTTTAACCCAAAACCATTCTTCATATTCATTTCTTAGTAGTACAAATTGATTGTGACTAGTGGCAAAAAAATTCCGAGATTGGTCCGGGCCACATTTCACAAAGGGGTACCACTATCAGAAATGTGAGATTTTCACTATTTCGATTAAAACGATCGTTAGTGCAAGAAAACTAATTTTTCTCCCAACGTGTCCAAGAGAAAAGTGATGCACAACGGTCTTGGCTAGGCCCCCGTGAAATTTCATGATCTTTGGAGATGTGTAGGTCGATATTTTAAGAGAGAACTAACGAGTGTAAGAGTAAGAAAAAAACTTGTAAAAATTTCCCCTGAAAAGAAGAATATTTTCAATTAGGGGGCCATTTCAACAAATTTTAACCCAAAACCATTCTTCATATTCATTTCTTAGTAGTACAAATTGATTGTGACTAGTGGCAAAAAAATTCCGAGATTGGTCCGGGCCACATTTCACAAAGGGGTACCACTATCAGAAATGTGAGATTTTCACTATTTCGATTAAAACGATCGTTAGTGAAAGATAACTAATTTTTCTCTCAACGTGTCCAAGAGAAAAGTGATGCACAACGGTCTTGGCTAAGCGCCCGTGAAATTTCATGATCTTTGGAGATGTGTAGGTTGAGATTTTAACAGATAACTAACGAGTGTAAGAGTAAGGAAAAAACTTGTAAAAATTTCCGCTGAAAAGAAGAATATTTTCAATTAGGGGGCCATTTCAACAAATTTTAACCCAAAACCATTCTTCATATTCATTTCTTAGTAGTACAAATTGATTGTGACTAGTGGCAAAAAAATTCCGAGATTGGTCCGGGCCACATTTCACAAAGGGGTACCACTATCAGAAATGTGAGATTTTCACTATTTCGATTAAAACGATCGTTAGTGCAAGAAAACTAATTTTTCTCCCAACGTGTCCAAGAGAAAAGTGATGCACAACGGTCTTGGCTAGGCCCCCGTGAAATTTCATGATCTTTGGAGATGTGTAGGTCGATATTTTAAGAGAGAACTAACGAGTGTAAGAGTAAGAAAAAAACTTGTAAAAATTTCCCCTGAAAAGAAGAATATTTTCAATTAGGGGGCCATTTCGACAAATTTTAACCCAAAACCATTCTTCATATTCATTTCTTAGTAGTACAAATTGATTGTGACTAGTGGCAAAAAAAATTCCGAGATTGGTCCGGGCCACATTTCACAAAGGGGTACCACTATCAGAAATGTGAGATTTTCACTATTTTGATTAAAACGATCGTTAGTGCAATAAAACTAATTTTTCTCTCAACGTGTCCAAGAGAAAAGTGATGCACAACGGTCTTGGCTAGGCGCCCGTGAAATTTCATGATCTTTGGAGATGTGTAGGTTGATTTTTTTACAGATAACTTACGAGTGTAAGAGTAAGGAAAAAACTTGTTAAAATTTCCCCTGAAAAGAAGAATATTTTCAATTAGGGGGCCATTTCAACAAATTTTAACCCAAAACCATTCTTCATATTCATTTCTTAGTAGTACAAATTGATTGTGACTAGTGGCAAAAAATATTACGAGATTGGTCCGGGCCACATTTCACAAAGGGGTACCACTATCAGAAATGTGAGATTTTCACTATTTCGATTAAAACGATCGTTAGTGCAAGATAACTAATTTTTCTCTCAACGTGTCCAAGAGAAAAGTGATGCACAACGGTCTTGGCTAGGCGCCCGTGAAATTTCATGATCTTTGGAGATGTGTAGGTTGATATTTTAACAGATAACTAACGAGTGTAAGAGTAAGGAAAAAACTTGTTAAAATTTCCCCTGAAAAGAAGAATATTTTCAATTAGGGGGTTATTTCAACAAATTTTAACCCAAAACCATTCTTCATATTCATTTCTTAGTAGTACAAATTGATTGTGACTAGTGGCAAAAAAATTCCGAGATTGGTCCGGGCCACATTTCACAAAGGGGTACCACTATCAGAAATGTGAGATTTTCACTATTTCGATTAAAACGATCGTTAGTGCAAGATAACTAATTTTTCTCTCAACGTGTCCAAGAGAAAAGTGATGCACAACGGTCTTGGCTAAGCGCCCGTGAAATTTCATGATCTTTGGAGATGTGTAGGTTGAGATTTTAACAGATAACTAACGAGTGTAAGAGTAAGGAAAAAACTTGTTAAAATTTCCCCTGAAAAGAAGAATATTTTCAATTAGGGGGCCATTTCAACAAATTTTAACCCAAAACCATTCTTCATATTCATTTCTTAGTAGTACAAATTGATTGTGACTAGTGGCAAAAAATATTCTGAGATTGGTCCCGGACACATTTCACAAAGGGGTACCACTATCAGAAATGTGAGATTTTCACTATTTCGATTAAAACGATCGTTAGTGCAAGATAACTAATTTTTCTCTCAACGTGTCCAAGAGAAAAGTGATGCACAACGGTCTTGGCTAGGCCCCCGTGAAATTTCATGATCTTTGGAGATGTGTAGGTCGATATTTGAAGAGATAACTAACGAGTGTAAGAGTAAGAAAAAACTTGTAAAAATTTCCCCTGAAAAGAAGAATATTTTCAATTAGGGGGCCATTTCAACAAATTTTAACCCAAAACCATTCTTCATATTCATTTCTTAGTAGTACAAATTGATTGTGACTAGTGGCCCAAAAAATTCCGAGATTGGTCCGGGCCACATTTCACAAAGGGGTACCACTATCAGAAATGTGAGATTTTCACTATTTCGATTAAAACGATCGTGAGTGAAAGATAACTAATTTTTCTCTCAACGTGTCCAAGAGAAAAGTGATGCACAACGGTCTTGGCTAAGCGCCCGTGAAATTTCATGATCTTTGGAGATGTGTAGGTTGAGATTTTAACAGATAACTAACGAGTGTAAGAGTAAGGAAAAAACTTGTTAAAATTTCCCCTGAAAAGAAGAATATTTTCAATTAGGGGGCCATTTCAACAAATTTTAACCCAAAACCATTCTTCATATTCATTTCTTAGTAGTACAAATTGATTGTGACTAGTGGCAAAAAAAATTCCGAGATTGGTCCGGGCCACATTTCACAAAGGGGTACCACTATCAGAAATGTGAGATTTTCACTATTTCGATTAAAACGATCGTTAGTGCAAGATAACTAATTTTTCTCTCAACGTTTCCAAGAGAAAAGTGATGCACAACGGTCTTGGCTAGGCCCCCGTGAAATTCCATGATCTTTGGAGATGTGTAGGTCGATATTTGAAGAGATAACTAACGAGTGTAAGAGTAAGAAAAAAACTTGTAAAAATTTCCCCTGAAAAGAAGAATATTTTCAATTAGGGGGCCATTTCAACAAATTTTAACCCAAAACCATTCTTCATATTCATTTCTTAGTAGTACAAATTGATTGTGACTAGTGGCAAAAAAATTCCGAGATTGGTCCGGGCCACATTTCACAAACGGGTACCACTATCAGAAATGTGAGATTTTCACTATTTTGATTAAAACGATCGTGAGTGCAATAAAACTAATTTTTCTCTCAACGTGTCCAAGAGAAAAGTGATGCACAACGGTCTTGGCTAGGCGCCCGTGAAATTTCATGATCTTTGGAGATGTGTAGGTTGATTTTTTTACAGATAACTTACGAGTGTAAGAGTAAGGAAAAAACTTGTTAAAATTTCCCCTGAAAAGAAGAATATTTTCAATTAGGGGGCCATTTCAACAAATTTTAACCCAAAACCATTCTTCATATTCATTTCTTAGTAGTACAAATTGATTGTGACTAGTGGCAAAAAAAATTCCGAGATTGGTCCGGGCCACATTTCACAAAGGGGTACCACTATCAGAAATGTGAGATTTTCACTATTTCGATTAAAACGATCGTTAGTGCAAGATAACTAATTTTTCTCTCAACGTGTCCAAGAGAAAAGTGATGCACAACGGTCTTGGCTAGGCCCCCGTGAAATTTCATGATCTTTGGAGATGTGTAGGTTGATATTTTAACAGATAACTAACGAGTGTAAGAGTAAGGAAAAAACTTGTTAAAATTTCCCCTGAAAAGAAGAATATTTTCAATTAGGGGGTTATTTCAACAAATTTTAACCCAAAACCATTCTTCATATTCATTTCTTAGTAGTACAAATTGATTGTGACTAGTGGCAAAAAAAATTCCGAGATTGGTCCGGGCCACATTTCACAAAGGGGTACCACTATCAGAAATGTGAGATTTTCACTATTTCGATTAAAACGATCGTTAGTGCAAGATAACTAATTTTTCTCTCAACGTGTCCAAGAGAAAAGTGATGCACAACGGTCTTGGCTAAGCGCCCGTGAAATTTCATGATCTTTGGAGATGTGTAGGTTGAGATTTTAACAGATAACTAACGAGTGTAAGAGTAAGGAAAAAACTTGTTAAAATTTCCCCTGAAAAGAAGAATATTTTCAATTAGGGGCCATTTCAACAAATTTTAACCCAAAACCATTCTTCATATTCATTTCTTAGTAGTACAAATTGATTGTGACTAGTGGCAAAAAATATTCTGAGATTGGTCCCGGACACATTTCACAAAGGGGTACCACTATCAGAAATGTGAGATTTTCACTATTTCGATTAAAACGATCGTTAGTGCAAGATAACTAATTTTTCTCTCAACGTGTCCAAGAGAAAAGTGATGCACAACGGTCTTGGCTAGGCCCACGTGAAATTTCATGATCTTTGGAGATGTGTAGGTCGATATTTGAAGAGATAACTAACGAGTGTAAGAGTAAGAAAAAAACTTGTAAAAATTTCCCCTGAAAAGAAGAATATTTTCAATTAGGGGGCCATTTCAACAAATTTTAACCCAAAACCATTCTTCATATTCATTTCTTAGTAGTACAAATTGATTGTGACTAGTGGCAAAAAAAATTCCGAGATTGGTCCGGGCCACATTTCACAAAGGGGTACCACTATCAGAAATGTGAGATTTTCACTATTTCGATTAAAACGATCGTGAGTGAAAGATAACTAATTTTTCTCTCAACGTGTCCAAGAGAAAAGTGATGCACAACGGTCTTGGCTAAGCGCCCGTGAAATTTCATGATCTTTGGAGATGTGTAGGTTGAGATTTTAACAGATAACTAACGAGTGTAAGAGTAAGGAAAAAACTTGTTAAAATTTCCCCTGAAAAGAAGAATATTTTCAATTAGGGGGCCATTTCAACAAATTTTAACCCAAAACCATTCTTCATATTCATTTCTTAGTAGTACAAATTGATTGTGACTAGTGGCAAAAAAAATTCCGAGATTGGTCCGGGCCACATTTCACAAAGGGGTACCACTATCAGAAATGTGAGATTTTCACTATTTCGATTAAAACGATCGTTAGTGCAAGATAACTAATTTTTCTCTCAACGTTTCCAAGAGAAAAGTGATGCACAACGGTCTTGGCTAGGCCCCCGTGAAATTCCATGATCTTTGGAGATGTGTAGGTCGATATTTGAAGAGATAACTAACGAGTGTAAGAGTAAGAAAAAAACTTGTAAAAATTTCCCCTGAAAAGAAGAATATTTTCAATTAGGGGGCCATTTCAACAAATTTTAACCCAAAACCATTCTTCATATTCATTTCTTAGTAGTACAAATTGATTGTGACTAGTGGCAAAAAAAATTCCGAGATTGGTCCGGGCCACATTTCACAAAGGGGTACCACTATCAGAAATGTGAGATTTTCACTATTTCGATTAAAACGATCGTTAGTGAAAGATAACTAATTTTTCTCTCAACGTGTCCAAGAGAAAAGTGATGCACAACGGTCTTGGCTAAGCGCCCGTGAAATTTCATGATC
Source organism: Cannabis sativa (assembly GCF_029168945.1). Taxonomy (NCBI): domain Eukaryota; kingdom Viridiplantae; phylum Streptophyta; class Magnoliopsida; order Rosales; family Cannabaceae; genus Cannabis; species Cannabis sativa. Next base: position 15,969 of record NC_083602.1, read on the forward strand.
TTTGGAGATGTGTAGGTTGAGATTTTAACAGATAACTAACGAGTGTAAGAGTAAGGAAAAAACTTGTAAAAATTTCCGCTGAAAAGAAGAATATTTTCAATTAGGGGGCCATTTCAACAAATTTTAACCCAAAACCATTCTTCATATTCATTTCTTAGTAGTACAAATTGATTGTGACTAGTGGCAAAAAAAAATTCCGAGATTGGTCCGGGCCACATTTCACAAAGGGGTACCACTATCAGAAATGTGAGATTTTCACTATTTCGATTAAAACGATCGTTAGTGCAAGAAAACTAATTTTTCTCTCAACGTGTCCAAGAGAAAAGTGATGCACAACGGTCTTGGCTAGGCCCCCGTGAAATTTCATGATCTTTGGAGATGTGTAGGTTGAGATTTTAACAGATAACTAACGAGTGTAAGAGTAAGGAAAAAACTTGTGAAAATTTCCCCTGAAAAGAAGAATATTTTCAATTAGGGGGCCATTTCAACAAATTTTAACCCAAAACCATTCTTCATATTCATTTCTTAGTAGTACAAATTGATTGTGACTAGTGGCAAAAAAATTCCGAGATTGGTCCGGGCCACATTTCACAAAGGGGTACCACTATCAGAAATGTGAGATTTTCACTATTTCGATTAAAACGATCGTTAGTGCAAGATAACTAATTTTTCTCTCAACGTGTCCAAGAGAAAAGTGATGCACAACGGTCTTGGCTAGGCCCCCGTGAAATTTCATGATCTTTGGAGATGTGTAGGTCGATATTTTTAGAGAGAACTAACGAGTGTAAGAGTAAGAAAAAAACTTGTAAAAATTTCCCCTGAAAAGAAGAATATTTTCAATTAGGGGGCCATTTCAACAAATTTTAACCCAAAACCATTCTTCATATTCATTTCTTAGTAGTACAAATTGATTGTGACTAGTGGCAAAAAAAATTCCGAGATTGGTCGGGGCCACATTTCACAAAGGGGTACCACTATCAGAAATGTGAGATTTTCACTATTTCGATTAAAACGATCGTTAGTGAAAGATAACTAATTTTTCCCTCAACGTGTCCAGGAGAAAAGTGATGCACAACGGTCTTGGCTAAAACCCGTGAAATTTCATGATCTTTGGAGATGTGTAGGTTGAGATTTTAACAGATAACTAACGAGTGTAAGAGTAAGGAAAAATCTTGTAAAAATTTCCCCTGAAAAGAAGAATATTTTCAATTAGGGGGCCATTTCAACAAATTTTAACCCAAAACCATTCTTCAAGTTCATTTCTTAGTAGTACAAATTGATTGTGACTAGTGGCAAAAAAAATTCCGAGATTGGTCCGGGCCACATTTCACAAAGGGGTACCACTATCAGAAATGTGAGATTTTCACTATTTCGATTAAAACGATCGTTAGTGCAAGAAAACTAATTTTTCTCTCAACGTGTCCAAGAGAAAAGTGACGCACAACGGTCTTGGCTTAGGCCCCCGTGAAATTTCATGATCTTTGGAGATGTGTAGGTTGAGATTTTAACAGATAACTAACGAGTGTAAGAGTAAGGAAAAAACTTGTTAAAATTTCCCCTGAAAAGAAGAATATTTTCAATTAGGGGGCCATTTCAACAAATTTTAACCCAAAACCATTCTTCATATTCATTTCTTAGTAGTACAAATTGATTGTGACTAGTGGCAAAAAAATTCCGAGATTGGTCCGGGCCACATTTCACAAAGGGGTACCACTATCAGAAATGTGAGATTTTCACTATTTCGATTAAAACGATCGTTAGTGCAAGAAAACTAATTTTTCTCCCAACGTGTCCAAGAGAAAAGTGATGCACAACGGTCTTGGCTAGGCCCCCGTGAAATTTCATGATCTTTGGAGATGTGTAGGTCGATATTTTAAGAGAGAACTAACGAGTGTAAGAGTAAGAAAAAAACTTGTAAAAATTTCCCCTGAAAAGAAGAATATTTTCAATTAGGGGGCCATTTCAACAAATTTTAACCCAAAACCATTCTTCATATTCATTTCTTAGTAGTACAAATTGATTGTGACTAGTGGCAAAAAATATTCCGAGATTGGTCCGGGCCACATTTCACAAAGGGGTACCACTATCAGAAATGTGAGATTTTCACTATTTCGATTAAAACGATCGTTAGTGCAAGATAACTAATTTTTCTCTCAACGTGTCCAAGAGAAAAGTGATGCACAACGGTCTTGGCTAGGCCCCCGTGAAATTTCATGATCTTTGGAGATGTGTAGGTTGATATTTTAACAGATAACTAACGAGTGTAAGAGTAAGGAAAAAACTTGTTAAAATTTCCCCTGAAAAGAAGAATATTTTCAATTAGGGGGTTATTTCAACAAATTTTAACCCAAAACCATTCTTCATATTCATTTCTTAGTAGTACAAATTTATTGTGACTAGTGGCAAAAAAAATTCCGAGATTGGTCCGGGCCACATTTCACAAAGGGGTACCACTATCAAAAATGTGAGATTTTCACTATTTCGATTAAAACGATCGTTAGTGCAAGAAAACTAATTTTTCTCTCAACGTGTCCAAGAGAAAAGTGATGCACAACGGTCTTGGCTAGGCCCCCGTGAAATTTCATGATCTTTGGAGATGTGTAGGTTGAGATTTTAACAGATAACTAACGAGTGTAAGAGTAAGGAAAAAACTTGTTAAAATTTCCCCTGAAAAGAAGAATATTTTCAATTAGGGGGCAATTTCAACAAATTTTAACCCAAAACCATTCTTCATATTCATTTCTTAGTAGTACAAATTTATTGTGACTAGTGGCAAAAAAAATTCCGAGATTGGTCCGGGCCACATTTCACAAAGGGGTACCACTATCAGAAATGTGAGATTTTCACTATTTCGATTAAAACGATCGTTAGTGCAAGAAAACTAATTTTTCTCTCAACGTGTCCAAGAGAAAAGTGATGCACAACGGTCTTGGCTAGGCCCCCGTGAAATTTCATGATCTTTGGTGATGTGTAGGTCGATATTTTAAGAGATAACTCACGAGTGTAAGAGTAAGAAAAAAACTTGTAAAAATTTCCCCTGAAAAGAAGAATATTTTCAATTAAGGGGACATTTCAACAAATTTTAACCCAAAACCATTCTTCATATTCATTTCTTAGTAGTACAAATTGATTGTGACTAGTGGCAAAAAAATTCCGAGATTGGTCCGGGCCACATTTCACAAAGGGGTACCACTATCAGAAATGTGAGATTTTCACTATTTCGATTAAAACGATCGTTAGTGCAAGATAACTAATTTTTCTCTCAACGTGTCCAAGAGAAAAGTGATGCACAACGGTCTTGGCTAGGCCCCCGTGAAATTTCATGATCTTTGGAGATGTGTAGGTCGATATTTTAACAGATAACTAACGAGTGTAAAAGTAAGGAAAAAACTTGTTAAAATTTCCCCTGAAAAGAAGAATATTTTCAATTAGGGGGTTATTTCAACAAATTTTAACCCAAAACCATTCTTCATATTCATTTCTTAGTAGTACAAATTTATTGTGACTAGTGGCAAAAAAATTCCGAGATTGGTCCGGGCCACATTTCACAAAGGGGTACCACTATCAGAAATGTGAGATTTTCACTATTTCGATTAAAACGATCGTTAGTGCAAGAAAACTAATTTTTCTCTCAACGTGTCCAAGAGAAAAGTGATGCATAACGGTCTTGGCTAGGCCCCCGTGAAATTTCATGATCTTTGGAGATGTGTAGGTTGAGATTTTAACAGATAACTAACGAGTGTAAGAGTAAGGAAAAAACTTGTTAAAATTTCCCCTGAAAAGAAGAATATTATCAATTAGGGGGCCATTTCAACAAATTTTAACCCAAAACAATTCTTCATATTCATTTCTTAGTAGTACAAATTGATTGTGACTAGTGGCAAAAAATATTCCGAGATTGGTCCGGGCCACATTTCACAAAGGGGTACCACTATCAGAAATGTGAGATTTTCACTATTTCGATTAAAACGATCGTTAGTGCAAGATAACTAATTTTTCTCTCAACGTGTCCAAGAGAAAAGTGATGCACAACGGTCTTGGCTAGGCCCCCGTGAAATTTCATGATCTTTGGAGATGTGTAGGTTGAGATTTTTACAGATAACTAACGAGTGTAAGAGTGAGGAAAAAACTTGTTAAAATTTCCCCTGAAAAGAAGAATATTTTCAATTAGGGGGTTATTTCAACAAATTTTAACCCAAAACCATTCTTCATATTCATTTCTTAGTAGTACAAATTGATTGTGACTAGTGGCAAAAAAAAATCCGAGATTGGTCCGGGCCACATTTCACAAAGGGGTACCACTATCAGAAATGTGAGATTTTCACTATTTCGATTAAAACTATCGTTAGTGCAAGAAAACTAATTTTTCTCTCAACGTGTCCAAGAGAAAAGTGATGCACAACGGTCTTGGCTAGGCCCCCGTGAAATTTCATGATCTTTGGAGATGTGTAGGTTGAGATTTTAACAGATAATTAACGAGTGTAAGAGTAAGGAAAAACTTGTTAAAATTTCCCCTGAAAAGAAGAATATTTTCAATTAGGGGGCCATTTCAACAAATTTTAACCCAAAACCATTCTTCATATTCATTTCTTAGTAGTACAAATTGATTGTGACTAGTGGCAAAAAAAATTCCGAGATTGGTCCGGGCCACATTTCACAAAGGGGTACCACTATCAGAAATGTGAGATTTTCACTATTTCGATTAAAACGATCGTTAGTGCAAAATAACTAATTTTTCTCTCAACGTGTCCAAGAGAAAAGTGATGCACAACGGTCTTGGCTAGGCCCCCGTGAAATTTCATGATCTTTGGAGATGTGTAGGTTGAGATTTTTACAGATAACTAACGAGTGTAAGAGTGAGGAAAAAACTTGTTAAAATTTCCCCTGAAAAGAAGAATATTTTCAATTAGGGGGTTATTTCAACAAATTTTAACCCAAAACCATTCTTCATATTCATTTCTTAGTAGTACAAATTGATTGTGACTAGTGGCAAAAAAAAATCCGAGATTGGTCCGGGCCACATTTCACAAAGGGGTACCACTATCAGAAATGTGAGATTTTCACTATTTCGATTAAAACGATCGTTAGTGCAAGAAAACTAATTTTTCTCTCAACGTGTCCAAGAGAAAAGTGATGCACAACGGTCTTGGCTAGGCCCCCGTGAAATTTCATGATCTTTGGAGATGTGTAGGTTGAGATTTTAACAGATAATTAACGAGTGTAAGAGTAAGGAAAAAACTTGTTAAAATTTCCCCTGAAAAGAAGAATATTTTCAATTAGGGGGCCATTTCAACAAATTTTATTCCAAAACCATTCTTCATATTCATTTCTTAGTAGTACAAATTGATTGTGACTAGTGGCAAAAAAATTCCGAGATTGGTCCGGGCGACATTTCACAAAGGGGTACCACTATCAGAAATGTGAGATTTTCACTATTTCGATTAAAACGATCGTTAGTGCAAGATAACTAATTTTTCTCTCAACGTGTCCAAGAGAAAAGTGATGCACAACGGTCTTGGCTAAGCGCCCGTGAAATTTCATGATCTTTGGAGATGTGTAGGTTGAGATTTTAATAGATAACTAACGAGTGTAAGAGTAAAAAAAAAACTTGTAAAAATTTCCCCTGAAAAGAAGAATATTTTCAATTAGGGGGTTATTTCAACAAATTTTAACCCAAAAACCATTCTTCATATTCATTTCTTAGTAGTACAAATTTATTGTGACTAGTGGCAAAAAAAATTCCGAGATTGGTCCGGGCCACATTTCACAAAGGGGTACCACTATCAGAAATGTGAGATTTTCACTATTTCGATTAAAACGATCGTTAGTGCAAGAAAACTAATTTTTCTCTCAACGTGTCCAAGAGAAAAGTGATGCACAACGGTCTTGGCTAGGCCCCCGTGAAATTTCATGATCTTTGGAGATGTGTAGGTCGATATTTTAAGAGATAACTCACGAGTGTAAGAGTAAGAAAAACACTTGTAAAAATTTCCCCTGAAAAGAAGAATATTTTCAATTAAGGGGCCATTTCAACAAATTTTAACCCAAAACCATTCTTCATATTCATTTCTTAGTAGTACAAATTGATTGTGACTAGTGGCAAAAAAAATTCCGAGATTGGTCCGGGCCACATTTCACAAAGGGGTACCACTATCAGAAATGTGAGATTTTCACTATTTCGATTAAAACGATCGTTAGTGCAAGAAAACTAATTTTTCTCTCAACGTGTCCAAGAGAAAAGTGATGCATAACGGTCTTGGCTAGGCCCCCGTGAAATTTCATGATCTTTGGAGATGTGTAGGTTGAGATTTTAACAGATAACTAACGAGTGTAAGAGTAAGGAAAAAACTTGTTAAAATTTCCCCTGAAAAGAAGAATATTATCAATTAGGGGGCCATTTCAACAAATTTTAACCCAAAACAATTCTTCATATTCATTTCTTAGTAGTACAAATTGATTGTGACTAGTGGCAAAAAATATTCCGAGATTGGTCCGGGCCACATTTCACAAAGGGGTACCACTATCAGAAATGTGAGATTTTCACTATTTCGATTAAAACGATCGTTAGTGCAAGATAACTAATTTTTCTCTCAACGTGTCCAAGAGAAAAGTGATGCACAACGGTCTTGGCTAAGCCCTCGTGAAATTTCATGATCTTTGGAGATGTGTAGGTTGAGATTTTAACAGATAACTAACGAGTGTAAGAGTAAGGAAAAAACTTGTTAAAATTTCCCCTGAAAAGAAGAATATTTTCAATTAGGGGGTTATTTCAACAAATTTTAACCCAAAACCATTCTTCATATTCATTTCTTAGTAGTACAAATTGATTGTGACTAGTGGCAAAAAAAAAATCCGAGATTGGTCCGGGCCACATTTCACAAAGGGGTACCACTATCAGAAATGTGAGATTTTCACTATTTCGATTAAAACGATCGTTAGTGCAAGAAAACTAATTTTTCTCTCAACGTGTCCAAGAGAAAAGTGATGCACAACGGTCTTGGCTAGGCCCCCGTGAAATTTCATGATCTTTGGAGATGTGTAGGTTGAGATTTTAACAGATAATTAACGAGTGTAAGAGTAAGGAAAAAACTTGTTAAAATTTCCCTTAAAAGAAGAATATTTTCAATTAGGGGGCCATTTCAACAAATTTTAACCCAAAACCATTCTTCATATTCATTTCTTAGTAGTACAAATTGATTGTGACTAGTGGCTAAAAAATTCCGAGATTGGTCCGGGCGACATTTCACAAAGGGGTACCACTATCAGAAATGTGAGATTTTCACTATTTCGATTAAAACGATCGTTAGTGCAAGATAACTAATTTTTCTCTCAACGTGTCCAAGAGAAAAGTGATGCACAACGGTCTTGGCTAAGCCGCCGTGAAATTTCATGATCTTTGGAGATGTGTAGGTTGAGATTTTAATAGATAACTAACGAGTGTAAGAGTAAAAAAAAAACTTGTAAAAATTTCCCCTGAAAAGAAGAATATTTTCAATTAGGGGGTTATTTCAACAAATTTTAACCCAAAAACCATTCTTCATATTCATTTCTTAGTAGTACAAATTTATTGTGACTAGTGGCAAAAAAAATTCCGAGATTGGTCCGGGCCACATTTCACAAACGGGTACCACTATCAGAAATGTGAGATTTTCACTATTTCGATTAAAACGATCGTTAGTGCAAGAAAACTAATTTTTCTCTCAACGTGTCCAAGAGAAAAGTGATGCACAACGGTCTTGGCTAGGCCCCCGTGAAATTTCATGATCTTTGGAGATGTGTAGGTCGATATTTTAAGAGATAACTCACGAGTGTAAGAGTAAGAAAAACACTTGTAAAAATTTCCCCTGAAAAGAAGAATATTTTCAATTAAGGGGCCATTTCAACAAATTTTAACCCAAAACCATTCTTCATATTCATTTCTTAGTAGTACAAATTGATTGTGACTAGTGGCAAAAAAAATTCCGAGATTGGTCCGGGCCACATTTCACAAAGGGGTACCACTATCAGAAATGTGAGATTTTCACTATTTCGATTAAAACGACCGTTAGTGCAAGAAAACTAATTTTTCTCTCAACGTGTCCAAGAGAAAAGTGATGCATAACGGTCTTGGCTAGGCCCCCGTGAAATTTCATGATCTTTGGAGATGTGTAGGTTGAGATTTTAACAGATAACTAACGAGTGTAAGAGTAAGGAAAAAACTTGTTAAAATTTCCCCTGAAAAGAAGAATATTATCAATTAGGGGGCCATTTCAACAAATTTTAACCCAAAACAATTCTTCATATTCATTTCTTAGTAGTACAAATTGATTGTGACTAGTGGCAAAAAATATTCCGAGATTGGTCCGGGCCACATTTCACAAAGGGGTACCACTATCAGAAATGTGAGATTTTCACTATTTCGATTAAAACGATCGTTAGTGCAAGAAAACTAATTTTTCTCTCAACGTGTCCAAGATAAAAGTGATGCACAACGGTCTTGGCTAGGCCCCCGTGAAATTTCATGATCTTTGGAGATGTGTAGGTCGATATTTTAAGAGATAACTAACGAGTGTAAGAGTAAGAAAAAAACTTGTAAAAATTTCCCCTGAAAAGAAGAATATTTTCAATTAGGGGGCCATTTCAACAAATTTTAACCCAAAACCATTCTTCATATTCATTTGTTAGTAGTACAAATTGATTGTGACTAGTGGCAAAAAAATTCCGAGATTGGTCCGGGCGACATTTCACAAAGGGGTACCACTATCAGAAATGTGAGATTTTCACTATTTCGATTAAAACGATCGTTAGTGCAAGATAACTAATTTTTCTCTCAACGTGTCCAAGAGAAAAGTGATGCACAACGGTTTTGGCTAAGCGCCCGTGAAATTTCATGATCTTTGGAGATGTGTAGGTTGAGATTTTAACAGATAACTAACGAGTGTAAGAGTAAGGAAAAAACTTGTTAAAATTTCCCCTGAAAAGAAGAATATTTTCAATTAGGGGGTTATTTCAACAAATTTTAACCCAAAACCATTCTTCATATTCATTTCTTAGTAGTACAAATTGATTGTGACTAGTGGCAAAAAAAAATCCGAGATTGGTCCGGGCCACATTTCACAAAGGGGTACCACTATCAGAAATGTGAGATTTTCACTATTTCGATTAAGACGATCGTTAGTGCAAGAAAACTAATTTTTCTCTCAACGTGTCCAAGAGAAAAGTGATGCACAACGGTCTTGGCTAGGCCCCCGTGAAATTTCATGATCTTTGGAGATGTGTAGGTTGAGATTTTAACAGATAATTAACGATTGTAAGAGTAAGGAAAAAACTTGTTAAAATTTCCCCTGAAAAGAAGAATATTTTCAATTAGGGGGCCATTTCAACAAATTTTAACCCAAAACAATTCTTCATATTCATTTCTTAGTAGTACAAATTGATTGTGACTAGTGGCAAAAAAAATTCCGAGATTGGTCCGGGCCACATTTCACAAAGGGGTACCACTATCAGAAATGTGAGATTTTCACTATTTCGATTAAAACGATCGTTAGTGCAAGATAACTAATTTTTCTCTCAACGTGTCCAAGAGAAAAGTGATGCACAACGGTCTTGGCTAGGCCCCCGTGAAATTTCATGATCTTTGGAGATGTGTAGGTTGAGATTTTTACAGATAACTAACGAGTGTAAGAGTGAGGAAAAAACTTGTTAAAATTTCCCCTGAAAAGAAGAATATTTTCAATTAGGGGGTTATTTCAACAAATTTTAACCCAAAACCATTCTTCATATTCATTTCTTAGTAGTACAAATTGATTGTGACTAGTGGCAAAAAAAAATCCGAGATTGGTCCGGGCCACATTTCACAAAGGGGTACCACTATCAGAAATGTGAGATTTTCACTATTTCGATTAAAACGATCGTTAGTGCAAGAAAACTAATTTTTCTCTCAACGTGTCCAAGAGAAAAGTGATGCACAACGGTCTTGGCTAGGCCCCCGTGAAATTTCATGATCTTTGGAGATGTGTAGGTTGAGATTTTAACAGATAATAACGAGTGTAAGAGTAAGGAAAAAACTTGTTAAAATTTCCCCTGAAAAGAAGAATATTTTCAATTAGGGGGCCATTTCAACAAATTTTAACCCAAAACCATTCTTCATATTCATTTCTTAGTAGTACAAATTGATTGTGACTAGTGGCAAAAAAATTCCGAGATTGGTCCGGGCGACATTTCACAAAGGGGTACCACTATCAGAAATGTGAGATTTTCACTATTTCGATTAAAACGATCGTTAGTGCAAGATAACTAATTTTTCTCTCAACGTGTCCAAGAGAAAAGTGATGCACAACGGTCTTGGCTAGGCCCCCGTGAAATTTCATGATCTTTGGAGATGTGTAGGTTGAGATTTTTACAGATAACTAACGAGTGTAAGAGTGAGGAAAAAACTTGTTAAAATTTCCCCTGAAAAGAAGAATATTTTCAATTAGGGGGTTATTTCAACAAATTTTAACCCAAAACATTCTTCATATTCATTTCTTAGTAGTACAAATTGATTGTGACTAGTGGCAAAAAAAAATCCGAGATTGGTCCGGGCCACATTTCACAAAGGGGTACCACTATCAGAAATGTGAGATTTTCACTATTTCGATTAAAACGATCGTTAGTGCAAGAAAACTAATTTTTCTCTCAACGTGTCCAAGAGAAAAGTGATGCACAACGGTCTTGGCTAGGCCCCCGTGAAATTTCATGATCTTTGGAGATGTGTAGGTCGATATTTTAAGAGATAACTAACGAGTGTAAGAGTAAGAAAAACTTGTAAAAATTCCCCTGAAAAGAAGAATATTTTCAATTAGGGGGCCATTTCAACAAATTTTAACCCAAAACCATTCTTCATATTCATTTGTTAGTAGTACAAATTGATTGTGACTAGTGGCAAAAAAAATTCCGAGATTGGTCCGGGCCACATTTCACAAAGGGGTACCACTATCAGAAATGTGAGATTTTCACTATTTCGATTAAAACGATCGTTAGTGCAAGATAACTAATTTTTCTCTCAACGTGTCCAAGAGAAAAGTGATGCACAACGGTCTTGGCTAGGCCCCCATGAAATTTCATGATCTTTGGAGATGTGTAGGTTGAGATTTTTACAGATAACTAACGTGTGTAAGAGTGAGGAAAAAACTTGTTAAAATTTCCCCTGAAAAGAAGAATATTTTCAATTAGGGGGTTATTTCAACAAATTTTAACCCAAAACCATTCTTCATATTCATTTCTTAGTAGTACAAATTGATTGTGACTAGTGGCAAAAAAAAAATCCGAGATTGGTCCGGGCCACATTTCACAAAGGGGTACCACTATCAGAAATGTGAGATTTTCACTATTTCGATTAAAACGATCGTTAGTGCAAGAAAACTAATTTTTCTCTCAACGTGTCCAAGAGAAAAGTGATGCACAATGGTCTTGGCTAGGCCCCCGTGAAATTTCATGATCTTTGGAGATGTGTAGGTTGAGATTTTAACAGATAATTAACGAGTGTAAGAGTAAGGAAAAAACTTGTTAAAATTTCCCCTGAAAAGAAGAATATTTTCAATTAGGGGGCCATTTCAACAAATTTTAACCCAAAACCATTCTTCATATTCATTTCTTAGTAGTACAAATTGATTGTGACTAGTGGCAAAAAAATTCCGAGATTGGTCCGGGCGACATTTCACAAAGGGGTACCACTATCAGAAATGTGAGATTTTCACTATTTCGATTAAAACGATCGTTAGTGCAAGATAACTAATTTTTCTCTCAACGTGTCCAAGAGAAAAGTGATGCACAACGGTCTTGGCTAAGCGCCCGTGAAATTTCATGATCTTTGGAGATGTGTAGGTTGAGATTTTAACAGATAACTAACGAGTGTAAGAGTAAGGAAAAAACTTGTTAAAATTTCCCCTGAAAAGAAGAATATTTTCAATTAGGGGGTTATTTCAACAAATTTTAACCCAAAACCATTCTTCATATTCATTTCTTAGTAGTACAAATTGATTGTGACTAGTGGCAAAAAAAAATCCGAGATTGGTCCGGGCCACATTTCACAAAGGGGTACCACTATCAGAAATGTGAGATTTTCACTATTTCGATTAAAATGATCGTTAGTGCAAGAAAACTAATTTTTCTCTCAACGTGTCCAAGAGAAAAGTGATGCACAACGGTCTTGGCTAGGCCCCCGTGAAATTTCATGATCTTTGGAGATGTGTAGGTTGAGATTTTAACAGATAATTAACGAGTGTAAGAGTAAGGAAAAAACTTGTTAAAATTTCCCCTGAAAAGAAGAATATTTTCAATTAGGGGGCCATTTCAACAAATTTTAACCCAAAACCATTCTTCATATTCATTTCTTAGTAGTACAAATTGATTGTGACTAGTGGCAAAAAAATTCCGAGATTGGTCCGGGCGACATTTCACAAAGGGGTACCACTATCAGAAATGTGAGATTTTCACTATTTCGATTAAAACGATCGTTAGTGCAAGATAACTAATTTTTCTCTCAACGTGTCCAAGAGAAAAGTGATGCACAACGGTCTTGGCTAGGCCCCCGTGAAATTTCATGATCTTTGGAGATGTGTAGGTTGAGATTTTTACAGATAACTAACGAGTGTAAGAGTGAGGAAAAAACTTGTTAAAATTTCCCCTGAAAAGAAGAATATTTTCAATTAGGGGGTTATTTCAACAAATTTTAACCCAAAACATTCTTCATATTCATTTCTTAGTAGTACAAATTGATTGTGACTAGTGGCAAAAAAAAATCCGAGATTGGTCCGGGCCACATTTCACAAAGGGGTACCACTATCAGAAATGTGAGATTTTCACTATTTCGATTAAAACGATCGTTAGTGCAAGAAAACTAATTTTTCTCTCAACGTGTCCAAGAGAAAAGTGATGCACAACGGTCTTGGCTAGGCCCCCGTGAAATTTCATGATCTTTGGAGATGTGTAGGTCGATATTTTAAGAGATAACTAACGAGTGTAAGAGTAAGAAAAAAACTTGTAAAAATTTCCCCTGAAAAGAAGAATATTTTCAATTAGGGGGCCATTTCAACAAATTTTAACCCAAAACCATTCTTCATATTCATTTGTTAGTAGTACAAATTGATTGTGACTAGTGGCAAAAAAAATTCCGAGATTGGTCCGGGCCACATTTCACAAAGGGGTACCACTATCAGAAATGTGAGATTTTCACTATTTCGATTAAAACGATCGTTAGTGCAAGATAACTAATTTTTCTCTCAACGTGTCCAAGAGAAAAGTGATGCACAACGGTCTTGGCTAGGCCCCCATGAAATTTCATGATCTTTGGAGATGTGTAGGTTGAGATTTTTACAGATAACTAACGTGTGTAAGAGTGAGGAAAAAACTTGTTAAAATTTCCCCTGAAAAGAAGAATATTTTCAATTAGGGGGTTATTTCAACAAATTTTAACCCAAAACCATTCTTCATATTCATTTCTTAGTAGTACAAATTGATTGTGACTAGTGGCAAAAAAAAATCCGAGATTGGTCCGGGCCACATTTCACAAAGGGGTACCACTATCAGAAATGTGAGATTTTCACTATTTCGATTAAAACGATCGTTAGTGCAAGAAAACTAATTTTTCTCTCAACGTGTCCAAGAGAAAAGTGATGCACAATGGTCTTGGCTAGGCCCCCGTGAAATTTCATGATCTTTGGAGATGTGTAGGTTGAGATTTTAACAGATAATTAACGAGTGTAAGAGTAAGGAAAAAACTTGTTAAAATTTCCCCTGAAAAGAAGAATATTTTCAATTAGGGGGCCATTTCAACAAATTTTAACCCAAAACCATTCTTCATATTCATTTCTTAGTAGTACAAATTGATTGTGACTAGTGGCAAAAAAATTCCGAGATTGGTCCGGGCGACATTTCACAAAGGGGTACCACTATCAGAAATGTGAGATTTTCACTATTTCGATTAAAACGATCGTTAGTGCAAGATAACTAATTTTTCTCTCAACGTGTCCAAGAGAAAAGTGATGCACAACGGTCTTGGCTAAGCGCCCGTGAAATTTCATGATCTTTGGAGATGTGTAGGTTGAGATTTTAACAGATAACTAACGAGTGTAAGAGTAAGGAAAAAACTTGTTAAAATTTCCCCTGAAAAGAAGAATATTTTCAATTAGGGGGTTATTTCAACAAATTTTAACCCAAAACCATTCTTCATATTCATTTCTTAGTAGTACAAATTGATTGTGACTAGTGGCAAAAAAAAAATCCGAGATTGGTCCGGGCCACATTTCACAAAGGGGTACCACTATCAGAAATGTGAGATTTTCACTATTTCGATTAAAATGATCGTTAGTGCAAGAAAACTAATTTTTCTCTCAACGTGTCCAAGAGAAAAGTGATGCACAACGGTCTTGGCTAGGCCCCCGTGAAATTTCATGATCTTTGGAGATGTGTAGGTTGAGATTTTAACAGATAATTAACGAGTGTAAGAGTAAGGAAAAAACTTGTTAAAATTTCCCCTGAAAAGAAGAATATTTTCAATTAGGGGGCCATTTCAACAAATTTTAACCCAAAACCATTCTTCATATTCATTTCTTAGTAGTACAAATTGATTGTGACTAGTGGCAAAAAAATTCCGAGATTGGTCCGGGCGACATTTCACAAAGGGGTACCACTATCAGAAATGTGAGATTTTCACTATTTCGATTAAAACGATCGTTAGTGCAAGATAACTAATTTTTCTCTCAACGTGTCCAAGAGAAAAGTGATGCACAACGGTCTTGGCTAAGCGCCCGTGAAATTTCATGATCTTTGGAGATGTGTAGGTTGAGATTTTAATAGATAACTAACGAGTGTAAGAGTAAAAAAAAAACTTGTAAAAATTTCCCCTGAAAAGAAGAATATTTTCAATTAGGGGGTTATTTCAACAAATTTTAACCCAAAAACCATTCTTCATATTCATTTCTTAGTAGTACAAATTTATTGTGACTAGTGGCAAAAAAAATTCCGAGATTGGTCCGGGCCACATTTCACAAACGGGTACCACTATCAGAAATGTGAGATTTTCACTATTTCGATTAAAACGATCGTTAGTGCAAGAAAACTAATTTTTCTCTCAACGTGTCCAAGAGAAAAGTGATGCACAACGGTCTTGGCTAGGCCCCCGTGAAATTTCATGATCTTTGGAGATGTGTAGGTCGATATTTTAAGAGATAACTCACGAGTGTAAGAGTAAGAAAAACACTTGTAAAAATTTCCCCTGAAAAGAAGAATATTTTCAATTAAGGGGCCATTTCAACAAATTTTAACCCAAAACCATTCTTCATATTCATTTCTTAGTAGTACAAATTGATTGTGACTAGTGGCAAAAAAAATTCCGAGATTGGTCCGGGCCACATTTCACAAAGGGGTACCACTATCAGAAATGTGAGATTTTCACTATTTCGATTAAAACGACCGTTAGTGCAAGAAAACTAATTTTTCTCTCAACGTGTCCAAGAGAAAAGTGATGCATAACGGTCTTGGCTAGGCCCCCGTGAAATTTCATGATCTTTGGAGATGTGTAGGTTGAGATTTTAACAGATAACTAACGAGTGTAAGAGTAAGGAAAAAACTTGTTAAAATTTCCCCTGAAAAGAAGAATATTATCAATTAGGGGGCCATTTCAACAAATTTTAACCCAAAACAATTCTTCATATTCATTTCTTAGTAGTACAAATTGATTGTGACTAGTGGCAAAAAATATTCCGAGATTGGTCCGGGCCACATTTCACAAAGGGGTACCACTATCAGAAATGTGAGATTTTCACTATTTCGATTAAAACGATCGTTAGTGCAAGAAAACTAATTTTTCTCTCAACGTGTCCAAGATAAAAGTGATGCACAACGGTCTTGGCTAGGCCCCCGTGAAATTTCATGATCTTTGGAGATGTGTAGGTCGATATTTTAAGAGATAACTAACGAGTGTAAGAGTAAGAAAAAAACTTGTAAAAATTTCCCCTGAAAAGAAGAATATTTTCAATTAGGGGGCCATTTCAACAAATTTTAACCCAAAACCATTCTTCATATTCATTTGTTAGTAGTACAAATTGATTGTGACTAGTGGCAAAAAAAATTCCGAGATTGGTCCGGGCCACATTTCACAAAGGGGTACCACTATCAGAAATGTGAGATTTTCACTATTTCGATTAAAACGATCGTTAGTGCAAGATAACTAATTTTTCTCTCAACGTGTCCAAGAGAAAAGTGATGCACAACGGTCTTGGCTAGGCCCCCGTGAAATTTCATGATCTTTGGAGATGTGTAGGTTGAGATTTTTACAGATAACTAACGTGTGTAAGAGTGAGGAAAAAACTTGTTAAAATTTCCCCTGAAAAGAAGAATATTTTCAATTAGGGGGTTATTTCAACAAATTTTAACCCAAAACCATTCTTCATATTCATTTCTTAGTAGTACAAATTGATTGTGACTAGTGGCAAAAAAAAATCCGAGATTGGTCCGGGCCACATTTCACAAAGGGGTACCACTATCAGAAATGTGAGATTTTCACTATTTCGATTAAAACGATCGTTAGTGCAAGAAAACTAATTTTTCTCTCAACGTGTCCAAGAGAAAAGTGATGCACAACGGTCTTGGCTAGGCCCCCGTGAAATTTCATGATCTTTGGAGATGTGTAGGTTGAGATTTTAACAGATAATTAACGAGTGTAAGAGTAAGGAAAAACTTGTTAAAATTTCCCCTGAAAAGAAGAATATTTTCAATTAGGGGGCCATTTCAACAAATTTTAACCCAAAACCATTCTTCATATTCATTTCTTAGTAGTACAAATTGATTGTGACTAGTGGCAAAAAAATTCCGAGATTGGTCCGGGCGACATTTCACAAAGGGGTACCACTATCAGAAATGTGAGATTTTCACTATTTCGATTAAAACGATCGTTAGTGCAAGATAACTAATTTTTCTCTCAACGTGTCCAAGAGAAAAGTGATGCACAACGGTCTTGGCTAAGCGCCCGTGAAATTTCATGATCTTTGGAGATGTGTAGGTTGAGATTTTAACAGATAACTAACGAGTGTAAGAGTAAGGAAAAAACTTGTTAAAATTTCCCCTGAAAAGAAGAATATTTTCAATTAGGGGGTTATTTCAACAAATTTTAACCCAAAACCATTCTTCATATTCATTTCTTAGTAGTACAAATTGATTGTGATTAGTGGCAAAAAATATTCCGAGATTGGTCCGGGCCACATTTCACAAAGGGGTACCACTATCAGAAATGTGAGATTTTCACTATTTCGATTAAAACGATCGTTAGTGCAAGAAAACTAATTTTTCTCTCAACGTGTCCAAGAGAAAAGTGATGCAAAACGGTCTTGGCTAGGCCCCCGTGAAATTTCATGATCTTTGGAGATGTGTAGGTTGAGATTTTAACAGATAACTAACGAGTGTAAGAGTAAGGAAAAAACTTGTAAAAATTTCCCCTGAAAAGAAGAATATTTTCAATTAGGGGGCCATTTCAACAAATTTTAACCCAAAACCATTCTTCATATTCATTTCTTAGTAGTACAAATTGATTGTGACTAGTGGCAAAAAAATTCCGAGATTGGTCCGGGCGACATTTCACAAAGGGGTACCACTATCAGAAATGTGAGATTTTCACTATTTCGATTAAAACGATCGTTAGTGCAAGATAACTAATTTTTCTCTCAACGTGTCCAAGAGAAAAGTGATGCACAACGGTCTTGGCTAAGCGCCCGTGAAATTTCATGATCTTTGGAGATGTGTAGGTTGAGATTTTAATAGATAACTAACGAGTGTAAGAGTAAAAAAAAAACTTGTAAAAATTTCCCCTGAAAAGAAGAATATTTTCAATTAGGGGGTTATTTCAACAAATTTTAACCCAAAAACCATTCTTCATATTCATTTCTTAGTAGTACAAATTTATTGTGACTAGTGGCAAAAAAAATTCCGAGATTGGTCCGGGCCACATTTCACAAACGGGTACCACTATCAGAAATGTGAGATTTTCACTATTTCGATTAAAACGATCGTTAGTGCAAGAAAACTAATTTTTCTCTCAACGTGTCCAAGAGAAAAGTGATGCACAACGGTCTTGGCTAGGCCCCAGTGAAATTTCATGATCTTTGGAGATGTGTAGGTCGATATTTTAAGAGATAATTAACGAGTGTAAGAGTAAGAAAAACACTTGTAAAAATTTCCCCTGAAAAGAAGAATATTTTCAATTAAGGGGCCATTTCAACAAATTTTAACCCAAAACCATTCTTCATATTCATTTCTTAGTAGTACAAATTGATTGTGACTAGTGGCAAAAAAAATTCCGAGATTGGTCCGGGCCACATTTCACAAAGGGGTACCACTATCAGAAATGTGAGATTTTCACTATTTCGATTAAAACGACCGTTAGTGCAAGAAAACTAATTTTTCTCTCAACGTGTCCAAGAGAAAAGTGATGCATAACGGTCTTGGCTAGGCCCCCGTGAAATTTCATGATCTTTGGAGATGTGTAGGTTGAGATTTTAACAGATAACTAACGAGTGTAAGAGTAAGGAAAAAACTTGTTAAAATTTCCCCTGAAAAGAAGAATATTATCAATTAGGGGGCCATTTCAACAAATTTTAACCCAAAACAATTCTTCATATTCATTTCTTAGTAGTACAAATTGATTGTGACTAGTGGCAAAAAATATTCCGAGATTGGTCCGGGCCACATTTCACAAAGGGGTACCACTATCAGAAATGTGAGATTTTCACTATTTCGATTAAAACGATCGTTAGTGCAAGAAAACTAATTTTTCTCTCAACGTGTCCAAGATAAAAGTGATGCACAACGGTCTTGGCTAGGCCCCCGTGAAATTTCATGATCTTTGGAGATGTGTAGGTCGATATTTTAAGAGATAACTAACGAGTGTAAGAGTAAGAAAAAAACTTGTAAAAATTTCCCCTGAAAAGAAGAATATTTTCAATTAGGGGCCATTTCAACAAATTTTAACCCAAAACCATTCTTCATATTCATTTGTTAGTAGTACAAATTGATTGTGACTAGTGGCAAAAAAAATTCCGAGATTGGTCCGGGCCACATTTCACAAAGGGGTACCACTATCAGAAATGTGAGATTTTCACTATTTCGATTAAAACGATCGTTAGTGCAAGATAACTAATTTTTCTCTCAACGTGTCCAAGAGAAAAGTGATGCACAACGGTCTTGGCTAGGCCTCGTGAAATTTCATGATCTTTGGAGATGTGTAGGTTGAGATTTTTACAGATAACTAACGTGTGTAAGAGTGAGGAAAAAACTTGTTAAAATTTCCCCTGAAAAGAAGAATATTTTCAATTAGGGGGTTATTTCAACAAATTTTAACCCAAAACCATTCTTCATATTCATTTCTTAGTAGTACAAATTGATTGTGACTAGTGGCAAAAAAAAATCCGAGATTGGTCCGGGCCACATTTCACAAAGGGGTACCACTATCAGAAATGTGAGATTTTCACTATTTCGATTAAAACGATCGTTAGTGCAAGAAAACTAATTTTTCTCTCAACGTGTCCAAGAGAAAAGTGATGCACAATGGTCTTGGCTAGGCCCCCGTGAAATTTCATGATCTTTGGAGATGTGTAGGTTGAGATTTTAACAGATAATTAACGAGTGTAAGAGTAAGGAAAAAACTTGTAAAAAATTTCCCCTGAAAAGAAGAATATTTTCAATTAGGGGGCCATTTCAACAAATTTTAACCCAAAACCATTCTTCATATTCATTTCTTAGTAGTACAAATTGATTGTGACTAGTGGCAAAAAAATTCCGAGATTGGTCCGGGCGACATTTCACAAAGGGGTACCACTATCAGAAATGTGAGATTTTCACTATTTCGATTAAAACGATCGTTAGTGCAAGATAACTAATTTTTCTCTCAACGTGTCCAAGAGAAAAGTGATGCACAACGGTCTTGGGTAAGCGCCCGTGAAATTTCATGATCTTTGGAGATGTGTAGGTTGAGATTTTAACAGATAACTAACGAGTGTAAGAGTAAGGAAAAAACTTGTTAAAATTTCCCCTGAAAAGAAGAATATTTTCAATTAGGGGGTTATTTCAACAAATTTTAACCCAAAACCATTCTTCATATTCATTTCTTAGTAGTACAAATTGATTGTGACTAGTGGCAAAAAAAAATCCGAGATTGGTCCGGGCCACATTTCACAAAGGGGTACCACTATCAGAAATGTGAGATTTTCACTATTTCGATTAAAATGATCGTTAGTGCAAGAAAACTAATTTTTCTCTCAACGTGTCCAAGAGAAAAGTGATGCACAACGGTCTTGGCTAGGCCCCCGTGAAATTTCATGATCTTTGGAGATGTGTAGGTTGAGATTTTAACAGATAATTAACGAGTGTAAGAGTAAGGAAAAAACTTGTTAAAATTTCCCCTGAAAAGAAGAATATTTTCAATTAGGGGGCCATTTCAACAAATTTTAACCCAAAACCATTCTTCATATTCATTTCTTAGTAGTACAAATTGATTGTGACTAGTGGCAAAAAAAAATTCCGAGATTGGTCCGGGCCACATTTCACAAAGGGGTACCACTATCAGAAATGTGAGATTTTCACTATTTCGATTAAAACGATCGTTAGTGCAAGATAACTAATTTTTCTCTCAACGTGTCCAAGAGAAAAGTGATGCACAACGGTCTTGGCTAGGCCCCCATGAAATTTCATGATCTTTGGAGATGTGTAGGTTGAGATTTTTACAGATAACTAACGAGTGTAAGAGTGAGGAAAAACTTGTTAAAATTTCCCCTGAAAAGAAGAATATTTTCAATTAGGGGGTTATTTCAACAAATTTTAACCCAAAACCATTCTTCATATTCATTTCTTAGTAGTACAAATTGATTGTGACTAGTGGCAAAAAAAAATCCGAGATTGGTCCGGGCCACATTTCACAAAGGGGTACCACTATCAGAAATGTGAGATTTTCACTATTTCGATTAAAACGATCGTTAGTGCAAGATAACTAATTTTTCTCTCAACGTGTCCAAGAGAAAAGTGATGCACAACGGTCTTGGCTAGGCCCCCATAAAATTTCATGATCTTTGGAGATGTGTAGGTTGAGATTTTTACAGATAACTAACGAGTGTAAGAGTGAGGAAAAAACTTGTTAAAATTTCCCCTGAAAAGAAGAATATTTTCAATTAGGGGGTTATTTCAACAAATTTTAACCCAAAACCATTCTTCATATTCATTTCTTAGTAGTACAAATTGATTGTGACTAGTGGCAAAAAAAATCCGAGATTGGTCCGGGCCACATTTCACAAAGGGGTACCACTATCAGAAATGTGAGATTTTCACTATTTCGATTAAAACGATCGTTAGTGCAAGAAAACTAATTTTTCTCTCAACGTGTCCAAGAGAAAAGTGATGCACAACGGTCTTGGCTAGGCCCCCGTGAAATTTCATGATCTTTGGAGATGTGTAGGTTGAGATTTTAACAGATAATTAACGAGTGTAAGAGTAAGGAAAAAACTTGTTAAAATTTCCCCTGAAAAGAAGAATATTTTCAATTAGGGGGCCATTTCAACAAATTTTAACCCAAAACCATTCTTCATATTCATTTCTTAGTAGTACAAATTGATTGTGACTAGTGGCAAAAAAATTCCGAGATTGGTCCGGGCGACATTTCACAAAGGGGTACCACTATCAGAAATGTGAAATTTTCACTATTTCGATTAAAACGATCGTTAGTGCAAGATAACTAATTTTTCTCTCAACGTGTCCAAGAGAAAAGTGATGCACAACGGTCTTGGCTAGGCCCCCGTGAAATTTCATGATCTTTGGAGATGTGTAGGTTGAGATTTTTACAGATAACTAACGAGTGTAAGAGTGAGGAAAAAACTTGTTAAAATTTCCCCTGAAAAGAAGAATATTTTCAATTAGGGGGTTATTTCAACAAATTTTAACCCAAAACCATTCTTCATATTCATTTCTTAGTAGTACAAATTGATTGTGACTAGTGGCAAAAAAAAATCCGAGATTGGTCCGGGCCACATTTCACAAAGGGGTACCACTATCAGAAATGTGAGATTTTCACTATTTCGATTAAAAAGATCGTTAGTGCAAGAAAACTAATTTTTCTCTCAACGTGTCCAAGAGAAAAGTGATGCACAACGGTCTTGGCTAGGCCTCCGTGAAATTTCATGATCTTTGGAGATGTGTAGGTCGATATTTTAAGAGATAACTAACGAGTGTAAGAGTAAGAAAAAAAACTTGTGAAAATTTCCCCTGAAAAGAAGAATATTTTCAATTAGGGGGCCATTTCAACAAATTTTAACCCAAAACCATTCTTCATATTCATTTGTTAGTAGTACAAATTGATTGTGACTAGTGGCAAAAAAAATTCCGAGATTGGTCCGGGCCACATTTCACAAAGGGGTACCACTATCAGAAATGTGAGATTTTCACTATTTCGATTAAAACGATCGTTAGTGCAAGATAACTAATTTTTCTCTCAACGTGTCCAAGAGAAAAGTGATGCACAACGGTCTTGGCTAGGCCCCCATGAAATTTCATGATCTTTGGAGATGTGTAGGTTGAGATTTTTACAGATAACTAACGAGTGTAAGAGTGAGGAAAAAACTTGTTAAAATTTCCCCTGAAAAGAAGAATATTTTCAATTAGGGGGTTATTTCAACAAATTTTAACCCAAAACCATTCTTCATATTCATTTCTTAGTAGTACAAATTGATTGTGACTAGTGGCAAAAAAAATCCGAGATTGGTCCGGGCCACATTTCACAAAGGGGTACCACTATCAGAAATGTGAGATTTTCACTATTT
This sequence comes from Cannabis sativa, assembly GCF_029168945.1. Lineage (NCBI taxonomy): Eukaryota > Viridiplantae > Streptophyta > Magnoliopsida > Rosales > Cannabaceae > Cannabis > Cannabis sativa. The sequence continues at coordinate 38,783 of NC_083602.1, forward strand.
CGATTAAAACGATCGTTAGTGCAAGAAAACTAATTTTTCTCTCAACGTGTCCAAGAGAAAAGTGATGCACAACGGTCTTGGCTAGGCCCCCGTGAAATTTCATGATCTTTGGAGATGTGTAGGTTGAGATTTTAACAGATAATTAACGAGTGTAAGAGTAAGGAAAAAACTTGTTAAAATTTCCCCTGAAAAGAAGAATATTTTCAATTAGGGGGCCATTTCAACAAATTTTAACCCAAAACCATTCTTCATATTCATTTCTTAGTAGTACAAATTGATTGTGACTAGTGGCAAAAAAATTCCGAGATTGGTCCGGGCGACATTTCACAAAGGGGTACCACTATCAGAAATGTGAGATTTTCACTATTTCGATTAAAACGATCGTTAGTGCAAGATAACTAATTTTTCTCTCAACGTGTCCAAGAGAAAAGTGATGCACAACGGTCTTGGCTAGGCCCCCGTGAAATTTCATGATCTTTGGAGATGTGTAGGTTGAGATTTTTACAGATAACTAACGAGTGTAAGAGTGAGGAAAAAACTTGTTAAAATTTCCCCTGAAAAGAAGAATATTTTCAACTAGGGGGTTATTTCAACAAATTTTAACCCAAAACCATTCTTCATATTCATTTCTTAGTAGTACAAATTGATTGTGACTAGTGGCAAAAAAAAATCCGAGATTGGTCCGGGCCACATTTCACAAAGGGGTACCACTATCAGAAATGTGAGATTTTCACTATTTCGATTAAAACGATCGTTAGTGCAAGATAACTAATTTTTCTCTCAACGTGTCCAAGAGAAAAGTGATGCACAACGGTCTTGGCTAAGCGCCCGTGAAATTTCATGATCTTTGGAGATGTGTAGGTTGAGATTTTAACAGATAACTAACGAGTGTAAGAGTAAGGAAAAAACTTGTTAAAATTTCCCCTGAAAAGAAGAATATTTTCAATTAGGGGGTTATTTCAACAAATTTTAACCCAAAACCATTCTTCATATTCATTTCTTAGTAGTACAAATTGATTGTGACTAGTGGCAAAAAAAAATCCGAGATTGGTCCGGGCCACATTTCACAAAGGGGTACCACTATCAGAAATGTGAGATTTTCACTATTTCGATTAAAACGATCGTTAGTGCAAGAAAACTAATTTTTCTCTCAACGTGTCCAAGAGAAAAGTGATGCACAATGGTCTTGGCTAGGCCCCCGTGAAATTTCATGATCTTTGGAGATGTGTAGGTTGAGATTTTAACAGATAATTAACGAGTGTAAGAGTAAGGAAAAAACTTGTTAAAATTTCCCCTGAAAAGAAGAATATTTTCAATTAGGGGGCCATTTCAACAAATTTTAACCCAAAACCATTCTTCATATTCATTTCTTAGTAGTACAAATTGATTGTGACTAGTGGCAAAAAAATTCCGAGATTGGTCCGGGCGACATTTCACAAAGGGGTACCACTATCAGAAATGTGAGATTTTCACTATTTCGATTAAAACGATCGTTAGTGCAAGATAACTAATTTTTCTCTCAACGTGTCCAAGAGAAAAGTGATGCACAACGGTCTTGGGTAAGCGCCCGTGAAATTTCATGATCTTTGGAGATGTGTAGGTTGAGATTTTAACAGATAACTAACGAGTGTAAGAGTAAGGAAAAAACTTGTTAAAATTTCCCCTGAAAAGAAGAATATTTTCAATTAGGGGGTTATTTCAACAAATTTTAACCCAAAACCATTCTTCATATTCATTTCTTAGTAGTACAAATTGATTGTGACTAGTGGCAAAAAAAAATCCGAGATTGGTCCGGGCCACATTTCACAAAGGGGTACCACTATCAGAAATGTGAGATTTTCACTATTTCGATTAAAATGATCGTTAGTGCAAGAAAACTAATTTTTCTCTCAACGTGTCCAAGAGAAAAGTGATGCACAACGGTCTTGGCTAGGCCCCGTGAAATTTCATGATCTTTGGAGATGTGTAGGTTGAGATTTTAACATATAATTAACGAGTGTAAGAGTAAGGAAAAAACTTGTTAAAATTTCCCCTGAAAAGAAGAATATTTTCAATTAGGGGGCCATTTCAACAAATTTTAACCCAAAACCATTCTTCATATTCATTTCTTAGTAGTACAAATTGATTGTGACTAGTGGCAAAAAAAAATTCCGAGATTGGTCCGGGCCACATTTCACAAAGGGGTACCACTATCAGAAATGTGAGATTTTCACTATTTCGATTAAAACGATCGTTAGTGCAAGATAACTAATTTTTCTCTCAACGTGTCCAAGAGAAAAGTGATGCACAACGGTCTTGGCTAGGCCCCCATGAAATTTCATGATCTTTGGAGATGTGTAGGTTGAGATTTTTACAGATAACTAACGAGTGTAAGAGTGAGGAAAAAACTTGTTAAAATTTCCCCTGAAAAGAAGAATATTTTCAATTAGGGGGTTATTTCAACAAATTTTAACCCAAAACCATTCTTCATATTCATTTCTTAGTAGTACAAATTGATTGTGACTAGTGGCAAAAAAAAATTCCGAGATTGGTCCGGGCCACATTTCACAAAGGGGTACCACTATCAGAAATGTGAGATTTTCACTATTTCGATTAAAACGATCGTTAGTGCAAGATAACTAATTTTTCTCTCAACGTGTCCAAGAGAAAAGTGATGCACAACGGTCTTGGCTAGGCCCCCATAAAATTTCATGATCTTTGGAGATGTGTAGGTTGAGATTTTTACAGATAACTAACGAGTGTAAGAGTGAGGAAAAAACTTGTTAAAATTTCCTGAAAAGAAGAATATTTTCAATTAGGGGGTTATTTCAACAAATTTTAACCCAAAACCATTCTTCATATTCATTTCTTAGTAGTACAAATTGATTGTGACTAGTGGCAAAAAAAAATCCGAGATTGGTCCGGGCCACATTTCACAAAGGGGTACCACTATCAGAAATGTGAGATTTTCACTATTTCGATTAAAACGATCGTTAGTGCAAGAAAACTAATTTTTCTCTCAACGTGTCCAAGAGAAAAGTGATGCACAACGGTCTTGGCTAGGCCCCCGTGAAATTTCATGATCTTTGGAGATGTGTAGGTTGAGATTTTAACAGATAATTAACGAGTGTAAGAGTAAGGAAAAAACTTGTTAAAATTTCCCCTGAAAAGAAGAATATTTTCAATTAGGGGGCCATTTCAACAAATTTTAACCCAAAACCATTCTTCATATTCATTTCTTAGTAGTACAAATTGATTGTGACTAGTGGCAAAAAAATTCCGAGATTGGTCCGGGCGACATTTCACAAAGGGGTACCACTATCAGAAATGTGAAATTTTCACTATTTCGATTAAAACGATCGTTAGTGCAAGATAACTAATTTTTCTCTCAACGTGTCCAAGAGAAAAGTGATGCACAACGGTCTTGGCTAGGCCCCCGTGAAATTTCATGATCTTTGGAGATGTGTAGGTTGAGATTTTTACAGATAACTAACGAGTGTAAGAGTGAGGAAAAAACTTGTTAAAATTTCCCCTGAAAAGAAGAATATTTTCAATTAGGGGGTTATTTCAACAAATTTTAACCCAAAACCATTCTTCATATTCATTTCTTAGTAGTACAAATTGATTGTGACTAGTGGCAAAAAAAAATTCCGAGATTGGTCCGGGCCACATTTCACAAAGGGGTACCACTATCAGAAATGTGAGATTTTCACTATTTCGATTAAAAAGATCGTTAGTGCAAGAAAACTAATTTTTCTCTCAACGTGTCCAAGAGAAAAGTGATGCACAACGGTCTTGGCTAGGCCTCCGTGAAATTTCATGATCTTTGGAGATGTGTAGGTCGATATTTTAAGAGATAACTAACGAGTGTAAGAGTAAGAAAAAAACTTGTGAAAATTTCCCCTGAAAAGAAGAATATTTTCAATTAGGGGGCCATTTCAACAAATTTTAACCCAAAACCATTCTTCATATTCATTTGTTAGTAGTACAAATTGATTGTGACTAGTGGCAAAAAAAATTCCGAGATTGGTCCGGGCCACATTTCACAAAGGGGTACCACTATCAGAAATGTGAGATTTTCACTATTTCGATTAAAACGATCGTTAGTGCAAGATAACTAATTTTTCTCTCAACGTGTCCAAGAGAAAAGTGATGCACAACGGTCTTGGCTAGGCCCCCATGAAATTTCATGATCTTTGGAGATGTGTAGGTTGAGATTTTTACAGATAACTAACGAGTGTAAGAGTGAGGAAAAAACTTGTTAAAATTTCCCCTGAAAAGAAGAATATTTTCAATTAGGGGGTTATTTCAACAAATTTTAACCCAAAACCATTCTTCATATTCATTTCTTAGTAGTACAAATTGATTGTGACTAGTGGCAAAAAAAATCCGAGATTGGTCCGGGCCACATTTCACAAAGGGGTACCACTATCAGAAATGTGAGATTTTCACTATTTCGATTAAAACGATCGTTAGTGCAAGAAAACTAATTTTTCTCTCAACGTGTCCAAGAGAAAAGTGATGCACAACGGTCTTGGCTAGGCCCCCGTGAAATTTCATGATCTTTGGAGATGTGTAGGTTGAGATTTTAACGGATAATTAACGAGTGTAAGAGTAAGGAAAAAACTTGTTAAAATTTCCCCTGAAAAGAAGAATATTTTCAATTAGGGGGCCATTTCAACAAATTTTAACCCAAAACCATTCTTCATATTCATTTCTTAGTAGTACAAATTGATTGTGACTAGTGGCAAAAAAATTCCGAGATTGGTCCGGGCGACATTTCACAAAGGGGTACCACTATCAGAAATGTGAGATTTTCACTATTTCGATTAAAACGATCGTTAGTGCAAGATAACTAATTTTTCTCTCAACGTGTCCAAGAGAAAAGTGATGCACAACGGTCTTGGCTAGGCCCCCGTGAAATTTCATGATCTTTGGAGATGTGTAGGTTGAGATTTTTACAGATAACTAACGAGTGTAAGAGTGAGGAAAAAACTTGTTAAAATTTCCCCTGAAAAGAAGAATATTTTCAACTAGGGGGTTATTTCAACAAATTTTAACCCAAAACCATTCTTCATATTCATTTCTTAGTAGTACAAATTGATTGTGACTAGTGGCAAAAAAAAATCCGAGATTGGTCCGGGCCACATTTCACAAAGGGGTACCACTATCAGAAATGTGAGATTTTCACTATTTCGATTAAAACGATCGTTAGTGCAAGATAACTAATTTTTCTCTCAACGTGTCCAAGAGAAAAGTGATGCACAACGGTCTTGGCTAAGCGCCCGTGAAATTTCATGATCTTTGGAGATGTGTAGGTTGAGATTTTAACAGATAACTAACGAGTGTAAGAGTAAGGAAAAAACTTGTTAAAATTTCCCCTGAAAAGAAGAATATTTTCAATTAGGGGGTTATTTCAACAAATTTTAACCCAAAACCATTCTTCATATTCATTTCTTAGTAGTACAAATTGATTGTGACTAGTGGCAAAAAAATTCCGAGATTGGTCCGGGCCACATTTCACAAAGGGGTACCACTATCAGAAATGTGAGATTTTCACTATTTCGATTAAAACGATCGTTAGTGCAAGAAAACTAATTTTTCTCTCAACGTGTCCAAGAGAAAAGTGATGCACAACGGTCTTGGCTAGGCCCCCGTGAAATTTCATGATCTTTAGAGATATGTAGGTTGAGATTTTCACAGATAACTAACGAGTGTAAGAGTAAGGAAAAAACTTGTTAAAATTTCCCCTGAAAAGAAGAATATTTTCAATTAAGGGGCCATTTCAACAAATTTTAACCCAAAACCATTCTTCATATTCATTTCTTAGTAGTACAAATTGATTGTGACTAGTGGCAAAAAAAATTCCGAGATTGGTCCGGGCCACATTTCACAAAGGGGTACCACTATCAGAAATGTGAGATTTTCACTATTTCGATTAAAATGATCGTTAGTGCAAGAAAACTAATTTTTCTCTCAACGTGACCAAGAGAAAAGTGATGCACAACGGTCTTGGCTAGGCCCCCGTGAAATTTCATGATCTTTGGAGATGTGTAGGTTGAGATTTTAACAGATAACTAACGAGTGTAAGAGTAAGGAAAAAACTTGTTAAAATTTCCCCTGAAAAGAAGAACATTTTCAATTAGGGGGCCATTTCAACAAATTTTAACCCAAAACCATTCTTCATATTCATTTCTTAGTAGTACAAATTGATTGTGACTAGTGGCAAAAAAAATTCCGAGATTGGTCCGGGCCACATTTCACAAAGGGGTACCACTATCAGAAATGTGAGATTTTCACTATTTCGATTAAAACGATCGTTAGTGCAAGAAAACTAATTTTTCTCTCAACGTGTCCAAGAGAAAAGTGATGCACAACGGTCTTGGCTAGGCCCCCGTGAAATTTCATGATCTTTGGAGATGTGTAGGTTGAGATTTTAACAGATAACTAACGAGTGTAAGAGTAAGGAAAAAACTTGTTAAAATTTCCCCTGAAAAGAAGAATATTATCAATTAGGGGGCCATTTCAACAAGTTTTAACCCAAAACCATTCTTCATATTCATTTCTTAGTAGTACAAATTGATTGTGACTAGTGGCAAAAAAAATTCCGAGATTGGTCCGGGCCACATTTCACAAAGGGGTACCACTATCAGAAATGTGAGATTTTCACTATTTCGATTAAAACGATCGTTAGTGCAAGAAAACTAATTTTTCTCTCAACGTGTCCAAGAGAAAAGTGATGCAACACGGTCTTGGCTAGGCCCCCGTGAAATTTCATGATCTTTGGAGATGTGTAGGTCGATATTTTAAGAGATAACTAACGAGTGTAAGAGTAAGAAAAAAACTTGTAAAAATTTCCCCTGAAAAGAAGAATATTTTCAATTAGGGGGCCATTTCAACAAATTTTAACCCAAAACCATTCTTCATATTCATTTCTTAGTAGTACAAATTGATTGTGACTATTGGCAAAAAAAATTCCGAGATTGGTCCGGGCCACATTTCACAAAGGGGTACCACTATCAGAAATGTGAGATTTTCACTATTTCGATTAAAACGATCGTTAGTGCAAGAAAACTAATTTTTCTCTCAACGTGTCCAAGAGAAAAGTGATGCACAACAGTCTTGGCTAGGCCCCCGTGAAATTTCATGATCTTTGGAGATGTGTAGGTCGAGATTTTAAGAGATAATTAACGAGTGTAAGAGTAAGAAAAAAACTTGTAAAAATTTCAATTGAAAAGAAGAATATTTTCAATTAGGGGGCCATTTCAACAAATTTTAACCCAAAACCATTCTTCATATTCATTTCTTAGTAGTACAAATTTATTGTGACTAGTGGCAAAAAAAATTTCGAGATTGGTCCGGGCCACATTTCACAAAGGGGTACCACTATCAGAAATGTGAGATTTTCACTATTTCGATTAAAATGATAGTTAGTGCAAGATAAGTAATTTTTCTCTCAACGTGTCCAAGAGAAAAGTGATGCACAACGGTCTTGGCTAGGCACCCGTGAAATTTCATGACCTTTGGAGATGTGTAGGTTGAGATTTTAACAGATAACTAACGAGTGTAAGAGTAAGTTAAAAACTTGTTAAAATTTCCCCTAAAAAGAAGAATATTTTCAATTAGGGGGCCATTTCAACAAATTTTAACCCAAAACCATTCTTCATATTCATTTCTTAGTAGTACAAATTGATTGTGACTAGTGGCAAAAAAAATTCCGAGATTGGTCCGGGCCACATTTCACAAAGGGGTACCACTATCAGAAATGTGAGATTTTCACTATTTCGATTAAAACGATCGTTAGTGCAAGAAAACTAATTTTTCTCTCAACGTGTCCAAGAGAAAAGTGATGCACAACGGTCTTGGCTAGGCCCCCGTGAAATTTCATGATCTTTGGAGATGTGTAGGTTGAGATTTTAACACATAACTAACGAGTGTAAGAGTAAGGAAAAAACTTGTTAAAATTTCCCCTGAAAAGAAGAATATTATCAATTAGGGGGCCATTTCAACAAATTTTAACCCAAAACCATTCTTCATATTCATTTCTTAGTAGTACAAATTGATTGTGACTAGTGGCAAAAAAAATTCCGAGATTGGTCCGGGCCACATTTCACAAAGGGGTACCACTATCAGAAATGTGAGATTTTCACTATTTCGATTAAAACGATCGTTAGTGCAATAAAACTAATTTTTCTCTCAACGTGTCCAAGAGAAAAGTGATGCACAACGGTCTTGGCTAGGTCCCCGTGAAATTTCATGATCTTTGGAGATGTGTAGGTTGAGATTTTAACAAATAACTAACGAGTGTAAGAGTAAGGAAAAAACTTGTTAAAATTTCCCCTGAAAAGAAGAATATTTTCAATTAGGGGGCCATTTCAACAAATTTTAACCCAAAACCATTCTTCATATTCATTTCTTAGTAGTACAAATTGATTGTGACTAGTGGCAAAAAATTTTCCGAGATTGGTCCGGGCCACATTTCACAAAGGGGTACCACTATCAGAAATGTGAGATTTTCACTATTTCGATTAAAATGATCGTTAGTGCAAGATAACTAATTTTTCTCTCAACGTGTCCAAGAGAAAAGTGATGCACAACGGTCTTGGCTAGGCGCTCGTGAAATTTCATGACCTTTGGAGATGTGTAGGTTGAGCTTTTAACAGATGACTAACGAGTGTAAGAGTAAGTTAAAAACTTGTTAAAATTTCCCCTGAAAAGAAGAATATTTTCAATTAGGGGGCCATTTCAACAAATTTTAACCCAAAACCATTCTTCATATTCATTTCTTAGTAGTACAAATTGATTGTGACTAGTGGCAAAAAAAATTCCGAGATTGGTCCGGGCCACATTTCACAAAGGGGTACCACTATCAGAAATGTGAGATTTTCACTATTTCGATTAAAACGATCGTTAGTGCAAGAAAACTAATTTTTCTCTCAACGTGTCCAAGAGAAAAGTGATGCACAACGGTCTTGGCTAGGCCCCTGTAAAATTTCATGATCTTTGGAGATTTGTAGGTTGAGATTTTAACAGATAACTAACGAGTGTAAGAGTAAGGAAAAAACTTGTTAAAATTTCCCCTGAAAAGAAGAATATTATCAATTAGGGGGCCATTTCAACAAATTTTAACCCAAAACCATTCTTCATATTCATTTCTTAGTAGTACAAATTGATTGTGACTAGTGGCAAAAAAAATTCCGAGATTGGTCCGGGCCACATTTCACAAAGGGGTACCACTATCAGAAATGTGAGATTTTCACTATTTCGATTAAAACGATCGTTAGTGCAAGATAACTAAATTTTCTCTCAACGTGTCCAAGAGAAAAGTGATGCACAATGGTGTTGGCTAAGCGCCCGTGAAATTTCATGATCTTTGGAGATGTGTAGGTTAAGATTTTAACATGATTCAAATGATCGTTATTGCAAGAAAACTAATTTTTCTCTCAACGTGTCCAAGAGAAAAGTGATTCACAACGGTCTTGGCTTGGCCCCTGTGAAATTTCATGATTTTTGGAGATGTGTAGGTTGAGATTTTAATAAATAACTAACGAGTGTAGGAGTAATGAAAAAACTTGTTAAACTTTCCCCTGAAAAGAAGAATATTTTCAATTAGGGGGCCATTTCAACAAATTTTAACCCAAAACCAATCTTCATATTCATGTCTTAGTAGTACAAATTCGTTGTGACTATTGGCGAAAGAAATTCCGAGATTTGTCCGGGCCACATTTCACAAAGGGGTACCACTATCAGAAACGTGAGATTTCCACTATTTCGATTAAAATGATCGTTAGTGCAAGAAAACTAATTTTTCTCTCAACGTGTCCAAGAGAAAAGTGATGCACAATCATTTTGGCTTGGCCCCCGAGAAATTTCATGAGTTTTGGAGATGTGTAGGTTGAGATTTTAACAAATAGATAACGGGTGTAAGAGTAATGAAAAAACTTGTTAAAATTTCTCCTAACAAGAAGAATATTTAAAATTAGGGGCCCATTTCAACAAATTTTAACCCAAAAATAATCTTCATATTCGTGTCTTAGTAGTACAAATTCGTTGTGACTAGTGGCAAAAAAAAATTTCGAGATTGGTCCGGGCCACATTTCACAAAGGGGTACCACTATCAGAAATGTGAGATTTTCACTATTTCGATTAAAATGATCGTTAGTGCAAGAAATCTAATTTTTCTCTCAACGTGTCCAGAGAAAAGTGATTCACAACGGTCTTGGCTTGGCCCCCGTGAAATTTCATGATTTTTGGAGATGTGTAGGTTGAGATTTTAACACAATATTAACGAGTTCAAGAGTAATGAAAAAACTTGTTAAAATTTCTCCTAAAAAGAAGAATATTTTCAATTAGGGGCCCATTTGAAAAAATTTTAACCCAAAAACAATCTTCATATTCATGTCTTAGTAGTACAAATTCGTTGTGACTAGTGGCAAAAAAAATTCCGAGATTGGTCCGGGCCACATTTCACAAAGGGGTACCACTATTAGAAATGTGAGATTTTCACTATTTCGATTAAAATGATCGTTAGTGCAAGAAAACTAATTTTTCTCTCAACGTCTCCAACAGAAAAGTGATGCACAACGGTCTTGGCTTGGCCCCCGTGAAATTTCATGATATTTGGAGATGTGTAGGTTGAGATTTTAACACAATATTAACGAGTGTAAGAGTAATGAAAAAACTTGTTAAAATTTCTCCTAAAAAGAAGAATATTTTCAATTAGGGGCTCATTTCAACAAATTTTAACCCAAAAACAATCTTCATATTCATGTCTTAGTAGTACAAATTCGTTGTGACTAGTTGCGAAAAAAATTCCGAGATTGGTCCGGGCCACATTTCACAAAGGAGTACCACTATCAGAAATGTGAGATTTTAACTATTTCGATTAAAATGATCGTTAGTGCAAGAAAACTAATTTTTCTCTCAACGTGTCCAAGAGAAACGTTATTCACAACGGTCTTGGCTTGGTCCCCGTGAAATTTCATAATTTTTTGAGATGTGTAGGTGAAATGTTAACAAAAAACTAACGTGTGTAAGAGTAAGGAAAAAACTTGTTAAAATTTCCCCTGAAAAGAAGAATATTTTAAATTAGGGGTCCATTTCCACAAATTTTAACCCAAAACAAATCTTCATATTCATGTCTTAGTAGTACAAATTCGTTGTGACTAGTGGCAAAAAAATATTTCGAGATTGGTCCGGGCCACATTTCACAAAGGGGTACCACTATCAGAAATGTGAGATTTTCACTATTTCGATTAAAATGATCGTTAGTGCAAGAAAACTAATTTTTCTCTCAACATGTCCAAGAGAAAAGTGATGCACAACGGTCTTGGCTTGGTCCCCGTGAAATTTCATAATTTTTTGAGATGTGTAGGGTGAGATTTAACAGAAAACTAACGTGTGTAAGAGTAAGGAAAAAACTTGTTAAAATTTCCCCTGAAAAGAAGAATATTTTAAATTAGGGGTCCATTTCCAAAAATTTTAACCCAAAACAAATCTTCATATTCATGTCTTAGTAGTACAAATTCGTTGTGACTAGTGGCAAAAAATATTTCGAGATTGGTCCGGGCCACATTTCACAAAGGGGTACCACTATCAGAAATGTGAGATTTTCACTATTTCGATTAAAACGATCGTTAGTGCAAGAAAACTAATTTTTCTCTCAACGTGTCCAAGAGAAAAGTGATGCACAACGGTCTTGGCTAGGCCCCTGTAAAATTTCATGATCTTTGGAGATGTGTAGGTTGAGATTTTAACAGATAACTAACGAGTGTAAGAGTAAGGAAAAAACTTGTTAAAATTTCCCCTGAAAAGAAGAATATTATCAATTAGGGGGCCATTTCAACAAATTTTAACCCAAAACCATTCTTCATATTCATTTCTTAGTAGTACAAATTGATTGTGACTAGTGGCAAAAAAAATTCCGAGATTGGTCCGGGCCACATTTCACAAAGGGGTACCACTATCAGAAATGTGAGATTTTCACTATTTCGATTAAAACGATCGTTAGTGCAAGATAACTAAATTTTCTCTCAACGTGTCCAAGAGAAAAGTGATGCACAATGGTGTTGGCTAAGCGCCCGTGAAATTTCATGATCTTTGGAGATGTGTAGGTTGAGATTTTAACATGATTCAAATGATCGTTATTGCAAGAAAACTAATTTTTCTCTCAACGTGTCCAAGAGAAAAGTGATTCACAACGGTCTTGGCTTGGCCCCTGTGAAATTTCATGATTTTTGGAGATGTGTAGGTTGAGATTTTAATAAATAACTAACGAGTGTAGGAGTAATGAAAAAACTTGTTAAACTTTCCCCTGAAAAGAAGAATATTTTCAATTAGGGGGCCATTTCAACAAATTTTAACCCAAAACCAATCTTCATATTCATGTCTTAGTAGTACAAATTCGTTGTGACTATTGGCGAAAGAAATTCCGAGATTTGTCCGGGCCACATTTCACAAAGGGGTACCACTATCAGAAACGTGAGATTTCCACTATTTCGATTAAAATGATCGTTAGTGCAAGAAAACTAATTTTTCTCTCAACGTGTCCAAGAGAAAAGTGATGCACAATCATTTTGGCTTGGCCCCGGGAAATTTCATGATTTTTGGAGATGTGTAGGTTGAGATTTTAACACAATATTAACGAGTGTAAGAGTAATGAAAAAACTTGTTAAAATTTCTCCTTTCAAGAAGAATATTTTCAATTAGGGGCCCATTTCAACAAATTTTAACCCAAAACTAATCTTCATATTCATGTCTTAGTAGTACAAATTCGTTGTGACTAGTGGCAAAAAAAAATTTCGAGATTGGTCCGGGCCACATTTCACAAAGGGGTACCACTATCAGAAATGTGAGATTTTCACTATTTCGATTAAAATGATCGTTAGTGCAAGAAAACTAATTTTTCTCTCAACGTGTCCAAGAGAAAAGTGATTCACAACGGTCTTGGCTTGGCCCCCGTGAAATTTCATGATTTTTGGAGATGTGTAGGTTGAGATTTTAACACAATATTAACGAGTTCAAGAGTAATGAAAAAACTTGTTAAAATTTCTCCTAAAAAGAAGAATATTTTCAATTAGGGGCCCATTTGAAAAAATTTTAACCCAAAAACAATCTTCATATTCATGTCTTAGTAGTACAAATTCGTTGTGACTAGTGGCGAAAAAAATTCCGAGATTGGTCCGGGCCACATTTCACAAAGGGGTACCACTATCAGAAATGTGAGATTTTCACTATTTCGATTAAAATGATCGTTAGTGCAAGAAAACTAATTTTTCTCTCAACGTCTCCAAGAGAAAAGTGATGCACAACGGTCTTGGCTTGGCCCCCGTGAAATTTCATGATATTTGGAGATGTGTAGGTTGAGATTTTAACACAATATTAACGAGTGTAAGAGTAATGAAAAAACTTGTTAAAATTTCTCCTAAAAAGAAGAATATTTTCAATTAGGGGCTCATTTCAACAAATTTTAACCCAAAAACAATCTTCATATTCATGTCTTAGTAGTACAAATTCGTTGTGACTAGTTGCGAAAAAAATTCCGAGATTGGTCCGGGCCACATTTCACAAAGGAGTACCACTATCAGAAATGTGAGATTTTAACTATTTCGATTAAAATGATCGTTAGTGCAAGAAAACTAATTTTTCTCTCAACGTGTCCAAGAGAAACGTTATTCACAACGGTCTTGGCTTGGTCCCCGTGAAATTTCATGATATTTGGAGATGTGTAGGTTGAAATTTTAACAAAAAACTAACGTGTGTAAGAGTAATGAAAAAACTTGTTAAAATTTCACCTCAAAAGAAGAATATTTTAAATTAGGGGCACATTTCAACAAATTTTAACCCAAAACAAATCTTCATATTCATGTCTTAGTAGTACAAATTCGTTGTGACTAGTGGCAAAAAAATATTTCGAGATTGGTCCGGGCCACATTTCACAAAGGGGTACCACTATCAGAAATGTGAGATTTTCACTATTTCGATTAAAATGATCGTTAGTGCAAGAAAACTAATTTTTCTCTCAACATGTCCAAGAGAAAAGTGATGCACAACGGTCTTGGCTTGGACCCCGTGAAATTTCATAATTTTTTGAGATGTGTAGGGTGAGATTTTAACAGAAAACTAACGTGTGTAAGAGTAAGGAAAAAACTTGTTAAAATTTCCCCTGAAAAGAAGAATATTTTAAATTAGGGGTCCATTTCCAAAAATTTTAACCCAAAACAAATCTTCATATTCATGTCTTAGTAGTACAAATTCGTTGTGACTAGTGGCAAAAAATATTTCGAGATTGGTCCGGGCCACATTTCACAAAGGGGTACCACTATCAGAAATGTGAGATTTTCACTATTTCGATTAAAACGATCGTTAGTGCAAGAAAACTAATTTTTCTCTCAACGTGTCCAAGAGAAAAGTGATGCACAACGGTCTTGGCTAGGCCCCCGTAAAATTTCATGATCTTTGGAGATGTGTAGGTTGAGATTTTAACACAATATTAACGAGTGTAAGAGTAATGAAAAAACTTGTTAAAATTTCTCCTAAAAAGAAAATATTATCAATTAGGGGGCCATTTCAACAAATTTTAACCGAAAACCATTCTTCATATTCATTTCTTAGTAGTACAAATTGATTGTGACTAGTGGCAAAAAAAATTCCGAGATTGGTCCGGGCCACATTTCACAAAGGGGTACCACTATCAGAAATGTGAGATTTTCACTATTTCGATTAAAACGATCGTTAGTGCAAGATAACTAAATTTTCTCTCAACGTGTCCAAGAGAAAAGTGATGCACAATGGTGTTGGCTAAGCGCCCGTGAAATTTCATGATCTTTGGAGATGTGTAGGTTGAGATTTTAACATGATTCAAATGATCGTTATTGCAAGAAAACTAATTTTTCTCTCAACGTGTCCAAGAGAAAAGTGATTCACAACGGTCTTGGCTTGGCCCCTGTGAAATTTCATGATTTTTGGAGATGTGTAGGTTGAGATTTTAATAAATAACTAACGAGTGTAGGAGTAATGAAAAAACTTGTTAAACTTTCCCCTGAAAAGAAGAATATTTTCAATTAGGGGGCCATTTCAACAAATTTTAACCCAAAACCAATCTTCATATTCATGTCTTAGTAGTACAAATTCGTTGTGACTATTGGCGAAAGAAATTCCGAGATTTGTCCGGGCCACATTTCACAAAGGGGTACCACTATCAGAAACGTGAGATTTCCACTATTTCGATTAAAATGATCGTTAGTGCAAGAAAACTAATTTTTCTCTCAACGTGTCCAAGAGAAAAGTGATGCACAATCATTTTGGCTTGGCCCCCGAGAAATTTCATGAGTTTTGGAGATGTGTAGGTTGAGATTTTAACACAATATTAACGAGTGTAAGAGTAATGAAAAAACTTGTTAAAATTTCTCCTAAAAAGAAGAATATTTTCAATTAGGGGCCCATTTCAACAAATTTTAACCCAAAACTAATCTTCATATTCATGTCTTAGTAGTACAAATTCGTTGTGACTAGTGGTGAAAAAAATTCCGAGATTGGTCCGGGACACATTTCACAAAGGGGTACCACTATCAGAAATGTGAGATTTTCACTATTTCGATTAAAATGATCGTTAGTGCAAGAAAACTAATTTTTCTCTCAACGTGTCCAAGAGAAAAGTGATTCACAGCGGTCTTGGCTTGGCCCCTGTGAAATTTCATGATTTTTGGAGATGTGTAGGTTGAGATTTTAACACAATATTAACGAGTTCAAGAGTAATGAAAAAACTTGTTAAAATTTCTCCTAAAAAGAAGAATATTTTCAATTAGGGGCCCATTTGAAAAAATTTTAACCCAAAAACAATCTTCATATTCATGTCTTAGTAGTACAAATTCGTTGTGACTAGTGGCAAAAAAAATTCCGAGATTTGTCCGGGCCACATTTCACAAAGGGGTACCACTATTAGAAATGTGAGATTTTCACTATTTCGATTAAAATGATCGTTAGTGCAAGAAAACTAATTTTTCTCTCAACGTCTCCAAGAGAAAAGTGATGCACAACGGTCTTGGCTTGGCCCCCGGGAAATTTCATGATATTTGGAGATGTGTAGGTTGAGATTTTAACACAATATTAACGTGTGTAAGAGTAATGAAAAAACTTGTTAAAATTTCTCCTAAAAAGAAGAATATTTTCAATTAGGGGCTCATTTCAACAAATTTTAACCCAAAAACAATCTTCATATTCATGTCTTAGTAGTACAAATTCGTTGTGACTAGTTGCGAAAAAGATTCCGAGATTGGTCCGGGCCACATTTCACAAAGGGGTACCACTATCAGAAATGTGAGATTTTAACTATTTCGATTAAAATGATCGTTAGTGCAAGAAAACTAATTTTTCTCTCAACGTGTCCAAGAGAAACGTTATTCACAACGGTCTTGGCTTAACCCCCGTGAAATTTAATGATTTTTGGAGATGTGTAGGTTTAGATTTTAATAAATAACTAACGAGTGTAGGAGTAATGAAAAAACTTGTTAAAATTTCCCCTGAAAAGAAGAATATTTTCAATTAGGGGGTCATTTCAACAAATTTTAACCCAAAAACAATCTTCATATTCATGTCTTAGTAGTGCAAATTCGTTGTGACTAGTGGCAAAAAATATTTCGAGATTGGTCCGGGCCACATTTCACAAAGGGGTACCACTATCAGAAATGTGAGATTTTCACTATTTCGATTAAAATGATCGTTAGTGCAAGAAAACTAATTTTTCTCTCAACATGTCCAAGAGAAAAGTGATGCACAACGGTCTTGGCTTGGTCCCCGTGAAATTTCATAATTTTTTGAGATGTGTAGGGTGAG
This sequence comes from Cannabis sativa, assembly GCF_029168945.1. Taxonomy (NCBI): domain Eukaryota; kingdom Viridiplantae; phylum Streptophyta; class Magnoliopsida; order Rosales; family Cannabaceae; genus Cannabis; species Cannabis sativa. The sequence continues at coordinate 55,595 of NC_083602.1, forward strand.
ATTTTAACAGAAAACTAACGTGTGTAAGAGTAAGGAAAAAACTTGTTATAATTTCCCCTGAAAAGAAGAATATTTTAAATTAGGGGTCCATTTCCAAAAATTTTAACCCAAAACAAATCTTCATATTCATGTCTTAGTAGTACAAATTCGTTGTGACTAGTGGCAAAAAATATTTCAAGATTGGTCCGGGCCACATTTCACAGAGGGGTACCACTATCAGAAATGTGAGATTTTCACTATTTCAATTAAAATCATCGTTAGTGCAAGAAAACTAATTTTTCTCTCAACGTGTCCAAGAGAAAAGTGATGCACAACGGTCTTGGCTTGGCCCCCCGTTAAATTTCATGATTTTTGGAGATGTGTAGGTTGAGATTTTAACACAATATTAACGAGTGTAAGAATAATGAAAAAACTTGTTAAAATTTCTCCTAAAAAGAAGAATATTTTCAATTAGGGGCCCATTTCAACAAATTTTAACCCAAAACCAATCTTCATATTCATGTCTTAGTAGTACAAATTCGTTGTGACTAGTGGCGAAAAAAATTCCGAGATTGGTCCGGGCCACATTTCACAAAGGGGTACCACTATCAGAAATGTGAGATTTTCACTATTTCGATTAAAGTGATCGTTAGTGCAAGAAAACTAATTTTTCTCTCAACGTGTCGAAGAGAAAAGTGATGCACAACGGTCTTGGCTTGGCCCCCGTGAAATTTCATGATTTTTGGAGATGTGTAGGTTGAGATTTTAACACATAACTAACGAAAGTAAGAGTAATGAAAAAACTTGTTAAAATTTCTCCTAAAAAGAAGAATATTTTCAATTAGGGGCCATTTCAACAAATTTTAACCCAAAACCAATCTTCATATTCATGTCTTTGTAGTACAAATTCGTTGTGACTAGTGGCGAAAAAAATTCCGAGATTGGTCCGGGCCACATTTCACAAAGGGGTACCACTATCAGAAATGTGAGATTTTCACTATTTCGATTAAAGTGATCGTTAGTTCAAGAAAACTAATTTTTCTCTCAACGTGTCCAAGAGAAAAGTGATGCACAACGGTCTTGGCTTGGCCCCCGTGAAATTTCATGATTTTTGGAGATGTGTAGGTTGAGATTTTAACACAATATTAACGAGTGTAAGAGTAATGAAAAAACTTGTTAAAATTTCTCCTAAAAAGAAGAATATTTTCAATTAGGGGCTCATTTCAACAAATTTTAACCCAAAAACAATCTTCATATTCATGTCTTAGTAGTACAAATTCGTTGTGACTAGTTGCGAAAAAAATTCCGAGATTGGTCCGGGCCACATTTCACAAAGGGGTACCACTATCAGAAATGTGAGATTTTCACTATTTCGATTAAAATGATCGTTAGTGCAAGAAAACTAATTTTTCTCTCAACGTGTCCAAGAGAAAAGTGATGCACAACGGTCTTGGCTTGGCCCCGGGAAATTTCATGATATTTGGAGATGTGTAGGTTGAGATTTTAATAAATAACTAACGAGTGTAGGAGTAATGAAAAAACTTGTTAAAATTTCCCCTGAAAAGAAGAATATTTTGAAATAGGGGGCCATTTCAACAAATTTTAACCCAAAACCAATCTTCATATTCATGTCTTAGTAGTACAAATTCGTTGTGACTAGTGGCGAAAAAAATTCCGAGATTGGTCCGGGCCACATTTCACAAAGGTGTACCACTCTCAGAAATGTGAGATTTTCACTATTTCGATTAAAATGATCGTTAGTGCAAGAAAACTAATTTTTCTCTCAACGTGTCCAAGAGAAAAGTGATTCACAACGGTCTTGGCTTGGCCCCCGTGAAATTTCATGATTTTTGGAGATGTGTAGGTTGAGATTTTAACACAATATTAACGAGTGTAAGAGTAATGAAAAAACTTGTTAAAATTTCTCCTAAAAAGAAGAATATTTTCAATTAGGGGGCCATTTCAAAAAATTTTAACCCAAAACTAATCTTCGTATTCACGTCTTACTAGTACGAATTCGTTGTGACTAGTGGCAAAAAATATTCCGAGATTGGTCCGGGCCACATTTCACAAAGGGGTACCACTATCAGAAATGTGAGATTTTCACTATTTCGATTAAAATGATCGTTAGTGCAAGAAAACTAATTTTTCTCTCAACGTGTCCAAGAGAAAAGTGATGCACAACGGTCTTGGCTTGGCCCCCGTGAAATTTCATGATTTTTGGAGATGTGTAGGTTGAGATTTTAACACAATATTAACGAGTGCAAGAGTAATGAAAAAACTTGTTAAAATTTCTCCTAAAAAGAAGAATATTTTCAATTAGGGGCCCATTTCAACAAATTTTAACCCAAAAACAATCTTCATATTCATGTCTTAGTAGTACAAATTCGTTGTGACTAGTGGCGAAAAAAATTCCGAGATTGGTCCGGGCCACATTTCACAAAGGGGTACCACTATCAGAAATGTGAGATTTTCACTATTTCGATTAAAATGATCGTTAGTGCAAGAAAACTAATTTTTCTCTCAACGTGTCCAAGAGAAAAGTGATGCACAACGGTCTTGGCTTGGCCCCCGTGAAATTTCATGAGTTTTGGAGATGTGTAGGTTGAGATTTTAACACAATATTAACGAGTGTAAGAGTAATGAAAAAACTTGTTAAAATTTCTCCTAAAAAGAAGAATATTTTCAATTAGGGGCCCATTTCAACAAATTTTAACCCAAAAACAATCTTCATATTCATGTCTTAGTAGTACAAATTCGTTGTGACTAGTGGCAAAAAAAATTCCGAGATTGGTCCGGGCCACATTTCACAAAGGGGTACCACTATCAGAAATGTGAGATTTTCACTATTTCGATTAAAATGATCGTTAGTGCAAGAAAACTAATTTTTCTCTCAACGTGTCCAAGAGAAAAGTGATTCACAACGGTCTTGGCTTGGCCCCCGTGAAATTTCATGATTTTTGGAGATGTGTAGGTTGAGATTTTAACACAATATTAACGAGTGCAAGAGTAATGAAAAAACTTGTTAAAATTTCTCCTAAAAAGAAGAATATTTTCAATTAGGGGCCCATTTGAACAAATTTTAACCCAAAAACAATCTTCATATTCATGTCTTAGTAGTACAAATTTGTTGTGACTAGTGGCAAAAAAAATTCCGAGATTGGTCCGGGCCACATTTCACAAAGGGGTACCACTATTAGAAATGTGAGATTTTCACTATTTCGATTAAAATGATCGTTAGTGCAAGAAAACTAATTTTTCTCTCAACGTCTCCAAGAGAAAAGTGATGCACAACGGTCTTGGCTTGGCCCCCGTGAAATTTCATGATTTTTGGAGATGTGTAGGTTGAGATTTTAACACAATATTAACGAGTGTAAGAGTAATGAAAAAACTTGTTAAAATTTCTCCTAAAAAGAAGAATATTTTCAATTAGGGGCTCATTTCAACAAATTTTAACCCAAAAACAATCTTCATATTCATGTCTTAGTAGTACAAATTCGTTGTGACTACTTGCGAAAAAAATTCCGAGATTGGTCCGGGCCACATTTCACAAAGGGGTACCACTATCAGAAATGTGAGATTTTCACTATTTCGATTAAAATGATCGTTGGTGCAAGAAAACTAATTTTTCTCTCAACGTGTCCAAGAGAAAAGTTATTCACAACGGTCTTGGCTTAGCCCCCGTGAAATTTCATGATTTTTGGAGATGTGTAGGTTGAGATTTTAATAAATAACTAACGAGTGTAGGAGTAATGAAAAAACTTGTTAAAATTTCCCCTGAAAAGAAGAATATTTTCAATTAGGGGGTCATTTCAACAAATTTTAACCCAAAAACAATCTTCATATTCATGTCTTAGTAGTACAAATTCGTTGTGACTAGTGGTGAAAGAAATTCCGAGATTGGTCCGGGCCACATTTCACAACGGGGTACCACTATCAGAAATGTGAGATTTCCACTATTTCGATTAAAATGATCGTTACTGCAAGAAAACTAATTTTTCTCTCAACGTGTCCAAGAGAAAAGTGATACACAATTGTCTTGGCTTGGCCCCCGAGAAATTTCATGAGTTTTGGAGATGTGTAGGTTGAGATTTTAACAAATAGATAACGAGTGTAAGAGTAATGAAAAAACTTGTTAAAATTTCTCCTAGCAAGAAGAATATTTTCATTTAGGGGCCCATTTCAACAAATTTTAACCCAAAAACAATCTTCATATTCATGTCTTAGTAGTACAAATTTGTTGTGACTAGTGGCAAAAAAAATTCCGAGATTGGTCCGAGCCACAATTCACAAAGGGCACTATCAGAAATGTGAGATTTTCACTATTTCGATTAAAATGATCGTTAGTGCAAGAAAACTAATTTTTCTCTCAACGTGTCCAAGAGAAAAGTGATTCACAACGGTCTTGGCTTGGCCCCCGTGAAATTTCATGATTTTTGGAGATGTGTAGGTTGAGATTTTAACACAATATTAACGAGTGCAAGAGTAATGAAAAAACTTGTTAAAATTTCTCCTAAAAAGAAGAATATTTTCAATTAGGGGCCCATTTCAACAAATTTTAACCCAAAACCAATCTTCATATTCATGTCTTAGTAGTACAAATTCGTTGTGACTAGTGGCGAAAAAAATTCGGAGATTGGTCCGGGCCACATTTCACAAAGGGGTACCACTATTAGAAATGTGAGATTTTCACTATTTCGATTAAAGTGATCGTTAGTTCAAGAAAACTAATTTTTCTCTCAACGTGTCCAAGAGAAAAGTGATGCACAACGGTCTTGGCTAGGCCCCCGTGAAATTTCATGATTTTTGGAGATGTGTAGGTTGAGATTTTAATAAATAACTAACGAGTGTAGGAGTAATGAAAAAACTTGTTAAAATTTCCCCTGAAAAGAAGAATATTTTCAATTAGGGGGCCATTTCAACAAATTTTAACCCAAAACAAATCTTCATATTCATGTCTTAGTAGTACAAATTCGTTGTGACTAGTGGCAAATAAAATTCCGAGATTGGTCCGGGCCACATTTCACAAAGGGGTACCACTATCAGAAATGTGAGATTTTCACTATTTCAATTAAAGTGATCGTTAGTGCAAGAAAACTAATTTTTCTCTCAACGTGTCGAAGAGAAAAGTGATGCACAACGGTCTTGGCTTGGCCCCCGTGAAATTTCATGATTTTTGGAGATGTGTAGGTTGAGATTTTAACACATAAATAACGAGTGTAGGAGTAATGAAAAAACTTGTTAAAATTTCCCCTGAAAAGAAGAATATTTTGAAATACGGGGCCATTTCAACAAATTTTAACCCAAAACCAATCTTCATATTCATGTCTTAGTAGTACAAATTCGTTGTGACTAGTGGCAAAAAAAATTCCGAGATTGGTCCGGGCCACATTTCACAAAGGGGTACCACTATCAGAAATGTGAGATTTTCACTATTTCGATTAAAATGATCGTTAGTGCAAGAAAACTAATTTTTCTCTCAACGTGTCCAAGAGAAAAGTGATGCACAACGGTCTTGGCTTGGCCCCCGTGAAATTTCATGATTTTTTGAGATGTGTAGGTTGAGATTTTAACACAATATTAACGAGTGTAAGAGTAATGAAAAAACTTGTTAAAATTTCTCCTAAAAAGAAGAATATTTTCAATTAGGGGCCCATTTCAACAAATTTTAACCCAAAACAAATCTTCATATTCATGTCTTAGTAGTACAAATTCGTTGTGACTAGTGGCAAAAAATATTTCGAGATTGGTCCGGGCCACATTTCACAAAGGGGTACCACTATTAGAAATGTGAGATTTTCACTATTTCGATTAAAATGATCGTTAGTGCAAGAAAACTAATTTTTCTCTCAACGTCTCCAAGAGAAAAGTGATGCACAACGGTCTTGGCTTGGCCCCCGTGAAATTTCATGATTTTTGGAGATGTGTAGGTTGAGATTTTAACACAATATTAACGAGTGTAAGAGTAATGAAAAAACTTGTTAAAATTTCTCCTAAAAAGAAGAATATTTTCAATTAGGGGCTCATTTCAACAAATTTTAACCCAAAAACAATCTTCATATTCATGTCTTAGTAGTACAAATTCGTTGTGACTAGTGGCAAAAAAAATTCCGAGATTGGTCCGGGCCACATTTCACAAAGGGGTACCACTATCAGAAATGTGAGATTTTCACTATTTCGATTAAAATGATCGTTAGTGCAAGAAAACTAATTTTTCTCTCAACGTGTCCAAGAGAAAAGTGATGCACAACGGTCTTGGCTTGGCCCCCGTGAAATTTCATGATTTTTGGAGATGTGTAGGTTGAGATTTTAACACATAACTAACGAAAGTAAGAGTAATGAAAAAACTTGTTAAAATTTCTCCTAAAAAAAGAATATTTTCAATTAGGGGCCCATTTCAACAAATTTTAACCCAAAACAAATCTTCATATTCATGTCTTAGTAGTACAAATTCGTTGTGACTAGTGGCGAAAGAAATTCCGAGATTGGTCCGGGCCACATTTCACAAAGGGGTACCACTATCAGAAATGTGAGATTTTCACTATTTCGATTAAAATGATCGTTAGTGCAAGAAAACTAATTTTTCTCTCAACGTGTCCAAGAGAAAAGTGATGCACAACGGTCTTGGCTTGGCCCCCGTGAAATTTCATGATTTTTGGAGATGTGTAGGTTGAGATTTTAACACAATATTAACGAGTGCAAGAGTAATGAAAAAACTTGTTAAAATTTCTCCTAAAAAGAAGAATATTTTCAATTAGGGGCCCATTTCAACAAATTTTAACCCAAAAACAATCTTCATATTCATGTCTTAGTAGTACAAATTCGTTGTGACTAGTGGCAAAAAAAATTCCGAGATTGGTCCGGGCCACATTTCACAAAGGGGTACCACTATTAGAAATGTGAGATTTTCACTATTTCGATTAAAATGATCGTTAGTGCAAGAAAACTAATTTTTCTCTCAACGTGTCCAAGAGAAAAGTGATTCACAACGGTCTTGGCTTGGCCCCCGTGAAATTTCATGATTTTTGGAGATGTGTAGGTTGAGATTTTAACACAATATTAACGAGTGCAAGAGTAATGAAAAAACTTGTTAAAATTTCTCCTAAAAAGAAGAATATTTTCAATTAGGGGCCCATTTCAACAAATTTTAACCCAAAACAAATCTTCATATTCATGTCTTAGTAGTACAAATTCGTTGTGACTAGTGGCGAAAGAAATTCCGAGATTGGTCCGGGCCACATTTCACAAAGGGGTACCACTATCAGAAATGTGAGATTTCCACTATTTCGAATAAAATGATCGTTAGTGCAAGAAAACTAATTTTTCTCTCAACGTGTCCAAGAGAAAAGTGATGCACAATCGTCTTGGCTTGGCCCCCGAGAAATTTCATGAGTTTTGGAGATGTGTAGGTTGAGATTTTAACAAATAGATAACGAGTGTAAGAGTAATGAAAAAACTTGTTAAAATTTCTCCTAGCAAGAAGAATATTTTCAATTAGGGGCCCATTTCAACAAATTTTAACCCAAAAACAATCTTCATATTCATGTCTTAGTAGTACAAATTCGTTGTGACTAGTGGCAAAAAAAATTCCGAGATTGGTCCGGGCCACATTTCACAAAGGGGTACCACTATTAGAAATGTGAGATTTTCACTATTTCGATTAAAATGATTGTTAGTGCAAGAAAACTAATTTTTCTCTCAACATGTACAAGAGAAAAGTGATGCACAACGGTCTTGGCTTGGTCCCCTTGAAATTTCATAATTTTTTGAGATGTGTAGATGAGATTTTAACAGAAAACTAACGTGTGTAAGAGTAAGGAAAAAACTTGTTAAAATTTCCCCTGAAAAGAAGAATATTTTCAATTACGGGTCCATTTCCACAAATTTTAACCCAAAACAAATCTTCATATTCATGTCTTAGTAGTACAAATTTTTTGTGACTAGTGGCAAAAAATATTTCGAGATTGGTCCGGGCCACATTTCACTAAGGGGTACCACTATCAGAAATGTGAGATTTTCACTATTTCGATTAAAATGATCGTTAGTGCAAGAAAACTAATTTTTCTCTCAACGTCTCCAAGAGAAAAGTGATGCACAACGGTCTTGGCTTGGCCCCCGTGAAATTTCATGATTTTTGGAGATGTGTAGGTGGAGATTTTAACACAATATTAACGAGTGTAAGAGTAATGAAAAAACTTGTTAAAATTTCTCCTAAAAAGAAGAATATTTTCAATTAGGGGCTCATTTCAACAAATTTTAACCCAAAAACAATCTTCATATTCATGTCTTAGTAGTACAAATTCGTTGTGACTAGTGGTGAAAAAAATCCGAGATTGGTCCGGGACACATTTCACAAAGGGGTACCATTATCAGAAATGTGAGATTTTCACTATTTCGATTCAAATGATCGTTAGTGCAAGAAAACTAATTTTTCTCTCAATGTGTCCAAGAGAAAAGTGATTCACAACGGTCTTGGCTTGGCCGCCGTGAAATTTCATGATCTTTGGAGATGTGTAGGTTGAGATTTTAACAGATAACTAACGAGTGTAAGAGTAAGGAAAAAACTTGTTAAAATTTCCCCTGAAAAGAAGAATATTTTCAATTAGGGGGCCATTTCAACAAATTTTAACCCAAAACAAATCTTCATATTCATGTCTTAGTAGTACAAATTCGTTGTGACTAGTGGCGAAAAAAATTCCGAGATTGGTCCGGGCCACATTTCACAAAGGGGTACCACTATCAGAAATGTGAGATTTTCACTATTTCGATTAAAATGATCGTTAGTGCAAGAAAACTAATTTTTCTCTCAACGTGTCCAAGAGAAAAGTGATACACAATCGTCTTGGCTTGGCCCCCGAGAAATTTCATGAGTTTTGGAGATGTGTAGGTTGAGATTTTAACAAATAGATAACGAGTGTAAGAGTAATGAAAAAACTTGTTAAAATTTCTCCTAGCAAGAAGAATATTTTCAATTAGGGGCCCATTTCAACAAATTTTAACCCAAAAACAATCTTCATATTCATGTCTTAGTAGTACAAATTCGTTGTGACTAGTGGCAAAAAAAATTCCGAGATTTGTCCGGGCCACATTTCACAAAGGGGTACCACTATCAGAAATGTGAGATTTTCACTATTTCGATTAAAATGATCGTTAGTGCAAGAAAACTAATTTTTCTCTCAACGTGTCCAAGAGAAATGTGATGCACAACGGTCTTGGCTTGGTCTTTGTGAAATTTCATTATTTTTTGAGATGTGTAGGGTGAGATTTTAACACAATATTAACGAGTGCAAGAGTAATGAAAAAACTTGTTAAAATTTCTCCTAAAAAGAAGAATATTTTCAATTAGGGGCCCATTTCAACAAATTTTAACCCAAAACCAATCTTCATATTCATGTCTTAGTAGTACAAATTCGTTGTGACTAGTGGCGAAAAAAATTCCGAGATTGGTCCGGGCCACATTTCACAAAGGGGTACCACTATCAGAAATGTGAGATTTTCACTATTTCGATTAAAATGATCGTTAGTGCAAGAAAACTAATTTTTCTCTCAACGTGTCCAAGAGAAAAGTGATGCACAACGGTCTTGGCTTGGCCCCCGTGAAATTTCATGATTTTTGGAGATGTGTAGGTTGAGATTTTAACACAATATTAACGAGTGCAAGAGTAACGAAAAAACTTATTAAAATTTCTCCTAAAAAGAAGAATATTTTCAATTAGGGGCCCATTTGAACAAATTTTAACCCAAAAACAATCTTCATATTCATGTCTTAGTAGTACAAATTCGTTGTGACTAGTGGCAAAAAAAATTCCGAGATTGGTCCGGGCCACATTTCACAAAGGGGTACTACTATCAGAAATGTGAGATTTTCACTATTTCAATTTAAATTATTGTTAGTGAATGAAAACTGCTTTTTCTCTCAACGCGTCATTTAGAAAAGTGATGAACAGCGGTCTTGGCTTCGTCCTCGTGAAATTCTACAAATTTTTTGAGATGTGTAGGGTGATATTTTAACAGAACACTAACGAGTGTAAGAGTAAGGAAAAAACTTGTTAAAATTTACCCTAAAAAGAAGAATTTTTTCAACTTTTATATTAGGGGGATATTTTAACCAAATTTAATGCAAATTAATCTTCATATTCACGTCTTAGTAGCACGAATTTATTGTGACTTGTGGCAAAAAATATTCCGAGATGGGTCCGGGTCACATTTCACAAAGGGGTACCACTATCAAAAATGTGAGATTTTCACTATTTTGATTAAAATAATTGTTAGTGCTTAAAACTTACTTTTTCTCTCAAGGCTTCAAATTGAAAAGTGATGAAAATCGATCTTGGCTTTGTCCACATGAAATTTCAAAATTTTTTGAGATGTGTAGGGTGAGATTTTTACAAAACACTAACCAGTGTAAGAGTAGTGAATAAACTTGTCAAAATTTACTCTGAAAAGAAGAATATTATAAGTTTTTGAAAGAGGGCCATTTTAACCAAATTTAACACGAAATAAATCTTTATATTCACGTCTTAATAGCACAAATTCATTGTGACTAGTGGCAAAAATATTTCGAGATGGGTTCGGGCCACATATCACAAAGGGGTTCCAATATCAAAAATGTGAGATTTTCCCTATTTCGATTTAAATGACTGTTAGTGCATGAAAACTACTTTTTCTCTCAACTGGTCCATTAGAAAAGTGATGAACAAAGGTCTTGGCATTGTCTTTTGTGAAATTTCACGTTTTTTTGAGATATGTAGGGTGAGATTTTAACAGAACATTAACGAGTGTCAGAGTATTTTCAACTTTTATATTAGGGGGCCATTTTAAGCAAATTTAACGCGAATCAATCTTCATATTCACGTCTTAGCAGCACGAATTCATTGTGACTGGTGGAAAAAAATATCTCGAAATGGGTCCAGGTCACATTTCACAAAGGCGTACCACTATCAGAAATTTGAGATTTTCACTATATTGATTTAAATGACTGTTAGTGCATGAAAACTAATTTTTCTCTCAATGAATCCATTAGAAAAGTGATGTATAACGGTTTTTGGCTTCGTCCCCGTGAAATTTCACAATTTTTTGAGATGTGTAGGGTGAGATTTATAACAGAACACTGACAAGTGTAAGAGTAACAAAAAAACTTGTTAAAATTTACCCAAAAAGAATAATATTGACAATTTTTGAATTAGGATGCCATTTAACGAAATTTAACACGAATTAATCTTCATATTCACGTCTTAGTAGCACGAATTCATTATGACTAGTGGCAAAACATATTCCGATATTAGTCTGGGCAACATTTCACAAAGGGTTACTACTATCAGAAATGTGAGATTTTCACTATTTCGATTAAATTTATTGTTAGTGCATGAAAATTACTTTTTCTCTCAATGTTTCCAATAGAAAAGTGATGCACAACGGTCTTGGCTTCGTCCACGTGAAATGTCACGATTTTTTGAGATGTGTAGGGTGAGATTTTTACAGAACACTAAACAGTGTAAGAATAAGGAAAAAAACTTCTTAAAATTTACCTTAAAAAGATGAATATTTTCAGTTTTTGAATTAGGGGACAAGTTTAACAAAATTTAATGCGAAACTAATATATATATTCACGTCTTAGTAGTACAAATTCCTTGTGACTAGTGGTAAAAAATATTCTGATATGGGTTCGGGCCACATTTCACAAAGGGGTACCACTCTCAGAAATGTCAGATTTTCATTATTTCAATTAAAATTATTGTTAGTGCATGAATATAACTTTTTCTCTCAACGCTTCCAATAGAAAAGTGATGCACCACGGTCTTGGCTTTGTCCCCATGAAATTTCACAATTTTTTGAGATGTGTAGGGTGATGTTTCAACAGAACAATGACGAGTGTAATAGTAACGAAAAAACTTGTTAAAATTTACCTTGAAAAGAAGAATATTTTCAATTTTTGAATTAGGGAAAATTTTAACCAAATTTAACCAGAAACCAATCTTCATATTCACATCTTAGTAGCACAAATTCATTGTTACTAGTGATAAAAAATATTCCAAGATGGGTCTGGGCCACATTTCACAAAGGGGTACCACTATCAAAAATGTGAGATTTTCACTATTTCAATTTAAATGATTCTTAGTGCATGAAAACTACTTTTTCTCTCAACGCATCCATTAGAAAAGTAATAAAAAACGGTCTTCGCTTCGTCCTCATGAAATTCCACGATTTTTTAAGATGTGTATGGTGATATTTTAACCGAACACTAACGAGTGTAAGAGTAAGGAAAAAACTTGTTAAAATTTACCCTAAAAAGAAGAATATTTTCAACTTTTGTATGAGGGGGCCATTTTAACCAAAATTAATGCGAATCAATCTTCATATTCACGCCTTAGTAGCAAGAATTTATTGTGACTAGTGGCAAAAAATATTCTGAGATGGGTCCGGGCCACATTTCACAAAGGGGTACCGCTATCAGAAATGTAAGATTTTCACTATTTCGATTAAAATGATTGTTAGTGCTTGAAACTTACTTTTTCTCTCAACGCTTCAAATTGAAAAGTGATGAACATCGGTCTTTGCTTTGTCCACATGAAATTTCACAATTTTTTTTAGATGTGCAGGGTGAGATTTTTACAGAACACTAACCAGTGTAAGAGTAGTGAAAAAACTTGTTAAAATTTACTCTGAAAAGAAGAATATTTTTTGTTTTTGAATTAGGGGGTCATTTTAACCAAATTTAACACGAAACAAATCTTCATATTCACGTCTTAATTGCACAAATTCATTGAGACTAGTGGCAAAAAATATTTCGAGATGGGTTCGGGCCACATATCACAAAGGGGTACCACTATCAAAAATGTGAGATTTTCACTATTTCGATTTAAATGACTGTTAGTGCATGAAAACTACTTTTTATCTCAACCGTTCCATTAGAAAAGTGATGAACAACGATCTTGGCTTCGTCCCCCGTGAAATTTCACGATTTTTTGAGATGTGTAGGGTGAGATTTTAACGGAACATTAACGATTGTAAGAGTAAGGAAAAAACTTGTTAAAATTTACCCTGAAAAGAAGAATATTTTCAATTTTTGTATAAGGGGGCCATTTTAACTAAATTTAACATTTAAGACCCACAGAATTTAATCATTATCTCTTGTAAATTTTCTTTTTATTTTTTATACATATAAATATATACATTTGATATGTTAAAAATAGATTGTTCTCGAGGAGCAAACTAAAACATCTGGAAATCAAAACACCTGGCGAGTGTCCAAATTGACCTAAGCTCTCATTGCGAGCGTCCAAGTTAACATTCAACCTGGTGTACTACATAGAAGATATTCTAACCGAAGAGGTCTTCAAATACTTTCCTACCCTTTGTGCTTCTTCGGTTGTTAATCCTTTTGCCCTGGAAATCAAAGCACATATGTACAAGAGTGAGAGCTGACCAAGGCTCCAAAAGAGAGAGAGAGAGAGAGAGAGAGAGAGAGAGAGAGAGAGAGAGAGAGAGAGAGAGAGAGAGAGAGAGAGAGAGAGAGAGGGCCTACAAACAAGACAAAAGTATGAGACCACAAGCAATATGGTCTTTTACGATCCTATTTAAATAAGGGATAATTACATAAGGTACTATTTTTTATAAAAAAAATTATATTTTACGTTTTAAAATTTTTTTTTTTTTACATTTTTCAGTTTTACATAAATAACAACAAGAAAATTACAGGAAAATAACTTCTAAATAACATCAATAAACAACAAAAAATAACATACAAATAACAAAATATTAACAATAAATGAACAAAAATAAAACATAAAAAGACTATTTTCTGTAAATAAAATCAAAAAAAAATCGTAAAAAATGTTTAAAATTTCGTGAAACCGTAATTTTGTAAACTTTTTTGTTATTTTTGTATATTTGTAGAATAATCCCTTTAAACAATAGTCATATATTATTAATATATATGTTTTCATATATTGAGATATGTCTATTTTCATAATATATGCATTAAGCATGTGATATACAACATGTGTATATTTATATACACATTTAGAAATTTCACTCTTTACATGCTACTGTTTCCTCTTTTACCAAAAATACCCCTCATTATCTTCGCCTTCTCATCATTTCCTCCTCTCTTTCTACCAGCCACCACCACCATCATTTGCCAAAATTTCCACTACCGGAGCAACCCCGGAGAACCAACCACCACCATTCCCAAGAGCAACCACCATCACCGCCATTTTCTTTACAAAAATGTTGTAGGAAATGGTATTCTTTTAAAACTATGCCAATTATGTCATTCTTATAGTTTGAACTTTTCTATGAGCTTTAGGACTTTTCAATGAAAGAATTTATAAAGCTTTAGATAAGCTCTCAACATAACACCATGCAAATTAATTCAGTTAGAATTTGTTATTATTTTTTATCTTTTTCGTATGAAAAGAAAAGTCTATTCAAACCCCCATACAGAAGAACTGTAAGAATTTAGAAGAAGAAAGTGTAGCTTAAAACGAAGCAACAGACATAATCAAAATCACAATTATAAAAATTAATTTAGAGGTGAGATGAAATATTTGTTCTAAAGTTTAGTTTAAACTTTAAAGTACACAAAGCCTTGCACAAGAGTTCGAAGAGGTAATTAAACAGTAACAAACGATAGAAAGCTCATCATCATTGTATGCTCATTGGCTCTGGACTCATCATTGTATGCTCATTGGCTCTGGACTCGCAGAGTTCAATATGTCTAGTAACGAATTGTGGGACTCTAACTCCTCGTGCCAGAGTGGAAGTTGGTCTCCCGGGTAGAAGTTTCTTGTCACTCCCTCGGAATTAATCTGCAAAACCAAAAATTTGTAAGCTATCTATGTTGCCACATTTAATTCTCTCCTTTTACTTGAAATCAGTGTGTTTTGCAGGAAACTCTTACGATGACAGTACGAACAACACCTCCACTTGCACCGTCACGAGCAATGGCAAGGGAAACTGCCTTCACCACTAGTTTCTATAACCACAGAGAATAAAATAGATATTAGAAAATTAAAAATCGGTTCTATTCTATTGACAACCGTTTAGGAATTAGCAATGGCAATCATAAATTCTAGCAAATGGACAAGGTTCCTAGAAAACCAGGAGACCATTAACACCGAAATCCATTAAAAAGGACTTGTTGCTTCGAGCTTTTGTATACTGGTAGAATAATACATACCTCAGCCTCCTCTTTGGTCATTCCTTCTTTCCACGCTTGGTCAAAGAATCCGTACAAATAACTGGAGCCAGATCCTGGACAAATTAATATTCAGCAGCAAAATAAGCGAAAGAACAAGCTGAGATGGAAATTGGAATTGTATTGATAGGAATCCCAGGTATTCACAAAGAGTTCAATTAAAATGCTAGACACCTTTTCACATAGAAACAAACTATTACTTATTGCTAATACTCATGAGGCTTATCATACACCTCAGTACTACTACTACCCAATAAATTCCCACATAACAGAAGTTTAAAGCAGATTTAAATTTAATTATCTGCTGCCACCCCATCCTTAGCCTTCCTAGTCCTCTTTTATATAGCATAGACAATAGTAAGTGGAGGCCTATCACTGGCTTGGAGAAGCTACCCAAAATTTATGCAAAGAGGTTTTCTAGTTTAAATAACTATTAACAGAGGTGTGGTGTGTCAACCAATTATGAATGAAAATATAGCAGTAGAGTTAAGTAAGAGGTTAAAAATTGAGAGGGAAATTTAGACGAGAAGAATAACATACCACCAATCGAGAATGGCTGCTCGACTATGGTTCCACCAAGAGGAACTCCGTAGATCTTTCCACCTTCATACTTGTCCCATCCACCAACAATCATACCAGTTTGTAACATATCCTGCAATATTTACAGAACAGAGGGTACAAAGCTAATGAAGGGGCAATTTCAATATTTCTTAAGCAAAAGAAAGGTTGTTTCAATATTTGGACAGAGGAAAAGGCTAAAATCCTAACCAACCAACCTTGTTATTGTAAGACAAAAGCCTGATGAGATTGGCAGCAACTTTGACAGTTGCAGGTTGGCCTAGCTGTATCCTGTTTATGAAAAAAAAATGCATTATTTAAGAACAAATAAGCACATATATACATGTGTAAATGTCTATGTATATATAATTAACTCACGTGTGCTGATGAAGAAAGTAACGCACATAGTCCGAAACAATCTGAGAATCAGCAGCCTGCATAATAATCCATAAATGTTATTATTATATGTAATCTCAACAAGAAGAAAGATTTTGATTGAGTAAAGAAAATGTTTTTGATGAGAAAAACTGGAATTTGAGACTGTATTAGTTGGATTTTGAAGGGATAAACAAACACAGTAAAAGAAATGAATGAATTAATACCGATCCGGAGCGACAAACGTAGACATTATCAGTAAGCTGAGTAATCTTGTCCGATGCGCGATTAGCAACATAAACTCCTATACACAGAACAGAACAGTAGAGAAATGAAATCAATTCCTTCTACTGAAGAAAAAAAATGAGGATTGGGATTGGGATTAGGGTTAGGGTTATACCAGTGCTAGTTCTTGAATCAGCTCCGAGAACAACGCCGCCGTTGTAAGTAACACCAATGATGGTGGTGCCCATGGAGTGTGGAGCATCCAGATCAACCTTCAAATCCATTCTTGATTTGATTTTGAAATTGATTTTGATTTTGATTTTGATTTGAGGGAATTGAATTGAGACGAGAGAGAAAGGAAGTAAGGAAGGTCTGATGGTTTTGGCTTGAGCAACAATTCTCTCTTTTCTGTTTGGGCCACACTTTATGGACCTAACCTACACATAAAAAAGCCCATACATCCACTCTTGCCTTGCCATTACAAATGGGCTTTTCTTTAGGGATTATTTCACAAATACACAAAAACAATAAAAATTATAAAAATACGGTTTCACCGAATTTCAAACATTTTTACGATTTTTTTGATTTTATTTACAGAAAATACGATTTTTTATATTGTACTCTTGTTAATTTGTTGTTGATATTTTGTTATTTGTATGTTATTCTTTGTTGTTGTTTTGATGTTATTTTCATGTTACTTTTATGTTGTTTTCGTATTTTTTTTATAGAAAGCTGTAAAAATGTTAAAAAAAATTAACGTAAAAATGTAATTTTTTTACAAAAAATAGTACCTTATGTAATTATTCATTTTCTTTATTACATTGCATTTTTGTGGAAATTGCATTATACCCACTTTACTTTATTTGTTTCAATTTTTACCTTCATTTCTATATTCTTTTAGATATACTCACTTTTATAGATGATGTCCCCATTATACCCCTTAGATTAATGTAAATCATGTGCTACAGTTAAGTGGATGGCAAGGGTATATTAGGCAACCCACTCATAAAAGTTGGTAGATTTTAGTGAAATATAATACGAGGGTATTTTTGATTAATGGATACAAAAAAGGTATTTCTCAACTTATCCCTTACATTTTTTATATATTACAAATTTACCTTTTTTTGTGGGATTTTTACACCACATACTGAAATTTTTTTCAACTTTTCTACCTTTTAACTGTGGAGCAGAATTTTTTTTAAAAATATTGTGTAAGTTTTATACTGTGTATTGTGTTAAATTTTCACAATTGTTTTTTAGTTGTTCCACTGTTGTTTTAATTATTCTGTTTGTTGTTTTACGGTTGTTTTATAAAAAGACAATATTTTTGTAAAAAATTATCTGTGACAGTAAAATTGTAAACTTTCATCCAAAATCCAGTATTTTTGTAAAAAATTATTTTCTTTCTCTTTCTTGTTCCTATGAATAGATTATAAAGCCTGCTTTTTTATTGAAGCGTTTATACATACCTTAGATTGCATAATCTGAGATTTAATCCCTAGATCTCACACACACACCCTCCCATACCCCTTATACCCTCCCATACCCCTTATAACCACTTTTCTTTTTTAAAGAACGACAAGTTCATTAAATAACGGAAAGATAGTCGGGAATCACAGGGAGGATTCCCTCCCCTTGCACCAAGCCAGCGTTTTGGCTAGACAATCTAGCTCTCTTTGCTAACTCATCAACAAAACCATTACTTGTGCGACTAATATGAAAGAAACTACATGTCTTAAATAACTTAATTATGTCTAAAATAACTAAAGAAACATTCAGAAAACTCCAATCCAGTGGGCATTTTTTTGTTGCAAAAGCTTCGACCACCACCTTAGCATCCGAAAGGACATGAATTTTCTCCCAACCACTCTGTGTAGCATGTTGTAGGGCCATCAATAAGGTAGAGGCTTCCGCTTCCATGGCTGAGCCCGCCTTGCTATGACAAGAGGACTGAAACCAAATGCCTGACTCAGTGTCAATAAGAACAGCACCTAGACCAGCCTCTCCTTCACACCAGGATGCATTTGTCATAATCACATAACGGCATGGGCTAATAATACCTCGTTGCATGATGTAAGTTGAGGTTGTCTTAGTCTCTGTATCCCAGAATTCTTTAAAACTTGAAGATAACTTATGCACCAAAACATTTATGTTTTCAGCTTTCCCATGTATTCTAACAAAGTTTCTTTGCTGCCAAATAAGAGAGAATACACAGCCAGCATAGACCAACATATGATTTCTTGAATTTTCTGAAGCTGAGATTAGATTTTCCAATACCTAGGCCATGTTCGCTCCCGGGATTGAGTGTATCATCCAAGGCTCAGGACCCGCAAACCAGATCCCACGGGCAAAGGTGCATTCTTTGAACAAGTGGTTGTTTGTTTCCTCAAAATCATGGCAGAAAGGACAAGCTTTATCACTAAGGAAATGGAGATTGGATTTGAGAGGAAGGGCATTATTGAGCACTCTCCACAACATCAGAGCAATTCTTGGATGTATTTTAGAATTCCAAATCCATTTCCATAAGTCAGTTTTATCTCCGAACCTATGTTGTTGGTCCTCCACATACGCTGCTTTCACTGAGAATTCTCCACTTTTTTTTTACTTCCAAATCAAAGTATCTCCACTCGAGGCTGGCAACCTAGGAATAGTCATGATTTTTCTACCCTCTATCTCCCCAAACATAGAGATAATCGCTCCCTCATTCCACTCATTACCGATGGAGATATCAACCACAGACTTCAGGTGTTGATTAGTCTCTTTGATTCTCGCCATTAGATTCTTGAATTGACTTAAACTAAGCCACGGGATCCATGGTTGACACCAAATATCAATGGACTCTCCACTGCTAGCAAGAGTGCAAGAACCATTGTATAAAATATTCTTTGTTTCCACCAAGTTCTTCCACATAAATGAATCACTTCCTTTTTGTTTAATAGCCCAAAAGCTATCTTTGTTGCAATATTTCTTTAAGAGGCAGTTTACCCAAGGTTTATGTTCCCCCTTTGCAAGATACTAACAGAGTTTTGCCAACAAGGCTCTGTTCATGTCTTCAAATCGCCTAAATCCCAATCCTCCAGAACTTTTTGGTAAGTAGTCCCAGGATTTAGTAGCCAAGAATCTATTTTTATCCAAATTTCCTAGCCACCAATATTTTCTCACCAGAGCATCCATTTCTCTACAGATTGCCAAAGGAATTTTCCTTGTTGACATAGCATAAACAGGTATTGAACCAGCTACACTTTTGATAAGGACCGCTCTACCACTTGATGGTTACAAATAATGGATATTGAAGTATGTAATGATTTAACAATTGAGTTTGATTAAGTTGTAATCAAAAATTGTATTTATAATATGAGATATTCGTAAATATAATAATGAGATTATTTCACAAAAACATAAAAACAACAAAAAAAATTACAAAAATATGGTTTTACGGAATTTTAAACATTTTTACGATTTTTTTGATTTTATTAACAAAAAATACAGTCTTTTTATGTTGTAATCTTGTTAATTTATTGTTGATTTTTTGTTATCTGTATGTTATTTTTTGTTGTTATTTTCATATTACTTTTATGTAATTTTCTTGTTAATTTTATGTTGTTTTCGTGTTATTTTT
The DNA here is from genome assembly GCF_029168945.1 of Cannabis sativa. Lineage (NCBI taxonomy): Eukaryota > Viridiplantae > Streptophyta > Magnoliopsida > Rosales > Cannabaceae > Cannabis > Cannabis sativa. The sequence continues at coordinate 75,550 of NC_083602.1, forward strand.
TGGAAAACTGTAAAAATGTAAAAAAAAAAAAAAATCTTTTTTGAACGCAAAAATATAAATATTTTACCAAAAATTGTGTCTTATGTAATTATTCCAATAATAATTGTTAATAATTGTGAAACTTTTGGAATACTTCCAAAGGTAATTTAATATGTGAAAATTCCTAGACATAAGAAAAATATTAGGTCTTAATTCTTAAACTTATGTACATGCACAAGACAAAAAGATATTTGTTTATTTGAGTGTGAGTAATAAATAGAAATTTTTACATGAAAAATCACTTTTGCACAATTTATTACCAAAATACTCCTACACGCCTATATCAACTTTTTTACTTACAATGTTGGTTTTATTACACAAATACCACTTAGTCATCATTCCATGCACATACACGTGTGCTTTCCCCATCTATCATCAATCAAATCCTACTCCCTTCCTTCTCTTTTTTCATTTTCTTTTCATTTCCCTATCAATCAATCCATCATTTCACTCTCTTTTTTTCTTCTTTTCTTTTTATTTTTAATTTTATTTCAGTTTTTAATTTTTAATTTTTAATTTTATTTCAGTTTTTAATTTTTAATTTTTTTCCATAACAATTCTTCTTTTCTTTTTATTTTTAATTTTTAATTGTAAAACTAGTTTCTTATATATTGTTGCTTACACGTCAGGGGTCTAGGATTGACTTCTATCAATCAATCCATCATTTCACTCTCTTTTTTTCTTCTTTTCTTTTTATTTTTAATTTTATTTCAATTTTTAATTTTTAATTTTTAATTTTATTTTAGTTTTTAATTTTAAATTTTTTTCCATAACAATTCTTCTTTTCTTTTTTTTTTTAATTTTTAATTGTAAAGCTAGTTTCTTATATATTCTTACGAAGAAACGGACCTTGATAACATATGGAGCGACTGTGTAGAGAATAAAGCCAGAAAGAGTATAGACAACAAAAGCTAATACCTGAAGACAAAATCAAATAATAAAGAATAGTCGAAGTCAAGGAAAGTGTTCTGAGAAATGAAAAATATTTTCACTGGTTTTAGGCACAATCTTAGGAAATCATTGTGCTTCTTATGTATGTTTGCTCAACAAATAATGCAGAGATTTCATTGTCAACGTTTCTGGGAAAAAAGCTAATGTTGGTGCTGATGTTCGAACCGAGGTTTGTTTTCGGTTTCTTTTTGGTTTTCTCCCATATTTGAAATTTTACACCTTCTAATATGTTTTTTATCTAGTTGTTTCCTGTCCATTTTTATATCATCAATGGGTAACAATGAGATTTATCATGGATGTTGATGTTCAAAGAGTTTTTCCTGTATTTTAGTTTGTATACAGTTGTTTTGTAGTTTTATTATAGTTTTGCTACTTGCATATGTTATTTGACTATAAAATTAATATGCAACTATTTGCACAAAACTTACTATGTATAACTACTATTTCTTAGTCCCCATCAAATTAAATTCTTGCATAATATATAAACTATCATAAAACGATAATGCAACTATAAAGAAACTATTTGTACTTGCATACAGTTGTTTTGTAGTTTTATTATAGTTTTGCTACTTGCATATGTTATTTCACTATAAAATTAATATGCAACTATTTGCACAAAACTTACTATGTATAACTACTATTTCTTAGTCCCCATCAAATTAAATTCTTGCATAATATATAAACTATCATAAAACGATAATGCAACTATAAGGCAACCAAAACAAAAAATAAACAGACTTATACATAATTGGTTGTACCTTAATTCGATTTTACTCTTCTTATTTTATTTTTCAAAAAATATATTTATATTGAAAACCAGTAATCAATCAAAATGTAACTGTATATAACGTAGATGTATTGTTCATGAGATTTTTTTAAAATTTTTCACATTATACATTGTTTTGAATTTGGTGGGAGCTCCAGATCTGTTTGTTACAGATCTACATTTCATGAATCTGGATTTCGATATTAGGGGGAGTTGTTTTGATCGAATAAAACAGAAAACAAATGTGTAATTTCAGTTTCTTCACAGTTTTTCTGATTTTTTTTTCGTCATTTTCAGTTTAGATCATTGTAGGTCTTCTTTTCCAGTTGATTTTACCAGAATTAATAGTTGTATTTTTCTCGTTTTGGTTTCATTTTGGTTGTTTTGCGGTTTTGAAACGAGCGCGTATTTTCATCTTCATGGTTCGCTCTGTACAGCTGAAGGCTTAGTGCATGTGGTATTTTTGTAAATATTTGTATGTGGACTGTATAAATGTTTAATGGGCCAGCCCAAAGTATTTTTGTAATTTTTTTTCCTTTTTTGTATTTTTCTATTTTTTTCCCTAATAAATATACTTAAGAGAATATTAATAATCCATTTAACGACAATGTGCAGTTTTATTTAAAACAAATTATTAGAATTTAAAATTAAATAATTTAATGCATATACAGAATATGTATTAAAGTATCATTTGTTTAATTAAAAATAAATATTTTTATTAATTAAATAAATTCATAATCTATATCTATATATAATATAAAGGAAAGCACAAAATGAGTTTAGGTGGCATCTTAGATTTTTTTTATACTATTTTTAAAATTTGTAGTTTTTTTCTATTTTGTTTAGAAAACAACAACAAAAATACTTAGAACTAAATGTCCCACATTGTTTATAAATGATGTAGGCATCATCCATGTAAGTTATAAATATTATTCTTTTTAAGTCATATTAATTCATCCAAAAGTATTTTTGTTCATGGGTGGTTGATTAGTTTCTTACCCTATAAATTTTTATTATTTTATTTTTAATGTCTTATAGTTTTTTATGTTTCATCTAATATACATTTCATTATTTATATTTTTAAAAGTAATTATTTAATAAATATTTGTTTTATAAATTTTTTATATTTGATGTAATATATAATAATAATAATATGTAATTTATTATAAGTTAATTTTTTTTAGATTTTATATATAATTCAATATTTTTATTAGCCCAAAACAATATTCAAACTAAATTATTTTAAATCAAACTAAACATTTATTTTTTTTCTCAATATATAAAGAAAAATATAAATCAAATGAGATGTCATTTTATGAATATTTTTTATTATTTATCTATTAATATTTTATTTATTTTATAATATGTCTTCTAAGTAATATATATATTTTGTAAGAGTCTCACATTAATTACAAACTATGTGAGTATTATACTTATTAACTACAAGTAAACACAATGTATATTATATTTCATTAAAAAAATACAACAAGTAAAATATTTCTTCATTCACACCGATTTGTCCAAAAATTCATATTGTTTCTCTTTATAGGGGTAATTGAATACCTTATCCAATTAATTTTATATATTTATATATAAATATATATATTCTATTGATCAACTTTATATAAATATCTAAAAATTAATTTTTTTTCTATAGATTTGATTATTTTTGTCCATTTACTTATAATATTTGTAATTTTTTTTATTTCATAATTACTTTAAATATACATTTTAATTAGTTTATGTATATATACATCTTAATTGAGTTTAAAAAATGTGGCACTAGAAAAGAGAAGAGGCAAAAATATTCATCAATTAAAATAATAATATTAGTCTAACTTAAAAAATTGATACAAATAATTAATATTATAAATAATAATAGTAATAAAAAAGATAAGAAATCATGATTCATTAATTTAATGAATTGTTGCAAGAAAAAATTAAGAAATAATATTTTAAAATATCTACCTCTCATTCAATAAAAACGTTAAAAATTTACAATGTTTAAATTATTAATACTTAAATTAATAATTTTATATAAATAAAAAACCATAAAAATATTTAATTTATATATATGAACAAAAAAATTAAGTTTTGCTATAAATGAATAAATAAAAAATAATAATTTTTTTAATTATAGAAATATTTATACCATTATAATATTTGATTCATTTAAAAAAAAAATATTATATTTTTAATAGCTTTTAATTATTATAAATAACTTTATTCGAAATGTGCTTTTATTTTATTGTATTATGATTAAAATTTGTGCTAATCACAAATAAAAGAAATTTTACATAAATATATTATATAATTTTATATTATTCATAAAAAATATAAAATAGTATTAGACTGAATTGAGATTTTATTCGTAACTAAAAAATAATTTCTTTAATGTAAAATTTTAAAAAAATTATTAAAACCGCGCGAAGCGCGGATCTATTCCCTAATCTTAAATAAAAAGAATCATGTATCCTAATAAGTGGTTCGAGTTGAGAGATGTAGAACAAATTGTTGTCTATTACATTTATCATGATTAGTCATGGTATCCAAATAATTTTTTTTTTGAGGGAAAATACTTGTTATTATAAATTAAAGAAGAGAGTCATTTACAATAACAGAGTAAATAGGTGGAGAGATAGTCTTCAACCAATAACAAGTCTCATCCAAATAATTTATTTCTTAGTGCAATTAATAAATTATTATATGTGACTAATAGACGTTCGGGGTTGATCAGAAATTAATTTCTAATCTTAAAAAAATTTGATGATTAACTATTATTAAAATATTAAAAGACTAATCAAGAGAATATGAACGTGATAGAAATAAAAGAATAAAGAAGTAGAATATACGAAAGTGAGTTTGTATATTTGACCAATGATAGTGTCGTGATTTTTGAAATCTGTAACTATAATTATGTGAAAGAGTCTTGTTCTATTAGAACAGAGAAACAGAGAAATTGAAAGTATTTCTTTATTGAATTGTGTTGAATGAATACAAGGGAGAAGCTGCTGTTTTATATAGGAAACAAAATGAACTAAACAAGATCTCAACTAACTAACCGACCTAACCGAAATAACTAACAAAATAACAGAACAAACAGTTTAATAGGCCCCTTCAAGATGGAGTGTAGAAATTTTTGACACCCATCTTGGATACAATGTCCTTGAATAAATGCTGGAAATAGGGGTTTCGTTAGTACATCAGATAGGTTTGATTTGGAGGAGACATGGTTCATTTTGATGTTGCCATTTGAAACTTTTTCACGAACAATGTGACAGTCGATTTCCACATGTTTGGTTCTTTCGTGATGAACTAGATTTTCATCAATGTGTATTGCTACAGAATTGTCACAAAAGAGTGTGGAGGGAAGTTGAGCTTGAATGTGGAAATCTTTGATAATGTTGTGGAGCCAAGTGAGTTCACATGTTGCATTTGCCATGGCTCTGTATTCAGCTTCAGCAGAAGACCTTGAGACTGTGGGTTGCTTTTTTGATTTTCAAGAGATAAGAGACCGTCCAAGGAAAACACAATAGCCAGAAATTGATCTTCGAGTGTCGAGGCATGCTCCCCAATCAGCATCAGTAAAGGCTTAGAAATGGATGGTGGGGCAATCGGCATAGAAAAATAAGCCTTGGCCAGGAGTGCTTTTGAGGTATTGAAGGATCCTTGTGGCAGCAGTCATATGAGGTTCCCTTGGTGTTTGAAGAAATTGACTGAGTCGATTGATAACAAAGCTTATGTCAGGTCTTGTTATAGTAAGATAGAGGAGTTTGCCAATCAAGCTCCTATATTGAGTTAGATTTTGGAGATGGGTGCCATCATTGTTGCTGAGCTTTATATTGGGTTCCATAGGTGTGGATACCGATTTAGATCCAAGACAGCCCGATTCTTTGAGAAGTTGGAGAGTGAAAGGTCTTTGAGTGACAGAAATGCCTTTGGGACATCTTGCAATTTCGAGTCCAAGGAGAAAGTGAAGGCTGCCAAGGTCTTTGAGTTTGTATTGAGCATCTAAGGTAGATATGAAGTCTTGTAAAGCTGAGGTATTGTTGGTAGCAACAATTATGTCATCTACGTAGATGAGAATGGCAAGGAAGTTGTTTGATTGGTGTTTGATGAACAATGAATGATCATTTTGGGACTGTTTGAAACCTTGTTTCAGCAATGTTGTACTAAGTTTTGCATACCATTGTCTTGAGGCTTGCTTTAAGCCATATAGACTTTTCTTTAGTTTGCAAACTGCATTTTTTGGAATTACTCCTTTTGGAGTGTATCCTTGAGGTAGTTTCATATAAACATCCTCATGTAAGTCACCATGGAGAAAAGCATTATTTATGTCCATGTGGTGTAAGTGCCAATTTTTTATGGCAGCAAGAGCAAGAAGTAGTTTCAAGGTGTTGAATTTGGCCACAGGGGCATAAGTTTCAAAATAGTCGATGCCAGGTTGTTGTGTGAAGCCTTTGGCTACTAATCTGGCTTTGCATCTTTGTAATGAACCATCAGGACTATATTTCTTTCTATATACCCATTTGTTGCTAATGGCATGTTGGGCATCGGGTAATGGAACAACTATCCATGTGTCATTTTGTTCTAGAGCATCTATCTCATTATCCATAGTTGTGTTCCATATTTTATGGAGTTTAGCTTCAGCATAGGATCTTGGTTCTGGTATTGCCGTTATAGTAAGAATAGCATTTCGAAAAGAGGGACTAAGCCTATGATAGGAGAGACAGTTTGAAATGGGATAGGGTGTGCTAGAAGTAGTTGTACATGCATATTCTTGTAAATGAGCAGGGGGTATGATTTTTCTTCCAAATTTGGAAGTCCTTGGATTCTGGTGTAAACCAGATTGTGGAGAATCTAGAGCAGCAGGTGGAGTTGAGTCATATGCGACTGTAGGTGAAGAATTTGAGGGGAAAAAATGTCAATGTTGGTGTTTGGATTGGAGTTTTTGTAAGGAAATATGGACTCATAGAAGAAAACATCCCGAGAATGAAATATTTGGTTTGTTTGGATATCAAGTAGGGTGTAGGCTTTCATATTCTCTGGATATCCAATAAAAATGCAAGGTCTTGCTCTAGGATAAAATTTGTGAAGAGGAGTGATGTGTGATCCATAAGCAAGGCACCCAAAATTTCTAAGATGTGAATAATTGGGTGGGGAGTTATGCAATATTTCATGGGATGTTTTATCTTTAAGGGTGACAAAAGGTGTTCTGTTAAGAAGATACACAACTGTCTTGATCATGTAACTCCAATATACAATGGGAAGATTAGATTGAAAGGCTAATGCTCGAGCAACATTGAGAATGTGTTGATGTTTGCGTTCAACTACAGCATTTTGTTGGGGTCTTCCTACACAAGAATTGTAGTGAATGACACCTTTATTGGTAAAGAAGGTGGATAAATTGAGTTCTTTTGCATTGTCACTACGAACAGATTTGATAGTTGTCTGATATTGAGTGTGAACATACATGAAGAAATTTTGGATTATTTGTGGTGCTTCATATTTGGCCCTTAGTAAGTAGATCCAAGTGAACCGTGAGTGGTCATCCACTATAGTTAAAAAATATTTATAACCTTCGACAGATGGTGTTGGATATGGCCCCCATATGTCGAGATGAATAAGATCAAAATTTGCTTTGGAAAAATTATTGTGTGATTGAAAAGGTAATTTCTTTTGTTTGGCTAAATGACATATTGGACAATGAAAAGTGGGAGAAATATTATGAGGAAAATTAAGATGTTTATTGATCTTATTTGAAATCATTATAGATGGATGACCAAGGCGATTGTGCCATTCGTGTTTGTCTATTTGTATATTACAAGAAAGACTAGAATTAGAAGCTGAAATGTCTTCTTGTTGCAGATAGTAAAGTCTGCCAAATCTTTTAGCAATCCCAATCTTCGAGATCCGAGAAGGTTCCTGAATGTAACATACATTAGCAGCAAAAAACATGATATTGGAGCTGTTGCTTAATAAGGCAGTCACAGATAGTAAGTTGTATTTGAAAGTAGGCACATAAAGCACATTGAAAAGTGTTAAATTTGGGTTAATGATAACAGTGCCCACTTTTTCTATGTTGACAGAAGTCCCATTTGGTAAGTTGACAGTTTTAGCATGAGAATTATTAGTGAATGAATGAAAACATGCTAAGTTGGAGCAAACATGATGAGTTGCTCCACTATCAATTATCCAAGAATTAAAAGAAGGGGGAATTATACCTGTCAAGTTATTGACACCTGGTGCATCTGTGGAGGTTGAGGCATCTGGTGTGGGCTGAAGTTGCTGAGCCAACATTGAAATTATTTGTTGGCATTGAGAGGAAGTGAGTTGTGGCTGAGAAGCATCAGTATTGGTGGTTGAAATTTGCATGCTTTAAGGGTTTCGGTTTGAAGAAATGGGATCAGATTTCTTGTTGTTGGTAGCATCAGCAGGTTTTCGATTTCCATATCCAGGTGGAAATCCAGGGAGGAAATAGCATTTATCCTTGTAGTATCCTGGTTTTTGACAATGAGAACACATTGGTCTTGGTTTTTTGTTTCTTGATGCTTGATTTGCTGCTGGTGCATGATCGTAAGCTGCTGGTGTGGAAGTTGTAGCAGCAGAAAAGGTTGGTATAGTGCGATGACCAATGGTTCTTTGCCTCTCTTGATGTATTGTCATGGAAAAGACTTTGTCAAGAGGGGGACATGGATCAAGAAGCAAGATTTGGTCACGAATGGCATGATAGCTTTCGCTTAGGCCTTTGAGAAATTGTAGGACTTGATCATGATTTAGATGATCATGATTTTAAGCTGGTGCAGCATAAGTGCAGGGTAACCGTGGGCAAAGTTGATTGATTTCGTCCCAAATTGCTGTGAGTTTGGTGAAATAAGAGCTCACAGAATCATCACCTTGATGGAGATAGGTCAAGGTTTCATTGAGTTCAAAGATCCTTGGTCCATTTCCTTGATTAAACCGGTTGTGGAGGACATTCCACATCTCGGCAGCAGTATCCAAATACATGATACTACTTTTGATTTCAGGAGATACAAAATGTAAAATCCAAGACATAACCATTTGGTTACATTTAATCCAAGAACCATAAAGAGGATCATTAGAAGAAGGTTTAGGAATTGTACCTTTAAGAAATGGTGTCTTGTTACGGGCTCCAATTGAAATCATGAAGTTACGGCACCAATGTTGAAAGTTTCAATCGGTGAGGATTGGAGTGGCAAGAACCATGCCTGGATGATCAGCATTACTCAGGTAATATGGGCTGCGAATATCCTCATATGCAGGTCGATCGATTTGAGGTTGCTGTTGAGGTGGAGGAGCTGGATTGTTGTTGATTTCAGCGGAAGTATGAGATGGGGAAGGATCGATTTGAGCAGGAGCATCATCCACGCGATCAGTGGGTGTAGAAGAGAAAGTGGCTCTCGTCCTCGCGATTGTTGAGAGTTGGAAAAGCTTGGAGAAAAGCTTGGGGAATTAGTTTTCTTCTGATACCATATTAGAATAGAGAAACAGAGAAATTGAAAGTATTTCTTTATTGAATTGTGTTGAATGAATACAAGGGAGAAGCTGCTGTTTTATATAGGCAGCAAAATGAACTAAACAAGATCTCAACTAACTAACCGACCTAACCAAAATAACTAACAAAATAACAGAACAAACAGTTTAATATGTTCATAAGACAAGCATTTATAAGAGTTATAGAATATGTTGCACTTGCTTTAAGTGCAAGTAAGAGATTGTTAGGGTTTATGCCCTAAAATCAAATTATTAATAGATAATATATTATTGAATGTATGAAATACACATATATTATAGATGAATATATAAATTATTGTTTAAATAATTAATAAATATAAAAAAAAAAAATCTATTCATATAAGAGTATATATGATCTTGTATGAGTACAAAAAACTTATGATCATGCCATACAAATAAAAGGACTTTTTACTTTCGCTCTTTCAAACCCTAAGAAGGGAATTGTATTCACTTAAGAACAAAGCTTGAACATGAGAATTAATAAAGCATAAGTACTAGACTATCTTATTAATGTCGAAAGGAAAGGTGAATCACTATAAAATCTCGAGTGTTTTTATTTTCTGTTAATTACTTTTAACAAGGTTGATTAAATAATCTTAAGTCCTCGTTCATTCTTTTTTCTAAAATCTTCGTAGATCTATTAACGAAAAATGAAATCATCAAACTAAAGATATATAATGAGTGATGTTATATAGAACACATAAGATTTATTATTTAGTCTATCACTACAAGAATTATAACTATAACCATTGTCACTATCATTGACGGCAAAAAGTCTTCATTGAAAGTGAGAGTATCACCAACAACATTTAAGTGTCATTGGTGTTTTTGGTGATAAAAAACTTTTTTTTGTAAAATTACATATTAATAACAACATTATCTATTACTGACGACATTATCGTCATTGATAAAAATATCAATGACGAAAGTCGTCAGTAATTTTTTTTTTTAAATGGTGGAATTTTCCCCCCAAAACTATCTTTCATTTCATTCTCTTCTTTTTTTATTGTCTCACTATATCTATCTTTCTCAAATAAAAAATCAACGTGAATTGAGTGGCAGTTGAGGCCCTATCATGGCTTCAACGTGAATTGAGAGAGGAAGAGCGAGAGAGATAGGCGAGAAGGGTCGGAGTTGGGGGTCTCACGGTTCTGGGGTTGGGTACATTAGCTCTAACTAAGATAGGTGACAGGAGCTCGGTGCTCCTAATCTAACTCCAGTGTCGCACAGCAAGAACAGAGGGGGGTAAAGGATCAGGAGAGAGAGAGAGAGAGAGAGAGAGAGAGAGAGAGAGAGAGAGAGAGAGAGAGAGAGAGAGAGAGAGAGAGAGAGAGAGAGAGAGAGAGAGAGAGAGAGAGAGAGAGAGAGAGAGAGAGAGAGAGAGAGAGAGAGAGAGAGAGAGAGAGAGGTTGAATTTATGGCACGTTTACTATACAGTATTCAGAATCGGAATAAATGTAACGAAATAAATAAAATAATAATTAGAATCAATATTTGTAATATGTTGTTTACTAATTTTTTTTGAAAATGGAATAGTTGTGATTTATCTTGTTTACTTTAGTAGGAAATATAATCGGAATGCTTAAATTAACTAAATTGCCCTTTTGAGTTAAACTATATTATATGGTAGTTATTTTGTAAGATATATTTTAAAGGACAAAATTGTCATTATATATTTAATATTAAAAAATAAAATAAAAATAATTAAAATTTATTACCCTTAATGACATTCCTTATAAAATTGGTGGGGGAAGTTCTCCCTTTCTTTTCTCCTTTATTTAATCAATTTCTCTATTTCCTAATTTTAATAATGTAAGTAAACAAACTTAAGAAAATGATTACTTTACCATTGATTCCCATTACTTATTAGTAAACATGCCATTAGGGCTTTCCTATTAGGATTTTATCATTTTCTATATGTACCCTTTTTAATTTTTCGTATTTCATTTTATTTTATAATAAATTCTGATAGAAATAAATGCCTCATTTAATATTTTAGGATCCCATATAAACTTTAGACAAAAATAATTACCTCCCCAAATTGATTTTTTTTTTCCTCTCTAAATATTTTTTGATAAATTAACAAAGAGTCTCTTTAATTTATTTTTCCAATAATTAATAACATAAAATAAATTAGTTAAAAATTAAAAATATTAATTAGTTAAAAAAATATTCAATAAAAATTAATTTTTATATAAAAAAACAATTAAATTTATAATTTTTTCTTTTAAAAAAAAATGAGATTTGTCGTCATTGATGTGCTAACGGAGAAAAAAAAAACCATACTATCACCAACAAAAAAATCATTATTGGTGATGCTGATTTTTACCAACGACTTTAAATATCGCCAATAATACTACTTATCATCGATGAAGTATCATCAACAACTTTTTACTAACAACATATCATCATTGATAATCATTACTGACAAAAAACCAACTTTAACCAACGAAATTTGTCCTCATTAAAGAGGGTATATTATGTAGTGTACTCATATATTAATTGTAAGATCTTAATTACCACTTATTTATTAGTGTAGGGTATGTGGTAATTCTTCCATACATCTACTTATCTTCTATATATCTACAGTAGATTCACTTTGAAAAGAAGTAAAGATCTACAATCTTTATATTTTTAATTTCATTCAATTGTTTATTATTTCCTCTCAGGGCACTTTTTATTGTATAGTTTATTTCAGACTTTGAATGTGACTAGATATTATATTTTTTTTTTATTTTTACACCACATACTGAAATTTTAAACTTTTTTTCTTTTTTACTGTTGAGTGGAATTTTTTTTTTAAAAAATACTGTGTTTTTTTTTCAAAAATACTGTGTAAGTTTCATACTGTGTACTATGTTAAGTTTTCACTGTTATTTTACGGTTGTTTTTTTAGTTGTTCTACTGTTGTTTTTAATTGTTCTGTTTTGTTGCTTTATGGTCGTTTTAAGTTGTTTTATAAAAAAGACAATTTTTTTTTGTAAAAAATATCATGTTGCAGTAAAATTGTAAACTTTAACCCAAAATCCAATATTTTTGTAAAATTTTTTTTCTAAATTATAGAACTGTTGGAATAAATTTTGTCTAGAAAAATAAAATGTTAAGTGAATTAAAATAAAATAGCATAAAATTTATATTTCTCTTATTTTGAAACAAGAATTAACATTTGTTAAAAAAACTATAAATAATTATATTTTTTTAATGAAAATATTGTTAATTTATTAATTAATTAATATGTAAATCAGTTAATAAAATAGTTTGAAGATTAGCAGGAACAAATTCCTTACTAAACTGATGACATGAACAAGAACAAGTAAAACATGCCAAATAATTGGTCGCTTTGTTCCCAACTTGCTTATCAAAGACAATAGAAATATTATTTAAAGAAGTCAGTAGACATTTACAATCAGAAATATTCAAACCAAACAGAGAAGACATTGTATAATAAAAGAATTTTTACAAAAATACTGAATTTTTAGTAAAAGTTTACAATTTTATTATCACACGAAATTTTTTATAAAAATACTATTTTTTTATAAAACAACCGTAAAATAATAAAACAGAACAATTAAAACAACAGTAGAACAATTGAAAAATAACCGTAAAATAACAATAAAAACATAATACAATACACAGTGTAAAACTTACATAATATTTTAAAAAAAACACAGTATTGTTGAAAAAAAAATTACCTATAATAAAAATATAAAAAATTAAAAATTTCAGTATATAATTTAAAAACTCCTATAATAAATTAGATGAACGACCACTTTACAATCAATTTGAAGGAACCACTTGATAAAGGGAATGTGATATTTAAATTTCTTTAACATCCACCGCTTTGTGTCAGTTGTATTGATTATTGAAAAAAAAGTATAATTTGATTATTGTGTGAGTTAGTTGTTACCTATAAGAAAAATGTTAAAGCGCACCAATAGTGCCTAGCACGTCCTATGTGTCAGTATCCCTATTGGTTGGGTCTTACATAGTTTAATATAATAACTTTTAAAGAGTATCGCTAGCCAATCACAACGTGACATATCGAGAAAGTATTAGACATCACTAGTGTCTAATAGCAATGCTCTACCTATATAAATATTTGAGACGTGATTGAATCTTCAATTTGTGGGCCTACAATATTTGGGCCTACAATATTTGTATAAATCATAAATGTTTTCGTTTTCAATAGTAATGATCTTGTCTTGGACCACTCTATATAATGATATAATCCAAAAACGTTTCCCATAACTTCCATGAATGCGGGGGGGACTTTTGCTAATGCATTAATAGCAAAATATATCATTATTTGCTATTTGGGATCTTAATATGCTCACCATCACACACTCAAATAGTGACTTGATAAGTCATAAAAAGTAAATAATTTTTCATATTATTTATTAAATTAAATTGTCTAAACCCAATCATAATTGAATAATAAGTAATTTTATCTATATTTTACACTATTAAGTTATGATATTTAAATTACACGACATAATAGTATTACTCAAAATATAACTTTTATATTAACATGATCCTTCTATTATACTCTATTCAATTTTACGAAAAAAAATTAAATAATGTAATGGAAGGAGCACGTTAATATAAAAATTATATTTCGAAGAGTATTATTAACAAATATTATATCTTAAAGAGCACAACTTAGTAGTGTAAAAAGTTCAGGGGTAAAAATATTAATTATTCATAACAATATATCACATATGGGAAACTTTGTGTCAGTCTCGACCCTAGGCATAGGCGGGTGTTGCCCCTGATTTTGCCAAAAATACGTGAACCAACCGGATGATGACACGTGGATGGAAAGGGGTTAGCATTTAAATAAAACAGCTAAGTCTCCTTAAAGCGCAGGATTACCTTAGACATGCCTCCCGAAGAAGGCATGTAAGTCTCGTATGCTCCCGGAGAGCAAGATTGCACAAAAGCATCTCCGGGTGTTGTCAGATTCTATCTGAACAGTCATCTCGCATTTAATGCCGCATGGGAGGAGGCGTATCGAAACTGCCATACGTGATAAAGTCTGACGGCACAACCCCCACTCTGCACCTACTAGGCTATGATCAATAAAGTCTAGTGACGGCTACTCTGTGAGGAATCACATCAGTCAAAAAGGATGAAGGACTGCACTCATAAAATCCCTACAGAACCTAGGGATTAGACCATGCATTACCTATGATATATTCATTGAGAATGTGTGGCTTTACTGATAGTTACAGAAATGCATGTACCTCAATTCTAGGGATCACCCCACAAAAACACTATAAATACCCCCCCAAAGCTCATTAAAGAGGGGTCAAGAATTCTGGGTTTCATATGAACTAGAAGAGTAAAAATCCACCAAGAAAATTCTCTGTAATAAATACTATCATAAATACACAGACTCGTGGACTAAGGCTCATTAACGCCCCAACCACGTAAAAATCTCTCTCTTAATTCCTGATAGCTCTCTAAATTATTATTATTATAGTGGTTGCCGAAAACCTCGGTCAACATTTTGGTGCTTTCATTGAGAGCTGAAAGAAGCGTTTGAAAGTCAACAATACATTACAACAAAACAACAATGGTGGAGACTCAAAGCACACGTCAACCTCGCCCTCTTCAAGATGCTCAAGATCCAAGCGATGAGGACGTGGCCTCAAGAGCAACTGTGGGTTCTGAGGAAGAAGAAGGAACCCCTGATGACGACTACGAAGGAAACTTCGATGAGTACGCCTACGACGAAGGCAGCTACTCAGAGTTGGTGCTCTTAAGGCAAAAGGCTGTCGATCATGAAGCTGAAATCGCAACCCAAAAAGAGCAAAACCAAAAGATGCAAGAGGTGATGCTGGCCATGCAAAAAGCCATGGAGGCAGCAGGAATCCACATGCATCCTAAAGCCATCCCTGCTGGACTTGGAAAGGAACCAGAGGAATCCTCGCTAAGTACCCAAAAGCAGAAGTCTAGGGAACCAAGCCCTATAAGGTATCCCGCTGAAAGGAACCAAAAGAAAAACCCTACTTCCACTCCTGGGAAAAAGAAAAAGGTCCAGGATCCGCGAAAGGTCCGCTCAGATTTCCCGAAAGAGAAAGGCCCGCAGAGGGGCAAACTCTAAAAAGGGAGTCTTGGCCCTCAAGATCGAGAGGACCGAAAGAGCGTTTCCGTGCACCAAGAGCCCGGAGGGAGAGGAAGAAGGGGCCAGAAATGTCCTCCCATTGATCTGGGAAATCAGATTAACGGGAACCAAGGTGATCTCCGGGATCACCTAGACTAAAAGAAATACGGACTCGCGGTCTCCACGGGAACGTTAAACGAAGGAATCATGGCAGAACTTGCCATACTTCGAAAAGACATCGCCCGAGTCTCCCGGAGACAGAAAGGCGACAACTCCGACTCTGATTGTGATGACCGGGAGCCGTGTGCTAAACACATCCTGGAAGCAAAGCTCCCCAAAAACTTTAAAATGTTCGAAATGGCAGCTTATACCGGGAACTCTGATCCAAGTGATCACCTGTCACGGTTCAACCGAGTCATGACAGTCATGAGGGTCAGAAATGACGCTAAGTGTTTGTGCTTCCCGCTTACTCTAAGCGGATCCGCAGAAGAATGGTTCAAGAAATTGGAACCAGGATCCGTGGGTTGCTGGAATAAGTTACAAACCAACTTCCGGAGACAGTTTGTCGCCGCAAGAAAAGTCAACCTGGAGGTCAGCGCTTTGACTAACATCAAGCAGCTGCCTACGGAGACACTGAAGAATTTCATAAAGAGGTTCCGGGAAGAAGCCTCTAAAACCAAGAAAGTAGATGACGGACAACAACTTGCTCTTCTCCAAGCAGGTATCCATACAGGGACTCCATTCTGGAATGAGTTACAGCAAGAAGGAGCTTCCAACCTTCAAGACTTCCAGAAGAGAGTCCAGAAGTACATCAACCTGGAAGAGGCCCAAATAGTGGCCTATGAAGGATACTATCCCACCGGGATAGCAGGATATGTGCCTGGAGCCCAGCTCTCCGGCGCTATGCCAGCAGCAGCTCTACCGATGAGCGGCATACAGTTTTCTGCTACTCCCGGACATAGCCAAGGCCAGACCTTAGCCCCCGCATCTTCCCATTTTGGAAATCCCTCAGGGATAATTAGACAAGCCCCCTCACACTCCGTTCCGACTGCAAGTTTAGCCGGTCCTTCCCAGGGCTCAAGGAGTAAAAGGTCCTCCAAGGGCAGCACCCGGACGGAGGATAAGCGACAGAAAAGGGGGTATACTCCCCAATATACCCAGTACACGGAGTTAACAGACTCCCAAGAACGCGTATATTTTGCTACTAGGCAAAATACGCACTACCGGAGACCGCCTCCCCTGTACAAAGATAGCTCCCGAAGGGATCCCAATAAGAGATGCGAGTACCACAATGACATTGGGCACAACACCAACGAATGCAAAAATCTCAAGGACGAGATTGAAAACTTGATCCGATTGGGACACCTCTACGAATGGATCAAAAACCGGTTGCCGCACCTCAACCCAGGTCAGGCAGCTGGAGCTTTACCGCAAGGAGCACTAGGGGGTGCAGCAGGAGTATTGGCTCCAGTTGTTCCCCCCAGAGATGCCCAGCATATGCCCGGCCTGCCACCTAGACCCAACGGGAGAGTGGCTATGATCTCAGGAGGACCCCACATCGGAGGAACTACCTGCAAGGAGCTCAAGCGGTACGTAGGGGCCGTGAAACACGATGAGGTTTGGGAAGTTACTCAACTCCCAGCTCAAAGGCCCCGGCTAATGGATCAGCCCATTACATTCACGGAAGAAGACGCTAAAACAGTGCGTTTTCCTCACCATGACCCGTTGGTCATAGAGACCCCCATTGCCAATAAGATCGTGGTTAGAGTCCTGATCGACAATGGGAGTTCTGTGAATCTGCTATTCAAAGAGGCCTTCACTGCAATAGGCCTAACGGACCGAGACTTATCACCAAGTGGTTCCCAACTCACAGGGTTCAATGGAACAACACTTATCCCTATGGGAAAAGTGAGGCTCCCAGTCACCTTGTGCCCAGATACACCCCAGAGCACGTTCAAGTACTGCACGTTTGTGGTGGTGGACTGCCCAACAGCTTATAACGCAATCCTCGGCCGACCGGCCTTGGTGGACTTTGGTGCATTCACGTCAATACGACACTTGTGCCTGAAATTCCCAACCCAGGAGGCTGGGATAGGGACCGTGAGGGGAAACCAAGGGGAGGCTAGGCAGTGCTATAACGTTGCAGCCCACCTACCCCTATTGATGGTCCGAGAAACTGCTGAGCTAGAAATAGCGGAAGAAGATGAGTTGGATCCCCGTGTGGGATCCGAGAAAATTGTAGAACCAATGGAGGACGTCGAGGAAGTTTCAGTGTGCGACCTCGACTCCACCAAAGTCCTCCGGCTAGGAAAGAGCCTAGAACCGAAGGAAAAAGAAAAATAATAAAGACATTGAGAGGTGCCATTGACGTTTTCGCATGGTGCCAAGAAGACATGACTGGCATAAGTCATCACCCATGTCCTCAATGTCAACCCGGACATGCCACCGGTCCAGCAGAAACGACGTCCCCTCGACTCAGTAAAGGCCGAAGCCTTAGAGAAAGAGGTGGAAAAACTATTAATGAGTGGCATGATTCGAGATGTCTACTACCCGGAATGGCTAGCCAATCCGGTCCTGGTGTCGAAGCCTAACGAGACCTGGCGGGTTTGTATAGACTTAACTGATCTAAACAAAGCTTGCCCAAAGGATTGTTTCCCTTTGCCCAGGATCGACCAGATGGTGGACGCCACCCCCGGATTCAAACTACTGTCCTTCATGGACGCGTACGCCGGTTACAACCAAATTAAAATGCACGTAGCAGATCAAGAGTGCACTAGCTTCAGGACCAATAAGGGGGTATACTGCTACCTAGTCATGCCTTTTGGACTGAAAAATGCTGGCGCAACTTATCAAAGAATGGTGAACCGGATGTTTAAGGGCCTCCTGGGGCGAAATATGGAGGTATACGTGGATGACATGCTAGTCAAGTCAAAAGCATGCACTAGCCACGCGGACAATTTAGAAGAATGTTCTGAAGTGGTCCGGAGATACGGAATGAAACTCAACCTGAAGAAGTGCACTTTCGGGGTTAAGTCAGGGAAGTTTCTGGCTTCATCGTCAGTCAGAGGGGGATTGAGGCAAATCTAGAAAAAAATCAAGCTCTCTTGAGCATGCCATCCCCAAAGAAACACAAAGATGTCCAGAGCCTAACCGGAAAGGTTGCTGCCCTGAGCCATTTTATCTCCCGGTCCACAGACAAGTGCATTCCCTTCTTCAACATCTTGAAGAAGTGTCAGAAATTCGAATGGTCTGACGAGTGCGAGGAGGCATTCAAAAAACTAAAAGAGCACATGGCCAAACCTCCAATCCTGTCAAAACCCGTTCTCGGAGAGGACTTGTTCCTATACTTAGCCGTCTCCGAACATGCGGTCAGCGCAGCCTTAGTCCGGGAGGAGGAGAAAACTCAGCATCCCATGTACTATGTCAGCAAGCGCATGATAGGAGCAGAGACGCGATACCCAGTCATTGAAAAACTAGATTTTTGCCTCCTGATAGCCTCGAGGAAGTTGAGAGCCTACTTCCAAGCTCACCCAATCAAGGTGTTGACCAACCACCCTCTCCGGCAAGTCCTGCAAAAGCCAGAGGCATCCGGAAGGCTCCTCAAATGGGCAATGGAGTTAAGCCAATTTGACCTACACTACATTCCCCGCATTTCCATAAAGGGACAAGCGTTGGCAGACTTCATCACGGAGTGTAATGAAGCCGAAGCTACCGCAAACATACCCACACCATCAGTCCCAGCATGGAAAGTATTTGTAGATGGAGCCTCCAACGAGAATGGATCTGGAGCGGGGGTCACAATGATATCTCCAAGCGGACTTCGACTCCAAGTAGCCCTACGGTTCGACTTCTCAGCTTCAAACAATGAGGTTGAATATGAAGCCTTGATAGCAGGGCTGAGACTAGCAAAGACTGTGGGGGCTAAAAGAGTGGAAGTCTACAGCGATTCCCAACTGGTAGTGAACCAGGTATCGGGAGAGTATCAGACGCGCAGAGAAAGAATGGCCGCGTACGTGGTGATAGTCCGAGAACTGCTCCACAAGTTCACGGACTACAAAGTGGAAAGAATCCCCAGAGAAAAGAATGCTCACGCGGACTGTCTGGCTAAGTTAGCTTCAGACAGTGAAATTGAGAAACTGGGGGTGGTACCCGTGGAACCCTTGGCAGAGCCAAGCATCAAAGTAAAAGAGGCCATAACAACGGTTGGGCAAGAACCCAGCTGGATGGTCCCCATCATTGAATACATAATAAAAGGTGAGTTGCCCCAAGAAAGGGCACTGTCCAGAAAGATTCAGTATCAGGCTCACCGTTATGTGATGATGGACAAAACTCTCTACCGAAGAGGACTCAACATGCCTTATTTAAGGTGTGTATCAGACCCTGAAGCTAAGCAAATTATGCTAGAGGTCCACGAAGGGTTCTGTGGAGATCATACAGGAGGACCGAGTCTCTCAAAGAAAATACTGAGACAATGGTACATCTGGCCAACAATGAAAAAAGATTGCATAGACTACGTTCAGAAATGTGATTCGTGCCAAAAGTTTGCGAACATATCGAGAGCTCCTCCCAATGAGATTACCCTGATGACTAGTCCCTGGCCTTTCGCGAACATACCGAGAGCTCCTCCCAATGAGATTACCCTGATGACTAGTCCAAATGAGATTACCCAATAGATCTTATTGGGTCCCTGCCAACAGGAAAGGGAGGAGTAAAGTATGCAATAGTAGCAGTAGACTACTTCACCAGATGGACGAAGGCTGAGCCAATGAAGACTATAACTGCTAAAAAAGCACTAGACTTTGTTATTAAAAACATAGTGTGCCGCTATGGCTTGCCTCACAAAATAGTCTCTGACAATGGAACCAACACGGAGTTGTTAAAAGCTTCTCCGCGGTGGCAAGGCCGCAAACAAACGGACAAGCAGAAGCAGTCAACAAAATCCTAAAGGTCACCCTAAAGAAAAAGCTGGTGGCCTGCAAAAACAACTGGCCTGAAGAATTGCCAAGAGTGTTATGGGCCTACCGAACGACCCCGAGAACTACGACCGACCACTCGCCTTTTTCAATGGCGTACGGTTGCGAAGCAATGGTCCCGGTGGAAACGTTATTCCCGTCCCATAGGAGAACAACCTATGATCCAGCTATAAACCAAGCTTTGTTACAAGAAACGCTGGATCAAGTTGAAGAGCTCCGGGATGAGTCTCAAATACGAATGGCAGCTTATTAAAAGAAGGTGACTAAATATTTTAACTCCAAAGTTAAAAACAGAAAATTCACTATTGGGGATATGGTCTTAAGAAGAGTCTTCCCAGCCACTCAAGAACCCGGAGTGGGGGTACTTGGGCCAAATTGGGAAGGGCCATATGAATCGAGGATGAGATCGGCTCCGGAACCTATAAGCTAAAAAGGATGGATGGAACCATTGTGCCAACGGCCTGGAACGTCGATCATCTCCGGAAGTATTACCAATAGTCCAAATATGTTAACTTAGGCTTTGTTTAAAGAATTTGTACAGTCAAAATGTATGCAACCTCTAAATTTTAAATAAAACTGAGTGCCTTAAAAACAAAGTTTTCATGCCACTCAGGGGGGTACTAAGGCATACCACACGGACAGATGTAAAACAGGCCAAAAGTAAAAACAAAGGCAAAAAGAATATGCATCAAAGTGATCATATATATAAAATATCCTGACCCAAAGGGCAGGTCAAAATAATAATAATATAATACAAAGGGCCTGGGGACGGGCCATAATAATCGTCTCCCCTTAGAAAATAAACAGCTATATAATAAAAATTGTCTTGAAGAAAAGAAAAATAGCTGTAAATAAAAAAAAAGAAGAGATAATCTTGCTGAAATGGGCTGGACTCCACGGCCTAGTCAATACAGGGAGGAAGGCGAGGGCCCCAACGCACCTCAAGCATGGCATCAAGTTTCTTCTTCTTCTCCCGAAATTTGGCAAGAGCCTCCTCAGGCTTGGGATAGAAGTCGAGCTTGATGCTTTGGCCATTTGACTGCCATGCCATATAGACGTCGTCGTCGAAGCACTTGATGCAGTGCTTGCAGTAGACGGGGGTCAGGAGCTCATCTCTTTCAGCCTTCTTCAAGGCCTGGTCTCTAAAGTCCTTCAGCTCCTTCAACTCCACGGCCAAGTTGGCCTTGGACTGCAAGTCCGCCTGGTGCAACTCCTCTAGGGACTTCACCTTGGCAGTCATTTCGTCCATGACCTCCTTAGCCTCCCGAAGCTCACGCCTAACCTTGGCGACAGCCTCACCCTCCGCCTTCAGCGCCTCCCGATGCCTCACCTCCAGCTCAGCCTCCCTCCATTGGGCCTCCTCACGGAGCTTTGCCTCCGCCTGGGCTTCCCTCTGTTTAGCCTCCTCCTCGAGCTTCACCTTAGCGAGGGCCTCCCTTCGCTCAGCCTCCTCCTAGATCGCCCGCCTTTCAGCAGACAGGTCCCGCAGGATCCTCACGGCCTCGTCTATGCCCCCAAATTCGGACATGACGTAGCCATGATTAACTATGGTCTTGGAAAAGAGGCTGGTCTCCGCAGTAATCTGAAAAAAGAGATAAGAGTAAGATCGAATGCCTTAGACAAAACATCAAGAAAAAAAAAATAAACCGCAAGTACCTACCGCAGCCATGGCGTTGCTGATGTCTTGAACCTGGTAGACGGAGTTCAAGGAGGCACAAGCGGCATATCGTTTGGGTGTGAACTGAGTCAGATGGGAGACAAACTCGCTGGTCATCTCCGAGGTAAAGGGAGCCAAGGTGGGCCCAAGGAAGCGATTGAACCAGTCCGTCAGCGGGTCCATGTTCAGATCCCACAGATTCTGGAAGGCCTCCTCGTTGAGAGTGTTTTGCTACTCCTCCCGTAAGATTCTGTTCAAGGCCTCTACCTCAGCATGCCCCCGGTTGTACTCGTCGAGGGCGTAATTGTATTTGGCCACCCGGAGATTCTGCCTCTCCTCATCTCCCGGGATCAGAGTCAACACTCTGCCGTGAGGCACAGTGTATTCCTCCGCCTCGGAAGGAATCCCAGAGTCATGGCTCGGGGCTGGAGTGTCCATCCTATAGGGCCGCTTAGAAGGCTCCTCCTCCACCATCTTCCCCTTGCGCTTGCGCTCAAGGGCGGCCGGTTCCTCTTCTTCACATTCTTCAACTTCCTCAAGAACCTCCTCCTCGTCCACCAAGACAATAGTGCCCGAAGGGGCATTGGAGGAGGACCTCCCGGGAGTGACCGACTGAGAAGCAGCAAGAGGTGGGGAAGCATCGGGACTGTGGGTTCCAGCAAGAGTGGCCAAGAGTTCATCCATGGGCCTGGCTGCTACAACAAGAAAATAAGTCAAGTGTTAGAACATTCGTGAGAATAGTATACACTTAGCAAAAAAGCAATAAAGCTAGTCTTACCCTGACTCTCTAATTTGGCCCTAGCAAAGTCCCGAATCATAGCACTGGCTTCATCATCCCCGAGAAAGTTGTCTGAGGGAAGGAACCAACTAGAGGATAAATGGGCTGAATGGTCCAAGGGAATGGGCGCTGGAGGTCCAGAACCCATCCGGGACTGACCTAAATAATTGCCTAAGTGGGAGAAATAATACTCCTTGGCGTGATTCCCCCACCGAGTGGAAGGCATCCTAAACCTACGGAGATGTTCATCGAACCCTATAGGCCTAAGGCGGGTATACTCACGGACGAGAGGAACATAGTGTATTATTAAAGGGGACTTACCAGAACCCAAAGTGCTGGCATCGAAAGCCCCAGTATTTGGTACTGGGACCACGGGCTTGGGTCTGGGGGTCCTCTGCTCCAACGGAGCTCCAATACGGAGGGCCCTTCCGGCAGTCGCCTGGGCCTTAATGTAAGCCAGCTCTTGTTCCCTCTTGAAGAGGTACTTCTGGTACTTGTCCTCTGCCATGGCGATAATATCATCCCGGAACACCTTCTCTACGACCGAAGCCCTCACATTTGGGCAGATGACCTTGGAAAGATTGTAGTCATCCACCGACTAATGCCCCAGGATCAGCTTGGCCTTCCGACAGTGCTCCGTCGTGACTAACTCCCGGACATCAAGGGCCTTCTTGTCGTATGTGGTGAAGGTCTTGGCCCGTTGAAGAAATATTTGAGTAGATTCGGTCTGCATGTAACGGGGGATCCTAACCCACTCCGTGAGAAGCTTTGGATGATCCATGGCCTGGAAACCGAAGGAGAAGAAAAAGCGGTGACGATATTTCTTCACGTGCTTCTGATAATTATAAGGGACCGGGCCCTCATTCAAAGGATGGGCCCGGAGACCGTAAAAACCGTCCTTAAGTTTATCTCCCTTTTTAGGGATGGAAACAAGTTCGTAAAAATACAAAATTTCTGCCGAACTGGGCGAGCCCCAGCTCCGGGCAGCGTAAAAAATGAACAAGCCTGAAAGCAGGCGGTAAGCTTGAGGAATAAGTTGATATGGCACAAGGCCGAAAAATACAAGAAAGTTAATGAAATAATCTTGGAAAAGGGAGCATGGCCCCGGCCATAAGATGCGTCTGGCTCCAGGCTCCGAAGCCCCCGTAGTTGTGGTTGGGCGTCTTCTCGTCCCGGGGCAGCCAGTGGTAAGTCTCGGAGGTCGAAGGCTTGATGCCTGCCACCACCACAATCTGCTCCAGCTGATGGGCGCAGGTCAGGGTAGAATGAAGCTCAGCCGCTTCCCACCCGTTGGCACGGAACTTGTGCCTTTCTTGGGCCATGGGACCCTTCATGAGCTCCTCCAGGGTGGCCAACCGCTTCTCTCCCTTCTTTGAAGACTTAGAACCGGATGCAGACATTTTGGTTCTGAAAAAGATCGAAAAAATCCAGCAGTCAGGCTCCAAACCAAACCCTAATTCAAAAAGGGAATGGGGGTCCCCTAACTGCTGGAAAGAGGCCCCCTCCGGACACTTGCCAAAAAAGAAAGCCTCACAAGGTTTTCCTTGACAAGAGTCGGGTGTAAAAATCCCACAGATAGTGACATTACAAAAAAGTAAGGAGAGAAAAGGAAAAAAAAAAGGGTAAAATCGAGAAGACGAAGTCTACTCTAAACCCTTAAGTGTCATTACGTGGGACGAAGATGGGTCCTCGACCAAAATATGGTGAAAAGAAGTATTCTAAACGCAAAAGAGGAGGAATCTAACGCGTTTTAAAGACCGCCTATGATTAATACTTTGGGTTATTAATTAATTAGGGTTTAAGCATGAGATTTAATTAATATTTGTGAAATGCATATTTTGGAAATATATTTTATGTCATATATGTTTATTATGCTATTTTATGTGAATTTCTTAATTTCTGTGATTGTGCTCTGAAGCTGTGGGAAGTGACGTTGGGCCTTTAAAGAGTCACATTTTATATGTATAAGAATATTATCAGAGTATCATTGTTAGATATTAGAGGCGTTAGAATTTTTGGGGTTTGGTAATTGACCAATTTACCCTTGGAAGGTTTTAATTATTAATTTGATGGAGGGGCAAGAAGGTCTTTTGGCAAAGACCTCTTTTGTCTTATTTGGATTATAATAGGCTGAGTTTAAGTTAATAAAAAAAAATAAAGAAAAGAAAGAAAGATATATATTACTTAGGTTTGAAGGAAAAGAAAGAAATTAGAGAAAATATTCATTCATCTCTTCAATTCTCTCTCTCTCTTTCGATTCTCTTGGGGAGCAGCTAGGATTGTGTTGTTCACTCTTGATTCAAGGATAGTGATTGAAATCCTCAAGTTTTGATCCAAGGTAATTCTTCCTTCTTTATTCTCTTAACTTAAGTTAGGTTTTATTTGTGAGTTTAGGTTATAGGTTGTTGTATGATTGAAGATGATTTAGTTGGGTATTCTGGAAATGGTGTGATGTTGTTTAACGTTATTTGAATTGAAATTATAGGTTGATTTGAGGTTTGGGCAAAGTTAGAGTTTATGAAGTCAAAACTAGCTCTCTAATGGTGAATTGAGAATTTGTGTGAATTGTTGAGTTCTATTGCTTGAAACTGGTTTATTATAGTGCATACAGGTATTCTGGAAGTTTTGGGAAGATTTGGGTTTGATTTGAATTAAGGGGAAAGATTTTCGGGTTCCCAGCTCAAAACCCGAATTACGGTTCCTGGGGGCCTACTGCAACCGGTTGGTGCCAGGAACCGGACTTCCGGTTGGAAACCGGTCTGCCGGTTGGGACTTTTTCCCGAGCCTTAGTTTTTCTCGTTTTTTGTGTAATTTAGAGTATTAGCATCCTAATTATCGATAGGCTTAATCTTAGTTTCAATTTTAAATCCCCGATAAGTGTTTTAGCGTGTCTCTCATCGAATTTTAAACATTATGGTTAGGGCCCTGTAAAGCGTCGAGCTGCGTTTCCACTCAGGCTGACCGGCACACTTGAGCACGGAACGAGGTAAGATAGCATAAGAATACATATATGAATATATGCTTGTTTTAGATGTTTGCACTACTGGCACTAATATGAATGCGATTATTAGAGTGTTAGTATAGTGTTATGTACTAGTAGGGTTACGATGTTACCAACACGAGTACCAGGGGTACGTCGTGCATGTGGTACAAAACTTAGTAATTCCTAGGAGTACAATTATGGCTCTACCAACACGAGTACAGGGTTGGTACTTTAGTGCATTTGGTACAGTGATCGTACTTCCCTTAAGAACGTTCTTATTCATTTGGTGAGCTTAATTATTGAGCTCAGGGCGGTTTAATCACAAAGCCGGCATCGCATTATTTATATATGTTTTGCATATCTTACTGAGTCTGTCGACTCATCAGTTTGCTACCTTGTGTAGATAAAGGAAAAGCAAAGCTGGATGAACAGTGAGATGGAGCTCGGCAGTGATTGTACATATCGCGGCAGTGCAACCTGGAGAGTTTCGGTCTTTTACTATTTTGAGTTTGTATTTTGAAGTTGCATGCTCCCAAGTTTTAAAAAAATATATATGTACATATATGTAGAATACTTTTAAATGATATTTTGATATATGGAATCCCGATCCATGTAGTTATAAAGATATAATATATTAAAGTTATCTTTCGAGTTTAGTAAATTTAAAATGCGGGCGTTACACGCGTTGTGCAGAAACTCAAACAAAAATTCCCATAAATTCAACATCCAACCCAGAAAAAATCAATGAACAGTAAAACATGCTATATGAACAAACAGTCTAGTGTACAAGATACGAGGAACTTACATGAAGTGTGGAAACTGGGTGTTGGTGTTGATCGACGGTAAAAGGTCGACTGGCAACGGCGAAGGAACAAAAGCAGGAAATCTATGGTGTTTGAGGTTTCTTTTCTCTCTGGAAAACTCGAGGAAATTTGGTGAAATACTTAAAGTAACCAAATGAAGTAAGAAGGTTGGCTTTTATAGGCCAGAGCATGTGTGAGACAACTGTGATCAGCCACCATCGAACGGCTGGGATAGCAATCGATTCAAATTCTATACATCCAACGGTTGGATTAAATCGTCATCAAGGCGGTGGAAACGTTTGAGTACTTGTCTGACACCCATTAATGCGCCGTATCAATAAATGGACAAGAAACGAATCGACGCCTGCAAAAAACGAATAACTGCAGTAATGATGGTCATTAATACACCACCACGCGCCCAAAGCACGTGCCAGGAAGCTGTTAAGGCAACTGGAGGCATCTAGGCAAGCCTTGTTCATTTCATAACTAAACAAGGCTTGGGGGTAAATGTTGCCCCTGATTTTGCCCAAAATACGTGGACCAACCGGATGATGACACGTGGATGGAAAGGGGTTAGCATTTAAATAAAACAGCTAAGTCTCCTTAAAGCGCATGATTACCTTAGACATGCCTCCCGGAGAAGGCATGTAAGTCTCGTATGCTCCCGGAGAGCAAGATTGCACAAAAGCATCTCCGGGTGGTGTCAGATTCTATTTGAACAGTCATCTCGCATTTAATGTCGCATGGGAGGAGGCGTATCGAAACTGCCATACGTGATAAAGTCTGACGGCACAACCCCCACTCTGCACCTACTAGGCTATGATCAATAAAGTCTAGTGACGGCTACTCTGTGAGGAATCACATCAATCAAAAAGGATGAAGGACTGCACTCATAAAATCCCTACAGAACCTAGGGATTAGACCATGCATTACCTATGATATATTCATTGGGAATGTGTGGCTTTACTGATAGTTACATAAATGCATGTACCTTAATTCTAGGGATCACCCCACAAAAACACTATAAATACCCCCCAAAGCTCATTAAAGAGGGGTCGAGAATTCTGGGTTTCATAAGAACTAGAAGAGTAAAAATCCACCAAGAACATTCTCTGTAATAAATACTATCATAAATACACAGACTCGTGGACTAAGGCTCATTAACGCCACAACCACGTAAAAATCTCTCTCTTAATTCCTGATAGCTCTCTAAATTATTATTATTATTATAGTGGTTGCCGAAAACCTCGGTCAACAGCGGGCTAGGCTTATATCTAGGGTCCACCTAATTCAGGGACCAAAACAAATTATTACGTTTTAAAAATATACATTTTTTATTATTTTGATAAATACCATATTTTTTTCTAAATAAAGATCCAAAAAATATTTTTTTTCTTATGGCCCATTAAATTTTCAGGTTTGACCCTGCTTTGTGCTGTAGAAATTAGTTAATGAAAAGCCCTATTATGTTTTTATTACATTGGCCTCGCAACGCCTGCACCACTAACTGTTGAACTATACAATCATGCTGATTGCAATTGAAATGGGCCCACTGATGTATCTCTTTGAAATGCCAACATTAAATGAGTAAGACAAGAGGCTAGTTAATAGCAGAAATATCTACTCAATCATATCATCTCATGCCTAACTATGAGCTTCAATATTGATATTTCTTAGGATGATGCTAGGCACCAGTTAGGATTGGACAAGATCCAATCCATTCCAATTGAACTGAATCAATCCAATTACAAAAAATTGTATATCCATTACAATTGGATTGGATTGGATGTCAAAAGTTAAATGTATAATTAGATTGAATCAGTTATTAGATGTCAATCTCAAAATCCAATTACAATTAATATGTATTAAAAGTTAATTTATGTATAATAAAAAGTATTTAAAAAAAAACTTATCCAATCCGATTATAAATAATATGTTTAGTTTTTTCCAACTTTTAGTTACCTTAAACCTGTAAGGATGGTACTTTTTTTTTAGAATTTCAAACTTAAAAGGGTGATAATTAGTTTTAATGTATTTTCTTTTCATGTTTTTAAGTTTATATAATTAAAAATCAAGTGTGTATTTGAATATTCAATTAAAAACCGATTTAATCTAACTAGTAATTGAATTGAAATGGATTGGATGTTGAGGTCTAATGAATCAGATGATGATTTTCCAAATCTAATTAGTAATGGGATTGGATCGGATGAGGAGAAAATTATTGGATTGGATCGGATGTCCATTCCTAGCACCAGTGGTGCCTTTTAACATTTCTCTTATTTTATGAACATTGTTATTTGGTACCTTAAGGTATCTATCACCACACCGATGTGACACCCTATAATTAGTTAGCAGTTTCTTATATCATTTATTAAATTAAAATGTGTTGAACCCAATTAGGGGTGTGCATAAATCGATCCAATCCAATTACAACTGACCGAATCAATCACAATTGATCTTCAAACATTGGAAATCTGATTATGATCGGATCGATTTGGATGTTATTTTTGAATATCTAATTGCATCGGATCTGATGTTGGATGGGGTGTCTAAAAATCGAATACGTACATCTAACATCTAATCAAATTAATTAATAATTTCATTTAGTTTAGATGAATAATTAATTTTATGTTGTCATACTTAAAATATATATGCATGAAAATTAAAATTATTTTTTTACCTTTTTTTATTAGATTAGATATGGATCCAATTCAATCCAATAAATATTGAATGGATCCGATTCGATCTAAAAAATTAAGTCTAAATATCGGCTAAATTTGAACCAATCTGATAAATATACAAGAAATACATATAATGGATAAAACCGATCTAATCCAACATCAAGTGAATGTTGAATCGATCGGATAACTGAAATTAATTAGATCGGATCAGATAATAAAATCTAAAATCCAATATATAATTGGATCAGATCTGAATAGGCTTAAAAATATTAAATGTGATCCAATAAATACCCTTAGATCCGATATTGAAATATACCAATAGCAGTGTATCACGTCTTGTGGTGCTTGGCACCTTAAGGTGCCCTTAAGTATTTCTTTTATTTTATGAGCATTGCTATTTGGCACTTTAAGGTGCCTAATACTATACTGATGTGACACCCTATAATTGGTTAACAGTTTATCATATTATTTATCAAATTAAAATGTGTAAAACTTGATATTAAAATACACCAATAACGATATACTATATCAGGTGTGCTTGGTACTTTAGGTGGTCCTTAACCTTTCTCATATTTTATTATGTATGTTAGGTAGGTAGTGGTGGATATAACAATTTATTTCATGTGGCCCAATAAGATGCTATATATTGCTATATATATATAGGTAATATCCAAATTAATAAAAAGAAAAAGTATCATAATTGAGTGTAGATTTTGAATTATGGAATTGGGAGATTTG
Source organism: Cannabis sativa (assembly GCF_029168945.1). Taxonomy (NCBI): domain Eukaryota; kingdom Viridiplantae; phylum Streptophyta; class Magnoliopsida; order Rosales; family Cannabaceae; genus Cannabis; species Cannabis sativa. The sequence goes on from NC_083602.1 coordinate 105,561, forward strand.
GTTGAATATCTTGAGAACAAGACCATTTTAATCACTGGAGGAGCTGGCTTCGTTGCCAAAAGTAGTACATATACATACATGCATACCCTACTTCAATTCTTATTAGTTGAATAAAAAAGCATGCATATATATATATATATATATAATATATTGATGATAGTTTTGTGTGTGAATGAATTAATGAATATGGCAATATGCACATGCAGTGTTTGTGGAGAAAATTCTAAGGACTCAGCCAAATGTGAAGAAGCTCTATGTTCTTTTAAGACCTTCACAATGCAACTCACCACCCCAACGTTTCCAAACTCAGGTAATTAATCCAAATTAATTAAATGTTAATTACTTTTTTTATTATGTATTAATAATAATAAATGCTAATTAAATAATTACATATGAATTGGTTATTATTGTAAATTATTAGGTGATGGAGAAGGAATTGTTTAGGTTACTAAGGGCAAAATGGGGAAAGGAGTTTGATTCATTTATATGGGAAAGAGTGGAAGCTGTGGGTGGTGACATTAGTGATGAAAACTTAGGCATAAAAGATGCCATTTTGAGAGACCATATGTTCAAACATATTGACTTTATTGTCAATTGTGCTGCAACAACTGATTTCTTTGAGAGGTACAACTACAACAAATTACTATTATATTATTTAAGAATATTAATATATATATATATATATTTATTAACCTCAACCATATCTTACTATTATAAATTTGGCTTGTTGATGTGATAATTGATGACTAATTTGTCCTCACAAATTTAATATATATTACAAGTCTATTTCTTTTGTCCTTACTCTCACACATTGCTTTTGTTTTTACCCTCACACACATTGAACTCAAACTTTTTAAATTACACTACACTAATCACTTTCTTGTGTTGCCGATTATATATAAATGATAATTGATGACCAATTTACCCTCACAAATTTAATATATATTACAAGTCTATTTCGTTTGTCCTTACCCTCACACATTGCTTTTGTTTTTGCCCTCACACACCTTGAAGTCAAGCTTTTTAAATTACACTATACTAATCACTTTCTTGTGTTGTTAATTATATATAAAAGTCCTTTTGATATTGAAAATTTATGTCTATTATACATATATTATAATTCATAGATATAACTAAGTACATTTATAATAATTTTGATACCAAGTGGCTAAAAAAAAATATTTGATTCCAAGTATTATTAATAATTAGATGTTTTTTTTAAAAAAAATGAAAATAAAAACCAAGTATTATATTTTAAGATTTATAGCAAAAAAATATTAAATATATTCATTTAAGTTCAAATCTTTATTTGAGAGAAGTTTCTTAAATGTGATTATATGAAAATAATATTAAAAAAAATAATTAGTGATATATAGTCTCACTAAAAAAGAAATTGATAGATAAATTTATTTTTAATACTAGATTTAGAGATATTATTAACTTTAAAATAATAAATAAATAAATAATCTTTGCACAACATTTACCGCGTAAAACTTTAGATAAAAGTTAGTTATAAAAAGAAAAAAAATACTAAAATTATTGATCGTTAATAATTAAATATTTTAAAATAATTATTAATGATAATATTATTATAAAATTGTGAATTTACCATTAATTCTTCATGATAAAATTACAATTAAAAAAGAGAAACTTACAAAAATACTAAAATTTAGATTAACTTTTACAAAAATACTGTGACACGGAAATCTTTTCAAAAATACTATGTTTTTATAAAATACCAGTAGAATACAAAACAGAACAACTCAAACAACAGTAGAACAACTAAAAAATACCAGTAGAACAACAGTGAAAACTTAACACAGTATACTGCAGTATGAAACTTATAAAAAAACACAGTAAAAAAATGGCAAAAATTAGTATACCATGTAAATTTCCCTTAAAAAAGTTATATTTATTATTGTACAAATTTTGACACAATTATTATCATTTGTCAAATTTGACATTTTCACACGTGCCCCATTGAAGAATCTTACCATTATAAAAGTATGGGTAATATTAAGATTTACAATGTAATTTTGAAAATTAATATTCTATTGATAATTTTTGCAAAGTAACATTTTAGTATAAAAATACTTTGTAAAAATTTAATTAATTAGAAAATATCATTTTTTAACACCGCTTAAGACTACGATTTGGCCTCAAGTTTTAAGTGATCAAAGTCCATAGGCAATACTAGAACATAAATGTTTAGTTTAAATTTCATGCACTAATGTTAAGCTAAAGAATATATGGTTGTAGAATGAAACAAATAGTTTATTAATTTTAGCATACAAAAGAGTTTTTTAGTCTAATTTTTTACATCATCGTTACATTGTAGTTATTTAGAACAACCTCTAAATTTTCACAAAATTTCATATAGTTTATAATACTAAAAATGAGATTCAAATATTTTGTTGCACACACGATATTTTTCCTTATACACGTGATAACCAATTGGCTGAATTTTATTTTTACAGGTAGTCTTAAATAACTACAACGTAAACGATCATAAAAAAATGAACTAAAAAACTCTTCTAAATGCTAATATAGATAAGGGGATTAAAATTTTAATAGTATTATATATCATAAGAAACTTCTACAGTGCACCCCTAAAAAAATGGTGCACCAATGCACCTCTTACTGTTTCGGCATTTAGAAAAAAAATTTAGTCTATTTGTTTACCATGGATATGTTGTACTTATTTAAAACATTCTACAAAATTTTGAGAAATATAGAATAATTTACAATATAACAAGCAGTGTTAAGAAAATTTATAATATGTGAAATTTAAATTATATGAATTTTTGTTATAATTAAAACTATAAATAAAATGTAACATGGAGAACTAGACACGTGCATTGCACGTGTTAGCTTCACCTAGTATAAATTAAGTATTACGTGGTCGGTGATATTTTACGATTGGTTAGCGATATTTTTTAAAAATTATTATATCAAATTATATGAGACCCGATAATTAATTGTACCAATAACGATATAATACCAGGAAGGACGCTAAGCACTATAGTGATATATGTTAGGATTTCTCTTATGGTTGTGAATAATTACAATTTACATGTCCATATCATGGTATGTATTGACACAATTTTTCGTCATTAATTGATCTAAGAAGGTTGTAAATAAAAAGAATAAACTCAGACTATATGGGTCGTTAAATGATAAACTTGTTTAATAAAGTAAAGAATCACACCAAAGTTTTTATAATGGTTCACTCCTTTTGATTTAGTGGTAATAGGTTAATCCACTTATAATTTATTATATCAATGCTCAAACACACTAGAGTTATGTTTTCAAGAATGTGTTTGAGTAATCACAACTACGAGATTTCTTAATGGAGATCTCTTTGGATTTTCTCTGAATATTTCTCTCCAAAGATAGTCGACAATAAAACTCAACTTGTTCTATATCAACGGTGGCTAAGGTTTCTAAGGAAACAATAAGGAGATTTTTCTCTCAAGTATGCGGTTGTTCAGAAAGTAGATTGAATCTTCGAAAAACGATCAAAAAGAGAGAGCTCCCCCTCCTTAGGTCTAGATCATAAGCTTATATAGAGCTAGGGTTAAACTAGTCACTCCCTCACATTCTAGGAGAATGGTTACAAATATTTATTTTAGTTTCGCATTTATAATTAAATAATTAATAATAAATAAATTGCATAAATAAATATCATCTTGACTTGCAGAGGTGGCTAAGCCTTTGAAAATCTTCTAAAAGCTTCCATCTTATGTTGATAATATGTTGAATGAAGTCTCACTCTAGGGGAAACAATAAGGTACTAGAAAGTGTCAGTGGTCTTGTGCCTCTCCTTGCATTTCCACTTGGGTTGGCTTTGATAATATCTTGGAGGTAAGTTGGCACTTGTAGGGTTTTAAGCTTCTAAAATTTCCAAGAAAACCTCATTTTATTGAACTGTACATGAGCATTATTGACACTATCTTTGGTCAGTGCTCGCATAGGATTAATTCCCATTTCTCTACCAAAGCATCTTTCAATGGGCTTCCCTCATGTGTTGTGTAACCACTAACATTGGAAGGAGTCATTAGTAGCATGACTTCCTCAATTTCTTTGAAGTGGGTGACCTCTGACAATAGAAAGTACATGTTTGTGTAGCATATATATATATATATATATATATATATATATATATATATTCTCCTCCTGATCATATGCCAACATTGACATTAGGAAGTTTCACTGGTCAAATATGGCTTTGGTTTCTCTTAGAATATGCGAACATTGATCAAGGATAGGCCTTTTGGTTGCATATGTAAGTTATGTTGCTTTAAGTGTTGTGCCTATGCAACCACTAACACTTTGAAAGTGCCTTGGATTGTATATATATGGTCCTTATCTTCTAGCCCCAATGATTTTATCATGTCTTATTTATCTCAAACAAATTAAGTTTTTCAGTCATGATTTGTTGGAATTCTTCCTTCTTGAAATTTTGGTGAACAATGACCGTGAGATGGTTAATGTCTTTGTGAACACTGACAATGTTGACCTTTGTGTCTTTAAAGTGTACTCGCGCGGCTTGCGAACCCTTATGGCCATGGAAAATAATAATGAGTATTTATTATTACTTTATTATTTCAAAATATGAGTTTAAATGTGTAAATTGAAAGTGTAATTATAATCTATATTGAAAGTTCTTAAACCTGTGATGCTTACTATTTTCAGTTTATTTAATCATGTAAATTAAGATTTAACATAAGCTAGCAAACATCACATCAAGAAATTTACAAAGTTTATTGCAACTGGGAACAAATTTCAACCAATTACTCCTTAAGTTTATTTGGTAATAACTCCACTAATCGATTGTGTGATTTATAATGAAGCAAAACATTGTTTTTTTTTTTTTTTTAAATTTTTGCAGGTATGATGTAGCCCTTGCGACTAATACAATAGGTATTTATAATATTTTGAACTTTGCAAAGAAGTGTTTGAAATTAAAGAAGCTACTCCATTTGTCAACTGGTTAGTAATATATTTTCATTAATTGTTGAGTAGTATATAATTTAGTCTTACATGTAATTTTCTATGACTATAAATCTAATCATATCATAGCAAAATTTGTTACAATATAAGCATCATCAGTAAAATGTCCTAACAAATCTAAAATGTATATCTAACTAAAATATTAGTCCAAAAACATGTGTTTTTTTGTATAGATAAAATAGTTATGTTTATCATTAAATATAGATTATGACTAATTTTACATTAGTCACACTTGTGACTAAATATTACTTTTTAATTTATAATTCAGCTTATGTGTGCGGTGAAAAAGAGGGAATAATATCAGAGAAAGCATTCGAATTTGGTGAAACGCTAACAAAAACCTTCACCAAACTTGATTTTAAAATAGAAAAAGAATTGGTCGCACATCAATTGTCTCAACTTCGAGAAACTAAAACTTCGGAAGCAGCCATTAATGCCAATATGAGAGAGCTTGGAACTGAAAGGTAATATAATTTCTTACTATTTAAAATTATAAATATTAATATTATATATATTGACATCAATAGAGATGAGAAAAATTCAAAATTAAAACTTCTTTATTTTTTTGTCATGAAAAGAAAAAAAGTGTTTTACTAGTCCATCAGTATACTTATTGTTAGTAATAACAATTAGTTTGTTTTCTGTTAGAAAGTTAGTTAAACAATTTCTGTTATTTTTTCTTTCTCTGTGTATTACTTGTATATATAAATAAGATCTTAGTTCATGAGAGGGTGCAGTTAGTTGCATTGTTACTCTCTTATCTTTTCTTTATTCTATTTTCTACTCTGGTGATCTGCACCACACCAGTATTCTTGTTCTTTTTTTTTATTAATAATATGTTGTTATTAATTATGATGTATTAATAAGTTGTTAGACGTAATTTTAATAGTACTATTTGCGTATTAATTAAATAATTAATTATTAGGGCAAAACATTTTGGATGGCCAAATACATATGTATTTACAAAAGCAATGGGAGAAATGTGTGTAGAACAATTCAAAGATGATGTCCCCACTATCATCTTACGTCCCACAATGATTGTAAGCACTTATAAAGAACCATTTCCGGGTTGGATTGAAGGTCTCAGGTATATCATCACTTTTGTTATATATGCATGCATGTAATTATATATATATAACAAAATATTTGATCACCTGTTAAATTTAAAAATAAAATTCAAAACATTAATTACGTATAAATTAATACTCACGCAGAACAATGGATACCTTAATTGTTGGCATTGGAAAGGGAAAATTGCCATTCTTCTTGGGTATACCTAATGTCGCACTTGACTTGGTAAATAATACTCTTTTATTCATTCAGTGACATTGACATACTTATTTATTTATTATATATATTAATAAAAGGCCGGCCGGTTCAACAAAATTATATATAAATATTGTACATGCAGATACCAGGTGATATGGTAGTAAATGCAATGATTTTATCGATGGTATTTGGTGAGGGTGGAATGATTTACCATGTTGGAAGCTCCATCAAAAATCCTGTTTATATTTCTGAAATTCGTAATTACATTCATCGTTATTTCATTGAAAATCCGCTCTTTGATCATAAAAAAGAAAACCCCATCACAGTACATAAAATTATACTTCTTCAACATATTTCTACTCTAAATATTTACATCGCCATTCGATACCTCCTACCTTTGAAGGTATGTAATTAAATATGTACAATTTTTTAATTAATTAAGAAACAATATACTAAAAAATTTTGTTTACTTGTAAACAAAACAGATACTGGAAATGGTGGTAAGCTTACCATATTTGAGATGTTACAAAGATGTTTATGCCAAAAACATGAGGAAACTTCAAACCATAATGCGTTTCATACAAATTTACAAGCCATATGTCTTATTCAACATGATGTAAGTATAAGTATATCTTTCATTAGTTTTATTAATTGTAACTATATATTAATTAATTGATTAATTATATAATTAATTGTTAATTGCAGATTTGACGACACAAATTGTGAAGGGCTAAGAGAAAATAAAGTAAAAGGGAGTAGGAATTTGGAGCTAATGGAAACATTCAATTTTGATCCCAACTCCATTGATTGGGAAGACTATATTATCAATACTCACATTCCTGGCCTCATAAAATATGTTATTATTTAACTTGTATAAATTTATGCCAAGTTAATTTCTTATATATAGGTACACTGTAATGTAAAATTTTGCATTTACATCAATTTTTAGTATTGTGTGCCATACACAATTGCAAAATTAGATGCAAAATTTAGTATTTTTAATAAAATGTAAAAAAAAAACAATAAATCTATTATTAATTTTATTACTATTGTATTGTGTAAAATAATAAATTATTTCCCAGAAAAAATCTAATAAATATGCATAGATTTTGTTCAAGATATCAAGAGGTCACTAAGAGAAATGGACGACGTGAAGATACCCCGCAGCAGGTCTCATGACCAAGGTCCTAAGGACTCAAGAGCAACGTCGCAAGGACTCATAGCCAAATTCATGAAGACTTATGACCAAAATCCCCAATTGCCAAGATGGGTCATAATGTTGCCAACCCTCAGTGCTCCCTATTGGGCTGACCCTTGGTGCTCATCACAAAGGGCCGACCCTTAGTGCTCCTCATTGGGCTGACCCTCAGTGCTTCTCATCAGACTGACCCTTAGTGCTCACCATTAGACCGACCCTCAGTGCTCCTCACAAGGGTCGATCCTTAGTGCTCCTCAGTGCTCTCCACCAGACCGACCCTTAATGCTCCCCACTAGGCTAACCCTTAGTGCTCCCCATTGGTCCAACCTTTAGTGCTCATCACAAGGCAAACCGTCGAAGTCCAACAAGACCGTACACTCACGTGGACTTGTGCTAGAACACGTGCCATCAGACCTAGTCCAGGAATATCTACTGTCATCACCTATATTTTTACATTTCGATAGCTTCAATATGGAGAGAGTGGATTATGCTACAAGAGTTTAGCATAAATTAAGTGTTTCTAGACGTTTATATATTGGCAAGCAATAAATAACCCTTTGTTGACTAGAGATCATATAAGTAAGTTGTCAATTCTTTCTAATTTTTGTCCAGTTTGTGATAAATGCCAGAGAGACTCATTCTCATCTCTTTATGGACTGCCCCTTCACCATTAAAGTGGTTTTTGAATAGGAGTGTAAATGGGTCGGGTCGGATCTGATCCGACCTGATCCAGATCATGTAAGGATCTGTCCCGCCCTGCTCCGCTAGATCAGATCCGACCCGACTTATTCGGATCGGATTTGATGCAACTCAACTAATTTTTTTTTAAGAATTTTAATATTAACTTATAATTTTATATCTATTTTAATTTTGTATTAGTATTATTAAATACAATACTATGTTTAGTATTAACATGTATTAATAGATTGTGTAAAGATTCGGGTTTGGGTCCGAGTTCGAGTCCGGGTCCGGGTCCCAAGTCCGAGTCTGAGTTTGAGTTCAGATCGGGTACGGGTCCGGGTCTGGGTCCTGGACCAAATCCCGGGTTCAAGGTCTGGATCCGGGTTCGGGTCTGGGTCCCGGGTCCGGGTCCCAGGTCCGGGTCCCAGGGTCCGACTCCGAGGTCCGGGTCCTGGGTCTGGGTCCCGGGTCCGGGTCCGGGTCCAGGTCCGGGTCCGGGTTCGGGTCCCAAGTTTGGGTCCAGGTTCAGGCCGGGTTTGGGTCCGGATCCGGGTCCACGTCTGGGTCCCGGGTCCCAGGTCCGGGTCCGAGTCTCAGTTCGAGTCTGGGTCCGAGTCCCGGTCTAAGTCTAGGTCCGAGTCTAGGTCTGGGTCCGGGTCTGAGTCCGGGTCCAGGTCTGGGTCCCGGGTCCCAGGTCTGGGTTTGAGTCTCGGTTCGAGTCTTGGTCCGGGTCCGGGTCCCGGTCTAGGTCTGGGTCCGAGTCTGGGTCCGGGTCCGAGTCTAGGTCCTAAGGGATCCGAGTTTGGGGTTTGAGTCTTGAATTAAGTGTTTTTTAAATAAATTAAAATCGGGTCGGATCAGATCAGATCCGATCCAGAAAAATATTAGGCGGAGTAGAGCGGATCTGATCCAAGATCCAATAAGTATCCGAATGTTTCGGATCGGAGCTCCAACCCGCTCCAACTAAATGGATCTTTTTGACATGCCTATTTCTAAAGTAAGCAGATGGTTGGGCATTCTCGGGTGGCCGAAAAGCTTAAGGACTAGTTTGATTGGTTATCAACCCCTCTCAAAAATTTGCAAGACAAAGTGATCAATGCTATCTTCTCAGCCATAGTTGTATAATATTTGGATGAATAAAAATATTTGTATGTTTGAATTGAGTTGTAAAACTGCTGTTAGTATCAGTTTGGAGATACTAACAGTAGTTTGTTGTTGATATTGTTTTAATATAGTTTCGTTGTAGGTTGACTGCATAAAAAACTGTTAAGTTAAGAGTCATGAACTTTGCTGTTAATGGTAAAAACAAGCTAGATTCTTATATCTATACTGTAATACAAAGTGGTCTGACCATAGTGATCCTCATGATGATATGTGAGTCACTCAGATTTAAGCCTATAGCCACAATCCTCACGATGAATCTCTGAAGATCCAACCTTGGGTTGAACAACTAGTTATAAGAATAATTGGGAATTAGATCTTTCATTCTTCATTTGTGTGCATCTCAAAAACAACAAAACTCTAGTAGTATAACTAATTAAAAAACCTAAGGATGAAAGCAAAATTGAGATTGAGAAATTAAACCAAGTACTGGAAAATGAACTAAAAATTAAACATCAAAAAGTACCAAAAAAATTGGGATACGGATTGGTCGAGTGAAAAGAAAATCCTGGATGACTTACGCATTACTCCTGCTGAGATTACAAATAATAATAATAATAATAATAATAATAATAATAATAATAATAATGTTTTATGTATTTTGCATGATATATAATAATATAAAAGAAATGTTATTGTTCGTGTGTGCCAACTGAATTGATTAATGATATAAGTGAAGTCAAATAGGCCAAAATAATAGCAGTTATCTTACTCCCCTTTTTATTCAACCTACAACAAAACTATTAAAACAATATCAACAACAAACAAATACAATAACTTTTCAAGCACCCATATTGAGTGTTAGATTTTTTTTATTCAATACCATGTTTAAATTCTAAAATATTTTCTTCTCTAAGAAACAGAAAAATAAGTTTATAATGAAATGAGCTTTAAAAAATTTTAATACTATTGTTAATTAACTTGAAGAGTATTATTATAATAAATATAAATCATTCAATAAATTCAACCATGCTCATGAACACAATATACTAAATTAAAGCATTTATTTAGAACATCAAATTACACATAAATAACATGTGAAGACGGATCAAATACAAATGTATATATATTAAATAGTGTGGGCCCACACTTACATAAAACCAAAAATTTGGCCCTTCAGCCTCACCCAACTCTCTCTCTCTCTCTCTCTCTCTCTCTCTCTCTCTCTCTCTCTCTCTCTCTCTCTCTCTCTTCTTTTGCTTTTTTTTTCTTTCTCACTCACTATCACGACCACCGATGACAAGATCATATCTGACCACCACCGGGCCATTATTTTCGAAACATACCGGAGTTGTACGACCACTGACTAATAGTGATCTCACACCTCAAATTTAGTGGCAATTGGAATTGAGACGCACTCGTATGGGTGGTGCAAAGTTTTGACATCAAAACTTTGGGATGACATTTCAATCAACTCCAATCACCATTTGGAAAATGGTTGGCACGATTAGAATTGGAGTCGCGAGAGAAACATCCCCCACTAAGTCATTCCGATCAATTTCGTTCACTATTTAGAAAATGGTTGGCACCATTGGGAATCAATGTCGCGAGAGGAACTGTTGGATTTTGTGTCCGGACTAAATAAAACTCATTTCAATATAATCAGATTTACTAATTAATAAATATCAGAAATCATTCTATGTTGCATTGGTCACATAATTTATTTCATGATTATGCCTAATGTATAAATTCTATTAAGTCCGGATCATATATAAATATATATATTTGTTCATGATTATAGTGTCGTCAGCATAGTGGAATATAATCATGATTATATGTTCAAAAGTTTAATTCCCATGATTTGTCAGTTCATTAGATTTAGACTGACATGATAATCGGCGATAAGGTATACTTACACCTTGGATAAGTGTTATGTCCTTTCCAGGGCATTGGCAAAGTTTATCAGTATTGGATGTATGGAATACATTAGAAGGGACCGATATTGATCTTAGATAAGATATCATAAACTTAGCGTTATATCTTTCTAAGTCAATATTAATGATTGATCTTAGATCTATGGATTTTAATCCTGATATGGTTATGTTCAACTTAGTTGTATTATTTATATTTTTCAAGTTGTTCGTGGAAGCTAACTAATAGTTTTAGTGGATATTTACATCTTCGGAACATGGTAGTTCAATTAAGTGGGAGCGCTAGCTTCGATAAGTATTTAGAAGTGAAACGATGATTTCTTAGAGCTTGGTTGAATCGAGATAAATGATTGAGGCCTCATTTCAGTAATTATATTAGTTTACTGAAGTATCATTTATAGGTGGCTAAGTGTTTTAAGGATAAAATACATTGAAGGGTAGAATGGTAAATTTATCACTATTCAGTGTAGATCATCTATAGAGGATCTTTGACTATTAGGATTGTAACAATATATAATCATAACGTATCTATATCGTGGTACATATAGAGCGTTCTATATAATTGAGAGTGCTATTCAATTCCAAATCTATAGTGGCACAAGGCAGATTAATAAGTTAGAGAATTTACTTGGTGAATTCTAGATCTACTTATTGAAAGCTCGATTATATAGGCCCATGGTCTCCTCACTAGTTGAGATAATACTGCTTGCAGACTCAGTCAATTGATTTTAATTAATCAATTATAATTCTAAAATTAGACTGTCTTATTTATGAATTTTCACTAAGTAAGGGGCTTAATTGTGAAGAAAAGAGGTTTTGGGGTCAATTTGTTAATTAAGAGACTTTGTATGGTCTAATTAATAAATAATATAAATAGAAATTTTATTTTATAATTAATTATAATTATTAAATAAATAGTTTTGGCATTTATAGGATTGAATTGAAAAATATGGTATTATTGAAAAAAGAATAAGTGGTTGAAATAAAGTGGTAAAATTGTAACTAGAGAATGGTCCCTTAAGTGGCCGACCATTAAGTGATTTTTGCCCAATATTTTATTCTTTTTTAATCCATATAATTCAGCCCTAAGCCCTAGTTGAAACACTATAAAAGGAACATGATGCTCTCACTCATCCACTTGATGCCTTCAACCAAATCAAACCTAGTTTTCTATGTCAGACAACTAGCTGGTAGATGAGAGAATTCCTTCTATAGTGATTTCACCTCCTTCATTGTTCTTCACCATATTCGAACCCTTAGTGAAAGAGTATCATGCCCACACATAGCAAGTTAAGTACTCAATCATAGTAAGTAAGATGGTGGTAACCAAATCCGAAGGAGAGAAAGAGATTCAGGCTCAGATCTTGATAATACTCTGCGACAGAAAGGAACAATGTAAGGTTTTCTAATCCCTTATGTGTTTAATTTTATTGTTTTAGAGATATTCATATTTAGGATGTTAATTCAACATACTTGTTAGTATATCTAGATCCTGGTAAAATATTCCTTACAGAAACATACCCCACTAAGTCATTCCGATCAACTCGTTACTTTTCTCGATGAAATTTGGGTATCTCCACCCCTTTGGAAGCATTTTCCGATTATTCTGGTGCTTGTTTGGGGTAACAGGTTATACATCTGTGATCTACTCGTCAAGAAGATTATTTTGATGTATAATACCTCTATTTTTAGCGATATTTTCGGTAGACCAATTTTTACTGCCACAATCATCTTTTTACACCGCTTAGGTGAGGTTATTTCAAAATTCAAATATACTCATGCTATGTGTCGTTGGACTCAGTTTGAAGAGTACATTACAATGATGATAATTATTTATTCAATTGAAGAGTGTAGGACAAAGTGACTCTTGAGTTGACTAAGCTACTTGGAGCTTAAAAATTGGGGGCTTGGGAGCGTCTCCCTTGGAGAAATTTTGAAGATCTTAAGGAGGTAGGGACTCAACTTGATTGTTGGACTTGATTTTATATGTGTTGAATAACATTAGACATATTCCAATTTTTATGATTTATAAAATGGTTGAAAATTTGAAAACTTAAATCTGCATATTTTTCTAATTTGTTCTGGGACACTTAGTGCCAATTTTATTTTTGTACAATTATTTATGCAAGTTATGATTTTTAAATTTATTTAAATTACAGCCATCATGTTGTCGGATGTTCTCAAATAAAAAGGGAATATGTTCTTTTGTTATTCTTGTTTGCCTACTTTTGGTTTTACTAATTATTGATGAGAGCCACGTGATCATGATTTGTGCATACTATTGTTTCACGACCTAGTCTCTATGTGTAATCATAGGTAGATCAGGTGTGTACTCACCTGTAGGTGAAAGACTTAGAATCTGTATAGGAAGTGAATTGAATCTGAGTCCCAGTGTTATGGTGGTTATGAGGCACGACTACCTGATTTCTATGATTGGTATTGAGAGCTAGGAGTCTAGTAGACGGTGTGATATGCATGGGTATACTCTTGTGATTATTTGTGGTTTCTCTGTTTTTTTTTATACTTGATGATGATGAGATATATTTTGTTTTAAAGCTAACTATACATGAATTTTTATAAAACTACTAGTCATTTGATATTAGTTATTTTCTTATTGGGCTTATAAGCTTATATCTTCCATGTTAGGAACTCAATTTGGTACTTATGGATGAGAGAGAATTGTTGATGGAGAACGATGGGATTATCTTAGTCCTATCTTGATTATTAATTAACTCTTCATTTAAAGATTAAATATTTATCTTATTATTAATGGATGGTCTATACCATTTAAATAGCTATGAGCATGTAGTTAGGGATGAGAAATATGATGGATACTGTTGGGCTTTGTGCCCTAAATAAAACTCTATTTCAATGTAATCTTTATCATTTAATTATCAAAAAAGAGACAGAAGTATTTTTATCACTTATATTTAATGTGTCATTTGGTTCATGTTATCATTTATATGTTTATTTGATTTATAAACTCATCTGGACCCTTATCACATTGATATTTTTGTTTATTGTGTCGTCAGCACAGTGGAAAGTAAACAAGATTATATGATTAAATATATTCCTAAATTTATTAGTACACAGGGTTTAACTGTATGATAATCTACAACATAGTTTACTTGCACCTTGGATAAGTGCTATGTCCTTTCCAGGGTATTGGTTAAAGTAAAGCTTGGGTTGTATGCATGGGTTATGAATTGGAAGGGACCGATATTGAACTTGGATTAGATATGATAAATTTACCGTAATATCTATTCAATTCAATATCACCTAGTTGATCCTAGATCTAATGATCTTAATCCTGACATGGTTATTAGGTTCAATCTCAAGAGTGTTATTCATGTTCTTTGATTTGTTAGTTAAGCCTACTTTTGGGTCAGGGTGATACGTACATTTTGGGAACATGGTAGTGCAATTGAGTGGGAGCGCTAATCATAGATATGGAATCTATAGCTTCTATCTGGACATAGAAGTGAAATGATAACTTCCTTCGAACTTGGCTAAACAGAGATAAATGGTTGAGTACTCATTTCATTGATTATGTTAGTTCACTGAAATATCATTTATAGGTGGCTAAGTGTTTTAAGGATAAAATACATTGAATGGTGTAACGATAAATTAATCCCTATGCAATGTAAATCATCTATAGAGGATCTTTGATTATTGGGATTATAACAATGGATAATTAATAGTGTATCTATATCGTGGAACATATAGAGCGTTCTATATAACTAAGAGCGCAATTCCAAGTTCTATGGTGGATGCAATGAGGAATTAATAAGTTAGTTGATTTAATTGGTAAATACTAGATTTGCTTATTAGAAGCTCGGATATATAGGCACATGGTCACCATACTAGTTGAGACAATATTGCTTGTAAGACTCGGTTAATTGATTTTAATTAATCAATTATAATTCTAAAATTAGACTATGTCTAGTTTATGAATTTTCACTAAGCTAGAGCTTAATTGTGAAGAAAAGAGATTTTAGGGTTTATTTGTTAATTAAGAGACCTTATTAAGTCTAATTAATAAATATATTAAATGGTAATATTATTTAATAATTAATTTTAAGTATTAAATAGTTGGATTTGGCATTTAAGTGGTTAAATTGGAAAATTGATATTTTTGAGAAAATAAGATGAATAATTGGAAAAATGGCAAAATTGCAAAGTGGGGGCCCACTATCCATGGCCAGCCACTTGGGAAGCAATTTACCATTTTATTTTTTCATTATTTTAATGCCAAATAAATCTAACCTAACCCTAAGTGGTTTCCTATAAATAGGTAGTGATAGGCTCAAAGAAAAAGATGATGCAAACTCTTTCCTTCAGCAAATTTTGAGCCACCTTCTCTCTACCTAATTCGAAACCCTCTCTCTCTTTCTCTCTTCAAAACCAAAAACCTAGAGTGAATCGAGTAAGTGCCCACACACATCAAGTGGTACTCAATCATAGTGTGTAAGGCTGTGAAGAATCCAGTTTCAAGAGAAGGAGATTCGGACTCAGATCTTGGTGATACTCTGCTACAGACACTACAACATTTATCATCATTAGGGGCGGAGCCTTCCGCTGCTAATGATAGCAAAATCCGCCGGTAAAGGTTAATAGCGGCGGAGCCCGCCGCTATTAATCCGCCGGTAATACCCGGTCGTTAATAATATGTATTAGCAGCGGACTGACACACCCGCCGCTAATTATAATGTCAGATTCGTAAACTGACATTATTATTAGCGGCGGGCCAGTCCGCCTCTAATTTTTTTTTTGTTTTTTTTAATATAAATTATTAATCAATATATTTTAAATTAAAAATAGTATTGCTTAAAAAAAATATATTAAATAATAAACTTTAAGCCAAATAATTAACATAAACATAAATTAAAATTAATTTTAATATTGAATGATAATAGTTATTACACAAATTAGTTAATACAATATTCTCTAAGTAAATAATTACAATGTCTTAATATAACAAAAATACAAAAGTTAATCACTAGTCTCGTTTATAATCACTCCAAAAAAAAAAATATAAGGTTAATTGTGATTGTTGTGGCCGACAGAGAAGATCGAGGTCCCCAAACTAATCTCAAAACTCTAGGTGTATTGGCGTAGA
This sequence comes from Cannabis sativa, assembly GCF_029168945.1. Classification (NCBI taxonomy): domain Eukaryota; kingdom Viridiplantae; phylum Streptophyta; class Magnoliopsida; order Rosales; family Cannabaceae; genus Cannabis; species Cannabis sativa. The sequence goes on from NC_083602.1 coordinate 121,873, forward strand.
TAAAAATATTACTCCTGTTAACAAGTCAATAAACTCGCCATTATTATTAAATACTTAAATGAAATAAAACTATATAATAAATGATTATTTAAACCTAATAGAATAGTCATAAAATAATTTTAACAAGCCAAAGAAAATCTTATATTGTTAAAAACATACCTTTCACAAATATAAATTTGTGAATAATATTGATCCAATAAGCTGTAAAATATTCCAAAAAAAAAAAAATTCTCCCAAATTTGAAAAAACACAAGATTATAATTAAATAATAAATACATAAAGCATTGAGATTATTATTGTATATTACATCTATATAATCATATAAATGAATGCATACATATATACTATAAATTTAATATAGAAAAATACTAATTTTTTTCAGATTTTTCAGTCGTACATATATATATATACACACTTAACCAAACCATATATATTTTAAACGTTCACACTAAAAATAATCAAATATATAACTATTTTATTAACAAAAAATTATAAGTTGTAAGGAAAAAAAGAGATGAAAAAACTGACCTACTAAAAATATGCATCGGTTGTGCACTTTTGGTTTCGGCCAATAGTGGTTGAGATAGTAGAGACCTTAACAATATTAGAAAAAAAATTAGAAAAATATTTATAGAATTAAAAATATATTTTTATATATATAAATAATAAATGTTAAAATAGAAAACTTACTGTTAAAAAAACTTGCACTGGTGGTAGATCGTTAAGGGTGGTGGTGTTGCTCTGGGCAGAGGGGTTTAAGGTGGGCGGAGGGAGGCGGGGAAGGGCTGAGGAAGGTGGGTGTAGAGGAGAAATTTTTGAGAGAGAAGAGAAAGAAAAATGAAGGAAAGGAAAATGAAGGAAAATGAATCTGATAGCATTTTTTTATACGATATTATTAGCGGCGGACTATTCCGCTGGTAATAATAGGATTCCGCCGCTAATAATAAAATTGTCAGATTTCTTATTATTAGGGGCGGGTTTCCGCCGCTAATAACAAAAAAAGTCCGCTGCTAAAAAATTTTGAAAATATTTGAGTGAGAAATTTCCCGCACTTTTTTTATTTTAGTATTAGCGGCGGACCCCCGCCGCTAATAGTACATGGGTCCGCCGCTAATACATTTTTATACAAAAAAAAAAATAAATAACATTTAATAGCAGAAGTCCGCCGATATTAGTCCTATTAGTAGCGGCGGATTTGCTCCGCTGCTAATTCTTCCGCTGCTAATAACCAAAATTCTTGTAGTGAGAAAGGATTCAAAGGTTAGAGATCTGAGTGGAAGGAGACATTAAATTCTGCTACAACTACTGTAAGGTTTCTGAAACTTTTATGTGTGTATTTCATATCGTTTTAGAAGTTTATATTTAGGATGTTTAAAAACATACTTGTCAGTAAATCTAAGTCTTGGTAAAATAATTCCATCAAATACTTAGTATTATTTTAGTATTTTACAAATCATTTAATCTAATCATTTGATATTTTGCTTCCATTGCTGATGACTTAAGAAAGTTTCTAGGCTAGATTTTGATTGGTTTGGAAAATCGTAATACTTCCAGTCTATTACGTTTGGATGTAAATGTTATTCTAGTTGTAATATACACATATCTGATTTGAAAAAAAAAATATAAGCAACACAAAATCTATTAAAAACAATGACTAGCTCTTGACACTTTGAAAGTGGCACATGCTCTTATGGTGTCAAGCATCACAAGAGGTGTCTTATTGTTATAGGTGCGAATTTCAGGTCCCACACACATTTTTATTTAATAATATAGAAAATTATTAACCAATTTTAACGCGCCAGATCAATATGGTATTAAATTTTCCAAGTAGTTTATTTTTCCTACTTTATCCTTACTAGACAATATTGCTAGTACTTTATCCAAGGAGGCAATAAAAGAGCTTGATGAGAAACATACAATTATTTAGTAATGAAGGTATATAGAGGCATATATATATTTTACGTACCAAAATTAACTAGAAATAACAATCATCACATATCACTTATATTATTAAAACATGCATGAATACATACATACATACATACATGCATATTATACAACTATTCGCTCACGTAATTATTTAAATGCATGCATAAGAATACGACCATGCATGACTCTCGTACTAATTACTCGATCTCACAACCAAGATAATATATACATATATATGTGACAAAATACTGACCTAATCACACTCAAACATAATTAAATGCATGCATAAGAATACGACCATGCATGCATGACTCTCGTACTTATTCTCATCACAACCCACACGTACTGATAATTAAGTATAATTAAATGGGAAAGAAAAACTAACACTTGATTGTCTGTCCAAATCAGGTGAGTACAGACAATGGCAGGTTTTATTAAATCAAGTGTGTTTGGTTTTCAAATAAGTTGGGACCATTTGGCCGGCTGGAACGCCGCATAGATGATCTGGATCTGACCGATTATACCGGCAGAGAAGCCCGTAAATCCCAGAATGAAACTACCATCAGGGACGTTAAACGTGTGTTCTGTTTCATTATCGCCACCAGCAATAATGGATCTATTTTCATCGAGAAATATGCCTAGGCGATCAAGAATATGGTCGGCTCTGACATAAATTTTCTTGATAAAATCACCATCTTCGAACACCAGCTTTTTACTCAAACCTCCTTCGTCATTGCCATACTTCTCCGTGCGCCTTCCAGTGGTGGATTCGAAATCAACGGTGATACAGGAGATCGTAGAATCATGAATGCTTCGAATCTGAATCCCTGTAATCCTCGTTTTATTCTTGATGTACTCATCCACCGTTGTGAACAAGTTAAATGGGGCTGAATTGTCATCACCACGTCTGCCATACTCCTCTGAGTAAATTTTGTATGTGATGTGCGGCATACCGTTGGAAAGGGAAGGCGGCTCCGGTATGGTGAGAGGCGTGGTTGGATCTTTTTGAAAATCTAAAAAATTTGTTTTCAGTGACACCAAGTCCTTTTTTGCTTGGAGGAGGACATTGCATAGTTGAGAGTCTTCGTAGCCACCGTAAAAATCATAGATGGATTGTATTTCGTTGATTCGTTCCATCAGTTTGGATACCTTGTCCAATTTTGCTGCCAGGCCCACTAACATATCTCGATTTACTGCGATGCACAAAAAATCGCTCCCAACGACGTGTTCATATCCCATGGTTTCAAATGCAAGAACTTTGGGCGCATTGAGTTTTTGGCTGGGAAACGTGCGGGCAAACTCAACCATGTCTTCTCTTTTGGGCAAGGGTACATCGTCCAACCCTAACATCATCTGGTTGAATGAAACCTGTGACTCAACATTGTCAAGGGTTTTTTGCAGTTTACCTTCAAAATCGGCATCGAGGGAGCCAAACTTGAATACTCCATTGGCCTTGAGCTCCAACTCCAACTTCATACTTTCATTTTTGGTTTCTGAGTGAAATGAGTAGACTCCAATATATTCTCCCCCACGTGTGATCGACGAAACATATGAGTCGCCATAATACAGAAAGAAGTCTTTCAGATTATTGGTGATCGGAACAGAAATATGATCAGATGCCAATCTAGAGATGGTCTGAACTTCCTTCCCTTCCACTTTTCGAGCATGAACAACAATTAACAAGTCCTTGTCCTTGATATTCAGACTCTTTACGAAATTAAACTTCTCGTGACCTGAAACCAAACTAAGGATATCGATATTCGCAGACTGATTCAGGTCTATCAAATTCATCAGTGACTTCTCACCATCGCAAATGGTGTAAGTAACATGGCATTGGACTCCGTCAGTACTGCTTTCTCCCACAACTGCAGTCGAGTGACCGCTCCCGGTGGCGCTTGAATACCCTTGAAAAAGTTTCACTGGCCCCGTCGGCATAATTAATATTTATAATCGCACTTTTCTTTTCTTTTATTTTGTAAGATTATTGCTTTTTTTTCTTTTTTTGCTGAAAACATTTCTCTGCTTCATATATTTATAGCCCATCGAAAAACAAAAAAAGATACAATCAGCCGTTCATTAATTTGATGCAAACTAGCTACTCGAATCCAGCCAACTCTGGTAGGGTCCTTATTAATTGCTTCATTCATAAAATTGTGTCATTAATTTTGTCAACAATATGCATATAAACATGAATTGTATACAAATATTACATCATATTAATTGCTTAAGTAATAAATTAAAGCTACATTATTATACTCCATTGCATTTATAAATTTTTCTAAACAAATATCAACACCGTATAGGTGTGGAAGCAACTTTGAATCCTAAGTTAATTAGGGTGTTTATTGGACCACATCCAATGTTATATATTAGATATTATATTTTACTATTCGGATCCAATTAATTTCAGTCATCCAATCCACCCAACATCCATTGAATTGTTGAATTGGATCGGTTTCATTTATAATTGGATGTATTTCATATATATTTATTAGTTTATATTTGGGTTTATCAAATATTTCACACATAGTATTTTTGGATCGGATACATCTAATATTTTAGGTCCAGTATGTATTGAATTGGACTGGATCCATCCAATCCAAGAAAATAAGAGTAAAATTTTAATGTGAATTAATTGGCACAAAAAATCTATTTTTTCCCCATTTTTTTTTTTCCTTTTTATATAATTTTATCTAAATTAAAATAAAATAACTAATTAATTTTATTACAATAACAACTAACTTTAAAACACATTAAATTTATACAATTATAAAATAAGTATATATAATAAATAAAAAAGTATATAAATAAAGAAATGTATTTATACCGAGCTTGGAGAGAGAGGGAGATGGACGGGAGGTAGTGGTAGTCCGACGTATGAGACGGAGATGAGAGGGACACCAACGGGAGGTGGTGGTGGTCCGACGTATGAGACGGAGATGAGAGGGACACCAACGGGAGGTGGTGGTGGTCCGACGTATGCGACGGAGAGGAGAGGGAGACCGACGGAAGGAGGGCTAAGTGGAGATCAATGGACGAGAGAGACGAGAAGAAAGGGAGATCGAGAGAGAGAGAGAGAGAAAACGATGAGAGAGGAGGGCGATGGTGCAGAGGCGTGGGTGGGATTTCAGAGAGTTAAGATTTTTGTTTTAGGGTGTGGGAAATGGAGAAGAAATAGGTGGGCGTGCATGTGAGAAATAGAAAATAAGTAAGTGGGCACGTGGAAAATGTGGCGAGAAGTAGGTAACGATTTTTTATTTGGCCCTTATACCCGACAGTTTAAAACCGTCACCGCGACGTCGCCTATCCTATAGGCGACGGTTTTAAACTGTCAGGTATAAGGACCTAATAAATTTACGAATTCTAATTAAAACTGTCGCATATTCCTGTAATTACTGTTATAAACCGTCGGGATCCGGGAATACTAATTTTTTTTCCCGACAGTTTCAAACAATTACTTAATTTTTTTAGCGACGGTCCCTCAAAAAAAGTGTTTTTAGGACCGTCGCGAATTCTGACTTTTGTAGTAGTGGTGGTTGGGAACATGTTATACAATAGTGAAATTCAAGCTTTCCTAACGAATTGAATATTAGTTCTCTTATAGTGTTAATTCTGGAAGTGCTAACAGCTGGATCTAAATCTATAATAAGTTATAGATTAACTATTCACATTGAATTAATGGTACATAAGGAATCAATAGATAACTAGAAGGGTAAAACAGTATTTTGACCAACTCTAATTATAATAATTAAAGGACGAACTGCTTATATTGATGGACTACAAATAAAAATTCTGTAAATATAATTATATATTATCAAAGAATGCAATTTTATATTTATAGTGAGTAATAATAAAATTAATAGACTAAATTATCCAATAAAAGAGATCGATAATAATCAATTATTTATTGGACTTTCGAAATATAAGTCCACACCGAAAGAAAAGGTGGCCCCCCCAAAAATTTTAATATCCCTTTGAATATGTGTATATAAATAATTAAAAAGACAATTAATAAGAAGCAAACAAATATAATCTGGCTGGGTCTATATGGTCCCCGACAATGAATGAAATGGGTCACTTTTACTCACACCATTTTCATTTTCAAGTAGTTGGGAGTTATGATTAATTGATGGACAATGTGAATGAAGGAATATAAAGAGTTAGCTAGTCCAGCTTATTTTGTAATTAATAAACCATCATCGTGATACACACGCGAATGGAAAATATATGTGGCTCATCAGTTATTAATTTTCAACAATTAATTAATTCTGTGTAAACACATATTGAGTCCACCTTTAATATATCTAATTAATTAATAAGCCTTTGTACGTACGTGATACACGCCCATACAAAAAATATATGGTTGTAGTCTCCAACCAATTACATCCACACATGCTAATTAAGGATATATATTAGTTTATTATTATTAGGGAAATTTGCGGCAAAAGTCCCTAAAAAGTTCAGTTTGATACAGATAAGTCCCCAACCTCCAAAAATAGCGGCAATAGTCCTCAAGGTCATATTTTTTATTTGTCCGTTAGTCTCTAAGTTAACAGATCCGTTAAAAGTATCATACTATTATCCAATATCATATATTTAGTTTAATAAATATTACAAAAAAAATATATATTAATAATTTACTAGTATATATTTTTATTTATAGTGACAATTTTTTAATTATAATATATATATTTTGTGATTAAATGTGACTTACGATAACAATAAAAAATTACATGTAACTTATAAATATAATATTTAGACAGACTAATTTAGTTTTAGTCACAACAAGTATTGTGACTAAAAATATATTTACTCACAATAAATTATAATTTTTGTGATTAATACCTTTAAATACGGATATTTTAGTCACAATATAGGAATAATAATTTATAATTAGTCGCGATTTTTTTTTATTTTTAGTCACAAATTTTATTGTGACTAAAAGTAAGCTTTTTGTAGTAATAATGTACAATAAGATTAAAAAAAATAAAATCAAAGCAATCTACAAAAAAAAAAAAAAAAAATGTTAGAGGTTATACCTGAAAAGACATGTAAATACATTTTAATAAGTAAAGAGAATAATATTATTATATTTGATGATTTAATTATTTATTAATAATTTATGTATATATAAATATTAAAAAAATTGTTAGTCATATATGAGACTATGATTGATATTGTATGGAGAATTAAGATCACGAGTCATAAATAAAATAGTCAGCAACATATTAAAGTTATGAAATCTTTAATCAATGATTGTTAGTACGGTTCACTAATGCCCGTTATTCGGTGTAAGCAATCTCAATTCGGATCGTTGATGTAGTATGGCATCTCAGTGAAGGTATTGTATATAATAGATATTATAAACGGCAAAGACCGATATGTAATTAAGCTGTCTTTATCAAACTAACAATTTACTATAAAGACCTAATTCATATCATAAAGATGATCAATTAGCAGCCTAAATCCTTAGAAATCATGAACTTTTGTTCATGTTAATAGATTCTTTGATTTACTCTTTAAAATTTCTCAAAAAAGATGATTCCTACAATTTTTATTTTGAGAATTTAATAATGTGGATAAAATTAAAGAAGCTACTCCATTTGTCAGCTGGTTAGTAATATTTTTATTAATTGTTGAGTAATATATAATTTAGTTTTACACATATAATTTTCTATAACTATAATATTAATTTTACTTCTAGTCATAAAAAAATTTATTACAATATATGTATCATGAGTAAAATATCCTAACTAATCTAAAATATATATATCTAACTAAAATATTCGTCAAAAAATATGTGTTGTTTTTGGTTGTTGTATGGATAAAATAGTTATGTTTACCATTAAATTAATATAGATTATATGACTAATATTACATCAGTCATGTTACTAAATATTAGTTTTTTTAATTTATAATTTGATCAGCTTATGTATGCAGTGAAAAGGAGGGAATAATATCAGAGAAAGCATTCGAGTTTGGTGAAACGCTAACAAAAACTTTCACCAAACTTGATTTTAAAATAGAAATAGAATTGGTCACACATTAATTGTCTCAACTTTGAGAAACTAAAGCTTCCGAAGCAGCCATTAATGCCACAATGAGAGAGTTTGGAACTCAAAGGTAATATAATTTCTTATTATTTAAAATTATAAATATTAATTAATATTATATATATTGATATTAAAAGAGATGAAGAAAATTCGAAATTAAAACTTCCTTATTTTTTAGTGGTCCACCTAATAGTAGTTTTAAAAAATAATTATAAATATTTTAAAAAATTAAAAAATCAAAAATTTTCTTTTTTACTTTTTTTAATTTAAAAAATTAAAAATGTAATTTTTTTTTAACTTTTTTCTTCTTTTTCTTCTTCTTTCTTCTTCTTCTTCTTCTTTCTTCTTTCTTCTTCTTTTTCTGGAGAAACCCTCCCAGCCCTCTTTCTCTCTCTCGTCTCACCACTGGAGCCGAAGCACCGTCTCACCACCGGAGACCCAAAACCCCCGAAACCCAAAACCCCGAAAACCAAAGCCCCTAAGCCCTCTTTCGCTTACTTGAAAGTTGCTTGTTACAATTTTCCTTCTCAGGTCTCATAGAAGATGGTATATCACCATTTTGTTTACCAAGCATTTGACCCAATGAAACCTTTGGTTTTTCAAAACCTTTTCCACACAATCCCATTTCGAGCTCTTCGGGTAATAGTAGCTTCCTGCTTAGAATTTTTCCAATTGACAATGTTGGCTTCAAAACAAGTTTTGACCCATCAGTCACCATGTGTAGTCCATTCACATCGAGGAGACGTGAATCTCTTCAGTGGTGAGACAGGTGAGAGTTCTTAAATTTGGTTGAGTTATGAACCGAAGAGCGTCTTCTTTGACCATGTTCGGATCTCCATCTACGTAGAGCTTCTTCAACTGCTAGTTCCCCTGTGTTTGCTGCTTCCACTCTGCTCAGAGCTTCTTCTAGTGTCTTTTGACTGGTTCTGGCTTGGGGGTTTTGGGTTTTGGGGTTTTGGGTCTCCAGTGGTGAGACGGTACTTTGACTCCGGTGGTGAGAAGAGACAGAGAAAGAAGACAGTCCACCGTGTCACTTAACTGCGATTTTTAGACGGAGGGGTGCAGAGCAAAACGGAACTAGGGTTTAAATAGTTTAGCTGCTAAAATTTCAGTTTTTTGTGATTAACTGTTACAAATCGTAAAGTTCAGGTGGTTTAGCCGCTAATATCCCTTAATTGATTAATTATAATTGATTGTTAATTGTAGATTGACGACACATATTGTGAAGGGCTAAGAGAAAATAAAGTAAAAGGGAGTAGGAATTTGGAGCTAATGGAAGCATTCAATTTTGATCACAACTCTATTGATTGGGAAGATTATATTATCAATACTCACATTCCTGGCCTCATAAAATATGTTATTATTTAACTTGGATAAATTTATGCCAAGTTAATTTCTTATATATAGGTATACTATAATGTAAAATTGTGCATTTGCATCTATTTTTAGTATGTACAATTATTAAATTTGATGCAAAATTTAGTATTTTTAATAAAATGTAAAAAAAAAATAATAACTTTATCATTAATTTTATTATTGTATTATTATGTAAAGTAATAAATTATTTCCCTCTAAAAATCAATAAATATGCATGAATTTTGTTCAAGATATCAAAAGGTCACTAAGAGAAATAGATGACGTGAAGACACCCAAAGGACTCATGACCAAAGTCGCGAGGAGTCATGGCCAAAGTCGTGAAGACTTATATATGACCAAAATCCCCAGTTACCAAGACAAGTCATAATGCACCGACCCTCAGTGCTCCTCATTGGGCTGAGCCCTCAGTGCTCATCACAAAGGCCGACCCTTAGTGCTCCTTATTGGGCTGACCCTTAGTGCTTCTCATCAGGCCGACCCTTAGTGTGTTGGAAATTTATAGGTGCTTCAATAGAAAGACCAAAGTCAAAATACAACTCAAAATGAAAAGTATAAGAACAATAATATTGATAAAATAATGTTACAACTCTAGACAATATATACACATAAGTATAGAAAATAAGATGAAGAGAAGATTATAAAATACAATATAAATAATAGTATATATATAAATGTGAGAACAATCTCAACATCACTAACACCAAGTGTCAAGTAGGGGAATCACAAAACTTGAACAAGGTTTTTCACCTTTGTCCAAAAGCTTATTTCCCCCTACCACAAGCACTTAGGGAAGAAAGAAATGGAAATAGCTTTCTGAAATTATCAAGCTTATAGTTTCTAGCAAAGTGCTTTCTTTGATAGAAACTCACAAAAAATGTGTATTCACAAATGAACCAACGACCTCTATTTATAGTGTTTAAGATCACACACTTTGAAATTCAAACTTATAACCCTCATGGATGATATGTAACTCATGCACACACCTTAACTCCCATAGCATTAAGAATTTCAAATTAAAATGTGTAACACCTTTTTACACACTTATTATTGGTGATAATTGTGGAGGTTACAAAATGTAAGTAACTCCACCTCTTATGTTACAATTTATGTGAATATTAGATGTATGTAACTCTCAAACACATTATATACATTAATCTCATATCAATATATAATATGTTACATTTTAATATTTTAATCTATCTTATATTATAACAATATAATATAACATAGTGCTCACCATCAGATCGACCCTCAATGCTCCTCGGTGGACGGGCCAATTTTAGTTTTAAGGGTGCTCTCATGTGCCTCTAAATACATACTTAATGACTATTAACTATCCTATTATGATTATTGACAAAATAAACACATACTTAATGATTATGAAATATATATGGTATATTATGTCTATGATTATATTATAAGTCTACATTCTAACCTCGACTGAAAAAAAATGGCAAATAAGTATTAGAGAGATCAAGAGAAGTAAAGCAAAGCATAAAGTAGTATCTAGTCTAGAAATGAACTTAAATTAATGATTATTTTATAGATCTTTAAATTTGAATAAAAAAAATCATAGATTGCATGAAGATATTAAAGTGAAAGAGAAATAAAGAAACACACCTAGACAAGGATAATCGTAATTCCGGAACTCTTACGTTGTAGTTGTCTTAGCTTCATGATTTGTTGAGTTTTAATTCTAAATTCCCACCAAATCAAACATCTCATATTAATTGTTATTAAAACATGAATACATACATATTATAAGTTACTACAATCACACCACATATATTAATTATCAAAACATGAATATAATATATAATTAAAAAGATGTAGTAGTACTAGTAATACTATCAAAAAACCCTCCAGCTGCTGATGATGAGGCATTATTATTCTCTAAAATTTGATCATCAGCTACTAATTCCTCCTCTTCATTATTAATTTGTTGACCACCTCCATCACCAATGCCTCCTAACTTCTGAAGCTCATTTTTAACTTCTCTCATCGTAGGTCGATCATTTCCGCTGGCCCTTAAGCATTTTCGTGCAAGCTCAGCAACACTTAAGATATCCCTTTTTTGCGCAGTTTTCACAACTTCACTCTCAATAATCTCAAACACGCTATTCTCATTCTTTATTTTCATCATTTTGACGAAATATACGGCCAAAATTCTTTCTTCGTCCTCTAACTGCCCTTTTGTAGATATTGCTTTTCGTCCAGTTAAAAGTTCGGCTAGAACTACTCCAAAACTGTAAACATCACTCTTATCTGTAAATTGACGAGATTCAAAGTATTCTGGATCCAGATAAACAGATGTATCGTGCAAATGATTTTTTATATCCAAGGAAATCGTTCTTGTTGTACCAAAGGTTGCAAGTTTTGCCCTCAAATTTTCGTGAAGGAGTATGTTTGTAGAGTTTACATCCCAATGAAAATTTTTAAAAGAAGGAATTGCATGTAAGTAGGAAAGAGCTGTTGCAACATCAATTGCAATTTGTAATCGCATATTCCATGAAAAAGAAAACCCTGCCTTTCTCTCGTGAATGTACTCAGAAAGCGTTCCATTTGATATGAATTCATAAACAAGAAGTGGAACATCATTCTCCAAACAACATCCAAACAACTTGACAATATTTCTATGATTGATTCGTGAAAGAATCACAACCTCGTTGATGAATTCAGCGACTTTGGCTTCATCAATTAATATGAACTTTTTTACACCAACAATCCTTCCATCTTCCAACATTCCTTTGTACACAGAACCTTGATTTCCTTGGCCAAAAATTCGTACACTAAAACGATTAGTTGCCTTCTCCAACTCTTCTAACTCGAACAACTTATTATCAACATCACTTGAATTTTTTTCTTCATTTCCCTCCTCCAAATTATTCGGATCAACAATATTATCTTCACTTGAATTATTTTGTTGTTCTTCATCATAATCTTCCACCAAAGAAAGATTATTATTATCAGTTGAATTTATTTGGTCTTCCCACGAAAGACCACCATTCCGTTTGAAGAACCTACTCTTGCCTTTAATATCTTGTATTTTCCTTACATGTCTCATTAGTCTCCATGCACCAAAAACTTGAGCTATTGCTCCAAGACCACTCCCAATACCTGTTTTATATAAGTAAACATGGATTTATATAAATATATATGTCACTTTTTTCCAATGAAGACTTTTTCCAATGAAAATTATGCAGGTTGTGTTTATGTGTTTGTGTTTTATAAATTTTTCACGTCAAGAATTGTGTTCGTGTCAGCTATCTAAATTATATAAATCTAAGAGTTCCACACGATACGATGACACTAAAAACAACAATTTAGCTTATAAGCCGACAACACGACACGAAATTTTATAAATTCAACACATGATACGAAAATTATGCAAGTTGTTGTTATAAATTTTTACGTGTACACACAACATACTAACTGGAATTGCCATCCCTAAATAAACTAGATATGGGATAGTGTACCAAAACAAAACACAAGAAAAAAAAGATTTAATTAATAATTATTAGGTACCTATAAAGAAAAACTTGGCTTTAGTACGTCCGAGCTTGTTGCTGTCTTTACAGATAAAGCCCCCGACAGTATTCACGCAACGCCCTTTGGGAGGACTACATCTTTTTGGTGTCTCCTTGCATTCATCAATGTCTGTAAATTTTAATAATTTTAATTATAATTAATTCATTGATTAGCTAGCTAGAACATTATTAACATATATAATTAATTTAAATATTACCTACCTTTACAGCCATCCACAATATAAGGATTTCCTCTATATCCTTTATTGCAGTGACAAATAAATGGGAGATCAGAAGTGGAATCCTTACAGTAAAATGTATTACTTGACTTTGTTGGCATAATATCTTGTTTGAATATATCAAAAAGGGAATGGTTAAGACGCCAACTTATTCGAACAGGAACTATATTATTATTATCATTATAATATTTTCCTGTATAATTATTATCTACGAGGAATGCATATTTGCATGTCCCCGCTGCCATGGATAAATCGTTATTATTATCCATGGAGATGTTGATGGTGGTGGTAGCAGAATTAGAAGAGAAGAGAGTAGTACAACAATCAACTTCATTATTACTACAATTAATCATCTTAATATCAATATTGGATGATGATGATGATAATGAATTGGTGCATGTAGATCCATTGCTGCTGCTTGTGCATCCAAAAAAGGTATTATCACCTGTAATTAATAACCAAACGAATTAATAATATAATAAATTTTATAGATTTTTATACAATCTTACTATAAAAAAATCTTATGCGACTAAAAGTAAAAAAGTTATGACTAATTATAAATTACCGTTCCTATGTTGTGAGTAAAACATCCGTAGCTAAAAGTATTAATCATAAAATTACAATTTATTGTGACTAAATGTGTTTTTAGTCACAATACGTGTTGTGACTAAACTAAATTAGTGACAATTTGTAATTAAATACTATATTTTAGATACAAGTAATTTTTTGTTGTGACTAAAAATCACATTTAGCCGCAAAAAAATTATATTATGATTGAAAAGTTATCACTTAATGTAACTATTTTTTTATTGTCTCTCTAAAAATACTTTTTATGGAATATTTAAAAAATAAAATAAAATATTATGGAGGTATTTGTTAAGAGTTTAAATTAGTGGGTTTTAGTTGAGGGGTTGAAATATTAGAGGAAATTATATTACATATTTTTTTTAACTTGATGTTTTTAATTTTTACCCTCTTTTTTAAAATATATTATATTTACCTTTTTTTTTAATTATTTTACCAATTTTACTCCTATTTACGATAGTTTTCTTCTCTAATCAAATTCCATCTCATTTTTTTCACAAATCTACACATCCATCTACAAGGAACACAAGTTTATAATATTTAAAATTAAGTCTTAGTTACGTGAGTGTGTGAATATTATTACTACGTACAAAATTGAACTAAATATGTATATACCTGTGTTTGTTTCCAACTTGGCAAGAACACCACAACTCACTGCAACAAATTTATTCCCAGAACTATAGTAAAAGGGGGTTCCCGACAAATTCGGTGGATTTGCATTGGTTTCCTTGTTCGAACAATTATCGAAGAAACTAATGGGGCTTGTAACCCGAACCCATTGGCCTTGATCTCCATCATCGTCGAATAATGAGAAATTAAGTACTTGTAATCTACTAGTACTACTAATGTTGAGAAAAGGAGTAATCCCATTCTCACAAGAGATTTGAAAGCTTTTGTCAATATAACATTTTGATGACGATCCCATTCCGAAAGGATATGGAATCGTTACATCCCCACACTTTTCTTCACAACCATCTCTCGCAAACGATGACGATGATGGTGACGATAATGATGATACTATTGATGACAATCCATTAATTACTACAAACAAGTAGTAATAGTATTTGACCATACACACTACCATTTTTTCTGCATGTCCAACATATAAAAAACAAACAAATTCATTAATTATTATTTATATATATTAATTATAACAAACAAGTTATAAATACGTACCAGAATTCAGAGGATGGATCGTTTTAATCAGTTATAACTATTAAGGAAACTTAATTATGAAAACTATATCTTGTAAAAATAATTGGAAGATATATGTATGTATATATATAGTGTCCTGACCTTTCTATATATATATATATATTTAATTATATATTATAAGCAATTATAGGGTACGTACAGCATGTGAGGAGATCACTTTAATGTTTTCCTACCTAACATTATTTAAGTTAAAGTTATAGAAGATATTCTCACGTGACGTAAGTAGTCTTACGTCACATCAATAATATATTAATTAACGAGAAATTTAAGTCACAATTTAAGATGTTAAGTATTATAAAATGTAGAATATTGCTATTAATATATTTTAATATAAAAAAATATCTAATTAATTATATCGTTATATTATAATGTAATAAGGACAACGACTTTTTAAATATTGGTCGTCCATTACTTTAAATTAATAATATATAACATTGGAATCTCTTGCCCCTGGTTTTGCCCAATATACGTGGACTAACCGAACAGGAACACGTGGATCAGAACGTATTAAGGCTTGAATTATTTGCTAAGTATTTGTGATATAAGGTAGCATCTGGGACGTGCCTCCCGGAGAAGGCATGCTAAGCCTCATGCGCGTCAAGATGCCCAAGTAATACTAAGGCATCTCCGCGAGGTGTTAGGCTTCCCCTGAGCAGTCAATTCGCATTTAATGTCGCATGGGAGGAAGCGTGTTGGGACTACACGCAATAAAGTCTGACGGCACAACCCCCAATCTGCAGCTACGAAGTAATGATCATTTAAGTCTATTGACGGCTGCACTGTGAAGAGTCACATCAGTCAAAAGACAATAAGGACATTCCACATAAAAGCCCTACAGCACCTAGGGATTTGACCATGCATTACTCATGGTATATTCATTGGCAGGGCCGGCCCTGACTTTTAGTGGGCCATAGAAAAAAAAATTATTTTGGGCCCTTATTTAGAAAAAAATATGGTATTTTTCAAAATCAGTAAAAAAAAATGGTATAATTTTAAAATGTAAATATTTTTTTGGGCCCCTGGGATAGGTGGGCCCTAGGCACAGGCCTAGCCCGCCTATGCCCAGGGCCGGGCCTGTTCATTGGGAATGCCCAACTTTATAGATACTTATAGATACACATGTACAATAATTCTGGGGATCACCCCACCAAAAACACTATAATACCCCCTCAAAACTCATTAAAGGGGGTCGAGAATCTTGAGTTGCATAAGAGCAAGAAGAGTAAATACTCACCAAGAACATTCTCTGTATTTATAGGAGTAAACACTCACCAAATACATTCTCTGTATTAAAGACATCCATAAATGATATAGACTCGTGGACTAAGGCTCATTAACGCCCCAACCACGTAAAAAATCCTTCTCTAACTTTCTTACAGCTTTCTAATCTTATAATATTTTATTGGTTGCTGAAAATCTCAGTCAACAGAATCCATGTCCACAATATAGAAAAAATAAGTATCACTTTTTAAAAGGGAATAAGGGATGATGTTTCAATATATATCTTTATATATTAAAAGTGCATATCTAACGGCATTTCTTGGTTTAACAGAATATACCTTAAAAATAAAAAAAAATATTCTGTTAAATTTAACGATGTTAATAGGTTTGATCTCCCGTTAACAAATAAACCCAATAATTAAACCCAAAAAATTAAACAATCTTTTTTTAAATTAAAAAAAAAAAATTATCTTAGGCACATATCTCTCTAACAACCTGTATATCTCCAAATTATCAAATCCAATTCTCTCGCTTTGGTTTACGATCAACCAAACGCAGTTATGGCTTTGCACTCCGGTATAGGTACTTTTTAATTTTCTTGTTATTATTCTTAATTTTAAATTTAGCTTCGTATTTAACATGCATGGCTAAAAATATTCTCTTTCTTTCCTCCCAAATCTTTCTGGCCACACCCAAAATATCGGTTTCAACTTTCAGAATTTAAAACAGACAAAGGTTCACTCTCTCTTGCTCTTGCTCCTGGATTTCGAGAATTGTTCATCCACGATCTACATTCTTTCATTCGGTTTCTCTCTCTCAATCTCTTCTTTTAATATTTTTAATTTATTGATTTTTTTATTTTATTATTTGGATATTCTTGTTCTTGTTTTGGATTTTGCTTCTTGAATTTCGTTTTCGGTGTTTGATTATTGTTATAGCTTATTTGATTACGATGAAATGAAAGGAAATGAAATGTCTGTTGTTCTTGTTCTGTTTTGTGTGTGAGCTCGTTCTTTTTTTGTTTCTTCATCGTATGTATCATGATTTTGCATCTTCAATTTTGTTTATTCGATTATGATGAAATGAAATGTCTGCTCTTCGTTGTTGTGACATTTCGATTTAGTTATAATTGTCGAGCTCTTGTTCTAAATTTTGGTTACTAGCTTTGCTTATTTGATATTACGATGAAATGAAATGAAATGTCAATTTTCCATTGCTGTTGGTTATTTCATTGGATCATTTTAGTGTTTTGGTCTGTGAATAACATTTTTGATTAGTTAATGATCGATTTATTTCAGTCACTGTTTGATGAAGATTCTAGGTGAACATGTTCATACATTAGTTTTGTTTGTTTGATTATAATGAATTGAATTGTCTATTCTCCATTGTTAATTTCTTATTTCATTGTGGATAACATGTTCGTACTCTAGCTTAGCTTTCTTTATCTTGATTGAAATGTCATTTCTTTATGTAAATGCTCTTAATCAGAATGAGATTTGTTTATCTTGATTGCTGTGATACTTGTTCTCTGCCATTGATGTTTGTATTGGAATTACTTTCTTAATCTACTTTCTTCTTATTGTTGGGTGGATTTGATTAATTTCGATTTTGTAGTTTGGGTTTTCAAGTGGCTTTGTAACGATCCTATGGAGTTCCACATTAGCATATAGGATGAATTAGGTCGACAAATATATAGTTTCTGCGAAATTTTAAGCCACCATAGACTTAAAAAAAAAATTAATTTATTTGTGTATTTATGCGATTTTTTTTTTTGTTGAATTACTCTTTTTAAAAATAAATATGTTTATATAAATTTAAATTTAAACTCTATATAAAATAATACCTTTTTTTTCATGAAACATAAAGCTACAGATTAATTTCATTAACAATCGTCAATATAAAATTTAAACTCTACATTAAAAAATACTTTTTTTTCTAGAAACACAAAGCTACAGACTAATTTCATTAACAATCATCAATATAAATATTCAAATATGAATAAATCAGAACAATTCAAAATCAGAACAAATAAATATTCAAGTATTTCAATAAATTCATAAACAAATAAATCAGAACAATTCAAAATCTCGAATCACGAAAATTAAAAGTTTAGATTTATAATCTTTACAAATATAAAAAACTTAAATAGATCTATCTACCATTGTTGTTGCCGTTGCTTAGTTACCGAATTCTTAAACAAAAACCATTAGAACTTATATAAAACTAATAGTTACGTGGCTCGCCACGTAACTCTTATCTAGTATATATATATATATATATTTCTTTGCTGTTTAGAAAAAAAAAATATATACTAATTAGAGATAATTATGTAGAATTTTTTTTTTTCATAATTGTGCATGTTATAATTATTTAGAGTAATTTATAAATTTTCAAAAAAAATTAAATAATTTATAGTATCGTAAATAAAGTTTTAATATTTTATTATGGATAACTATTTTTTTTTTCATCTGCACAATAAATAATTATTTATATTTTATTTTTTGGTATGACTAGGAGTGTCCATAAATTGATTTAATTTAATGACAACCGACTGATTCAATTATAACCGATTATTAAATATTGGATATCTAATTATGATTGGATCGGATTAAATGTTATTTTTAAATGTCTGAAAAAAAAATATGTATGAATATTACTATAAAGTACAAGTGATACTAACTTACTAAATACCACTTAAAAATAGTGACGTTTTGTAATTAGTTATCGATATTTTATAATAATTATTATATTAAATATAGTATTTTCTACCAATAATAATATCATATTTACACAAAAATAAGATATAGGTGAGTGAGTTAGACGTAAGCAGTTTTAGTTTCCATTACGTAAGCATATATATAATTATTATTATCCAATTTAGTATTAATTAAGTGGTGAATTTGAAGACACATAGAAATTGAATCATGTGATAACATTGTAATAATATAAGATAAGTAACATGACACCTTTGTAATAATTGAATCAATAATAGTAGTGAGATTAGATGTTGTAAATAGTGGTCGGATTTTTTTATACGGCATAAATTAAATCGGCATGATGAGCTTATAATGCTACAACATCATACAGTACAAAAAAATATATATAAGCTAATTATAAGTATGACACGACACCCGAAAGATACAGTACATAACAGTCTAATTTAAAAGTACTAATAATAATAACTTGAGTATTTATTAACAAATATTTATATTTATATTTTAATAATTTTCTATGAAATATTATTGTAAAATTGTATAAAAATAACTTAAACTATAAATTGCATGAATAAATATCTCATAAATTGCAAAGATAAAATGAAAAATTAAAAAAGTATACCACGAATTTAAACTTGTATGAATAAACAAGTTGACCCAATTGAGCATATGCACAAAATTAAGCATGACATGATCATGATATGATACATATTTAATTATAGCACACGGCACAACATAATTTATATACAGCACAATGTGACACACGACACAACACAACAACTCCTTATTTGTCTTTAATTTCATTGTCTTTATGTATATATACATATGCTTCTGCAGCTTTATCCCATTCCCAATAGCAATGCAATGCAATGCCATGCACTTTTCTTATTATTACTTTTGCTTTTTAATAATTACTCTCTTTATTCTTTTATTCTTTTTCTTTTTTTTTTTTTATTCTTTTAGAGGAGAGGGAATTTTGCTTTTTATCTATGCATGCAGCAATAAAAATAATTCATATATCTCTTATTTTTTTATTTGTAAAGAGATATTTGAAAGTAGAGAAAGATAATTTCTCATTGATATCAAGCATTGAATCAATAACATAGTACACTTAGCAACTTATAGACTAGCTAATACACAAACTTTGGTAACTAACTAGTAACTAAAGCAATACAATTGTAACTAACTTTATACATTACATAACTAACCTACCAACTCAATTAACTACTCCACTAATCTTAATACTCCCCCTAATAGTTCTGTAAGCCCGTCATGTCTTTAAATAGCTTGAACTGAGAGTTGAAAACAAAAATTTGGTTAGTAAATCTACAAATTGGTCTGTAGTTGAAATATGGACTATTTTGATGAGTCTTTCTTTTTTTATCGGATAATTAATCTCAATATGTTTTGTCCTTTTATAATAAAACGGATTAGTGGTAATGTGTCGAGCAGCCTTAATGTGTCGAGCAGCCTTACTGTCACAATATACACCTGGATTAAAGCGGACTAGACCCGTGCCTAAAGCCCACTTATCTCAAGAACTCAAAAAAATATTTTTCCTTTAAAAAAATATACATAATTTTCAGTAATTTTAAAAAATAGTATTCTTTTTTAATTAAATGGCCAAATATTTTTTATTTTGTTAAGGTTCACCCAATCTCAAAATCAGCCTTAGTAATAGGACCGGTCCTTTGTGAGATATTCCTAGTTCTTTTAGGATTGAAAGAAGCCAAATTACCTGACCTCACATATTGTGTTGGCCATAGTTTAGTATTCTGCCTTTGCATATGACCTAAATATTGTGTGTTGCTTCTTACTTTTCAGCCCAATATCTAAATATGAAAGCTTCTAGGTTTACTTTAGATGTAGACGATAGTAAAAATGCCATGTCCACGAGATGATTTGACATACTGTAAAACTCTTTATGTTGCTTTCATGTGACTTAATACCTAAAAAATGACTCAATTTGTTGATTGAAAATAACCAACTTAATTATAGGTAAGTAGTGGAGTTTCCAATAGATTCTCCTATACAATGCCTCTAACTCTTGCTAATTATTAATACTTGTCAAAATCACATCATTTACATAAAGAAGTAGTATATGTTTTATGAAGAGAGAATGATGGGTTGTAAAATGATTGAACCCTCTTCAAGTAATGCATTGAAGAATTCAGCAAATCACTTGTTGAATTCGTCAAAAGTAGAAGAAATTCTGACATTGGTATATATCGATAAGGCAAAACAATTTGTGTATATTTCTTAGTTTGTCAAGAAAAGAAGGATATATTCATGATTATTTTAAGTCCATGAAAGTGGCCCAAATGAATGAGTGATTAGGGAAGTGGGCTAGTAATGGGCCCACGAAAGTGGCCCAAATGAATGATTGAATGATTGGCTCGGCTCCTTCCTTCTTTGGTTTTGTTCGTTGTTTGTTGTGTTATGTTCTAATTCCAAATTCCCAAATCAAAATCAAAATCTCACCTTTCTTCATCTTCTTCTTCTTCTTCTTCTAGGGCTTTCTTCAATTCAATTCAATTCAATCGATTAAAGGTAAGCACGTCTCTTCTTCTTCTTCTTCTTCTTCTTCTTCTTATAGGGTTTCAGTTGATTTACATTTGAAGATTTGGGTTTGAACAGACACTAAATTGAAGATGAAGAAGGCGCCTATGGCAGTGCTGTTGCTCTTACTTCTTTCAGCTTTGATTCCATCTGGATCCTCCTCAACTGTCCCTGCTTTCCTCTGGTCTTCACATCGGTATCTTTCCTTATCAATCCAATCATTATTTCTCTTTCTCTTTATATTTCTCCCAATTGTATTGTATATTCAACTATTGTCACATTCTTAGGGTTCATCCATCATCGTCATCTGTAAATTATCAGACTCTTTCTCCAAAGGATCTGGCAAAGTCCCTCCTCTCCCAACCTGGATGGTCACACTTGCTGGTTAGTTAGTTAATTGGATTTAATCATTGACATTTCCACTTGTTGATTCAAATTTTAAGTTTTTCTTTTCTTTTCTTTAGTGCTCAGAAGACCAAGTTAAGCAATCTCTGGATCTGGCTCTTATCTTTGTTGGTTCACAGGTACATTAGATCTTTACTCCTTTATCATCATCATCTTATTATTAACTCTCTAATACTCAATTAACCCATCTACTAAATTCAGCTTTGAAATTTGAAAGCTTTCTTTTGCTTTCTAAAACTGCTTATTTAGTTTATGGACTAGGAGATACAGAACAATGTATTATTAACAACTAAAGGTATAATTTCCCATTTACATAATTCAACAATTTAGAAGATATACACCCCTTATAGCAGGTCCATTACACATACTTACTAATCCAAAATTCAAAATACACCCATCACCAAGATTGTCTTTGGGCCTCAAGTTTGCTGAATCTATAAACCTTATACTTGCTGCTGAAATTGGATACAGAACAATGTATGGGTATATTTGTTGTTGTTGTTATTGATATTATTCATTTTCATTTCTGCAGCTGCAGTCTTCTGATCTTTTTGCAAACACCAATGCAGACAAAGATTTTGTGGACTTTCTCAAGGTAACGAAGAAAAGCATTATTGCCCACTTGTTTTTGGTTATTCTATTGCCAATTTTTCGATATCAAGGGACTTTCTTTAACAGCTAGCATGCCATGTTCTTCACTCTTGTGTAGGTGTCCTTTACAAAATCTAATTTCTCTACGGCATACCCCTACATTGCTGCAACAGAGGATTCAATGGCCGATTCTTTGCTACAAGGAGTTACTGAGACTTGTGGAAACAACATTAATCTGGGTAATATTGTTGTCTCAGAGTCATGCTCTCTACCAGATGGAAACTTCAATAAACTTGCAAATGTGCAGTCTGTTCGTGTAAGTGATTTGACTATGGTATATGAAATCGTTTACTGTTAATGTTAATGTGTAAGATAAATATCTGATGTCTTTTTCTTTGCCTCTATGGATGATATAGGATTATCTGAGTTCAAGGACAGAAAAGAGAGCTAATGGGGAAGCAGATGTGGTCGTGTTCTGCCATGAAGATTCTAACTCTCTGGATAATGCTCAGCAATCACATTCTGAGGGTATGTTAATTAGTGTTTGAGTAGATCTGTTTGTTGATTGATCGGTTGATTATGACATTGTATCAATGTATCTTACTTTGGACTATGTGATAGTACAGTCCTGTCTGAGGTTGTCTTACCAAATATTTTGACTAATTGTGCAGCTGAAACTTTTGGCGAGCTTGTTGGTTCCATGGATCAGTCTGGGGAAAAATACGCAGTTCTATATGTCTCAACCCCTTCTAAGTCTATTCAGTATCCATTATCTCGGGATGTAGAAAGATTTTTGGCTGAAGGCACCAATTCTACAATCTGTGGTGAAGTTTGCAAGATCAAATCATCACTTTTGGAGGGAC
Source organism: Cannabis sativa (assembly GCF_029168945.1). Lineage (NCBI taxonomy): Eukaryota > Viridiplantae > Streptophyta > Magnoliopsida > Rosales > Cannabaceae > Cannabis > Cannabis sativa. Next base: position 145,151 of record NC_083602.1, read on the forward strand.
TTCTAGTTGTAAGTTTTGAATTTTATATGACAATCTTTTATTAGTTTCTGACAAATAATTTCCACTATATATGTTTTCAAAGTAAAATTCAATGCTAAACTGTGTAGGAACCATTTCTCTCTTTTTTTCTTTGGCAAAGGTTCATATTGCCATTGTCGGTGTTGTAGTAAATTCTAATGGTGTTTAAACTTTGTGATTCTTGCAGGGTATTGTTTTGCTTATAATCCTAGTATCTGGCATCTGCTGTATGATGGGAATCGATACTCCAACAAGATTCGAGACACCGCAAGACTCTTAATTTGTATTTGTGCAAAGATAGTATACCTATCGCGAGTGCTCCACCAAGGCATTGTTAAACTGGATTATGCTTGTTATATAGTTCCAATGGGTGGGAGATAGAGATATACCCTTTTGTAATGATTAGTTATCTTGCCCAGAAGCTTTTTTTTGTTCTTATTCCAATGGAAATAATGCAATATGATAATTTTTTCATCCCCCGGTTGCATTGTGATTTTAAGTCCATGATGGGTTCATATCTGTTTGTAATTCTATTTATTAACTGGTCCAAACCAAGCTACCTCCCTCTTATTTATGATATCAATAAAGGGCCCTACTGAGAATTATGTGTAAATAGAAGATGTGAAGATGATCTAGTTGAGTTTTTTTCTTTTTTTTTTGAAAAGTAGTGAGTTGTTCTGTGATATGGTTTTTTTTTTTCACTAATACATATGACATCTAGTGTTATTTCTATGATAAAAGAAAATAAATGCTATATACATGCTGAAATTGCACACTTATTACACGTATAAATATTAATTATTTGTATTTTTGAATAAGGACTACACTTTTAATTGTGTAATTCACTTTATACTAAGTCTAATAATTACATTATTTTAAAATTCAAGATATGTTTAGATATAAAATGGTAATTAATTACATATCAATTTCTATAACCACTCAATTATTATTATTATTATTATGTTTTTGAAGAAAATGATAAGGGAAATTTGATTTTCTATACTTACATATACCTAATATTTTTTTTCTAAACACATAACATTTAATATTTGTGGGATATGACACATTTTAGAATATCTCTAAAATACCCCTATTTACATCACTGCCTCCCCATTCTCTTCTTCTCTCTTTGTTATAAAAAAAAAAAAATTAAAGTGGGCATCGGGCCCTACATCGGGCCAGTCATTTGACCATCGGGTCCATCGGGCCAGTCCTATAAAATGAAAAAAAATTAAAAAAAAAAATAAAGTGGGCATCTGACCATCGGGCCAACCATCGGGCCCTACATCGGGCCATGCATCGGACCATCGGGCCTTCATCTTCAAGCTCATATCAAACCAGAAAATCGGATTTTCTTGCCCAGAAAGATCACAGACCCTAGATCTACTCCATCTAACCCTAGATCTAATCAAGAATGCACATATCCAACCTAAATCTATCAACTAACAACATTTTCACCATAATCAATAAGAAAAAAAAAATTAAAAAACCGAAAGGGGACAGGCTCGTCGCGTGCTCTGTGGATGGGTTCCCTCCGTGGGGTGGTGGGTTCGGTGGGTTCTTCATTCGAGTGGGGAATCGTGGATGGTGCGATTTCAAACGCTAGAGAGAGAGAGAGAGAGAGAGAGAGAGAGAGAGAGAGAGAGAGAGAGAGAGAGAGAGAGAGAGAGAGAGAGAGAGAGAGAGAGTTTAGAAATGAGGGGGTAAAATTGGGTTTAAGTAAAAGTTATCCCATTTTACAAATTATGTATAGTTTTAGATTAGGATACCAATTTTAGTCTCTAATATGCATATAATTTCAAATTTCCCAAGGATAATTCATTAAATAGCCACATCCGCTATTACAATTGACTGAAGAGCAGGAGGAATATTGCTCTCAGTAAAAAGACGATCAGACCAATAACAAGCGCCACGAGTAATGCAATGTGCGGCTTTGTTAGCAGATCGTTTAACATGCGAAATCGAAACATTATTAAGGGAAGATAAAATCAATTGGCACTCTTGAACAATCAGGCCAAAAATAGAAGGGAGTGCAATTGAGCTATAGATAGCCTGAACAACAACAATACAATCCATCTCAATTAACCCATTGGATAGATTCTTTCTTTTAAGCCAGCTGAGTGCCTCTTTGACGCTCATTACCTCAGCCATAGCAGGTTGGCACACACCAGTATGCAAAGTAGAGAAAGCTTCGATAATCTTCCCCTGGCAGTCCCGAGCAATCAGACCCGTTCCAAACTGAGTGATATCTTCAAATATAGCACTATCCACATTGATTTTTATCATTCCAGCAGTAGGCTTTATATAAAAATCACTGCTGCCCAATGTGTTAGAGTCAAACAGTAATGGTTCCAGGCGATTTTGTTGAGCAGATGTCCAGCTGAAGAGTGAAATTCTTGCTAACTTAATCACTTCAGCAGCAGCAGTCGCACGGTCCTTCCACAGAAGCTCATTTCGAGCTTTCCAAATACTCCAACCAACCATTAAAAGCTCATCCAACATGCTCGATCTCCCCCTCATCAAAAACTCTTTAAACCAGTCCAAAAAAGTTGCAGCAGAAGAAAACTGTCCCACACCAGACATATTCCAGCAGGATTGAGCGAAAGGACATTTAACCAACACATGATAAATTGTTTCATCCTCAGTATTGCAAAAGACACAAGAAGATTCAACAGGAACATGTTTGATTATGAGTTGGGATCGAGTAGGCAAACAACCTGATATGGCCTTCCAAGCGAAATGCAGAACCTTAAGGGGTACTTTTATTTTCCACAAGATCTTCCACAAATCAGAATCCATCTAAGTACTCCACTCCCCTTTAACTTCTTGAAAATAACGGTACGAACTTTTATTTAGTGTAATTGCATATCAAATTATGTAGTTACCTCTAATAACACTGTCCTGCCTTGAAAAAATAGAGTATAGTTGTGAATTTTGGTATTTTTTAAGGTATACATTACGTTTATCAAATGTAGATTATGAAAAAGAAAACAAAAAAATACTCAAATTCAAAAAGGAAATCACGGATACACGAGTGAAAAATTAAGTCTATTACAAGAGTTACATTTGAGCACGAACCATACCAAGTTCCATTGAGCACTATCTACTCAAGTTTAGGTATTTTTAGATAGAACATTATTAAGAAAAAAATGATTTATTTTATAGATTTTAGAGTTTCAAATCTTAAACATTCAATCATAAAAAGAAAAATCGATTTTAAAGTTCTAAGAGGTGGGAGCGGCTCAGAACTGGCAGTGAAGGTGGCGGAGTTTAATCCAAATTGAACAGAGAGGAGAGAGGGGTGAGTTGTGATAGAATGAAAATACACTAACCATCCATAACTCAAACTTCCTTTATTTACTTTACCATAAAATTTGTATAGAAGAGGCATGAGTGGACTTACCTCTTCTCTTCTCTTCTCTTCTATTCTATCTCCTTAAAACGCTAAGTTTTAGTTGTTCTGTTTCCTCGTACAAAAACAGTATGTTTTTTTGCAATTAAACTCTTTCATATGAATATCTGACATTATTTGCTTAGATGACTAACTGTAATTGTAGAACAAGAATTATAAGGTAAACACAAATTAACATCCACATTCAATTTCCATTGACACCAAATGATAGGATAGGATTATGCTCTTTCAGCAAATTATTAACAAACAAAAACAAGTCAAGAAGTCAAAAAACAACTCCAGTCTCACATTCCAACCAGCTGGATGTAGCTAACCAATTTTTCAAACGTAAATTCTCAGCCTCGAACTCCGCTTCATTCCTTCTTTCCAATCCCATGTGACATGTTGTAGATCCCCCGACCCTGAAACACACACGCACACATTCATTCCTTACACTTAATTGTAGTCCACAATAACAAACCATCCTAATTCAAAATCATAATTAAGAACTTACGATAAGATACAACGAGGTGCCTGCCAAAGCAAGAGGAATTGCCACAGAGGTGATCTTATCCATTGGTCCCTTAAGGTGTGTGTACTTGTGGACGTTTTGGAAGTACTTTTGCTTCTCAATCAGCTTCTCACGTGGTCTGAAAGGTTGTTCGGTGATTTCTGCCATCCTGTGACACAGTATGACCATGTAATTCAATCATAAAACAGTAGCTCAAAGAAGAAAACTCTGACGGTAACTGTTAACCAAGCACGTAAAGACTAGCCTCACTTCAATCATGGTGACTCTATTACTAGGAATATCCTGCCCAAGTTCAACTTCGGCACAAAAACATTGTTCTGAAGCTATGACTGGATGATATTTAATAACAATAACATTGTTTACTGAGATCCATATTTATTAGCACCAATGACCAAATCACACAGCTTTACAATCAAAATTCTCAAACAAACACATCAAGCAACACTGAACCTCCACTTAGGGACAGCACATGAATGTGTGACTTCTTGGCTTCTTGCAAAACCGACGATTTAAGAAAAATGAATTGAGCATCAATAAGTAGAAAGTAGAATTATTAATCCTAACTGTCCTAATAAATTTAATGATAGAGCATTAAGAATCATTGTCCAAGCTAAAACACACATAGAACATGAATGAAGTTTCAGATCAAACAGACTGAAGAAATAGCCTGATTTAATGGTGAAATCACATATGCATAACCATACTTGTAATCACTAGATCCAAACAACATCAAACAACCCATCCCATATCTCGCAAAATAGATTTTATTACCTACTTATCCAATGTCCGTATGGGTAATTTAGTTCATTGACAAAGTCATGAGTTAGGGGCAAAGGAAACAACCAGAAATGAATCTAATAAAATGTTAGCAATGTAGTGTTAGCTGTGCAGTGTTGGGAATGAGAATTAGCTGGCTGTTAGGACATGTGTTAGGGACTCTAGTTAGAGAGGACAGCGGAGGGGGCAAGCTTATATGATAGTTCTTTTGAGTATATAACTAACTAGTGTGGGCTAAATATAAAGGGATTCTTGAATTTCCCCATAGATATTTCTATTCTTGTATTTCTTTGGACTTCATTTCAATGGATAATATTGTGATGCCAAAATATTGTCAATAAACAAAAAGAAATACAAAGAAGCATTATGTAGATAAAATTTATTAAAAAGAGAAAGTACAATCTTCATTAGAACAAACGAATGGCGGGCACATATGCATATAAAATTCATATGAAAATACAATAAATATGCCTAAAATCACTACAAATCAAAATCATAACAATGAATAATGTTTTGATGACAGAATATAATCAAAACAATGAATAAATTACGTGCAATATACATGAATGAAATACCATTTATACAACAACCAATGATCAAACAAAGAATAAAAAAACTTAAATTTCAGAATTCGATGCCAAAAAAAGCCCTAATTTTACTAATAAAATTATAGATTAATCTGCTTATTTTGAAATTAAAATTAAAAAAATTGAAATCAGAACTCATAAGTCAAATTCAAAATAATTGGAAGAATACATTAAAAAGATAGAAATAATAAGGAAAAAGAAAAAGAAAAAAGACATGCTTGTTGTTGAGACGAGTGTAAGAGATTGACCTCATCTTATTCCCAGTCCACATCACAGTAACACAAATCCATTAATAAAAAGAAAAAACAGAAGCAGAGAAAGGAAAGGACATCTGGAAATTACCTGTACTGGGCGGAATACGGCGTCGGCGGCGACCTCCTTGAGTGAAATCGCAGAAGAAAAGAATATTTGAGAGAGACAAAGGGAGAGATCGTAAGAGTATAGAGAGAGAGAGAGAGAGAGAGAGAGAGAAAATTGGAATATGAAGAAGAATTGAAGATGCGATTGGGCTGGGCTGGGCTGGCCCAAAAAGGATATAAGTCCGTCTGTGTACATTAATCGGTTCGGATCCGGGTTCGGGTTAGGGTTGACCCGATTGGGTGAGTCTGGTCTGGTTTCATCTTCGTCTTCTTTCTTTCTTTGTTTGTTTGTTTGTTTGTTTTGTATAAGCAAAGCAAGAAAGAAAGAAAGCAAGGATGAAATCCAAGGACAGAATCTCTTACTTCTATGATGGTTGGTGTTTGCTTTCTTCTTCATTTTCTTGAAAACAAAGAAAAGGTTTTCAATTTCTTTTCAGTTTTGTTTTAATGGAGATTGATTGATTGATTGTTTGATTGTTGCAGGAGATGTGGGAAGTGTTTACTTTGGGCCGAACCATCCGATGAAACCTCATCGGTTGTGTATGACTCATCACCTGGTTCTCTCCTATGATCTTCACAAGAAGATGGAAATCTATGTATGCACTGCAATTTCTTTCCTTTTTTCTTTTCTTTTCTTTTTTTCTTCTATGTATGTATGTATGTATGTATGTATGTATGTATGTATGATGATGATGATGATGCAGCGGCCTCACAAGGCATATCCAGTTGAGCTTGCTCAATTCCATACAGCGGATTATGTTGATTTCCTTCACCGTATCACCCCCGACACCCAGCGTCTATTCTCAAATGAACTAGTCAAATGTATGTACAATCACACTACCCTCAACTCCCAACTGAAGTGTTTTTCTTTACTGATATCATATGATATAGTTACAATCTTAGTGATATGATATCTATTGATTACTTGCTTGTTCACTATGTACGTATGTAGATGTCTCTCTTTATGAACTTATTATCATATTCCAATCTCACTTTTATGTGTTCACAATCAGAAAGCAAATTTTGATTTCATGTTACTCTTTTGGATAAATTTGACCATGATTTGAGCCAACTCTATTCATTTTAAATGCTGTGATTTTTCTCTCTAACTATTCTAATTAATTTATTGTTCTCTTTTGGTAGATAATCTTGGAGAAGATTGTCCAGTCTTTGAAAATTTATTTGAGTTCTGTCAAATTTATGCTGGTGGAACAATAGGTAAGTAGATTATGCTGGACTGGTCTTTGTTTGTTGCTAGTGTTTGTTTCAGCTGTTTTCTCCTTTGAAGTTAATAACATTTTTGCAAGCAGATGCTGCTCGCAGGTTGAACAACCAACTTTGTGACATTGCTATAAATTGGGCCGGTGGCCTACACCATGCCAAGAAGTGCGAAGCATCTGGGTTTTGCTATATAAATGACCTGGTCTTGGGAATCTTGGAGCTTTTAAAACATCATGCTCGTGTTTTGTATATTGATATCGATGTGCATCACGGTGATGGTGTTGAAGAAGCCTTTTATTTCACTGATAGGTAGGTATTCTTTGAATTTAATATCCATGTTTAGAAGTTGGACAATAAGGGCGATAGAAGCAATGGTGTTGATCGTAAAGTAAAAATTTCAATCAGCTCACACTCAGCTGAATAAGAGTATTAGGCTTTAGTATGTGCAAATTTTAATACCAGTGAACTTGTAGGGAATCAAATTTTTTATTGTAGCTGTTACACTGGCTTGGGACTCTAATCGAATCTTCATAGTTTAACATGGCAGGGTGATGACTGTTAGTTTTCACAAGTTTGGAGACAAGTTTTTTCCTGGAACCGGTGATGTCAAGGTGAATTAAAGTTTCTTTTATATTTTTAGCCTTGTTATCATTATTATTGCAGTAGATAAACACTTGTAACTTCATTCTAATATGTCATGTATTTATATTGCTAAGGTAGTCTGCAATGAAGGATATCATATATATTCTATTTCTAAAACAAAATTGCTCTTATATATATACTACCTCGACAGATAAAACATGCAGTTATGTCTTTCTTGGAAATCTATGTTGTTACTCATCAATTAGAATCGTTTCCTATTATGACCAATCTTCAAAACTAGCTCTATGTTGAAAACTTTGGCTTAAAAGAATAACCAGACTTTTCAGGTCGTTAAAAGAGAATTGGTGCACCTGTTTTGGGGTAGCTTTATGGATCTTTAAATCCAAATATTTCAGCAATTTTGCTTTTTCTTATTTACTGGAATCTTTGGATGTAGTTATTGTAGTTTCACTATTCTTTTTGTAACCAAAGATGAACTCTTATCCTTTGTACTGCTGATAGCTGGCTTTGTCCAGGTTATGTCTAGATAACTTCCCTTTCCATTGTTATTGAAATATCCAAGTGATGTCGTGGAAACTTGTTCTTTGCTTCTTAAAAGGATTCAGGAGAGAGGGAAGGCAAGTTTTATGCCATTAATGTTCCACTCAAGGATGGAATAGATGACAATAGCTTCACTCGTCTTTTCAAAACTGTAAGTCTGTTCGAATCACCTAAGCGCAAGATTACTGTTGATGTATATTGTTGTTTGTGTGTGATGTCAACTACAATAAGCCTAATTGTTTGCTTTTATATGTATATATTTTCCGAAATTCCAATTTTGTAGATTATTTCCAAGGTTGTTGAAACGTATCGACCAGGTGTCATAGTCCTCCAGTGTGGAGCAGATTCACTAGCTGGAGATCGCTTAGGCTGCTTCAATCTTTCCATTGATGGTGAATATCATTTCTTGACAAAACTTTCTTCTCCGATTTTATTATTTTTAAGTTTCTGTGCAGTTTGCATGTTGGAACGATATTAAGTGATGTCTCTTGATGCTTCTTACAGGTCATGCTGAGTGTGTTAAGTTTGTGAAGAAATTCAACTTGCCCTTACTGGTATGTGGTGCCTATTCTTTGTTATTGTAGACTGGGTGGGTCAGTAGTTGTCATTGCCATCATTTGGCTCACGGCTCACAAGAATATGGTATCTGTGCAGGTTACTGGAGGTGGCGGATACACAAAAGAGAATGTTGCTCGGTGTTGGACTGTTGAAACTGGAGTTCTTCTAGACACAGAGCTTCCAAACGGTATGTCAAGTTTCTTTTTTCTCTTTTTACTTTTTGATAGGAGAAAAAATGTTGGGTTCTGCTCTATTCAATTTATAAAAGTTTTTTCTTTTCTTTTTGGTATAATTTTATCTTTTTGCAGAGATCCCCGACAACGATTACATTGAATATTTTGGGCCAGAATATTCATTGAAGATTCCACATGGGCATATAATAGTATGTCACTTCAGAACTTCTATGTTATTGAGGTTGTTATATTTTTTCTGGTACATTACATAGAGATACTGTCCTTACTATATTTATTTTTCTTTTGCGGGCAGGATAATGCAAACACGAAATCGTATCTTAGTACAATCAAAGTGCAGGTGTTGGAGAATCTTCGTCACATTCAACATGCTCCTAGTGTACAAATGCAAGAGGTAAGCATTGAGTAGCAACTAAGATGGTTCATGGTCGATAAATTCTTCGCGCAAGCTTTAGTAAGATGGTTCATCATGATAAATTTTGCAGGTTCCTCCGGACTTCTATATCCCTGATTTTGATGAAGATGAGCAGAACCCAGACGAGCGAGTGGATCGTAAGTGAAAATAAATAAATAAAAAATTCAAAAAATCACAGCAACACACACACACTTTTGTACTAACATGGTGAAAATGACTTGTTATCAGAACAAACCCGGGACAAGCAAATCCAGCGGGAGGACGAGTATTATGAAGGAGACAATGATCATGATCAGAACACTGAAGATGTGTAAAGCTTTCCTTTTATTGAATTGTAGTAGTAGTGTAGGACTTTAGGGTGGGATTGGAATGGATAGGACATGTGTGCACAAAACAAAATGATAGTTGTTATTCATATTTTGTCTTGCCCTATAACTGTAAAAACTGAATTGGTAGAGCTGAGGTTTATCATATATGTAATTTTGTCTTCAATGTACTAGTTAGAGAGAGAGAGAGAGAGAGAGAGAGAGAGAGAGAGAGAGAGAGAGAGGCAAGGACTATCATCTTGATTTTTCTATTATGTGTATGTTTTGTAATGTTGTTAAAATTGTTTCATTTTCTTAATTTTTTTTAATGTCTCAATTACTTGGATCATTTGATGATGTCCAGCATATTTTTATAAAGAACAACATGTAACATGTATGTACACACACACACTCAAATTATCTATGGTTGGTTTTCATTTTTAGTTTAAAAGGTGTCAATTGGTTTTGGTTGACAAAATATATTATGCAGTGATTTGATTTTGGTACATATGTTTTGTAGTGAGTTGTTTGAACCAACAATCTCATCTCATCCTTTTTGTTAATCCAAATTATATTAATGTTGAAATTAATTCATTAATTTTGATGAATTAAATAAAATGTGAAACGACGTCGTTGGGGTGATGTATAATTATAAGGTTAGAAACGTGACCAAGTCAAGGGCTACAAATAGCAAAGTCGTTTGGAAAGCGAGAAAAGAAAATATGATATGATATATAATGAATTGAATTGAATTGAATTGAATCAATAGGACACTGCCATCTAAAACTGCCTAATTGGATTTCTGTAATCTCATAATTCATAATAGTAATAATATGGATAAGAATAGGATCATTTTCCTTTTTGTACTATACTATTTCCATTTCCATCTTTATCTTTTTCCTTTTCCATGGATAAAATAATATGAAATGAATCTCATCTCATCTCATCTCAGGTACCTACCTCTTAATGTTTCTTTGCAATTATATATTTATTGTGTTGATGTTTGATGTGTCTTAACATTCTTTTGTTTAGATAACTAATTGGAAAAAAACCAATCTTTGGTTTGGACAAAGCAAAGGACAATGGCAGAAACTCTTCTATCTAAGGCTTATCCTCTCTTTAACAATAGACCCTTTTATGTTAAATCTACTCTCAATCCAAGAGGATTGATATTCCATCACCATCATCATCGTCAAGGCCTTCAGACTAGTGATTGGTATAGCAATAATAGTAATAGGTTGAGTTGTAAATGTGATAGAAAAATAAGAGAGAATAAAGTTAGTTTGATGATTGAGGATGAAGCTTGGAATTTACTAAAGGAATCCATTGTATATTACTGTAACAATCCCATTGGTACAATTGCTGCTGCTAATGATCCCAACACCACAACAACTCTTCTCAACTATGATCACATCTTCATTCGTGATTTCATACCTTCTGCAATAGCTTTTCTTTTGAAAGGAGACTATGATATTGTCAAGAACTTCATACTTCACACCCTTCAATTACAGGTACAACTCAACTCATACCAACAACATTAATAATTGCCATTTCTTTGTTTGAGTTTTGATTATTGTTTGTTTGTGTTTTATTAGAGCTGGGAGAAAACTATGGATTGTCACAGTCCTGGTCAAGGCCTCATGCCTGCAAGTTTCAAAGTCAGGACTGTTCCACTAGAATTGGAAGGTGATGATTATGCAACTGAAGATGTGTTAGATCCCGACTTTGGGGAAGCTGCAATCGGTCGTGTCGCCCCAGTTGATTCCGGTAAGTAAGTAGTTCAACTTCGTCACAAATAATGGCAGAAAATATATGATGGGAATGGGAGACATTGTTGCCCTCAACACTCTTAGTTAACGGTCTTTCTTTATAATCTCGGGCGGGAATCAAGTTTCCTTTCATGTACATCATACAAACCTCCAATTTCAAATCATACTTAAAATGTCGAACATTTTCTGTAAGGTTGTGTCAATTTCAACCATCAACATCATACTTCTTTCGCTTTTAAAAATTCTAATTCAACACCCCCAAACACTATAATAGAGTACAAGCACAAACACAGTTGAGAATGATCTTTCGGTTACAATTTAGGATTGTGGTGGATTATACTACTAAGAGCATATGGAAAAAGCTCTGGGGACCTGTCAGTGCAAGAGAGAGTTGATGTCCAAACAGGAATAAAAATGATTTTGAAGCTGTGTCTTGCTGATGGTTTCGATATGTTCCCGACATTGTTGGTCACGGACGGCTCTTGCATGATAGATCGTCGTATGGGAATTCACGGCCACCCTTTGGAGATTCAGGTAACTAACTTAACTGCTTTATGCAGTGTATGGTAAGATGTATGAGGTTTCATCTTAAAATTAATTGGCATGTCTGCGCTGTACAGGCATTGTTTTACTCGGCTTTGTTGGGTGCTCGGGAAATGCTTACACAAGAGGATGCATCATCAGCTGACCTCTTAGAGGCTCTTAACAACCGTCTAGTTGCTCTATCGTTCCATATCAGAGAATACTATTGGATTGATTTGAGGAAACTGAATGAAATCTACAGATACAATACAGAGGAGTATTCCTATGAGGCTGTCAACAAGTTCAACATCTATCCTGATCAGATTCCCTCCTGGTTGGTGGAGTTTATGCCGAGTAAAGGAGGCTATTTCATCGGAAACCTGCAGCCGGCTCACATGGACTTTCGTTTCTTTTCTCTTGGAAACTTATGGTCTATTGTGAGTAGTATTGCAACACTTGATCAATCAAATGCCATATTGGATCTCATTGAATCAAAATGGTGTGAACTAGTTGCAGACATGCCTCTCAAGATATGTTATCCTGCTCTTGAAGGACAGGAATGGCGAATCATAACAGGAAGCGATCCCAAGAACACGTACGTGCGCATTGTCTCTCTTCGCTACAACCGATCCGCCCTTGTCAATTCTTCATGCTCTAACTTGGTTTTTTGTTGCAGCCCTTGGTCTTACCACAATGGAGGTTCTTGGCCAACATTACTTTGGCAGGTAAAAACTAACTTGAGATGATGATGATGATTGAAGTACCTCATATATCTTTTGTTAGAGTTCTCTAAGATTTTCAAGTAGTTAAGCTAACTGAAAAATTTAAAAGTGGTTTTTTGTTTTTAAAATTGTCTTTTTTAGAATTGAGAACAGTAGTTTTTAAAATACAAGACGTGTTTGGCTAATTTTTTCAAAAACTCTAGTAAAAAATCTTCAATATTCCACACTTTAACACGAACTCACCCTCACCACAACCACAACACGAATTTTGGACTTCGACCTCAGACCCTGGCCCCAGACCAAGCCCCAGACCAAGGCACGGTCTGGGTTCGAGGCTGAGTCCAAGGCAGGAGTTCGAGTTCAAGGCCAAGGCAGGGGTTCGACTCGGACTTCGGGTCTGGGGTCTGAGGCTGAGGTCGGGGTCCGCATTCCAAACCCGGATATGTGAGAGAAAATATATAAAAAAAAATATACATTAAACAAAAGGATAAAAATTATTTTTGAAATAAAAAACTATTTTTTGATTTTTTATTTTTTCTAACTCAGATTTTTTGAAAAATGCTTTTAAAAAAATTTGGTCGAATACCCTATTGGTTTTTAAAATGTAATTTTCTTTTTTTAAAAAGTGAAAACAATTTTTAAATTGTGAAGTTAAACACCTTTTAAGATTCAGGCTCTTAACCTTCATCTAGTTCTTCAAACAAATAAAGACTTTTCACTTATAAAGCAAAAGAGAAATTTGAATAAGGTTTCTAACCATCTTGATATTGGTTTGATTGTAGATTTTCTAATCATAAACTTAATAAATTCTCATCACCAAGTTCTCTATTTGTTATCTTCTCATGAAACTAATAGATACTATTATTTTGGATTGACTCAGCTTACTGTGGCATCTATAAAGATGAATAGACTTGAAATTGCCAGAAAAGCCATTAAGGTCGCTGAAAAACGTATTGCTAGTGACAAGTGGCCTGAATATTATGACACCAAGCAAGCGCGATTTGTTGGAAAGCAGGCACGCCTATTTCAAACTTGGTCGATCGCTGGATATCTTGTGGCAAAGCTCCTTCTTGCCGATCCAAGTGCAGCAAACATACTTGTGAATGAAGAAGATTTGGAGCTCGTGAATGCGTTCTCTTACATGATCAGCGCTAATCCGAGGAAAAGGCGTGCATTGAACAAACATAGCTTTGTTGTATGAAAGTGCATGTGTGTTTAATGAGGTTTTATAGTGAAGAGAGATGCCTCAACAATTTTGAGTAAAGTTGCATCCAAGACATAAGAGTTGAAATTATAGAAAATTCAAGATTGAGTTCATCATGATAGCCCAAAATTTCATTGGAACATATCAAAACAAGGGTTGTTGGTGTTGGTGCTAAAACAAAACTTTCTGCTAAAAAATTCCAATTTTTGTTAGTATTACATTTGAATAATGTCAAGTGAGGTGAAGTGTTGTTTTAACGTAAATAATAAAATGGATATGATGAAAAACAATGAATAAATCATCCAATATTTGTATTGTAGGCAGAGACTTTGATTAGGTCATTTTAATTTTCTAATTAAGATAAAATACAACACAACAATCCCCTGAATATTGATGATGCAAATAGATAATAATAATAAAATGAGTTAAAAGTAATATATATGATTAGCAAGAATAGGAATAGGAATAATTTGATCACAAAGCCAAAACTAAGGAGTGACCAAAATTGACATTATGTTTTGTTTTGTTTCTTTTCTTGCTTAGATGTTTTTGTTCTCTGCCAATATGCTATCAAGCAATGATTCACAAGCATCTTCAAGTATATCCAAAACCTGTCACAAATAAAATAAATAAATTTAATCCTCCATACCTTAGCTTAGCTTTTTCTATCAATTCAATTACAACAAGTGTAAAAACAATGAGAAGAAGAAGAAAAAAGGTCAAGAGAATTTGAGGGTCTAAAAAATGCTAAGGGACAGTGTCAAACACTACATGTGAAGTGGCATACCATTAATATCAGGTTCCATACATTTTAATTTAATAAGTAATATAATAAGAAACTGCCAATCACTTACAATCCAAAGTTTTCGTATCCTATTTGTGAGGCTTAATATTTGAAATACAACATAGAACATATACCCTCTGTTTTCTTCTTTTTCTTCGTGCCAAATAATCAGAAGAAATGACTTTTTTACCATAAAACGAAATCTTCTCCTCTTCACTCCCTTACATCGGTATCGGTATGGTATTGGAAGTGCCCAATACCAATGCTTAATACCAAAACTCATCTAACTAACTACTCATCAATATTATATATACATACATAATAGAATTAGACACAATAATCTTGTTTTGTTCGATTTCAATAGTAATACAAAATAAATTACCTTGTCAAAGCCTTCTTGTCCACCATAATAAGGATCTGGAACTTCTGTTTCATCATGTCTCTTACAATAAGAACACATTAACTTAACCTGCATCCACCAACCAATTTTGCTAAACTAACAATACCAAACTCCAAATTTTGCTAGAATAACCTCATTCAATTCAATTTAAGAAATTTGAATAAATAGAGGTGGCAATCTGGGTCAGACACGATAACTAGACTCGAAACTTGCACAAAACAAATAAGTTTGAGTTATTTTTGAGTTGACAAGCGTAACTCAAAAAATGACACGATAATAAGCTATGCGAGAGTCTACACTCTTAAATTTAGTATATTTATTACAATACAAATTACATTTTTTTTTTTTAGTTGAATAAGACAAACATATTCATAAAAAATATGTTATAACAAGAATGTAAACATATTAAGCTTATTATAAAATATGTTAATGAGTTGAGAAATTAATCAAAATTATGCATAATTTAAACGGGGTTTGAATTTGACATTTACTTATAATACTAAAAACGACACAAACACGAATTTCCACTCCTAAATTCAATTCAATTAACATAAAAAAAAAAGAGCAAAGTTTGAGTTAAGAAAAAGAAGAAGACCTTGTTATGAGCATCCTCAGGCAAAGGGTCTTTAAACTTCCACCTATTAAAAGCTTCAATTATATCATCTACACAAAACCACAAAGTTCATTCCTTTTTAGTCCAAAACGACAATAAATAACCAGAAACGACAATCATATAAAATCAAAAGGCAACCTTTATTCTGGTTATCCATGGCGAGAATCAAATCAAAGTCGACAAAATCAGAGGGTCGGATTGGTCTTGACAATGAAGTTATGCGAATCCCTCGGCTCTTAGCGGTTCCCCTCATTCTGGGGTCTGCTTGGCTTCCCTCGTGGTAATTAATGGTGCCGGCTGAGTCAATCTTGAACTTGGATTCCAAACCCCTTTTCTTGACCAAATCGGTGAAGACTCCTTCGGCAGCTGGGCTACGGCAAATGTTGCCCAGACACACAAAGAGAACAGAGAAGGGTTTGGTGTCTGTGTCTGTTTCTGTAGAAGCCGCCATGGACATGGAAGCACCTGCTGATGATGATGATGATGAGAATTGGGATTTGGAATGGAGAGATGGGAAATGGGTATGAGTAGGAAGAGGAAGAAGAAGGAGGAATGGAGATGGAGAGAGAGAGGGGTAGAATGGTAATTGTGGAGTTGTTGTTATTGTTGTTGTTGTTGGGTTCAGTCTGTATTGGAAATGTAATGCCTTCATTTTTGAAGAATTGAAGAGACCCAAAATTTGGATGATTTAAATTTAATAAATAAATGGATTTGGATTGGCAAAGCAACAAAATATGTCCACAAAAATGGGCCACTAACATAAATACTTATTTTTAGTGGAAGATTTTTCTTTGGCCAATTATTATTAATAAGCGTAATCTGTCACGTATTCATTTAAAACGATTGACAACTGATAATTTATGCATCATCAAATTAAAGATGTTATTAAAGTGCAAACATAAATACCTAAGTTTTGGAGGACACATCCCAACAAATCTTTTCACTTTTTAATTTCATTTTGCCTCCCACATTATATCCTAAATTCTAGTAATAATAATTATTACATTATTTTAGAAGCAAGAATACTAGTAAGTGTGGTAATCTGGTTCCAACATGATAATTCGATTCGAAACTCGCACGAAATAAACAAGTTTGAGTTTGTAATAAATAAATTTAAATTAATTTCAAGTTGACACGGCTAAGATCAGATTAGGTATAAACAGTTCAAATTTTAATTTTTGACACGATTAATAAATGAGTCAAGTTTAGATTTCACATTTGTTTTTAAACTAAAATCTTGACACGACACATGAATACGAATTGCTACTCCTAAATTTTAGTTCATTGTAAATGCCTAAAAGCCAACTGTTTAACTTAAACTATGCCAATAAGAGATACTAAAAAGTTTAGGGAATTTGTGAATATGATGTTATGTTACAACAACAATGCACAAAAAAAACATATATCAATCAACAAAGTTGTTATAGAACAAAAGCAGAATTTGGTTTTACCATTGTTGATTGTGTTGCACACTCTTAACAAAATCAGACTACAATACATAATGACTGACTTTGTATCAAAAGTATGTTTCTTGTTTCTTGCTTAAGAAACATAAAAGTACAATGAAAACTGACTTTGTATAGAATCATAAATCATATAAGAATATTAAGATTGCACTGACAATAATGAATAAAGGTAAGACCCCAATTAGTGAAAGAAATTTAATTTGGCTTGGGTCACCTTCTCATGCTACAAAATTTATTATTACACAATCTTCCCAAAGGACAATCCAATAGAATAATTATAAACCAAACTCAAGAACAAGGCATCATTTCCAATACTAGAGCACCAGCACATCTCAGAGCTCGTTAAAAACAGCGAAAAGATCACCATGGATGTAATCATTATCAACCAAGCTGACCAAGAAATAGCTATTCTCCACCTGAAAGATCAAAACACAAACACAATCGAGTTCATGTCATGCTTGAACAGAACAGAACATAACTTAACAGTGTAGCGGGAAAGAAAGAACCAACCAACCTCTTCGAGAATTTTTCTAGAAGGGTCGGCCTCATCAGAGTACAAGCGAGCCCATCCTCTAGACCAGATCTCAAAGGCCTCATCCTTCCATACCACAAAGCTGGTAGGATCCACAACAGTTGGCTGAATAATTTCCTTTCCAGGGAACACTCCCCATGTTACAGCATTCACACAAGTTCCATCAACATTTGACAACCAGTGTCCTTGTTTGTTCACAGCCATGTAGGTTAGTGATGGGAAACCCCTGCTGCATTTCTCGACAAGGGCGTTCAACAAATCCTTACTGCAAAAAAACTCAAGATATGCCTTCTGATACACATATCCTCCTGGCCCACCCCATCCTATTTGAACAAACAAACTCATGTTATGTTAGCCATGGGAGTAAGTACTGATATCCAGATAACATTATTAACTGCTTGCTTACCAACTATTGGGGAATCAGATTTTTCAGCGTTTATTGCCGGTTGGCTATTCACAGTCAGAAAACCCTTTCCATTAATTTTCACCAGCTGTTCATTTATGATCTTTGTCTCAGGCTGAAGTCCATCTAATTCTGACCAAGGACTGCTTTTCAACTTTCCAAGACATAATTTCTTGAATTGCTGATAAGTAAACAATACAGTACAAGACATAATATGTTACCATTTGTTAAAATTAACTTGCAATAAAAATAAGAATAGCTGCAATTCATTCTGCTAAGGGAAACAACAAACACACCTCATGAATATCTTCTACACTCTTCAAAGGGATGTTCCATTCTTCTGCAAGTTTTTTGTCACGGGAACGTGGTCGCATAAACTGTTGTGGAAAAGAATATGTAACACAGAAATTAACTAATTAAAAAGACAGAAATAAAAACTAAAGAAACCATCTAGACAAGCCCCATATGTGACATGACCATCAGGCTTCGTGGGATTAAATGCACAATCAGAGTTGCATACTAGACCTCCCTTACGTAAAATAGCTAATTTTGTAGCAATTGATACTACATATAACTTGAAAAAAAAACTATAGGTGCAGCAAGTTTGGACAGTCAGCATGGCTATTAATGAACAGAACAGATATTTATGGTACTAGGAATTTTCAGTGACATACCTGATAATCAGTTAGGGCCCCATATGAAGGATTGCGAGAATCCCCCCATCGTCCTTGTGGGTACTGCTCCCAGCCAGAAGTCCTTGATATGTAGCTCTTCGGGCGGTTTGCCCTATAATTATCGGAGAGAAAGATAACAGTCTCAATATTTGACAACTAAGCACTTAGCCAAAAGGGGAAGTTTGACAAATTGCCTACCAGAATATCGGGCGGACATCTTCTTTGACACGGAAAACATTAGCAGGGCGTCTCCAAGGAAGGGGCCTGGATATTTTGCGTTCCTCAATCAAGCCAAGATTCTGCCAAGATATGATACTAGGATATTATTAATAATCTAAACATTGGCATTTCAAAATCATTCCAATGTGCAAAACCATAAGGATTGAGAAATAACCATTAGTATAGCCAATGCTGATTTCTCCATGTTAAGAGTGTAAAGATGCAATGTTTTTATGCCACTGGCTAAAATCTTCTTGCACATTTCGGTTCCAAGGTGAATTCCATACGCTCTCACAGCTTCATCATTGTCCTTAATAGGCTCCAGGGCAGCAGTGACCTCAGATGGTATCTATAATGAATGAACATATAAATCCAAAACATCATAAGCATTGGCTTGTTAGCACTTATGATTTCAGTTCAATTAGCAATAGGAGCATACCCTTGTTTTGCAAAAGCCAGTCATGCGTATAAAGCCTTTGTAGTTGTTGATGGGCATAATTCCAGGAACAATGGGACAAGTAATTCCCATTTGGCGACAGTCATTGACGAATTTCAGGAAAATGTCGGTGTCATAGAATAGCTGAGTGACTATCAAATCAGCTCCTGCATCAATCTTTCTTTTCAAATAAGCAAGATCGTTCTGGTATGCTTCCAGTGAAGCCACGCCATCAGGGCCAATTGCATCCGGATGAGCCTCTGGATAACCAGCAACAGCAACACCAAAGTAGTCACCATACTTGGCCCGAATATGCTCAACCTGGAGAGATGAGATAATGATTGATTGAATTACATAGATAGAGATCAATGGGGATAGATATCATGAATCATAGATGGGGGACATGACATACGAGATCAAGAGCACAAGCAAAGCCGCCTTGGATTTGGACAAACTTGTCCTGGCCGTGAGGAGGGTCACCACGGAGAGCAAGGACATTCTGAAGACCATTGGACTTGATGGTGGAGAGGGCATGGTCAATCTTGTCTACAGGCATGTTGGTGCAAGTGAGATGCATCATGCTCTCAACGCAGACAGTGTTCTGCATTCGGTTGGCAATGTCAAGGGTAAGATCGGCGGTGGAGCCTCCAGCACCCCAAGTAATGTCACAGAAGGAAGGGCCGTGGGCAACCATTCTCTCCATCCTCTCGAACAGGTTGTCCACTCCTTCCTCAGTCTTGGGTGGGAAGAACTCGAAGGAGAACAACACCTTGTCATTGCTACGCTCCTGGATCTTGTCTATCACCTTCATCTTTCCCCCTCAATTAAAACCAATCAGCTATAGCAAGTACAGTCAAATAATACCAAAATAAGTATCAATCAAGAAAAAAAGAAAAAGAATTCTCATTTGATACCAGATGAAGGTACCAACCAAAAATGACCAGAATCCACCAAAAAGGGTAACATAAAAATCCATCAAAACATTAGAAGAAAGATTTCATAGACGGTTGGTATGTAGTATGTACTATGCAGTGAGATGGGTTTGTTGACCAAACTGACAACAAAGAAAGCACGGTTGTAACAAACAACAATAACATGGTGTTAGTATAGTTGAGTCAGCTTGTTGAGTTAGTTATCTGTTATAACTAACTTTGTAACTGTTTTCTAAAGTCTGTTACGTTTTAGTTTTCTCTCTTCCTCTTGTATATAAACACATTAAGAATTGTCAAGAAAAACAAGTTCTGGTTTTAACCTTTCATACACTCTGTTTCTTTTTTCTCTGGTTCCTTGTTACTCTGTTTCTCAAGTTTCATATTCTGAAACTCTACATGGTATCAGACGCCCTTGACTAGCGTCATCAATGGAGTCTACCTCCTCCGATCCTGCTCCGGCCACCAGAACTTCTGCCTCTGCAATGCCAAACCAGTTGCACTCCAACTGGAATCCCTTCTCTCACTCTCTAACCTCTGTTTTGACTGTTAAACTCGATCGTACTAATTTTCTTTCTTGGAAATCTCAGGTGATCCCTACTGTGATCGGACATGATCTGGATGAGATTTTACTTGCTGGTACTCCTCCTCTGCAAAATCTTTTAACCGGAGAACCAAACCCTGAGTACAATCAGTGGAAAAGAAAAGATCAATTGCTCCTGTCATGGCTCCGATCGTCCATGTCCGAAGGTGTTCTTGCCTCGGTGGCGTGTTTCTCCTCCTCCCACGCAGTCTGGCGTGCACTTGAACAGAAATTTTCAAGTCAATCTAAAGCAAGACTGCTTCAGCTCAAGAATCAGTTCTCAACGATTCGCAAAGGAGGTCAAACTATATCGGACTATGTTGATAAAGTCCAAGCCATTGCCGACTCTCTTGCAGTGGCCGGCTCTCCGATTCTTGATCAAGATCTCATCCTGCAGCTACTCAATGGTCTCGGACCAGAGTACGATCCTGTCGTCTCAGGGATCACTGCTCGTAGTGACTCACTGACCTTTGAAGAAGTTCAGGCACTATTACTCTCCCATGAGAGTCGCCTGGAACATCACAGCTCTCTCACAGATCACTCCATGAAGCTTCAAGCCAACATAGCATTCACTGGTTCAAGAACCAATGCTTACCGCCCACCTCAATTCTCCAAAACTGGTGCCCGATCTAACTTCAGGAGCCATAATCCCCCAAATCGACCTTTATGCCAGTTGTGTCTCCGTTATGGCCATACAGCACCAGTTTGTCATTATCGTTTTGACAAAAACTGGGTTACTCCTAAACCTGGTTCATCCACAAACCCTCCAAATCAACCTCCTCCCAAAGCCTTCCTTACAGAGCATGAATTTGACTACGATCCTCAAGCCTTTGCTGCATCTTTTGTGCCTGACTTTGGGGATGACTCAGGCTGGTTTGTGGACACGGGGGCTACCAATCATGTAACAAATGACATTGGCCATCTTGATTCAGCAACTGTCTACCCAGGATCAGAAGGGCTTGCTGTTGGTGACGGTAAGAAACTCCTCATCTCCAATATTGGTCTTGCCTCCTTACCTGCATCTAATAGCCAATCTTTAACATTACAATCTGTTCTTCATGTACCTGCAATCACTAAGAACTTAGTTAGTGTATCTCAACTAACTAATGATAATTTTGTGTTTCTTGAATTCCACAAATCATGTTGCTTTGTCAAGGACAAGCAAACAGGGAAGGTGTTGCTCAAGGGGACTCTTAAAGATGGACTTTATGTGCTAGAAGAATGCTCACAAAATTCGACTAAGGAAAGGCAACAATGTGGTGTGTCTAGTGGTCATTATCCTACTGCTATGAGTTGTACAAGTTCTTTACAGTTTCCCAATGTAAACAACAACATTATGTGTAATTCAACTCAGATCAATAAAGCTAATGATTTTCCATCTCATTCCTATCCTCCCACTGTGTTACAGACTAATACCACTACTGACATAAATGTTTGGCATCACAAACTTGGCCATCCATCTCCCACTATTCTCCAAAAGATACTTACAAATATTAACCACAAAGCCAATACACAATCCCTTTCCTTTTGCCATGCATGTCAACTTGGCAAGAGCCATAAACAACCATTCTCTAGCACATATTCCAAAGCCACTCAACCCCTTGAGCTCATTCATACAGACCTATGGGGACCATCCCACATCAAATCCAAAGATGGTTATCTCTACTATATTCATTTCATTGATGATTATAGTCGATATACCTGGATTTATCCACTTGTGCAAAAGTCTCAGTCCTTAGACATCTTTGTCAAATTCCAAGCAATGGTAGAGAAACAGTTCAATTTACCTATCAAGAAAGTTCAGGCTGACTGGGGAGGAGAATACAGACCTTTCTCGCGGTTCTTGAGTGACCAAGGAATCCACTTTCAACATCCATGTCCCAAAACCAGTGAGCAAAATGGGCGTGCAGAGCGTAAACACAGGCATATTACAGAAATGGGGTTAACTATTCTTGCTCAATCTGGTTTAGAATTCAGCTACTGGTGGCATGCATTCCACACTGCTGTATTTCTCATAAACAGGTTGCCAACACCTGTCCTTAACTACAGCAATCCAATGGAGACTTTACTGGGACAAAAACCTGACTATACCTTCATCAAACCTTTTGGATGTGCCTGTTATCCACATCTCAGGCCATACAACAGGTATAAAATGGAGTTTCGAACTCAACAATGTGTTTTCCTTGGATATTCTTCTTCACACAAAGGATATCTTTGTGAAAATCCTGAAGGAAGGCTATTCATTGCACGACATGTGGTTTTCAATGAAAAATTGTTTCCTGCATCTATAAAGCACCAACCAGTACAGGTAACTTCAGACCATGCTTTTCCTTTTGCTCAGTTCTCAGTTTCTAATAATAAACCCTGTACTAGTACCCCCTATAACACTCCTCACCATGCTTCTAATATTGACCCTGCGTGTCATGTACCTGCTGCTTTCCCAACCACTCAACCAACCACTGCAACAGTTGTACCTCCTACCTCGAATACAGCTACTGATCTTGCACTTGTCCCTGTCAATACCAGAAATAACAATACCCCTCTACCAAACACTGAACCATCTTTTATACAACAAAACATCTCTCCTCAACCACCAGATATTACCATTCCTCCTACAGAAGCACAAAGTGTAAACCCACCTGTAGCCCTGCCTGCCCCTACCCGAACCCATCCTATGCGCACAAGACTACAAAATGGCATCTCCAAACCCAAATCCTACATAGCTACTAAACATCCTTTACCTGAGTCTTTATTACCCTCTGAACCAAAGTCCTTGAAAGCAGCCTTAGCCGATTCTAAATGGCACAATGCCATGAGTAATGAGATCTGTGCTCTGAAAAAGGCAAAAACATGGAAGCTAGTTCCCTATGAGCCTCACATGAATGTCATTGGTTGCAAGTGGATTCATAGGGTGAAGTTGAATAAAGATGGGTCCTTGAACAGATATAAGTCAAGATTAGTTGCCAAGGGTTATTTGCAAGAGGCTGGGATAGACTTTGAGGAGACATTCAGTCCTGTGGTTAAACCCACAACTGTTCGAACTGTGCTATCCTTGGCTGTTACACACAACTGGAATGTATCTCAATTTGATGTTAGTAATGCTTTTTTGAATGGTCCATTAAATGAAACAGTATACATGTGCCAACCTCCAGGATTTGAGGACTCTACTCACCCTACTCATGTGTGTAAGTTGGAAAAAGCTTTATATGGTCTTAAGCAGGCCCCACGTGCTTGGAATGATAAATTGAGACAAACTCTTGTCTCTTGGGGTTTTCAAGGTTCTAGAGCAGATAGTTCTTTGTTTGTCTATGGGACAGGAGCTAATATTGTGATCTTATTGGTATATGTCGATGACATATTAATTACAGGTCCCAACACAACTCTCATCTCCAAACTTATCTCAGATTTGAATAAATCCTTCTCCTTGAAAGATCTTGGTCCTATACATTATTTTTTAGGAGTTGAGGTTTATAGAGATCACTCTGGTATGTACCTGTCTCAAACGAAGTATATCACTGACTTGCTGGTGAAATTGCACATGGAGGGAGCCAAAGCAAGTCCTAATCCTACTAGCACAAGTGTTAAATTGTCCTTAGCAGAGGGGGAACCATTTGAAGACACCAAACTTTACAGAAGCACCCTAGGTGCCCTGCAATATCTGTCTCTTACCCGTCCTGATGTGGCCTTCATAGTCAATAAGCTTAGCCAATTTCTTCATGCTCCTACATCAACCCATTGGGAGGCATGTAAGAAACTGCTAAGGTATTTGAAAGGTACTATAAAAGATGGTCTTTGGCTCAAACCATCATCTGCTATGACTCTCCAAGTGTATTCGGATGCTGATTGGGCGAGTTGCTTGGATGATCGTCGATCTACTGGAGGATACTTAGTGTTCCTAGGGGACAATCTAGTGAGTTGGTCGGCTAAGAAACAACAAGTAGTAGCCAGGTCTAGTACAGAGAGTGAGTTTAGAGCATTGGCTAATGCTGCAGCAGAACTTAAGTGGGTTCGATCACTGTTGTATGAGCTTCAAGTGTCCATAGATCAGCTTCCAGTCATCTGGGTGGACAATCAAAGTGCCACTGCCTTAGCAGCCAACCCTGTATTTCACGCACGATCCAAGCACATCGAGATCGACCTTCATTTTGTCAGAGACCAAATACTTGACAAACAAATTTCAGTTCGATATGTCCCTTCTTTGGATCAAGCTGCTGATGTTCTGACCAAGGCTTTATCAACAGAGAGATTTCTATACTTAAAATCCAAACTAAAAATGGTGTCCACACCATTTAGTTTGAGGGGGGATGTTAGTATAGTTGAGTCAGCTTGTTGAGTTAGTTATCTGTTATAACTAACTTTGTAACTGTTTTCTAAAGTCTGTTACGTTTTAGTTTTCTCTCTTCCTCTTGTATATAAACACATTAAGAATTGTCAAGAAAAACAAGTTCTGGTTTTAACCTTTCATACACTCTGTTTCTTTTTTCTCTGGTTCCTTGTTACTCTGTTTCTCAAGTTTCATATTCTGAAACTCTACACATGGTTTCAAAACTTGATAAGAGCTATACTATACAATACATGATTAAGTTAAGAATGTGAGATATCAGATAAAAGCTTACTGGAGTTTCCCTATGATGTGAGGTGTTAACTTAACAGTGAATTCGTTGTACTACTATCAAATCAAATCAAACCAAATCAAATCAAATGTATGAAAGACTAAAACTTGTATTGATTTGGTTGCTCATTCATTCATTCATTGTTAGATCTGAGATGAAATCTTATACAAAGGAGAATTAGCTAAAGTTAAAGTTAGGAGTTGTATATGTATTATGTATATATACAATACATGAAAAGGTAAAGTTAGGATTAAATGATTATAGAATGGAAATGGACACAGAAAAAAGAGAAACCTTTTACGTTGGAATTGGGAGGTGAGTGGGGAGAGTTGCTTGCCGACAGCCAAAGAAGAAGACGAGACGATCTCTGATCTGATCTCTCTGTTATTATTACAGTTGAAGACGTAGACAACGTACCAATTTGGGTTGGGCTTCTTTATTTGGGCCTCATTCGGCCCAATTACAGTTCTTAATCAATAATAACATTTTTATTTTATTTTTGGTTAAATATACAGTATATGGGATTTTATGAGGTTTGTTTGCTTATTTATTTTATTTATTGTAAGAGGTTGTAATTAGCATTTTTCAAATAATTTAGTTCCATTTATTATGGTAGGACTGATGAATTATAAGAAAAGCAACATGCATTATTCTAAAACATATATTTATTGTATAAAAAGAAGACTATAAATTGGGTTTATGGAATGGATTGGTACATAATTTATTTATTTTTTAGAGTGACGTCTTATGGTATACGTCATTTTGTTCTAAATATATAGAAGTTTCATCATGTTTAATTATTAATAATAAATGCAATAATGAATACTTAATTAGTAAATTAGAGCTCATATAGGTACATAGAAAAACTGATATATAGTATTTTTTTTTTTAATTTAATTAGAAATACAAATAATTCCTATTAACAGAAGCTAAAGCTCACCAATATTAATAATTATCCACCTCAATAAACTGGGTAGAGTGTTAGTGAGCATGTGAGAAAGGTTTTTAGCTATAAATACTTTCTCAAGTTTTAGCTTCTCATCTGATATGAAATGGAGCCTAATATAAATGTGAAATGTGATTGGTCCTTTTGTGAAATACTTGATTCTTTTATGGGCTTTTGTAGTAGAGGGAGCCACTGTTAATTGCATCTTAGCCTTCCACAACTAATTTGAGTAGTCATTCTCCTGATATCCAAATCTTCAACATAGTTTGAATCCACATACCCCACAATTTCTGGTTCCTTGGTGTTTGAGTTGTAAGTTGGATGTGTCATTAAGATACACCAGCATCCACTTTAACTGTTTTTCAATGTTCTAGGCCAGGATCACTCATGTACCTACTAATCATACTCATACCATGGCATAAAATTGGCCTAAGGTAGATCATAATGACATTATACTTCCTACAATATTGGTGTAATCAATTCCTTGTCTTTGTTGAGCAATTGGTGTCACAACTTATTTCAAACTCTTTATTCAACATCTATTTTATCTTGCTTACCACTTACTTGCAATAAACATGTCGTTTACTTACTATCTTCCTTTAAGGAAAGCCTTTGGCCACCAATCTGGACTTGAGTTGAGTTGAGTCTCGCCCTTTGCTACCCTCGATATGCCTTCTTTGAATTTTTAGATACACGCTTTGTTCTTCCTGAGAACTGATTTCATCTTTCACTACACTCTCCCATTCTAGCTTCTCAACACTCTTCCTCTTTCGATTAAATTGGTTCTGATTTTGATTATTGTTGCCGTTCGAATTCATTTGCAATTCTAATTCTTATTAGGAAACAACATCCCACTTAAATTGATATGTCTTGCCTTTTCCCCTTATGAACAACTAAATTATATAAGTAATTCTTATTTTGGTCACTATTATTTTTGTTTATAATTTTTCTAACAAAAAATGGAATATCTCTTGACAATAAACATGGAATCTCCATTCTCAACTTCACTAATCATATATATTATCATCATCATATATTGATATTTAAGTTACATTTACACTAATTACTATATAAGCTATATTTTTCAGTTAAAAAAACAAAAGGAAAAAAAAAAAACAAAAAAGCTTGGAAAAGAGCCTATCTTTTCTTCAAGTAAGAAAAGAGAAAAGAGAGGATTCAACTAAAACACCTCAAACTCAGTATTCTCAGATGTACCACCTTCTTCAAACTCCTTACATTTTGTGCCCTCATCATGTTTCTGTGTTGTTGTTGTAGTAGTAACACTACTACCACTTCCAACAACATCAAAAAACTTTGGCAGTTCGGGCGGAATCGCACACCGTATCAACGCCCAATTCAGGCCTTCGAAGAATCGGTGCTGCTTGATCTCTGCAGCCCCCTTCACCGATCCTAAACGGTTCTCGGGATCTTTTATCAACAGGCATTTAATCAGATCCCTTGCGTGGAATGTAACCATAGGACTACTTGGAAACTTGAGACTCTTGGACACGACATTCGCCAATGTATCCTCGTTTCCTGAACCCTTGAACGGGGTCCTACCGTACAAAAGCTCAAACAGAAAGATTCCAAACGTCCACCAATCAACGGAACTACCATGACCCTCGCCTTTAATGATCTCCGGAGCCAGGTATTCATGAGTCCCGACAAAGGAATTTGACCGGGCGCTAGTTGGTTCCACAACGAGCTGTGGCAGCGGGCTCACTTGGGCAGCAAGCTCGGATTTCATCTTGCGGGATTTTGCTGCAGCTGATAAGAGCCTAGGAGTGAAGCAGGAGACCTGCCAGGATGGCTGGAGGCAGAAAGGGTCAATGCAGCTGGATTCGGTGCAAGGACTTGAAGTCTTTTTCGCATGCTCCACTGCTGGAGATGTCGTTTTAAGGAGCATTGGATTGACAACACATCTAAGTGACAAATCAAAATCTGAAAGCATGATGTGCCCATCTTCTCGGACCAGAATGTTTTCAGGTTTTAAGTCTCGGTAAACAACTCCGAGCATGTGTAAATACTCCAGGGCAAGAAGAACCTCAGCAACATAAAACCTGCGAAAAAAGACAAGCGAAAGTTAAGCTCACAACAAGAACCAAATAGTGATTCAAAACTCTACTTAAATGCATTCTAATCACCACATGTATATAAAATCAAGGGGGCTCAAACTTGTTACTCTTCTTAGCTATTTGTTATACATGCATAATGCATTTATCTAAAAAGACCCAATGATTTGTCAACAAGCCTTTATTTTGATGCACACATAGAAAGCATCATAGCTTCTTCAATCTTATGTTTCCAAAAAGTCAAGAGTTAACTTAGATATTTAACTAAGAAGATATATATATATATACACACACATCTACATAGGCACAGAAAACAAGAATTTGATCTTAGAAAAAAAAGATACCTAGCAGCTTGTTCAGAGAAGCTCCGGGTGGTTTGCTTTTGCCGCAATACATGAAGATCCCCACCAGGACAATACTCCATAACCAAGCATGAGAGCTTGTCTGAAACAAAATGGGCATACAGCGTCGGGAGAAAAGGATGATCCAGCATCTGTAGTATCTCTCTTTCCGTTTGGGCCCTTAACATCTTTTTCCTAGTAGCCAAAAACTCATTGTCCATCACTTTCAAAGCAAACAGGCAATTAGTCCCGATTAACTCAGCAAGATAAACAGTCCCAATGTCCCCACAACCAAGCCTCCTGAGCAGCTTAAAGTGCCTCAAACCCAAGTTCCCATATTGTTTCTGAATTTGATGTATGGCTTCCCATCTTACATCTTTTGACATGTGAGGTCTCTTGCCACTGCGGCTTGATCCACTTACACTGCTTTCCTCACTAGTGCTTGTGCAGCTGCTATAGTCGCCAATGCTACTCTTTGAGCTTTGGGAAAACTCCCCTTTTTCTCTTGATATCGATCTCTCATCGCCCTTTCTCACAAGAAATCTAGTTCTGTTACTTGAACTCACATCCCCGACGCTTGAACTTACTTCAATGCTGCTAGCATTTACACTGCTGGACAATGGAGAAGCTTTCCCATTTTCTTCCTTTTCATGCTTTGGAGTACAGACCTGTGTTTGGTTCTCCAAATTACTAGCGTTAGAATTTAAATCAGTGTCCATGTTCCTTTCGTGTGAACCAGAACTACAAGAAACACTCAAATCCTGCTTTACTTTATTCTTGCCAGAGTTCTTGCTCCTGAAGATAAACCGAGGACTACTCGTAAATGATTTGCTTATTTTACTACAGGTGCTGGAGCTAGACAGAGCAGCAGCAGAGTGCAGCTTATCTTTCTGGCTCTTTTGTAAACTCGAAGAATTATTTGAAACCTCAACGGAGGCAGAAGAAACTTCCTCCACGTGTGCAGATTCCTTAATAGTGTGAAGGACTGACAAAGAATCATCAGATTCGTGTTTTCTAGCCTCTGCATTTCTCTCGCTCTTAACTTCAGTTGGCAAAGGAACAATCTCGGTCTGTTGTGGTAATTCGGTCATCCCTGCATCTGGCACCATAGACACAGCCAAAGAAGTAGAAGCTTCAGCAGATGGATTTGATAGCTCTTGCCCAGGAGATGGTATGGTCTCAGGCATCTTCTCAGAAAATTTCGTCGTGTCTGGAACCAAGGATATTTCAACGAAATTCCCTTTGCCTTCATTTATTGAAACTCCAGATCCATTAGCTTCAACCACCACTGCCCTGTATAACCTTTTAATGTTTCCAGCTTCCGAGACACCTGATGAACCAGCAGGCTTTGATAATCGCTTCGTGGCAGCCATCTCTGATGCTTGAGAGATGCATAATCCTCGCAAAGCTTGCTTCAAACTTACAGGTTCTGAAATTCCAATTCCTGATGCTGGTGACATACCAGCTCTCATTGGTCTTTTCATAGCACTTTTTCTTAAAAGGTCCTTACCCGAATTTCTAGCTGAACTTCTAATGTCAATGGCCTGAAAGAGACGATTGATATCATCCTCAATCGAATATTTTTTCCCAAATCTCTCATCCATTTTAAATTCAGCATCTCCTTCTTCAGTTGATTCAACAATTTCACTAGTACTAGGTAATGTACTCATTTCGACTAGTCTAGATTCACCAAAACACCTCAAAATCTAGACACCCAACTGAAAAATGTTGTCCTAACCGATTTCTAAACAAATGTTGGGGAGATACATAGATAACTACCAAAACAAGAATCCAAACTACATAACCTCTCACTTTAGCTTCAATCATGCCAACACAAAGATTCAAATCGCCACTCAAGATCCCTTCACTAATTTCAAAATGAAGCATCCAAATCCTGTTCCAATTGCAGCCCTGCATACCAGTTAAAAGACAAGTCAAGAAAAAACTAAACATAAGTTTTAGAAGTGAGGCAGACATGTATGGTATACCATCCAAAATATTACAAATTGCATAAATCCAAAACCACTTGATTTGAAACTAAAAATGGAGACACCTGTTGAGAAGACAGCTGATATGATCTCATTACCTTATCATCATTCAAACATACTTTGACAAAAGAGAAAAAAAAACAATAACACAAAGAAAAAAGGGTAACTCAACTGACTGGTAGCTCAATTATTCTTGTATTCATTTGCTAAAAGATTTGATCCATCCAATAAACAATCAACACATCCAATACACTGAAAGACAACATTACAAAATAACTCATTTCCCAAAAATCTATTTTCACATTAAAGATTACAACTTCTCAACAAAAACATAGCTTAAAGATGATAAAAAAAAACTCTCTTAAATTTAAATTGTTTTCTCCAATAACTCTGGCAAGAAAGTTGACTAAAGGTGTACATAAAAACATGATGAAATGATGAACTGGGCAAACTAAAAGGAACCCAGAAAAGAAAATAACACCATAAAAATAAAAATTAATGATGATAAATAAAATTGGGGCAAAACTATGAAAAAGCTCTTACCAGAAGCGATGCAGGAAAAGAAATTCCCTTTCACCAAAAGAGAAGGCAAAGGAAGAAAATTTAGATTAGGGTTTTTGAAAAGGGAAACAGAGGAAGAGGAGAGAGAGAGAGAGAGAGAGTTGTAGTGTGTATGTATTTAATAAAGCCCCACTTTTTTGTGTGTTGGGGAGAAGAGGACACGAGAAGAGCAGTGAAGAAAGAAAGAGGAGTTGGGTTTTGGGGGTAGTGAATGAAGAGAGAGAAAGAAGAGAGAGAAATCACGAGAAGTAACAGAGAGAAACAGAACAGAGCTCTACTCTCTTCTCTACCTCTCTGCTACTGTTTTTTCTTTTTTATTTTATTTTATTTTTTAAAATATTATTATTATTTATTTATTGAAAGTACAAAAATCAAAAATGAGGGGAAATGAATAGAAAATATAAGTAAAATATATTCTTGCATTGTACTTTATCCTTTTGTTTTTAAAATTACATTCTACTTTGATTTCATTCACATTTGGAATAGTTTTTTTTAATAATTATTATTTATTATAATGAAAGAATTTTTTAGGAAAATTATTTTATATATTATTTTTATTTTATTTTTAAATTACAGTTTGAATTATTTCGATAGTTTCTATGTGAGTTATTATATAAATTTTGATTGTACTTTAAGTAGGACTGTACAAAAAATTCGTAAACCGCCCAAACCGAATAACTCACTCAAACCGAACCGAAAAAACAGATAAAAATTACGAACCGAAATAATCCGAAAAAATTACAAACCGCCAAATCTGTTAATTGGGTGGGTTGAAAATAAGTCCAACCCGCCCAATTAAACCGACCAACCCGATTTTGCACCTTTAATTTTTTTTTTTAACTTTTTAGTTTTTATTATATATAACATAAATGACTAAATATATAATAATATAAAATTATATACTTAATTATTAGTTTTAAAGTCATATATATGGTGTTGTATTTTGGTGGAATGTGATATTTTTAATTTATCTTTTTAATTTTTATTGATTTTGACTTTAAAACTAAAAAAAAAAAAAAGTTTCGACCCGCCCAAACTGTTAGTCGATTTATACATTTTTTTTTTTTAAATTGGGCGGGTTGTACTTAAATTTTAGCAACCTGAACTTTAGATTGGGTTAGAAAATATATAGGATAAACCGTCCAAACCCACCAATGTACAACCCTAACTTTAAGTTGCTCTGTTGGTTACTATATAAATTTTTATGTAAATTATCGTAAAAATACAAAAAAAAAAAAAAAACTCTTTTATAGTATAAATTAAAAAAAAAAAACACCTTTTTTTAATCAAAATTTTAACTTAATAAATATTGTGAGTTGAATATTATGTGATATTCATTAATAAATATATTAATAATAATTAATTTCATTCTTAAATAATATTTGATTTTTTTTTTTTTTTTGAAAAGAAGAAGAAACTTCATTAACATAAGTCATCCAAAATCAAGGATGAAATTTCAGATGGCAAAGTAGCCACACTGAATGTACAATCAGCTGTATGAACAGAATTACGAGCCAAAGCATGCGCAACCTTGTTCGCGGATCGCTTAACAAAAACAATTGAAACAGACAATAAATCTACTAAGAGTGCCTTACAATCATGAATCACAAACCCATATGGAGAAATCATTGGTTTGTTAGAATTAATATCATTGACAACATTGAGGCAATCGGTTTCCACAATCACATCTCTCCATCCCTTGCTCTTAATCCAACTCAAGGCCTCCTTTATTCCCACTGCCTCAGCCATAATCGGTGCAACTACACCAGAAAAACTGGTTTGCCGAGCCTCCAGTAGTGCACCAGCACTTGTTCGAGCCACCATGCCTGCCCCAAATCTTTCCTCTTGTTGAAAAATGGCCCCATCAACATTAACCTTAAGCTTTTGAAACGAAGGAGGAGTCCAATGCTCATTGTTATCTACCCTGCTATGACTTGTAGGGGTAGTTTGAAAACGATTTTGAGCATTTATCCAGTTAGCTAAGGTGAGTTTCGCTGATGTTACAATTTCTTCCACCAAAGGTGACTTTGCATTCCAGACTTTATCATTTCTGAACTTCCATAGAGACCAACACAGCATGGATACTTCAATTTTTGTTGCAGCATCCCATTTAGCAAGACCCGATTGGAACCAAGCTGCAAAAGTCACATCAGTTGAGTCCATACTTCTAATTCCCATATTACTCCAGCAAGCCTTTGCAACAGAGCAGTGCACAAACAAGTGAAGAGAAGTTTCTGCAGTCGTATTACACCATGGGCATCGAGTATCAAGGTGTACATGCCTTTGCCGACGCTGTGAACGAGTAGGCAAACACCTCGAGCATGTTCTCCAAAGAAAATTCTTGACTTTAGGGGGTAACTTAAGATGCCATAAAGCCCTCCAAAAACCCGAGTTGTTGTCTTGAGACCAATTCCCTTTCAATTCTTGAAGACAATGGTATCCACTCTTTACGGTATACATACCAGATTTTTCTTTACACCAGTACCAGCCATCGTTATTTGTTGCAGAATTTAGAGGGATACTTAGCACTAATTTTTTATCCCTTTCATTCAACACATCCTCCAAAACTTCTTTATCCCACTCCCTCACACCTATTTTCATCAGAGAACTTACCTTAGCATTATTCAACACAGGATGAATTGATGAAATGAATGGATCATCATCATGAATAAGCCACGGCTCCTTTAGGACAGCAACCGAATCACCTGACCCTATAAGCCTTCTCATACCCACCTTGATGAGATCTCTTGATGCTAAAACACTTCTCCATATGTAGCTTGGATTGGCTCCCACTTCAGCAGATAAGAACGAGCCCTCTGGAAAATATCTAGCTTTGAATATTCGAGTAACAAGGCTCTCGGGATTAGTCATGAGTCTCCATCCTTGTTTGCCCAACAAGGCAATATTAAAATCCCGAAGATCTCGGAATCCCATACCGCCTACTCCCTTATGCTTGCTCAGATTTTTCCAACTAAGCCAATGAATACCATTCTTTTGGGATGATTTCGAATGCCACCAGAAATTACACATACTTCTCTCAATATCCTTACAAGTATCCTGAGGCAATTGGAACACATTCATAGCATACGAAGGAAGTGCGTGAACCACAGCCTTAATTAACACTTCTTTGCCTGCTCTAGATAACAACTTCCCATCCCAACTTTGAATCTTCTTTCTCACTTTGTCTTTCAGGTAGCCAAACACTACAGACTTATTCCTAGACAAAGTACTTGGCAGCCCCAAATACTTACTATCCTCCCCTGCTTCTATAATGCCCAAAGTCCGACATATACGATCTCTGTCTTGACTTATGGTGTTTGTGCTGAAGAAAGCTGAAGATTTTGCAAAATTAACCTTCTGACCTGAAGCCATTTCAAAGACCCGAAGCAATTGCTGAACTCTTTGGACATCATTATCATTCGCCTTGCAATACAGATAGCTATCGTCCGCGAAGAGCATGTGCGACACCACCGGGGCTTTGTTTGCAACCTTGCACCCATGAATCCACTTTCTTTCTTCATATTTCCTTATCAAAGTCGAAAATCCTTCGGCGCATATCAAGAATAAATAAGGCAATATAGGATCCCCCTGCCGAAGTCCTCGAGACGGAACAATAGGCCCAATTTCATGCCCCCCACTAACCACTGTATACTCTACCGAGGATAAACAACTGGCAATCATTCGAACCCATTTCTCGTCAAAGCCCATCTTTGTCAACATAGCGCCTATATAAGACCATTCGACCCGATCATAGGCCTTGCTCATGTCCAATTTAAGCGCCATGAAACCATCCTTTCCACGTTGCTTTCTTTTCAAATAATGAAGAATTTCAAAAGAGACCATGATGTTGTCAGTTATCAGTCTTCCTGGGATGAATGCGCTTTGGTTCACGGAGATAATGTCATTGAGAAGCCCTTTCATTCGATTAGCAAGCACTTTTGTAATGATTTTAGCTAGCACATTACATAGAGAGATCGGTCTAAGCTCCGTCATCTTGTCTGGGCACTTCTTTTTGGGGATTAAGACCACGTTTGTCTTGTTCAACCCAGGTGGCATTGCTTCCTTTCTGAAGAACTCCCTCACCGTATGTACTACATCCCCTCCAACTATATTCCAAAATTTTTGATAAAATGTCGGATTCATCCCATCGGGTCCCGGGGATTTGTCAGGATGCATTTGGAACACAGCCACTTTAACTTCCTCATCCATAATTGGTTGTAACAACACTCTATTATGATTCTCTTTGACAACATGTGGTACACAAGACAAAATTTCTCTCCAATCAACAACTGATGCCTGAAACAACCCTTGGAAATAATCAAAAATGACACTATTCAAACCACTTTCCCAATCCACAAAGACTCCATTCTCATTTTTCAGACGCACAATCTGATTATTTCTACGTCTAGCACTAGCTCTAGCATGAAAAAACTTACTATTTTGATCTCCATCTTTGAGCCATAGTTGCTTAGACCGCTGCTTCCAATAGACCTCTTTTTGATGAAGAACTTCAAACAACTTCTTCTTAGTTTCACTATACTGTTGCAACCCGTCCTCATCACTTCTTCCCTTAAGCCGCTTAAGAGCCATATTACAGCTTTTAATTCTTTGAGAAAAGTTGCCTTCCATGCCTCTGCCCCAATCCGCAAGAGCTTCACCACATTTACCAATTTTGAACTGAAGGGATCCCCCTATATTATTTTCCCAGCATCCTCGAACGACTTCCTCACAGCCCGGTTCACTCAACCACCAATTTTCGAATTTAAAATGTCGATGCCCCTGCTCTTTATTTCGAAAATTTGTGTTTAGAATCAAAGGTGTGTGGTCCGATGGAGAAACATCATGATTGAAGAGTCTCGCATAGCTAAAAATTGCCAACCAATCATCACTTATCATGACCCTATCCAACCGAGCCTCAATCCAATTTGGTGTATTTCTTCCTTTCTCCCAAGTAAATGGATGACCATATAACTTTAAATCTTGCAACCCACACTCTCCAATCGCTGCCCGAAAACCATCAATGAGCCAATTTGGATAGCGATTACCTCCTTTCTTCTCGCTTTGCTCCATTACATTATTGAAGTCACCAATTAGACACCACGGCAAAGAACTTTCAGCTTTTAACTCCCTTATTAAATTCCAAGTGTTAGCTCTAAGACTTCTGTTTGGCTCCCCATAAATACCAGTTAGCCGAAATTGATGAATGCCTTCCCAAGAGATAGAAGCATCTATATGGTTCCGAGAGTAGCCATTGATTGATACTTCATCTTTGTCTTTCCACAACAGAGCAAGCCCCCCACTTCTTCCTTGAGCTTCCACAACAAAACAGCCTTCAAACCCAATAGAACTACTCAGCCTCTCCACTTTGTCCTTCTGACATAAAGTTTCACATAAGAAAACAATACTGGGTCTCTTTTGAACAACAAGTTCGGCCATGAACTGATAGGCCCGCGGGTTCCCAAGCCCACGGCAGTTCCATCCTATAATACTCATAATGTTGGGCGAGCCCCATATGAGAAGCCCGCCAAATTTGAGTTTTTTGAAAGCCCAACATTTTCCAAGCCCACCGAAGCTTCCTTTTCCAAAGCCTCTGTTGACTTCCTCCTTTTATTATCCAGTATTAATACATTCTCATCCAAACTATGTGTAGCTGATTCCTCCATTTGTGAGTCAGAGATATCCACAATGAGATTCTTTCCCTTATTAGTCTTCCTAAAATCTTGCAAATCCACCTCATGATTCAAATTAGCTTCTTTTTCTCCACCTTTCTCTCCACGATTCTTGCCACCTTCCTCTCCCTGGTTGTCACTTTCCATATTGGTCTCTCCCATATGATTCTCCACCGGTCCACCACTGCTCTCTCCGACCACCGCCCCTGGAGTCCACCCTCGAGTTCTAAGCCATTTCGCACCAATGTTTTGCTTACGATTCTGGAATTTGGCTCTCATAAATTCCCCATAAGGCTTAACGATTTGGTCTAATGGTTTGTCAAAGAGTTTGACACAAAACCTTTCTGAATGGCCAATGATTCCGCATATAAAACAAAATGTTGGCGCCCTTTCATACTTGAAATTAGCCCAAAATGTTGTTCCATCAGGCTTTGTCAATCTCATACGCCTTCTCAAAGGTTTGTTGATGTCGATGGTTACCCGCACTCTGAAATAATCCCTCCACACGCCCAAAAAATTCTTAGGATCCGACTCCACAAACTGCCCCATGACTTTGGCTATATTACGAAGAACACTATCCGACATACACCCAGGTTGCAAATCAAAAACTTGAACCCAGATGTCTAACTTATTCAACATTATCTCTTGTGGATTCTCACCCTCTTTCAACCTGGCCAATATCAATTGCATCCGATTAAATGTCCAGGGGCTCCCAGTAATCACCCTTTGTATGTCCACCTCATGATAAAATTGAAACAAATATCTATCTGGTGGTAGTTCCTTGACAAACATGCCCATGCCTGGTTTCCATAGCGAAGCAAGAACATTCTGCATTGTTTCAAAATCAACATCTCTATCTGATAAAAATCTGCCCACTAAGCACCATCTCGCATCGATCCCATCGTCTTCATCCCTCTATTTGATCGCTACCACATCCTCCTCTTCGTCTGCTACCTGCACCCTCATAACCTCCTCTTCCAACGCTTTCATATTCCAACTGCCAGACGCCATAATGCTGGAGAAAGAAACAGAACGATAATACAAACTAATTCCAGAAAGAAACGATTAACACACCATGTCACAAGACAAGACTATATCGCTTGTATAATAAATAATATTTGATTTATTGCTTTCAAAAAAAAATATTTGATTAATTAACTCAATGTTCTATATTAGGTAAGTATTATCATATTTATTTACGTCAAATGAAAATTAACCCTATTAGATAAATATTTTAATAGGGTGTCAAGCCTCTAAATATAGTAAATAAGGGTGTTTGTTATGCAGGTGGTGCGGTTTTTGACTATTTTTTTAAACTAACTTGCACATGCGGTTTTTTAAATTTTCCAAACTGCACCCACACTGTGAAACTAAAAAACTACAGAAATTGCACCGCAAAAAATGGTTTGGTGCAGTGCAGTTTCTGCGGTTTGGACTATCACCAAATAATTAGACTATCATCAAGTACAACAAAGTTTAAGCAACACTTGTCAAAAATATCATAAGACTTGAAAGTAAATATGAAAAACAAAAAAATAACAATACAATAATTAGTGGGCTTTAGGCTGTCCTTCACATATGGACCTAAATAAATATAAATATTAGTATTTTTATAATATGCGGTGGGGTGCAGTTTGAACTGCATATTAACAATTCAAAATCGCAAACTAAACCGCACTGCGCGATTTAGAAAAAATTCAAACTGCGACCGCACTGTAAAGAATTTCAAACTATATTTTTTTTACAATGTGAGCGATTTAATACACAGCCCTATGTAAAAGCTTAAAAGCCCGAATATCCATTCTAATTTTTGTTCAACTTCTTTTGCATATTTAATGTTTGTAGATAAGTATACAATCTTGTTTGTGTCCATATGTGACAATTCATTTTATTATGCATTCATTTAGGTAGGGTTGCATCCAATGCAATCTATTTTTTTTTTTTCTAATTCGATTTAATTTAATTATATTTTAAAATTATTATTATTATTCGATCCAATTCAATTAGACCTAAAAATTTAATTGGATCTAATTCAATTAATTATACACCTAATTTTTTATATTAACTTAAAAATATTAAAAAAAAAATACGTAAAAAATAAATATTAATCTTTATTTAAGTTTAATGCTAAATAAATATATATATTCTTTACAAGTTTAATGCAACTAAAAAATTAAAATATTTAAAACAACACTGTTAAGTAATAACATAGATCAAAACATATGAAACTAACTATACAAAACAATCAAGTGTTAGAGATTAAGAAAACAATTCAAAATATAATTATAATATACATTCTTTAATATTTTAATATTTTTTATTATATATAAATAAATATAAATAATTTTTTTAGTATATACAAATGTAATTAGATCGAATAAGTTTTTAATTGGATTTTGATATTACAATTGTAATTAAATATCTAATTTTTTATAATAGGATTTGATTTAATTAGTTCGGTTCCGTTCAATTTGATTTATTTGAATGTTACCCACCCCCATCATTTAAGATTTTTATGTGTATATATTCATTTCACCTATCATCTATGAGCAACAAAAAGAAAAGCTTTCATAATAAATAGTAATCACATACTTGTTAGCTTCATCTATGAATATTGAATACATTTCCAACTCCCATTTTTTAACCACAAACACATTGTATTGCTTGTTAGAGTCCACTTAGAAAGTTGCTTTATAATTAATATTTTGTATGTGTTTTGAATTGAAATAACTATGCAATTATCATTAGAAAATATTTATTTTAAAATGCAAAAAGTGTGTTGGGAAATATTACATTACTCTTGAAGGAATATGAATGTTACAAATACAACCAAATACAAAATACATATATTGTTTGAAGACTATTGAGAGCTTTAAGAATAATTAAAAAATTACAACACTTTTCAATAATAATATAAATAACCATAATCACAAAAATATGAAGAAAAAAAATTAAGAACACTTAAGACTTACACAACAAAGCTCCAAACTTTTATCTCCAAGATATTTATTCTCGTATACTCAGTCTAATATCTAAAAATGAATGTCTTTA
Organism: Cannabis sativa; assembly: GCF_029168945.1. Taxonomy (NCBI): domain Eukaryota; kingdom Viridiplantae; phylum Streptophyta; class Magnoliopsida; order Rosales; family Cannabaceae; genus Cannabis; species Cannabis sativa. The sequence goes on from NC_083602.1 coordinate 185,145, forward strand.
CAATCTTTTTCTATATTTTCAACATAATATCAAGTGTACGACAAATGAGCATTATAATTACTATTTATAGAGTTTCTCACTCTTATTTGAACTTTTTTTTTTTTGAAACACTCTTATTTGAACTTAATCTTAGCTATTACTAATAATTTAATAGGCATTCGTGAACTTAAATCGGTGATAGGAGCTATTAGAGTCGAGCACAACAAATTAAACTTTTTTTCTACTCCAAACACACTAAATATTATAAATTTCAATAATATAATTATCTAGTTAAACAAACACGTCAAACTTATTACTTACTCCGAAATGACAATCAGTTCCAATTACAAATCATCAACTTTTAGCACATAGAGAAATCTCTATACTAATTATTAATTAATATGAAAATCAATTTTTTTTCTCTAAAGCTAAAGAATTAAAAAAAGACAACAAAGCATATGAGTGTATGATACATGTGAATAAAAAAAGGTTAAAAGGCACACAAGAAAGAAGCATTTTGTCTCCCTAATAGCCACACTTTGTTACAAAAGAACAACTCACAAGAGGGTCATTGAACTTAAAAAGAGAAGAGAATAATCTAATAAAAAAATTATCATTAAAGTAAATATATGGGTAAACTAAGCTGCATGTAAACAATATTTGTGAAAAACCTACCTTTTTGGTTTGGGTTTTAAAAATTAAATGAAATAGATTCAAAAAAAGAAAATTGGTTGAATAAAGTCTTCATATTTTGCTCATTATCATAATGATGATATAACCCCATATTTGATGGTCTATTAGGACAAATTATGGGGTTTGAATGGGAGCGGCTACTTACTAAAAGGAGAATTATAGTAACTCTCTTTAATGGTCATCATTATTTGGAAGATGGGTAAAATAATAGGGTGGAGAGAGAGAGGTTGATTATTCTTGTTAAACTAAAATTAATAATATTATATTATTGAAAGGTTCATTTGTATTAAGGGTTAGTCTCACATTGTTAATGTGTGGAAATAAATTGTGATATATAAGATGAATGAGCTACTCCTCCCATTACCAATTGGTTTTGAGATAAGAACCTCATTCACCTTATATTTTCAAATTCTAACAATGCTGAAGAAAACGGTAGATACACCCAACAAAATAAAACATACCGTTCAACAGTATAGCATAAATACAATTACTTAAAAATAAAAATAAATTATCACGAAATTTCTCTACTCAAATCTAAATCTAAAAATGCAGTTCTTCATAAGCATGTCTTTCTTCTATTTTCATCCCATTTGTTAACTATCATATGGGTGCTAGAATTATTTTTTATTCATATGTATATTAGATATGTCATATTATTCCTAATTAGGTTTACTTTATGAAAAAATTAATTGACCCCACTTCATAGTTTGGTCAACTTCTTTATGAGGACTAATTTTTTTTTTTCTTGTTCAATGTTTTATTGATTTGAAATTATATTAAAAAATATGATTTTATCTTTTTCACCTTCTTCCTAACAACTTAAAAAATATATATTCACGATTTGAGAGTTTTGTTTTGTCTCTCTTTTTTTGAGAGTATGCATTGTGATCTTCTGTTGACTGCTATTTGTTCTTTTCTGGTTTTTGTCTGTGTACGTAATCTGTTTTGTGCGGTTCGTGGCTTTGTTTCATATGGCTTCTAGCAGCCTCAATATGGACGATATTGATGAACGTTGGAAAAATGTCCAACTTGAAGAAGAAGATGCAGAGGAGGTTTTTTATGAAGAAGCCGAAGAGGAAGACGATCTGGCTATTGACACCAGATGGTGTCTCGTTGGGCGACTGTTAATAGGAAAGGTTTCAGACTTTCGAATTTTTCAGAATCTGATGGTTGACTTATGGAGACCCGGTAAGGGTATGTATGCTAAGCAATTAGATCAGAACAGGTTCTTATTTCAGTTTTACCACGAGTTAGACATTAAGCGTGTTATTGAGGGTAGTCCTTGGACTTACGATCGCAAACCGTTGGTTTTAATCCGACTCAAAGATGGTGGTAACCCCCGCACTCTGAGCCTTAATTCTCTTGATTTGTGGCTACAAATTCACGATTTGCAGTCCGGTTTTATGAACATGAAGGTGGCTATGGATGCTGGGAATTATGTAGGCAATTTCATTGAATCGGATCCAAATAATTTCACTGGGGTGTGGAGGGAATACCTTCGGGTTAGAGTGACCCTTTCTCTTGATCTTCCACTTAAACATCGTATGAAGTTCCGTAAGAAAGACGGTAATTTCTTTCATGCTACTTTTCGCTATGAAAACGTCCCTACTTTTTGTTTCATTTGCGGTCTCATGGGACACTCTGAGAGGACATGTTCTCGTAGGTTCGATACACCTCCTCATCTGATTGTGAAGCCTTACGGTATAGGCTTAAAGGCTCTTCCTCGTCGACACCAGAATTTTGCTATATCACCATTCCTACGGTCAGGAAAAGCTTCTGCTTCTTCAACTCCTGGTGTGAACACCAAATCGGCTGGAGCAGATTTCGGGCAGCCAGCTAATCCGAAATTTATGAGAATATCTTCCCCTGATATCTCTCAATCTAAAACCAAAAATAAAGGGATTATGCTTTATGATAGTCAACATGCTGATGAGGAATTGACCCAAGCAGAATTAAAAAGGAAACGTTTTGCTGCAGAGAAGAGTAATGGGCCTACTGATACTTCGGGCCAGGCTGAGATTGTTTCAAAAAACTTGAATTCGGTGGGTTCTGGTATCCAGGCCCACCAATTGTTATGAGTATCTTGAGTTGGAATTGCCGTGGGCTTGGGAACCCACGGGCCAGACAATTCCTTGAGAACGTTGTTGTTCAAAAGAAACCCAAGTTTATCTTTTTATGTGAAACTTTGTGCAAAAGTGATAATATTGAAAGAATGAGAATTAAATTGGGCTTTGAGGGTGCTTACAGTGTTGATGCTAATGGTCATAAGGGTGGGATTGCACTTTTATGGAAGTACAGTGATGGAGTGCGGTTGCTGGGATTTTCGCACAGCCATATCGACATCGAAATTTCTACTCCAAATCTTCCTACTTGGCGTTTGACCGGTTTATATGGGGAACCAAACCGTAGCTTGCGGTTCAAAACTTGGCAATTAATCACCTATCTTCACGGTGAGTCTCAACTTCCATGGTGCATCATAGGCGATATAAACAACATAGGTAACCAAAGTGAGAAAAAAGGGGGCAGACTTTATCCTTCTTCTTTGATCACAGGTTTCCAAGAAGTGCTATGCAATTGTAATTTGACTGATATGGAACTCCGTGGCCATCCGTACACATGGGAACGAGGCAAAGGCACGAACAATTGGGTAGAAATCCGTCTCGACAAAGCTCTAGTTACTTCTCTCTGGCTCGATATTTTTCCTTCTGCTGTGTTATCAAACGGTGATGTCTCTTCCTCAGATCACACGCCCATCTATCTTGAACCTTCACCTGCTGCTCTTGCTGATATGGTGTATCAGTTCCGCTTCGAGAATGCCTGGACAAGAGAGCCTTTTTGTGCTCAAATCGTACAAGCCTGCTGGGATAAAAATGCCTTACTGCCTCTTCATGAAAAAATCTCTCTCTGCAGCAAGGAGCTCGCTGATTGGGGCAGAAACTTAACTTGTAATTTTAAGAAAAGAATCAGGCAAAGCAAAGCAAAACTTGCTTCCTTAAAAGGTAATTTTGACCCTTCTTCCATTGCTGATTTCGGATATGAACAAAATAATTATTTTGAGATTTTAGCCCAACAAGAGCTTTATTGGAAGCAAAGATCAAAGCAATTTTGGCTAAATAGTGGGGATAAAAACTCAAAATTTTTTCATGCTATGGCTAGTAATCGGAAACGCAGCAATAAAATTCAATATCTTAAAAATAGTTCTGGTGTTTGGACTGCTTGGAACAATGGTCTTGAAGAGGTAATGGTTGATTACTTCACCAATATTTATTCTGCTGGGATTGTTGATTGGAACCCGGTTGTAAATGGGGTTCATTGCAAGGTTACCACTGCCTAGAATCTTGAGTTGTTGAAGCCGGTCACTAGTGAGGAAGTTCGGCTGGCTCTCTTCCAAATGCATCCCGACAAGGCCCCGGGACCCGACGGAATGGGACCTGGTTTTTTTCAGAAACATTGGCATATTGTTGGGGAAGATTTGATTAATGCTACTTGTGATTTTTTTTCTTCGGCCACTTTCCCAAACCACTTGAATGATACAAATCTAGTGTTGGTCCCTAAGAAGAAGTCTCCAAGCTCTATGAGTGATCTCCGTCCTATAGCTTTATGCAATGTCTCTTACAAGGTGATTGCAAAAGTTCTAGCAAACCGTATGAAGCTTCTCATTGATCACATTATCTCTCCCACTCAGAGTGCGTTCATTCCGGGTCGCTTGATCTCAGACAACATCATGATTGCTTTTGAAGTAATGCACTATCTCAAGAGGAAAGTTCATGGGAAGAAAGGCTACATGGCTCTAAAGCTTGACATGAGTAAAGCCTATGATCGCGTTGAATGGGGTTACTTACAAGCTATTATGCTTCAAATGGGCTTTGATCACAGATGGGTCACTTTGATTATGTCCTGCGTTACTAGTGTTCGGTATTCTATTTTTCATGATGGTCATGTCATGGGACCTATTACTCCATCTCGTGGTATTCGCCAAGGTGATCCGCTCTCTACCTATTTATTTATTATCTGTGCTGAAGGCTTCTCAGCTCTTATTTCTAAGTTTGAGAGGGAGCGTTTACTTCAAGGTTGCCGTGTTGCTCAAGGGGCGCCAATGGTCTCTCACATGCTGTTTGCTGATGACAGCTATGTCTTTTGTCAAGCTCATAATGGTTCGGCTGGTAGTGTTTTGTCTCTGCTTTGGCAATTAGAAAATGCATCGGGTCAACAAATTAATTTGGCTAAATCTTCTCTTTTTTTCAGCCCCAATGTTCAAGCTCAGCTTCGGGACAGTATCTGCTCCATTCTTCATATTCCTGAGGCTCTTGAAAATAGTTTTTACTTGGGACTCCTCAACATTATCGGGAGAAACAAGAAAGGTATTCTTGGTTTCCTTAAGAACAAGGTTTTGAACAGAATCAATAGCTGGTCTGGGAAGTTGTTGTCAAGTGCGGGCAAGGAAATTCTCTTAAAGACTGTGGTTCAAGCTCTCCCTACTTATGCTATGAGTGTCTTTCTCATCCCACTTGGTACTTGCGACGAAATTGAGAAGTTAATGGCTCGTTTCTGGTGGAAAACAACTAGTAGTCAGGGCAATGGAATTATTTGGATGAATTGGGACCGTCTTTCTCGTCCAAAAGATGAAGGTGGCTTAGGCTTTCGTCTTCTCCATGATTTTAACTTGGCTATGTTAGCTAAACAGGGTTGGAGGTTGTTGTGCTACCCGGATTCCCTTGTCTCCAGGCTCTATAAGGCTCGCTATTTTCCTCATGATCACTACCTCTCTGCGGGGTTGGGGCGTAATCCTAGTTTCGTTTGGCGAAGCATCTGGAGTTCTATGGATCTTCTTTGCCAAGGGGTTAAAAGAACTATCGGTACTGGCTCTTCTACTAGTATCCTGCATCACCCTTGGCTCCCTGACTCTGGTAATCCTTACATCACTTCTTCTCATATTGGTCTTATTGGTCACACTGTTAGCTCATTGTTTTCTATTGATGAAAGAAGTTGGGATACCGATTTGGTTCGAGATATGTTTAATGAAAGGGATGCTAATTTAATTTTAAGCATCCCTCTCAGCTTCTCTGCTTCTTCTGACTTCTGGTCCTGGTCTAATGAAAGCTCTGGTCATTTCTCTGTCAAAAGTGCTTATCGCATCCTCCAAGCTTCTAAAGACCCCAGAACTGGTAGCAACAATTCAGGTTTTTGGAAAAACCTTTGGCAACTAAAAATCCCACCGAAGGTTCGTAATTTCCTTTGGCGTGCTGCATCAGGGAGTTTGCCGACCTGTGTAACTCTTAGAACCAAGCATGTCGATGTTCCACCTGTCTGCCCTGTCTGCCAAGCTGCTCCTGAAACAACCTCACATATCCTGCTTTCTTGCATTTTTGCCTCTTCTTGTTGGCACCATATAGGTCTACCTGCTGGAGTCTCTCTTGACCTCTCCTTTGCTAGCTGGCTGGATAGCCTCTTTCAGACTCTTGATTCTGATCGGGTCTGTTCGTTGGCTATGGTTGCGTGGTCCTTATGGAAGGCGAGAAACTCAATTGTGTGGAAAGATAAAGTTCTTACTGTTGCAAATGTTCTATCTTCAGCCCGCATTGCTCTTGATCACTGGCGTAAAGCTCAGGATAACACCTCTCTTTCTCATATCTACTTTGGTAGTTCTGATGATGGAGCTGAGCTATGGACTAAACCAGAAACTAATACAATCAAGGTCAATGTTGATGCTGCGATATTTGCTAGTGAAAACCAATATGGTTATGGAATGGTTGCCAGAAACAACTCAGGGTCCCTTATTGACGCTACAGCTCACTGCTCTAATGGTGCCTTCACTCCAGAAGTTGTTGAGATCATGGGTATCAAAGAGGCTCTAAGTTGGATCAAACGAAACGGTTGGCAACATGTGGTTCTGGAATCTGACAGTCGTCTCTATTCAAGCTATTCGTAGCTCTTTGCCTCTTTGTTCCATTTTTGGAAATCTAGCTCAAGACTGTCGTTCCCTTTTGCTTTCTATGCCTTTAATAAAAATCTGTTTTGTTAAACGATCAGCAAACCGTCTAGCACATGCTGTAGCTAGAATGTCACGGTACTTATCTGGTTGTAATATTTCTGTGTCTAATGCTCCAGTTGCTATTCTGGATGTTTTGTACTCAGAATGTTAATTTAATGAAGTTGATATTTCATAAAAAAAATATATATATATATATATATATATATATTCACGAAAGTAATCAAAATCATTTTCTATGATAATATATATTACATTCATATATTTAATATATTCACAAAAGTGAATATGTTAGTAGTGTTATCATTCATTAAGGTATCTTTGTCTCTATGAATATATAATGTAATAAAAGAGCTAGAGTGAACTAACTAATTTAGATATAAAATACCATTGCCATATATGTATGTATTAACATATATAATAATAATAACAATAATAGATAGGCTTAACTTTATCATTAGTTTATTGATTAAATTATTTCATTTTCATTGTTATAGAATTTTAAGGATTAAGTCACTCTCCCACCTTTCTTATATGTTAAAAATTATCATGACAAAGCATTAAATTAAAACAAAAAAGTACTTCAAATCAAAGAGAGCTTTAATGGGTGGTTCCGAAAATCTAAAGCAAGTTTTGAAAATAATTCACTTCCTTTAAAAGCATGATAATATATAGGATATTTATACCTCACCTAATTTAACTTTGGTTTGGAGAAAAGTCATTTCATATATCAATTTTTATTTATTATTCAAAAGAAAAAAAAAATTGAGAAAACATAGTATTCATTTACATTATTAAGTAATAAATAATTTCATTCATATGTATAACGATTTCGGTGATCATATTTGTAGTATAGCGAATCTTTGGAGTTCAATCACATCCCCAACTTTAAAAATAAAAATTATGGGATACAATGAGATAAATACGTAAATTATGATTTCGACTAAAGCCAATAAGCAATTGAATAAGATGAAAGTCCTTAATACTACTCGTTGATTTCCCATATGAAATAAGAAACGATTTCGAATGAGATTCAAAAATGAAGGGCACCACCCAATCTTAATTCTTGTTGTTTATAAAACCCAAGGAGTACTTAATTGTAAAAAAAAAAATTAAGACAAGGATCCTCAAGCAAGATAAAACCAATGAAAAATGTTAAAAGGCACTTATCATGATGACTATATCACTTTTGTGAGCTGTTATATCGTTATTAGTACAATTTAATATCAAGTTTCTCTTATTATATTTCAATAAAAATCATAGAAAATTATTTACTATTTATAGGGTATCACTTTATAATAGTATTAGTCATTTTAGTGTCTTATAACAGTGCTCGTAACTAATCGACTGTACAACTGCATAAACATTACATAATTAGATAAAAAGAATAGTGGGATGGATGTTAGTTAGTTAGGGTGTCATCCTATGATCATCATGGTGATTTGATTAAATCTTGATCTTTGTTCATGAAATTAATCTTTTATTTTTCTTTTTTCTTCTTATTGTGTGTGTTTTCCTATTATTGGCCAAAAACAAGTAAGAATTTAGTAAATGTATGCATCATATAGATGAAGTCAAATGAATTGAAATTTAGAGTGTATAAGTGATTGAATTGATTTGATGTAGTAGCTAAGGTTGAGTTTTTGTTAAATTATGGTTGTAATTAACTAGTGTTGATGTGAACCAAAAAAAACCTCCACAAAACACAAATCAAGGCCTACCAAATTAGTGAGTTTACATGATCATTTTTTGGGAAATTATATGTTACTAATTGTGTGAATAGTTTTATGTTATAGTATAGTAAAAATTTGTTACCATTATTTTTTTGCATATCACGAATCTTTGGAGTATGAGAATTATAGAAACAATTTTATAGTGAAAAAAAATAGTAGTGAAATATATTTAACAATATTTCAAAATTGAACCGCTTATATGTCAATATTTGATGGACAAAGTTTTTGGTGTCAAAGAAGTTTTAAGTTAATTTAAGAATTATCCAGGTTGTGTTTGAATCAATTGAAGAATTAGATTGGGTTGTATTTAAAAAGTTATGAATCGATTGATAAATAATTACTTAAATATAGCATTATTTTTGAAATGAAACTTTGAGCTCATACGAGTCATGTGTTGAGAACGATAATTGAATTTTATAAAATCTAACCTCTTAACTAAATTACCTAGGATGCCTATGCCCATTAAAAATTGTGAAGCCACCCGAATAAATATTCAGACACTTGTAAATTCTCCTTTTATCTTTACTTAGTCTAACTACTTATTATTTATCAAGTTGTTAAATGTGTTCTAGCCTCGTTCCTATATTTTTTTACTTTTGGCCAAGTTATTCATGATTGTCAAAATTTAGAGAATGTTTTTATGTGTTTGTTAAGTAGTATGCTAATACTATTGCTCATTAGTTTGTGTTATTACTAACTGTATTATTAGAGTAAATAATTGTGCCTCTGACTTGCTGGCTTCGTTTGATTAAGTTTATACTTTGCTTATAACCAGAAGAATAAGATAAGTATAAGCTTTGATTTATTTTTATAATTTCCATCCATACGATATTTTTTTTTTACTTTTTTCACTTTTATGTTTCTTTAATATATATTTTTTTATTTTTATACAAGTTGTTTTTATTTTGGGGTTATATTGTTTCTATTTTATAAAATTTCATTCTATTTTGATATTATGCTGTTTCCAATTCAAGATTATACTGTTTTTATTTTTATAAATGAATAAAAAGTCAATTATAAAAGTACAAATAAATAAAAAATCATTTGTAAAAGTATAAATGAAAAAGAATAACTATTATATGAAGATTTTTTTTCAAATAAAAAGTACTTGTTTGGATATCATTAAAATTATTTAATTTTAAAAATAGTTTTTAAATCCTAGCTTCTTACTTTTTATTTTTTGTTGAAACACCTATAGAAGTTTTTTTTTTTGATTAAGAAACACCTATAGAAGTTAAACCAAATAGGATCAATCCTTTTTTTTTTTGTTATGCATTGTTCTTATTGATAGGCTTAAGGTTTAATCTTTCTTTAAAAAAAATGGGTCCAAAAAGTGTCCCCAAACCTTGGACAAATCTCACATAACTATTACCATTCTCCTTTCTCCTCATTCACTCCTTCTATCTCAATTTCATAAAAACACAACAAATCCTTATTTAGTAACATTTCTTAACAAGTAACATGATATTATATATATTGGTATTAAAAAAAAAAAAGCATGATATTATATTTTTAATGTTCATTGCTTTCAATTTTTTTTTCCTAACAAGTATGGAAAATGTCTTTTTTCTTTTCCAAATAACACATTTAGAAGATCCTTTTTCAAATTTCTCTTATACACCATACCATTACCATAGCACAAAAATGAGTAGTTCAACTAAAATGAGCCCAATAAGTAGGCCTAATATGGTTACATTTCACAAGGCCCACATAAATGACTTCTTCACTCTTATTCAACTAAACGAGCTTAATAAGTAAGCCCGAAATGGTTTCGGCCCATCCAAATGGGCCCGATACGGTTGAGACCTCTCTTCTTCTTCTTCTTCTTCTTCTTCTACGAAGTGAAACAGTGAAGACATTCCTCCATTGTTGCAGAGATTAGAGAAGAGAAGAGTTATTCCTCCATTACCTCTTCCAACTTCTAATGGAAGATCCTCAGAACGTCAATGGAACATCTTTGGCTGAAATGACGGAGACCGAAGACGATGTCACAGTCGTTCCACCTCCCAGAGCTCGCCCCAAGCGTCCTCTCCAGTTCGAACATGCCTACCTCGACGCACTTCCTTCCGCCAACATGTATCACCTACTTTATTCTACTCTACTCTACTCTGCTCTGCTCTTCCTTTCTTTATTTTTCTTTTTTAGGGTTTAAGATTTTCCGTTTGAGCTCTGATTCAGACTTTTTTACTTTTATTTTTAGGTATGAGAAAAGTTATATGCACCGTGATGTGGTTACGCATGTTGATGTGTCCTCTGCTGAATTCATCATTACTGGAAGTGCTGATGGTAACTTACTCTAATATCACATAATTTTCTTCATTTTACAGTAATCAGCTGGAGAATTTAGTTCTAATTCATTCAGAATTATGATTATTTTGGTCTAATTTCCATGCTCACAACGTTGAGTTTAGTATAGTATCTTCTTTTGTAATGGTAGTGGACAATGATAGTGAAAGTTTAGATGTTCAACAATATTTTATGACTAAGGGATTTAACAAAACTGCTTTGGTTAGATCATTTCTTTGCCTCAATGGGTAATAGTTTGAGGTAAGATGACATGTTTGACTTGGGTGAATAATATGAGATGTGTTGGGTGGCCTTATAATTTCACTAAACACCTACTCCAATGCTACTTATTTCTTCCACTTTTTTCATTTCCGTGGAGTGGAGGACTGGGTCACTTTCAGTGTTACATGATCTTGATTTATAATATGATAACTTATCTGGAAACTTGTTGTTTATAATTACACTTTTTCTCTTTTGTCATTTGATTCACCAGGACATTTAAAGTTTTGGAAGAAAAAGGCTGTCGGTGTTGAGTTTGCCAAGCATTTCCGATCCCACCTTGGTCCAATTGAAGGCTTATCTGTGAGTTCTTCATCCTTTAAAGACTAAAGTTTCTACTGCAATATTTTTCTGATGTAGAGTCAGAATTAAGCATGTTTTGTCATTTTGATTTTGAGTAATGAGTACTTAATTGCAAATTTGCAAATTTGCATGTGAGGGAATAAGTTAGTATTTTCATCATACTCCATCACTGGACAACCTTGTTGTGTTACGCACTCCATGGCTGCAACCTACATTGCAGATTAAGGTGCAAGTACCATCGTTCATTGTGAAAGGGGTAGTTGAAATTCTTGATAGTTTGACATGTGCTTACCATTTGGTTTGCGGTGTTCGATTATTCAACAACGATCAATGTTGTTATTGAGGAGCAAATTGATTAGTTGCATTTATCATCTGAGTTTTTTGTTTGTTCTAATAATAGGAAAAATATTGTTATTAGTTTGACATGTGCTTACCATTTGGTTTGCAGTGTTCGATTATTCAACAACGATCAATGTTGTTATTGAGGAGCAAATTGATTAGTTGCATTTATCATCTGAGTTTTTTGTTTGTTCTAATAATAGGAAAAATATTGTTATTAGTGCAGTCCTCAACCATGACTTGGTTCAGCCATGCAGGTTAGTTCTGATGGTTTGCTTTGCTGTACAATTTCAAACGATCATGCTGTCAAGATATACGACGTAGTCAACTACGATATGATGGTGATGATTCGCCTCTCCTTTACTCCTGGTGCTGTCGAGTGGGTCTACAAACAAGGAGATGCAAAAGCAAGGCTTGCTGTTAGTGATCGAAATTCAAGATATGTACACATATTTGATGCATGGTCTGGTTCAAATGAAGCTATCATTTCCAAAGAGGTAACACTAGTGACTTGAGGAGCATAATTATTAACCCTTCATAATATTTCAGCTATCTTTTAGTTTTTATGTAAAGTATTTTACACAGCTGTTATTTCCTTACTTTTTCTCTCAGGTACACTTGGAACCTGTGAAAGTTATGAAGTACAATCAAGTATTTGATACAGTAATTTCAGCTGACACTAAAGGAATGATTGAGTATTGGAGTCCTGTCACATTGCAGTTCCCTGATGATAAGTAAGTACACTGTGCTCCAACTTAAGTTTTTATGAAGACTTATTTTTGGTCTGTAAATTGTGCATGAGATATGAATTTTGGTCTTATTTTAATAGAAAACTCTCTCTGGCATATTGCTCTGGTTTCGTAACTACTAATTTACCACTAATATAAACTATAATCTTCTTTGCATGCTTGCAGGGTCAAGTTTAGATTCAAAAGTGACACTAATCTCTATGAAATTATAAAGTGCAAAACTACTGTCTCTTCAATTGAGGTATTTTGGTCTATCTTTTTCGAGTTTTTGCTTGCAGATGGATAATGTTTTCCTTCATAAAAAATATGATAATTTTCTATTTATTATCTTAGGAATTTCTCTCACTTCGTTTTTGGTATTTTATTTGACCTAAATAATTGTTATGTATGACAAAACAATTTACATTATTACTGATTTACAATGAATCTGATGTTCTTTAGGTGAGCCCCGATGGTAAGCAATTTTCAATTACGTCGCCGGATCGACGGATACGTGTGTTTTGGTTTGAAACGGGTAAACTAAGACGCGTATATAATGAATCTCTTGAGGTAAAATTATTTCTTTGTAAAACCAATACTTTAACAACTCCAAGAACAAGAGTTGAGGATGTATTATTTTATATTGAAATTCCTGAACACTTGTATTTGTCAATTTTCTTGTGTTGTTCAGGTGGCCCAAGATGTTCAGAGAAGTGATGTGCCTTTATACCGACTAGAAGCTATTGACTTTGGGCGAAGAATGGCCGTTGAGAGGGAGATTGAAAAAACAGAAAGTGCCCCACCGCCAAATGCAATTTTTGACGAAAGCTCAAATTTTCTTATTTATGCAACCCTGATGGGGATAAAAGTAAGATTATTGTTCTGAAATCAGACTGTACTATCATCAAGTATGCAATCCCCTGCTTCCCATCTAGTGGGAGACTTTTGTTTACCTTATATGTTTTTGCCCTAGGGGTATCAAAAATTGACATTTTCTTTTTCTATTTCTCCGTACTCGTAGGTGGTAAATCTACACACCAATAAAGTGGCTCGAATACTTGGAAAGGTGGAGAACAATGATAGGTTCTTGAGGATTGCCTTATATCAAGGTGATCGAAGCAGTAAAAAAGTTCGAAAAATTCCCGCAGCTGCAGCAAATGCAAATGAAAGCAAAGATCCTTTGACAGATCCTACTCTTGTATGCTGTGCTTTCAAGAAGCACAGAATTTATCTATTCAGGTACTTATATTCTTCTGAACCATTTTTCGAACACTTTAACATTTTGCTTTCTAAAGGCATGTACTATAGTATAAATTCACTTAGATGGATAGTTGTCGTGCCCTTGTCTTCCATATGAAAATTTGAATGAAGCATTTTTATCTCAGACCATCAATGGTGCTTCTTACCTCTAGTTTTAGTTATAATGAATTTGGCTGCTTTAACAAAGAAGGAAAATTATAGTGAAGATTGGATTGTATGTATAAATATGTCATTTGATGTACTCTTTGAACATTTTAAGTCGGAGAGAACCTGAGGAACCTGAAGATGCAACTAAAGGAAGAGACGTGTTCAATGAAAAACCACCTGCTGATGAACTTTTGGCTGTATCGGATATTGGCAAGTCTGCCACAACATCTCTTCCCGAAAATGTGGTGGGTATTTTTTTTTTTTGTGTTTAAAAAAATAAATAATTGCAATCTTTTGATGCATAAAATTGAAGAAATGTTGCTCTATAATTTTTTTGGCTGGATTTTTATTCTTACTCAAGAAAGTAGGTAAAAGAAGATAATAAATGATACGTAAGGAGAGAAAATGTAGGCTAGTGTTTTTTTCCGATTCAATGATCATATTTTCCATTTTTTTTGTACTTACAACATGTGTATGTCCATGCCAATTATTTTTGGACAAAAAAGAAATGCTTGTATTTTGAGTAATTGAATCAGTGTGTTGGTTTTCTAATTTCATGCCCTATTCCGCCAGATTATGCATACCACGATGGGTGATGTACATATGAAATTATATCCCGAGGAATGTCCAAAAACCGTGGAGAACTTCACTACTCACTGTCGGAATGGCTATTACGATAATCTTATCTTTCACCGGGTCATCAAAGGCTTCATGATACAAACTGGAGATCCTTTAGGAGATGGCACTGGTGGTCAATCTATTTGGGGTAGAGAGTTTGAAGATGAATTTCACAAGAGGTAATATGATTTTTTATTTATTTATTCATTATTATTATTTTCAACTGGAACATAAATTTTTGTCTTATATTCATATTTATTTACATAATTTTTGTATCTGCAGTTTGCGACATGACCGACCGTTCACAGTATCCATGGCTAACGCAGGACCCAATTCAAATGGATCTCAATTCTTTATCACCACAGTGGCTACCCCTTGGCTGGATAACAAGCATACCGTTTTCGGCAGAGTTATAAAGGGAATGGATGTTATACAGGTATAGTTGTCAACGATGCACCTTTCTCATCATGGAAATGAACTTTGAAAAACTACAGTAATGTTTTCCGTTTTCTGACAATCTGTTGTTGACATGACAGGGTATAGAGAAAGTGAAGACAGACAAATCGGACAAACCCTACCAAGATGTAAAAATCCTTAATGTGACCGTCCCCAAGTCTTAGGTTTTGTGTTCTCCCTCGTATTCTTTGTTTGGCTTCCGATCCCCGACAAACATTGGTGTCAGGTAATATATTTCCACCGTTTTCATGTTGCTATTAATCGTCATCAAATGTAGAAGGATCTTTTGCATACCGGTGGGAGAAAACCCGAAGCTAAATGACTAATGTCTAGGCGAGGAAAACATGCGAGTTATCGGCTCTTGAAAGTGAGACAAGAGATTTTACATTTAGCAATTACATTTTGAGTCAACTTTCATGTTTTATTTCTAAACATTTCGATTTCGTGTAAGTTGGCTTTTGCTGTTTCTTTAGCTCTCTGTAAAACATGGTTATGATAAGTAAAGTTTGTTTTGTTTAGAACCATTTTCAAAGGAGAGGACAATAATTAAACTTTTGAGTAGAAGAACAATATTTTACCAATGAATTGAGTTGCTAAGAGAGGTTTTGAGACGATGAGTCTGTATGATTAGATTTAAATATTTGTAATCAGCTATCAATTTTTTTATTACTTTTTATAGATTGTTAACACTGAAGAAAGAAAATGAGACCAAAATAATGAATGAGAATGCCATTGGGAAAAAGTATAATTTTAAGAAAAGTATTGCTTGCTATTAGGCACTATCGGTATTTATAACATATTTAAAATTAAAGTTTGATATTTAATTAGGTAGTATTAGTAACTTTTTTAGTATTTCTCACATAATAATGTTAATAATTAATGAATTGGATAAATAAATTTTTGACACGTGTATTTAATGGTTATAGACTGATTTGATGTGATTTAAATGCAACTATCCTAATGAACAGTAACATTAACTCATCCATTGTATTGTACCAATATTGGTTTTGGTGATCAATGGTAGCCTTTATTCTCCGTAAGATTAATTGTTATTAGGATCAATTTCTCTCCCAATGAGAATGATTTCGCTAAACAAAGACCGCGATATCAAAGAAGTATTATGACTAACGATGTCAATAAAAGATGTGAACATATCAATTCACAAAAATAACAATCTAACATATTTAAGTGTTATTAAAGTGAGCATCATATTTATTTGATATCCGATGACCTATTATTATTGCAAAGGTCTCATTATCACCATATTTTGTAATGTTTACTTATTACCATATAAATAGGTCAACCCATCTCCAATCAGAGCTAACTCTAATTGAATAACAACGGTAGAGTAAGTAATATAAGTTCAAATTCTTGTTGAACTATTATAATTTCATCTTTATTTTTTATTATTTACAATACTCATTTATATTTTATAATATTTGAGTATTGGTTATTCTAAGCGAGTACTTACATAATTTAGTATTGTCTAAATTTTTTAGATAATATTAATGGTTAATTTTTACAATCATATCTACTTTCACTAAAAGACATATAGATTTTGTTTTGAAGATTCTTTATTACTTAATTAAAGAATTGGATTCTACATATTTATGATATTTGACTTAAATTAGACTATATCAATTAAACAAGATTCCATAAACTTAACCAAATCTACTCAAATAGGTAATGTGATTTTTTTTTTTTTAAAGAAGAGAGAAGATCTAGACAATGGGAATTGTTTAAATTACAAAAGAAAATGTAAAGTTTGAATGTAATAATAAATATATAAATGATAATAATAAAAAATTCCTAATTATTATTATTGTTTAAAGTGAAGTGAAGCCAATTGTAGGGGCAGTTTGGTCATTTTAAACATAGGTAAAAAACCATTGGCAAAAGCGCGGGAAAATTCTCTTACTCTTTTCTCAGTTCTGAGTCCCCCGCGACACCACACAACACAAGCTCAGATTCTCTCTCTCTTTCTCTCTTCAGATTCTTCTGATCGAAGAAGCCATGAACGGCGGCGGTGGTGGTCGGAAATGGGACCGCAATGACTTTCGCAACTCAAAGAAGCAGAAGTTCATTCGTTCCGCCGAGGAAGAGCTCGAGGCTAAATTAGGGTTCGATATCTTCTCTGAAGGTGACAAGAGGCTCGGATGGTTGCTTACATTTGCCTCAGTAAGTTTTATTCTTACATTTGTATTGAATTGTCAAATTATGTGTTGGTGAATTGAACTTAAATTGTTTTGTAATGTTTCGGTTAGGTTTGAATTATTGATTTTGTGTTTGTTGCATTTGATTATTCTGCTAAAAGTGTGTGGAAAAGTTTGAGTTTTTAAATTAGATTACTAAATGAATGCTGACAAGTGGAGTGATCGATTCTCATTTGTAAATTTGCAGTCATCTTCGGAAGATCAAGATACCCGCAAAGTATATAGTTGTGTTGATTTGTATTTTGTATCACAGGTAAACTCACTGTTCTATTCTAGAAAACTTTTTTTTTTGGAAATGGTTAACTATTTGAAGGTCTTTCTGTTGATATAATTTTTTTTTTGATAAGAAATCATAATGTTGAAATAAGATTACACACCCAAATGTACTCACTTTACAACAGAACTTCCAACTCTCTCCTCAAATCAGTAAAAAGAGAGATACTTGAACCTTTTAACACTTTTGAGCCAGAATGCAGCCAATAATTTGGTCTTTATCCATACACAATTAAAGAACTCTCTCTATCATGAAACATTCTGTCATTTTTTTTTCCATTCATACTACCCATATAACTGCCAACACTTCCACAGTTTTAGAGCAACTTATGTCTTTCTGTTGATTATTATTGTTAGCTTAATGTTTAAATGTTCTCTGCTTTTATTGCAGGATGGTTCTACTTTCAAATCTAAATACAAGTTCCGTCCTTATTTCTATGCCGGCACTAAGGTGTATATCTTTCTATTTATCTATCCTCTTGTTTAGCATTTTTATTTTGTTTGCAGTGTTAGCATCAACTGTTGTTGCCATGGTATGGTGTTAAGTGTTAGCATTTTATCCAATAATGGATATATTATTTGGCCGAATAAAATTATGTATGTTAAAACTTTTCTAGCTTTTCGTAAGTCTTCATTTTGTATTTCATGATGATGATGCTATTAAGCTCTATCATTGACCGTGGTGATTTTGTGTTAAGTCCTATGTGTGTTATGTATGTAGGAAAAAATGGAAATGGACGTTGAAGCATATTTGAGACGGCGCTATGAAAGTCAAATTGCTGATATTGAAATCGTGGATAAGGAAGATCTTGATCTTGTAAGCAACTCCTCAGTGGCTTTAACTTTTTTCTTTTTTGAGGAACATATTATATATTATCGGAAATAGGTAGAATCATTACAGCAGATGATAGGAAATCATCTTTGGTTATATAAAGAACAACTAATAAACTAGGTTTACATCCAATGATTCCAGTTACCGAGTAATTAGTCAGCGCTTTAAAATTTGAACTGGTCCTTAACCATTTTGTCAATGATATTGCTTATAATATAAGTGAATTCTGTAAGTGTAAGTTCCAAAAAAAAGGTTAATTGTATACTAAATTCTACTAGTTTTATTATTTTGAACTAATTTAACTTTCTTTCGGAACTAATCTAAAATTTCTTTTATCCACTTATACTAGTTAATGTACTCTGATATGTGTGTTCATTCGTGGCAGAAAAATCATTTGTCTGGTTTATGCAAGTCCTATCTAAAACTATCATTCGACACTGTTCAGCAACTAATGAGTGTTAAGAGAGATCTATTGCACGTTGTTGAAAGAAACCAGGCAAAATCTGATGCTACAGAAGCTTATGAGTTAATATTGACAGGGAAAAGGTGAGTTTTTCGTTTTACAATTGAAGGTTACGGTTTCCTTCATTGGCCTGAAAATCTGATACTAAGATTCTTAGGTGAAAAGTTAGTCTTTTGTTACTGTCGTGTGTAATATTATTGTGCCTGATTTGTAGAGAAAAAAGGTCTCAAGATTTTTTGGATTACATTGTTGACCTCCGAGAGTACGATGTTCCTTACCATGTTCGGTTTGCCATTGACAATGGTAAGTCCATTCTGTTGATTGGGGAGTTGGTTTTTAAGAAAAGGTTCCAACTATTAAATAAACTTGTTTTTCTCCTGTGACATATGTTTCCTAGATGTACGCTGTGGACAGTGGTACGATGTTAGTATATCTAGTAATGATGTTATGGTGGAGAGGAGAACAGATCTTCTACAGCGTGCTGAAGTTCGTGTTTGTGCATTCGATATTGAAACCACCAAGCTTCCCCTCAAATTTCCAGATGCTGAGTATGATTTAGTAATGATGATTTCGTACATGGTTGACGGACAAGGGTATCTGATAATAAACAGAGAGGTATTTGTGACTGGTTCAAACTAGTAATTTCTTTCCTTCTTCAATGTTTCTTATTTAAAATTCCATACTATATATACATTCTGCTGGTTCCTATGTAAGCTTCATTATTGCACTGGTCATCTAGGTACTTGGCATCAATTACATGTACCTGAGTAAATGATATGTAGCAACTAGCAAGACATGTATTGTTTTCTCATGGCTTACTTTAACACGTCTAATTGTTTTTTGTTTGCAGTGTGTTGGTGATGATATAGAGGATTTGGAATACACTCCAAAACCAGAATTTGAAGGGCATTTCAAGGTTACAAATGTAAAAAACGAGGTAATGAAGTCTTGTAGAAATAATATTCCTATTACCAAATGTGGTTTCATCTCTTAGATTGCTTAAGGAGGTGCGTGTCTTTTATTGAATATATTATGCACTACTAATTTTGCAAAAGATTTTTCATCTTGCAGCTAGAGCTTCTTAAATTGTGGTTCTCCCATATGCGGGAGGTGAAGCCTGGTATATATGTCACGTACAATGGTGATTTTTTTGATTGGCCTTTCCTGGAAAGAAGAGCAGCCCATCATGGATTTAAACTTAGTGATGTATGTAACTTCTGAGCTTTTACTTAATACCGACATCTTCAGATTTTAGTTTTAGTTTTTCTATATTTAGTCAATTCAAGTCAGTACGTTATTTATCATTTCGGTATGGACACCTAATATTCTACATAACCATATTACTTTATGAACTCTTGACTAGCACAAAAATACTTTGGATGGTACTAGAGTTAGCTGTTGCTTTATATTTGCTTCTGGATTGGTTTTCAGCATATCTGTTTGTTTAAATATTTTTTTCTGCCTATTTTCTAACAGTTTTGGTTGCTATTATTATCAGGAGGTTGGATTTCAATGTGACAAGATTCAAGGAGAATGTCGTGCTAAATTTGCTTGCCATCTTGATTGCTTTGCTTGGGTCAAGCGTGATAGTTATCTCCCTCAGGGAAGCCAGGGCCTTAAGGTTTAAGATCTAATATAACTTGCTTATTTGCTTATCATTATACCATTATGCTTTACAAGACATCAAACAGTATCTTCCATATGATTATGTGTTTTTTGTTTTGCTCTCTTGCGGGTGCTTCTGCCACTTTTGCTTTTCAGTTGTGTTTGTTATGTGTGTAGTATGTTTCATGTAATTATCTCCTATTGTTAATGAACTGGGAAAAAAAATTATATATTACAATAGCTTATACTTAATGAACTTCTTGTTTCCTGAAAAGAAAAAAGATTGACATTGTTCATTTCCTTCTATTTTAAAATCAAGCTACTATTAATGTTCTCACTACTAGAAAGTTTATAATTAGTGGTATTGTTTCAGGCTGTAACAAAGGCAAAGTTGGGATATGATCCCCTGGAAGTGAATCCTGAGGATATGGTTCGTTATGCAATGGAAAAGCCACAGGTAAGAGTTTAGTATTTTGTTTTCTGTGCAGTTCCATTGCACAATCTTTAGTGATTATTGGTACTTTTTGTCATTCGTTTGCTTTCAATCCATTTGTCTTAAAAAAGAGATTTCAGTCTGGATTTTTGAGGCATTTTCTTACAAATGTTCTCTCAGACAAAAAGTGATGAATTTGCTTACCTAGATTTTTGCCTTTGGTATTTATTTTGGAAAAAAATTCTCCATATCCCATCAAAGGCAAGTTTCTGTGTGAGTAGTTGCTCAATAAAAGGTCTTTACCACTTAGTGGTATGTTGCAAAGGATGGTGCCTAGTTTTTTGTAACCTTCTTGGTTTATGTTCATGAAAGCTGGAAGTGGAAAAGAAAAGAGAGCAGAACACTTATGTTTTTGTTTTATCAGAACTTTTTCAACAGAATAAAACTAGGGGAAAATATAGATAGGCTCAACAGAAAATAAAATCAGTCTTACAAATTATGACAAAATTAGAGAAGAAATTTAAATTAAAAAAATTTAGTCTGAGATATACTGTCTAAACCTACAGATAAATCGACAGCCTTAGAATCCTAAGGCTGCTCTTTCCTGGAATATCGCAGGTGATATCATATTATCTGTGTTTCCGTTTAGTTACTCAAATTTGTTTTTGTACATTATATGAGAAATATTTCTAATGTATATGCAACTTAACTTCTTACAGATGATGGCCTCATATTCTGTTTCCGATGCTGTTTCAACTTATTACTTGTATATGACCTATGTTCATCCATTCATTTTCTCTCTTGCGACAATTATTCCGATGTCACCAGATGAGGTCTTGCGCAAGGGTAGTGGGACCCTCTGTGAAATGCTTCTAATGGTCCAGGTGTGTTTTTCCACTCATGCTACAACACTAGATCTTTGAGTTTCCTTGTGTGGTGCATTCTTTCATATGTTTTCACTAGATCTTTGAGTTTCTTTGTGTGGTGCATTCTTTCATATCTTTTCACTTCATAAGCGTGTACTCATTCAAGGCAACTTTTCTTTTATTCCAGGCATACAAGGCAAATGTTATTTGCCCCAACAAGCACCAAGCTGAATCAGAGAAGTTTCATAATAACCGTCTTCTTGAAAGTGAGACATATATAGGTGGTCACGTGGAATGCCTTGAAAGTGGAGTTTTTAGATCCGATCTTTTAACTAGTTTTAAGCTCGATCCATCTGGATATCAGGCATGTCATCTTGCTCACAATTAATTGCTCTGGTTTAATAATTGGTCATTATGGTTTGACATGAATTGACCCCTTTCTCTATACCCGTGATTGGTTATGCTGCTCTTTTTCCATGTTCCGTGGACATAGTGAATGCTACCTTGGTCCAGTTTTTATTTTAATTTTGGGTGTTTCATTATCTATTTTTAATAGTATATGTAATTTGACACAAAAACATTGCAAACTTTGATTTTCAGCAACTGATTGACAACCTTGATCGTGATCTGCAATATGCCATTAGAGTTGAGGGTAAGATGGACTTGGATTCCGTTTCTAATTATGCTGAAGTGAGGAGTTCTATCTTAGAAAAGGTATTGCTTTTTTCATTAGCCAGTTAGCCTTGGATAATGTTCTGATTTGGTCCTGAGATTATTATTATTTTTTTGTTGGTAAGAGAAATTCTTTATTGATTGGAAACAGGTAAGTACGGAAAGATGATAAAGTATCCTCATAAAGTAGACATGAATTAAACGTTAGAGAACTCCTTTAATTCTTGAAATCCTTTGACGCAGACCTAATGTGATGGGTATTTATTTATGTTTCTGGTTATGGGCCTTGTTTTACTTGGCGCTGTCTAGTGTGACACCTTAGGTAAACATGCCATGAATGTATGTAATAAGAATTTTATGAATTCAATAGTTTGTTTCTTATAATTTCTTTACAGAGTAGCTACCAAACTAATGGGTTTAAAATCATTCACTTTCCTGGAATTTAACAATTGCCTTTGAATTTCCAATGTTCATTACGCTCAAAGCTCATTTGCTTGTAGTGAATGATACTCAACTCAGTAAAGGGGGTGTTAGCTTGCTTAATTTCATACTCTAACAATTGTTTTAGGTTCATGTGGTTTGAGGCAGCAACATAGAAATTATATTTTTATTTTCCATTTTTTTTTCTGTACAATTTATTCTCTTTTATTATCTTTCTTCCTTGCTTTGCAGCTTGAAAGTTTACGAGATGACCCCATACGAGATGAATGCCCCCTTATTTATCATCTAGATGTAGCTGCAATGTACCCAAATATTATTTTGACAAACAGGCTTCAGGTAAGCTGATTAATTGATTTCTATTCATTTCATATTATTTGTGTGGTCTACAATATAGATTTGCAATGCAATTACAAAACAAAACTTGGTGTTTACCTTAATATGTTTTGCACATCGTCTGATTTACCTATTACAGTTGTTGTCTTTAATCCTTTTCATGAACAAAACTTGTTCTTCACTTATCAATTTAAAAGAGGGAGAAATTCTTGATCCTCTATTATATTGTTTTGTGTCTATTTCAGCCATCATCAATAGTTACAGACGAGATTTGCACTGCTTGTGATTTCAATCGCCCAGGAAAGACTTGTCTTCGGAAACTTGAATGGGTTTGGCGTGGAGAAGTCTTCATGGCAAAGAAAAGGTCTCTTTTTGGGGGACTCATTATTTTTCTACATGCACCTTCAACAAAACTTGTTTTTATTTATTTAAGTTTTAATTTTAAAAAGAAGCAACACTGCTAGAAAGAAAAGCCTATAGAAAATCAAGCCATCAATGCAAAACACAGTAAGCCTGACTAGTCTACTAATTTTCAAATCCTCAAAAAATCACAAAACTAAAGCTCTTGAACTCCTTAAAGCAAATACTTTAGTTTAAGTCTGTCAGTAATAAGGTAATTCATGATTGTTTTTTTTTTTATCATTTTGAATGACAGTGACTACTACCATATGAAGAAGCAAATTGAGTCAGAGTTTGTTGATGGATCTGATAGCCAGTTAGCAAAATCTTTTCTTGACCTACCTAAGACAGAACAACAATTGAGACTGAAAGATCGTCTAAAGAAATATTGTCAGAAGGTATATTTTCCCTATTAAAGTTCAATTTTTCTTGTAAATGATGCCTAAAACTAATTTTGTATGCTTCTCGTAGGCATATAAACGGGTACTGGATAAGACAGTTACTGAAGTTCGGGAAGCGGGGATATGCATGAGGGAGAATGCATTCTACGTTGACACTGTTCGCAGGTGAGCATGGATTTTCTTTCATAAAAGTTTTCTTCTTTCTTTTGGAATGCAATTGTGAAAAACACTTATCAACTAATTTATTATTATTATTTTAAAAAACTTTCACTATTAAATTTATAAAAATTGAGTAATTTTGATTTGAGGTTGACTTATCTGGTGGGGTGAAATTCTTTTGTCTTTCTATCTTTGAAGTCTCTATGTGTTTTTATTTTACATACATTACAAAAATCATTGTCTTCTTGCTAATTTATAATTTTATATGACATTCCATATTATTTGAAGCTTTCGAGATAGAAGATACGAGTACAAAGGACTTAATAAGGCCTGGAAAGGAAAATTGTCTGAAGCCAAAGCTACTGGAAATTCTATTAAAATCCAAGAGGCACAGGTATGGAAAATTCATATGCTTGTTTGAGCGTTTGTATACAATAAGCATCACACCATGTTGAGGATGATTGTTGATACTGACTTTGAACCTTGAAACTTGCGTTGTTGTTTGCTTACTGCTTTGCAGGATATGGTAGTCCTTTATGATTCGTTACAACTTGCTCATAAGTGCATTCTTAATTCCTTTTATGGATATGTCATGCGCAAGTGAGTTATATAGTGATTTCCTTTTTTTCCTAACTACAAAATATATATACCTTTTACTAATGCTTTTCCTGGTCTTACAGGGGTGCACGATGGTACTCTATGGAAATGGCTGGAGTGGTTACATATACTGGGGCTAAAATTATTCAGAATGCTCGCATACTGGTTGAAAAGATTGGAAAGCCACTTGAGTTAGATACAGATGGTATCTGGTGTGCACTTCCTGGATCTTTTCCAGAGAACTTTACTTTCAAAACAAAGTATGTATAACTCTTAGTATTGTATCAGCAGTACAAGGGGCATGAGTTTGGGAACCTTTTTTGGCGCATTACCTACATTGTCTTTAAGTCCATGATATACTGATATTGTTTATCTAAAGATACTAACTACTCTATGGGAAACAAATGTTTCAGGGACTTGAAGAAGAAGCTGACTATCTCGTATCCATGTGTTATGTTGAATGTTGATGTGGCAGAAAACAATACAAATGATCAGTACCAGGTCACCTTTAAACGTTTTTTCGGTAGTATCATGCCTAGTGCGGTTTTTTCAAATGTTTATTAATTTATTCATTTAGGAAAAAAGAAACAGAAAGCGAATTTGCAAAGGAGCGATTTAAGCTTGATTGTTTGACAAAAACCTACTAACACTTTTCTCTTAACAGACCTTGACAGATCCCTTGGCCAAATCTTATACAACTCATAGTGAATGCTCAATTGAATTTGAAGTGGATGGGCCATACAAGGTGACATGGAGTGTGATATCAATTATAGTTCAACATTTCCATATTTTGTTACTAATATATTGGTTTCATGCAGGCAATGATTATTCCAGCTTCAAAAGAAGAGGGAATTTTGATTAAGAAGCGATATGCAGTTTTCAATGATGATGGGACCCTTGCTGAACTTAAAGGTTTTGAAATTAAGCGTAGAGGAGAGCTGAAGCTCATCAAAGTTTTCCAGGTATCCCTACCATATCCTATGTTTTGTGTTTGTACCCAAGTATTAAATGAATTTATCTTCTTCCCTATATATTAGTGTTTCTTTCCAGGGGCTTGCTGGGTTAAATTATATTATTTTCCTGTACTGAAAACCTCACATGATTCTGTTTTTTCTTTCGTTGCGATGTCTAATGGTTGGATAGCTTCTTTTCTTGCTTATGATTGTCATGTTTGCAAAGACGATCTATATTTATGGTTATTAGCAGTTGGGATTATATAGTTTTCCTTCTATCACTAAATTATGTTCAAAATATCCAATAGAGTTATTCTATTTATAAAAAAATCATATGCTTTAGAATCATCATGGGCAAGCTGTTTTAGGTTCTATTCATGTGCTTCATGTTTGCTTACTTATAAATATAAAATTTATCTTTTGCGTTAATTTTAATTTTCTATTTTCATTTTTCAGGCTGAGCTTTTTGACAAGTTTCTCCATGGTTCAACGTTAGTGGAATGCTATTCAGCTGTTGCTTCTGTGGCCAACCGTTGGCTTGATCTACTCGATGTAGGTCTTCCAATAGACTTTGCTTCTTATGCTTATGCTATTCTGCTGTCTTCTGTGATCTTTGCAGATAACTTTTTCTTTGTTTCTCTTTCCACAGAATCAAGGAAAGGATATTGCAGACAGCGAGTTGCTCGATTATATATCTGAATCAAGTACCATGAGCAAGTCTCTAGCAGACTATGGTGGGCAGAAGTCATGTGCAGTGACCACTGCAAAACGTCTTGCTGATTTTCTTGGTGATACAATGGTCAAAGATAAAGGGCTTCGTTGTCAGTATATTGTTGCATGTGAACCTAAGGTGAATTCTTCTTTTCAGCCAACACTTACTTTATCAATCTTTCAATTGTTATTGCCAAGTTTTAATGCTTTTCATTTTATCTTTTATGCTTTACATGCATTTTTACAACCCTCGCCTCTTATTATTGCATGATTCCTTAACCAAAATTTTTGTGTGATATTTTTAATTTGAGTAGGGAACACCCGTGAGCGAACGTGCTGTTCCTGTTGCAATTTTTGAAACAGATGCCGGTAAAGTTTCTGGTATCCTTCTGATTTATTTGTTTGTGCTTCTACTTCCACTAAATTCAGCATGTTTGAAATTTCAGAAATAATGAAATTTTATGTGCGGAAGTGGTGCAAGATATCGGATGTTGACATTCGATCCATCATTGACTGGTCATACTACAAGCAGCGGCTTAGTTCATCGATTCAGAAAATTGTCACTATTCCAGCTGCAATGCAAAAGGTTTCACTGCTTCTAGATGTCTATTTACTGGAAGAAATCAATATTTTCTTTGTTTTTATCTCTATCCTTTTTCTTCCCCAGTTTTTCTATTATGTTTAATATTCCGGCAAACAATTACTTCTTCAGGTTGCAAATCCTGTCCCTAGAGTGATTCATCCTGATTGGTTGCATAAGAAGGTTCGCGAGAAGGATGATAAATTTCGACAGCAAAAGCTAGCTGATGTCTTTAGTTCATTTAATAAGGGTGAACTGTTAAAAAGGAAGGATGAGGCTGTAGGAGTTAGTAGTGTAATTGAGGAAGAGGTTGTTGGAGATCTTGAAGACTTCCAAATAAATAAGAGTTCTGTAAAGGGACCCAGACCAGTAGTTCGAAGTTATGAAGTTAATAATAAGAGCAATTCAGATGAGAATGTAGCACAAGAATGTCCGCATCAAGCTGATGATAATGAAAAAGAGCAGCAAATACAAGATTCCTCCACTTCTGAGATTATTGACAAAAATGTCGACTACCAAGGATGGCTTGAAATGAAGAAGAGAAAATGGAAAGATACTCTCAACAAGAGGAAGAAGCAAAGGTACCTGTTCAAAACTTTAAATAAAATGCTAAATGAAACAAGAATAGAGTAGAAGAATTGATTTTAATAGAAGAATAGGTAGAAAATAACAATAAAAGATGAAGGATTAAAGAAAGAAAGAGAACGTAGAGAAGAAATCTCAAAGATTTTATAACTCAATAAACAATCCAACACATACTAAAAATAGCTAAGCCTATTTATAGTTAGGCAAATAACAGATTCTAAATGCAACATGAAATGAATTCTAGGAACTTAGAAATGTAGTAAAATTCTATTTTGTCAAAATAGGATAAAACCCAATTATTAATTCTAGAACAGTAGTTAGGTTCTCAGGAACAATTTAATAATGTGAAGTGATATATTACTTTAACAGACTAGGCAATGCAACACGGCACAATGCTAGTGGTCTTTCTGAGCTGCTCAGTCAACCGTCAAATAAAGAAGCTCAGGAGGGAACAGGAGTTAGTTCATACTTTAAGAGACATGAAGTAGCTATAAAGCGATGCCACTGGCAGGTAATAAAACCTTCATTAACCCCAAACAGTTGGATGGAGTTATTCTAGTTTAATGGCTTAAATCACTTTTATTTCGCTCTTGTGATTCAGATAGTACAAGTAGTTCCAGCTTCTCAGCTTGGCCAGTATTTTGCTTGGGTTGTGGTAGAAGGAGTGATGCTTAAGATTCCTATAACTGTTCCTAGAGTGTTTTACATCAATTCCAAGGCCCCTTTAGAAGACAAATTTCCAGGAAGGCGTGCCAACAAAATTCTTCCACATGGAAAGCATAATTATAACCTATATGAGGTATTTCTGGTGCTAATGCTATTTATTATGTATCTGTGCTTCTTAATATAAAGATTTCAAGACGTTATCTTTGGGCATGAGTTTGTGCAGGTTGTAATTGATGAAGCTCAGTTCAAAGCAGAAAGAAAAAACCTTACTGCACTTCTTGCAGATCCAGAAGTTGAGGTGAGCATCCTATAGCCAAGAAAAGAAATTATTAGATAAATTAATAAATCTTATTGACAAAAATTTCACAGAAGTGCTTTGTTTTGCCCCAAATATGAATTATGTATTTTCTTATTTGCAAGGATATGCCTTATTTATTTATTTATTTCAAATTGGAATTGTTCAGTTATCTTTGTTTTCTTTGTAGGACTTGGCTCATGTTTATGGTTACAATTTTTGTCAATAGAACTTTACTAAGTATTAAAGAATGAGGAAATAAATAACACTGTTCTTCATTACAATGTAAATTTATATGTTCTCTTCTGGCGTAAAGTTCTATCTTTCAGTCTTTTAGAACAATTCATATTAGTAACAAGTGCCTGATTATTATTTATTTAATTATCATATTTTTCTTTTTGTCAGGGAATATATGAAACAAAGGTACCATTGGACTTGAATGCGATTGTTCAGATTGGATGTGTCTGTAAGGTGGATAAAGCTGCTAAGAAGCGAAATATCCAAGACTCCTGGAATATTAGCGAACTACATACGAAGACTACAACAGAATGTTCTTATTTGGAGCAATCTATATCTTTCTTCTACTTGTATCATAGGTAACTAATTTGCCATTACAAATTGGGTTATTTCAATTTTTTTGCTATGATTTCTACCAACACTGAAATATGGGTTCTATCACGAACTAACTAATTCATGTATGGTCTTTAATTTGCTTTTTTTAAATGTGTTAATTAACCATTTCCTAATCTGGTTAATTTCAGTATTTCTGAAGGGCGTGCTATATTTGTTGTTTATTTTCCTTCTTCAAAAACAATGTCCATTGTCGTCGTGAATCCTTATCAAAACAAGGATCTGTCACCATCCTTTCTTGAGAAGCAATTCCGTGATGCTTGCCAGGCGTTATCTGTTCAACCACCTCCTCCTAGTAATGAATTCATATTCAAGGTTAGCTGGTAGATTAGTGAAAACAAATACTTTCCTATTGGCGCGATTTGTTTGTTTG
The DNA here is from genome assembly GCF_029168945.1 of Cannabis sativa. Classification (NCBI taxonomy): domain Eukaryota; kingdom Viridiplantae; phylum Streptophyta; class Magnoliopsida; order Rosales; family Cannabaceae; genus Cannabis; species Cannabis sativa. The sequence goes on from NC_083602.1 coordinate 214,435, forward strand.
TTTGCTTTTCCTTATAATAACGTGTGTTTATTGCAGGTGGAGTATGTTGGATCTGTAAAGGATGCTGATAAGATTCTGCAAAGAACAATAAATCAGCACAGGTCTAATTCTATCGTAATATTATTTTTGTTTATCCTGCTTTTTGTGAATTTTGTTTTTCTGTATATTTCCTTACTCGTGTTGATTTTACTAATTAGAGAAATGTTTCTATAATCATGTATATTACACGTTGAATATTGTCTTATGTAACTTGGATGAGCCCAAAGTAACTTGTTCACTGATTTATTTTAGTGTACATATATGCCCTAGTGCTTTATTGAATAACATTTTGTTACAATGTATGAACTGTTTGGAAAAAAAAAATAAAGAATAAATTAAACCTACATAGACTAGCAGATTTTAGGCTTCCCAATTAGACCTTTTTTCGGTACTTTATTGGTGCAAACAAAAGTTCACATCTCATTTTCATTCTCTCTAGCAATAACATAACATACATTTTTCTGTGGTTGATCAACAGACATGAACATCATGGACCAATAATTGCTGTTATTGAATGCCCAAATGCTCAATCAATGAAGTCAAGTGTACGAGCTTTAGATGATTTCCCATGTGTGAGCATTCCCTCCAATGCTCGTGATAGTAACTATCAGGTAATAAATTTTGAATATGTAGCTGATTTGCATCCGTTGATCATGCCACATGCACATAGTCAAATGCATTACTTTTAAACTATGCTTTGGGCAGGTTCTTGGGTGGCAACAAGTTGCTGCAAAAATTGGAATGCAACGGTGTGCTGCGTCATCTCAATGGTTGAATGAAAGAATTTCTCTCTCTAGATATGCCCATGTAATGTCTTTATCTCTACAGTGAGAATGTTGTTAAGTTTGCATGATATTTTAGATACTAATTGGTCAAATATTTGGGACAGGTGCCGCTAGGGAATTTTGAACTTGATTGGCTCATACATACTGCAGATGTCATCTTTTCAAGAGCACTCCGTGATCAGCAACAGGTTTTTCTTATCATCAGCTGATATCTTGTCATGTTATTTATAAAGATTTTAGGAATTTGGATCACTATCTTATGCTAGAGGGATGTGAAGGTTACTGAGAATGTGTAACAGTTTTGAGAAAATTTTATGTTACCTGCAGAGAATAAAATAGGGAAAAGAAATGATTTGGCAGGTTTTTTGAACTCTTTTTTTTTTAACATATTTTCATTTCTTTATTTGTCACAGGTACTTTGGATATCTGATGATGGGATTCCGGATCTAGGAGGCGTTAGTGAAGAAGATACTTGTTTTGCTGATGAGGTTATTTCCTAACTTGGTTAGAAATATTTAGGAATGCGATTGTCATTTTAAAGTGCTTTGTGATCATTAGTCAAAAAAGTATCTTGGTGGTCACTGGGTGGACGACATGTGACCTTTGTCTCTTTTTTTTACTGTTCAAGCTCACTCCTTCCTCTCTGACACCTAAGGACATAGATCTATCTTTATATTGGATTTTTATATTCTTGTGTGCGTGGGTTTGTGCGTTTGTGTTTTTCCTTTCACTAGGCGTAATTGATCTTCTGTTGAACTTCACATTGTATGTGCTAAATTGCACGTTCCTTCTGTAAATCTAATCAGGTCCATCAACCTGTTCTTACATACCCTGGAGCATATAGAAAAGTCACCTTGGAGTTAAAGGTGAAAATACACTAACCATTTCTTTCCCATTTCTTGGTTAGATCTTGGATGATTTTGCTGATTATTTTGTCAATTTCTTTGCGAAGATTCATCATCTAGCTGTAGATGCTCTTCTCAAAAGCAACCAAATAAATGAAATGGAAGGAGGTTCTTTATTGGGGTTCGAATCAGATATGAATTCCGGAGCACATAATTCAAATGATCACAGTGGCTTTGATGAGGGTACCTCATGTGCTCCTGCATTTCGTGTTTTAAAACAGTTGATTCAAAGGTGCCTTACGGATGCAGTTACATCGGGAAACGTGTTTGCAGATGCAATATTACAGCATCTATACCGGTGGCTATGCAGGTAGCTACAAATAGTTATTTTTCTTTTTTGCCTCCTATGGTTATAAACTATATGTTTCTGGATTCTTACTCATTCCTTTAATATTGCAGTCCTCATTCCAAACTTCATGATCCGGCTCTTCACCGTCTACTTCATAAGGTAAATAAATGCTTGTTTTTTTGCTTCTCCTCATATAGGTCTCTCCATAAGTGTCCATATAACACTGAATGAGATCCAGGATTTAAGGAAGTAGAATGAGTTTAATCTTGCCGAGTCTTGTTGAATACATGTTTTAGGAAGAAATTGCAGCTTCAACACTGTTGTTAATTAAGAGCCCCCTAGAATTTTAAATCTGTATAAAGTAGGACCTGATGGGGGTCATCTGCTCTTCTTTGTTCGGGGACATACATCATCTTTGATTTATGATAGGATGGGACTAATAAATTTTGTTTATTTGGTTTCATTTATTGAATTTATAGGTCATGAAAAAGGTATTTGCTCTATTATTGGCCGAGTTTCGGAAATTGGGTGCTAGTATCGTATTTGCAAATTTTTCCAAGATTATCATAGACACCGGCAAACCTGATATCTCTGCTGCCAAAGCTTACTGTGATAGCTTACTTAAGACCCTGCAAACTAGGTTTGTCTTACTCATAAATTATTAATGTAGATTATAAATTTCCGTCAATCTTGGTTGTAATTTTTTTTCTTCCTTCTTCACAGAGACCTATTTGAGTGGATTGAACTTGAACCATTGCAGTTCTGGCATTCCTTGCTTTTTATGGATCAGGTCTGCACTTCTCCTTGTCAACAATTATTAATGTTCTAGTATAACCATTTGATTTTTTCGTTTTTTTTCGATACTGTGTTCTTCCTATGATTATGAGGTCCTAGGGTATACCACTCTTCTGGTAAAATCAACAGTTTTGTTTGCTTTTGTTGTGATAGCATAATTATGGTGGAATCCCTGCAAAAGCTGATGAAAACATGCATGAAGAGTCTGAAGTTGATATTGTGTCAAGCTGGAATATTGCTGAAAATTTACCAAAGAAAATTCAGGTAATTTGTCAAATTTTTGTATAAACTTGCAATTGCTGTAATGAGTAACATTTTAATCTCTGCTGAGTGTGCATGTACACGGTTTGGTGATTAGTGAAGATTCAATTTATTATGGCCCAAAATCTGACAAAAATAATCTTTTGCAGGATTATTTTATTTTCATTGTTTCTCAATACCTTTATATCCCTTGGACTTATGCAAAAAAACAAGCTGCAATTAGAGCATCTGCACAAGATGGCAGCTCAAGCACACCATCAATTACTATTGCAGCAGCTGAGAATTTCGAGTCTCATCTAACGGAATATCTTAAAGGCCAGGTTATTTTTAAGGCTCAATTCTTGTTCTCTCTCTTTCTCTTGTTCCTTGTGTGTTGCATTTAGTTCGTGATTGTATTTTCTAAACTTTGTTCATGTGTTACAGATCAGCACTTACTTCACTGAAAAACTTTTGGGAATCGTGCGAGATACCGTTCTTCATATGAAAGAACTAAGTAAATCAGAAAAAGAAGCATCTGTATCTGCAGGGATGCCACAACTCTCTAGTAATGCCCACAGAGGGGATGCAGCACTGGAATTTATTAAGCATGTTTGTGCAGTACTGGCTCTTGATCAGAGTGTTCAGCACAATGTTCTGGTATTTTATTCCGTTCTTTCTTTCTTTCTACTCAAGTAACTCATTTTCTGTGTGTGGTATGGTTATTAAAGTCTCAATATGAAATGCTCCGTACCTTTCAATCATGTTACGAACAACATTGAATGAAATGCTCCCCAGTTTCCCTGATAGTTCCCCCTTCTAGGCTCGTATAGTCTTGTGACGAAAACATTGTCGTGCTGTTTTTTTATTTCTTTTTTCACAGTTTGGTTCTGTATAGTTACTGTTTATATTATCTGATTTATCTTTGAACTGACTGCTACTTGTTCTCCTCAATTTTACAGATAATGAGAAAGAATCTGCTAAAATATGTGCGAGTTAGGGAGTTCGCTCCCGAAGCTGAATTTTGTGATGTCTTTTCGTCCTTCATCTTGCCAAATGTCATTTGCAGGTACAAACATAAACAATTTTTGTATTCTTGAGCTGTCTAAATGAGACTAGTTATTACTAGTTAGGATCTAAATTTTCAAAAGCCTAAACTGATTTACTATTTCATTCTTGAACAGCTACTGCAATGACTGTAGAGACCTGGATTTGTGTCGAGACACGGCCCTCCTGGCTCAGGAGTGGCGATGTGCTGTGCCACAATGCGGGCAGCCCTACAACCGTGAGGTAATGGAAAATTCCCTGCTTCAGATCGTACGACAGAGAGAACGCCTCTACCACGTGCAGGATCTCGTGTGCCAAAGGTGTAGACAGGTGAAGGCAGCACATTTAGCAGAGCAATGTGGGTGTGCCGGGTCATACAGATGCAAGGAAGATGTAACCGAGTTCAACAGAAAAATGCAAATATTCTTAAACATTGCCATTCGCCAGAAATTTCAACTTCTCCAAGAATGCACATCATGGATATTGGGAATCCATGATGTACAAGATTAGTCACGTTTCATTCAGAGCTCTGCTCGACTAGTCATTGCAAGAGGTAGTTTCTGCCGGCCTTCCCGACTCGCACCAAAGCAATATAACAGGTGTTGTCGGTATTGGCAGTGGCTGGCAGACATGGCTAACAAACAAGTAAGAAGAAGGTCAAGTGGGTCTTGACCAAATCTTCAGATGCATTATTGGCTTCGTTTGGGTTGTTGATTAAGAATTAATGGTCCACAACCTAATCAGGAAGAGCAACTTCATAATCTTATGTGTGTGTATATATATACATATACGTGTATGGCCATGTCATGTTCTTCATACCAACCAAGAAGAGTATTCTTCTTGTTCATATTCTTTCATGTTTCTCTTTCCTTTGTATATATAGGTTGTAGTATTGTTGTATTATATGCCAAAGCTGTACAAGTTCAACATCATTATCCTATTAAATCAAGTTTATATACATACACAGATATCTACCCATATTTGCTTCTTAATCTATCTATTTGAATAATGTACAATTGCATTCTTGCTCGTATATATTTTTTTGGATAGGGAAATTCGATCAATATTGTTTAATCAACTTGAAGATTATTATAAATTTGACTTAATTTATGAATAGATGAGCCAACAATTTCATTCCCTAACAAACCAATTCAATATATAATTTAGTACGGTTGACATATACAAGTTTGGGTTAGTCGACCGTACACAATATTCATATATGATTCATCTTATACAACTTTGAGTTCATTGTGATGCTTTGCTAATAAGGAAATCAAATTGAAATTTAAAGTAACAGATACGTTTTAATCTAGTAATTACTTTTTGTTTTTTGTTCTTATTCTTAAATTGAAATGAAGTTGGCTTATGAATTCTTTATTTAAGTCTATGCTATATTCACGTTCTGGATTCTCAATCCAAGGCTCCTCTTCTACAGCTTTGTTTTGGTATTCAAACATTGAAATGATGAATATATGTTAAAGATGAAACAGTGGGTGATGCTTTTTCTGTTGCAGGACAACACCTTTCTGATGCTTTTACACTAGAAGAAGTGAAATACATGCTTTAGAATAAAAAAAAAATTAGGATTGAACAAGAAAACTCCCTTCTCTTGATCTCTTGCACAAGCTAGTTTGCTCACTTAATACCACCATGAACAATTCTATGGCAAGATTGGTCATCTTGCGTAAAAGTGTTATCACAGATTGAAAAATGAAAATAATAACAATTCTTCCTCTATTCAAGGCTCTAATGGAGGCCTTCAACAACTGCAACAGTGATAGTTAGTGGATGGTATATGGACAATGGTGTGTTAAGAACCCTTCAGATTGGAGACTCATCTGTTAGTTCAGACCACATATATATAACTAACTGATCAGCATAAAGACTGTTGTATTAGTCTTTACTAGTCAGCCATATCTTTCCTCTCTTATATTCCCTATAAATATCCCTAGACCTGATCAACCTACCTACCTAGTAATAATGTACCAACTAGCTACCAGAGAGTGAGTGAGATGTAGAGATAGAGTTGTACATGTGATATTGGATTGGACTATAATTAAGCAGTGAGGGTGTGGTCAAAGTTGGAACAATTGTTCATGACAAACAAAGGTTTTATAGATTCAAAATGTATGAATCCAACTCTGTCTATATATATAGATGAAAATACAGACGACTTCATGACAAACAAGGTTTTATTGAATTATCTTTCCAAGGCATACGATAACTTGACACACACATTGAGAGCTATACCATCTGATCTGAGTCTTTATGTTATCAATTCCTTTATTTAATTTCTTGACATATATTCCTATCCAATACTCAATTCCTTTATATATTCCTGTACTATCACAATTCAAAATCTCAAGGATATTAAGACATGCATTATCTAACTTAAGTGTTCAATAATATTAACCTTTTCAGAATTAATATTTAATCGATAGTTCATAAATGGTAATTAAGCACAAATAAACTTAAACATTAAAAAAAACTTTGATACACAAAATCCCACATGCTATACAAATTAAATTGCATCTTTCCCCAAAATTATTATAACCACAAAAAGTTTAGCTAATGTTCAAATTAAAGTAAAACATCATCATAATTAGTTTATATCACTAAACCCATAATAATCCAAATTCAAGATTAAAAATACAATTGGGATTAAAGTGGTCACTACACAAGCCTGTTTTCCATAATACATCAGGATAAGTCTATTTAGAAAGTATTATTGTAAGTAAATAAAATTAAAAAATTAATTTAAAACGTGTTGGTCTGTGATCCGATGATTTGATCCAACGATTTTCTTCATTGATCCGTTGAGTTGCTCAATCGATCCGACAAGTGCTGGAAATAGAAATGTGAAAGGTGAATTTAATGAGGTCAGGGTAACGAATGCAAAGGTCGAAAGATTCTGGAATCGAAGATAGAATGAATAAGACTGTGGTGCTTTGGCGATGCTGTGGTGAGGCTACGCACCAATTTAAGCAAACAATATTTCCCTCTGTAATAACATATTCTAATTAGGGTGTAGTAGAAACTTTAATGATTATTATCATGTTTCAACTATCCACATCTGCCTATGATGTGGAGAGGTGTGATATTCCTATTTGTGAACAAGTTTGCCAGATATCATAGCCTCTGTTTCCTATTTTGTTGTGCTGGGATGTATTTGGACAAGAAATAAGAGTGTTAAAAGAATCACCACCTTTATTAAAAAACCACACAGTAATAGAAATGTATATGCTTTTGTAATAATCTTGTTACTATGCTGGACACATTCATTATTTAGACTAAATACCATCTTGATTGACATCCGTTTATTTTTAATGGGCATGCAGAGTCCAAATCAGAGCTCCAAGAACAGAACGTAAATGGTAACTAACTCCTTCATCTTCATCACTGTTATCCAAACCATAGTCTCTGTTTCCCTGTATTTCTATGCCTTTCAATTAGTTTATCTGGGAGATAAGGAACTCCATTCAGACTAATTTGGACTTGGCTAATTAGGAAATTAGTCACAATTTGTTGTTTCTTACTATTCTCTCATTTAACATGTTTGTCTATCTTATTGTTTTATTTTTTATTTAATTCTCTCATTAAAGTTTCCTCAAATCTCATATCATTCATTTCATTAATTTCAAATCCACAACTTAAAATGCTGTCATTTATAATGCCATTTTTAGTTTATTTTGATATTTCAGCAACTTATCTCAAGATCAATCATATGACACATATGTATATATATAGTGACTACTTAGATGAAATTAATAATGACTAATTATTCATATTTTGTGCAGTGATTTCAACTAAATAGCAGGACTCTAAGATTGTTCCAAGAAGTGTGTTGAGAGCTTGGGTCTCCTAAAGATAGACTGTTTAGTTAGTTTTGTGAGATACTGAGATAAATACACAATTTCTACACTGCCTCATTACTTTCATTCACATATTTTCCTTTTTTCCATATAACATATTGTTGTAAATTTGTAACACTACCTTTACTTTCTTTGAATAAAAAAATCTATAGTTTTTTGTGTAAGGAAAAACTAAAAACTGCTTTTTGAAAAAATTGTGATAAAAATGTGTTTGGTAAACAGTTAAAAAATAGCTTTTTGAAGAATTTATAGAAAAGCTACAGCTAAAAATTAAAGCTAGTACAACCCAATTTTTAGAAAAAACTATTTTGATTAAAAGAATATACACTACAAGAAATGTCACTTTTGCCAGCACAAAAAAATACATTTTTGTGCTGGTTAAGTTGGTATTACGCTGGTAAAATAAAATTTACTCGTGATGTGTTGGTAAAAGGGGGTTGTCAAATCAACATTAATATTAAAACTTTTGCCAGCATAAAACGAAAGGGAAATTTCATTTTATATACTTAAAAAACCTTAATATTTTATTCTTAAACCAATACATTTCAAACTAAAAAATATATGACACTTTTATCTAAAACCTAAAAATACCCCTCTCATAACTTAGCCCCATTTTTTCCCAACCCGCATGCATCAGACCCCCCATCGGACTCGTCGGACCCCCCGTCGGACCCCCACATCGGACCCCAACCCAACCCCATCGGACCCCAACCCAATTTTTTTTCCCCAACTCGCAAGCATCGGACCCTATCGGGGTGCCCATCGGACCCCATCGGGCCATCGTCTTCCCCAAACTGCAATTTTCCCAAATCCCAGATCTGAAACTAAATCTAACAAAACTCACCGTGCGCACATAAATACATACATTATATATTATAACCCTAAAATCAATACCTATCAATACTCCAAAACATATATCACACAAAAAAAAATGACAAAAAAAGGGAGCCGACGGTGGGAGATCGGTTTTGGTTGGGGAGGGGACCGACGTTGTGGACGGTGGTGAGGGGCCGGTGTTGTGGACGGTGGTGAGGGGGGGTTTGGGTTGTGGACGGTGGTGAGTGGGGGTTTGGGTTGTGGTTCGGTTTGGGTTGTAGATGTGTGTGTGAGAGAGAGAGAGAGAGAGAGAGAGAGAGAGAGAGAGAGAGAGAGAGAGAGAGAGAGAGAGAGAGAGAGAGAGAGAGAGAGAGAGAGAGAGAGAGAGAGAGAGAGAGAGAGAGAGAGAGAGAGAGAGAGAGAGAGAGAGAGAGAGAGAGAGAGGGTTGAGTTATGAGAGGGGTATTTTTGGGTTTTAGATAAAAGTGTCATATTTTTTTTAGTTTGAAATGTATTGATTTAAGAATAAAATATTAAGGTTTTTTAAGTATAGAAAATCAAATTTCCCAAATGAAAAGTGCTGGCAAAAATGACTTTTCCCAGCGCGTAAATGCGTGTTGTGATAAATCCAACACGCAAGTATACGTATCGTTTTAACAAGTAATACTCATGTAAGTGAGATCGTTCCCACGAGGACTGTAGCTAAGTACCAATCAATTGAATTCTTGTTTCTATTTGGCAGAATCAATAATAAGGTTGAATAATTAAATAACTAAAAATTAAAAGCAGGATAATAATAATAAAAAGTGTAATTAATTATGGATGAATATTTAGGGAAAAGAATCCTGTTGATTTAATTACCCAATTGTTAATACTAATTACTATTCTCTTTCTCAATGTGAATGACAGATTATAAAAATTAACCTAACTCTTTTCAGATCTTTTAGGTCCTAAATCACATCTTATCTAATCATCTCTGGGATAGATTAACATATAATCAGCATTAAGCAATAATCTAAATGTCACAAAGGCTATGCAAATACTTTCGTTTCACATCAAAACCTAGTTTATCCAATTTTAGCATTCCCAATTCTCACTTTTCAGATTTTGAATTAGGATCATAGAACATGAAGAAGGTGATCAATCTTAAACATGTAATTAAACACAAATATGGATAAATTCACAATCAAGAAAGGAGAAATAGCAATTATCATTAACCAAAAGTAATTTCAATCAACATTCATCATCTCCCTAAATAGGAGTTTAGTTCATAAAATCCATAATAACATCCATAATCAAAACTAAAACAGAAATTAACATAGAAACTAAGAGTTTAAGAAAGAACTAGTTGGTGATTGCATTCCGGATCGAATTGCTTCCTTTGCCTCCTTCTTCATCTCTAGGGTTTTATTTCTGCCCCCTTCCCTTAAATAGAAATTAGGGTTGCTACCTCTTTGAAAAAGTCAAAAACTGCCCAAAAATCTCGTTTTTCGCCCCTAGTCGCGACTACATAAAGCCTAGTCGCGACCGTGGGCAAAATACGAAAAAAAAACTCGCTGTTTGGCTCCTAGTCGCGACCATGGTCGCGACCATGAAAAAGGGTCGCGACCATGGAAAGTGGTGGTCGCGACTACTGGAGCAAAATTTGACAGCTTCAACATCTTTCAGTAAAATGTACATAACTTTCACATACAAACTCCAAATGAGTTGATTCAAGATGCGTTGGAAAGAAGAAAAAGAAATCTAAAACTTTTATGTTTTGACTTTTTCCAAAATCTGATTGGAACATAGTCAAATTTAAGCTTGAAGTTTCAGCTTTATTTTCTTGCAGAATTTTCTCTATTCCATAGTTAGTTATTTTCCGAAATTTGATCAATTGATATATTCCAAGTGTGAAACCTGAAATCAAAGAAAACAAGCGTAATTCTATTCCAAAAAGAATAACAAAGAAGGAAAACAACTATAAAAAGTGACCCAAAATGTAGACTAAAAATAGCCTAACAATGCGCTGGTAAAAGTTAGATTTTAGCCACTACAAATGTACGCTGGTAAAACTTTGACTTCTTTGCCAGCGCAGTTTGCGAAATGCGCTGGTAAAAGTAACAGCGAACTGTGCTGGTAAAAGTGGCATTTCTTGTAGTGATAATAAATTTATTTATACTAAAACTATATTTATTCATTTATTATATATTAGAAAAATAAAAAATATTTAAAATAAATTAATTATAATAAAATAATAATAATTAAATCTTTTATTTTTTTAAAAGATATTTTATATTTTATTTTAATATTAAAAAACCATATCAACATTTGAATTTTTCTTATATTCTTAAGTTTTGAATTTTTTATTTACATTTGATAAAATATAATATAAAACTATTATAAATTATTTTTTATCAAATGCATATAAATTTAAACTTATAAAAAGAATAAAAAATAAATATATTAAAAATAAAAATATTATATCAAATAAGTTTTTATATATTTGTTATTATAATAAACTAGATTATAACATTATCATTATCATCATAATAGATCTTAACAACTCACAGTACTTTGAAATTTATAATCTCAGCTTTTTTTCACAGTTCTTCTGCAGCTAATTTTTCTCACAGCACAATTACAACTGTTTTTTCCCACAGCACAGCTGTGCCAAACTGACCCTTTTAGTATAAGTGAAATAATGTATTATGAAAACTCATAAAGATAATGCAAATTTAAACATATTAATGTATTAAAATAATACATAAAAAGTATTATAAAAGAGTTTTCAATAATACTTTAGTATAAGTCATAAAATACATTATAAAAGTTTCATGACTTTTAATAACATAGCCTTCCTTAATGTTTTGAAAAGTATTATGATAAGATTTTTATAATTCTTTTCTGGTATTATAAAAAATCTTTTTTCTTATAGTGGGTTATTTTTACACTTATTTATTTTTCTACTGAGTAAAAAATATTCTTGTAATTTTAAAACTGTATTTATGATTTTTTTTTTTAAAATGAAAAAAAATAAGGGTAAAAAATATCTATATATAGAGGAGTGTGACACCATGAAGCATATCCTTCAACGATATTCCAAACTCTCGGGTCAACAAATAAACCTCGAAAAGTCAGAAGTTTGTATGGGGAAAAGAATCTCCTCCTCTCAAGGTCACAATCTTGCTACTAGATTGGGGGTACGCCTCGTCTCTCATCATGCCAAGTATTTGGGGCTGCCTAGTTTTGTGGGAAGGAGGAAAAAAGAGGTGTTTGAGATCATAAAGGACAAAGTGTGGAATAAACTTAAAGGTTGGAAGGCTTCTATGTTCTCCCAAGCTGGCCGTGAGGTTCTGATTAAGGCGGTGGTTCAGGCAATCCCGAGCTATGCAATGAGTTGCTTCCGTCTTCCCAAGAAACTCATAAAGAATCTCCACAGCCTTGCTCCCAATTTTTGGTGGGGAGACACAAAAGATAATAAAAAGCTTCATTGGGGTTCTTGGGACAAACTCTGTAAACCCAAAGAGGAAGGAGGCCTTGGATTCCGAAGCCTCAATGAATTCAACCAAGCTCTGTTGGCAAAACAAGGGTGGAGACTTATCCATAATCCTCAATTTTTACTAGCTCGGGTGTTAAAAAACATCTACTACCCGAATGTTTCATTTATGAAAGCTGGTTGTCCTCCTGGGGCCTCGTGTGTTTGGAAAGGAATATGTTGGGGTCGGGAAATTTTGCACGAGGGGGCTCGGTGGAGAGTGGGAAATGGTAGAGAGATTCAGGTTTGGGAAGATAAATGGATACCAAGACCCTCGGGGGCCATGCTTTTACAAAGGCCTGGGATTGCACCGCACACTAAACTTCACCACTTCATCAATACGGACGGCTTATGGGAAATGGAGGAAGTTAAAAAACACTTTCATGAGGAGGAGATCTCTTGGATTCAAGGGATTCCTATAGACTTATTCATGGAGGATACGCTGATATGGCCATTTACCCCAAATGGAAATTACAATATTGTCAAGAGTGGTTATCGAATCAGTAGAGAAATCAATATACATCCCACTAGATGCTCTAATATGGAAGACATCCACAAATGGTGGAAGATGATGTGGAGCATGCAACTTCCTCCTCGAATGAAGCTTTTCGGGTGGCGAGTTTGTCATAATTGGCTGCCAGCAAAAACAAATTTGTCCCATAGAGGTATGACTGTTCATCCTAGTTGTGATTTGTGTGGTAACCAAGCTGAAACTCTTACTCATGCTCTTTGGTCTTGTGCTAAAATCAAACCAATTTGGAAACTTGTCCCTTGGTACAAAAAATGTGAACATATTAATCAAGGGTCTATGTTTGATATATTGGTAACTTTAAAGGCAAAGCTAAACATGAGTGAGTTTGAAGATGCTATTAAAATTATGTGGGCCATTTGGGAGAACCGAAACAGGAAATGGAACAATCTCCAAGTCATGAATGGTGCCCAACTGTTGGATTGGGTCTTCTCAGCGTACCCAGGATCGAGTCCCTTGGTGCAGAATGACAGGAAGACTACTCTAGAGCCCCCTCACCAGAAGCATTGGAACCGGCCTCCTACTACATAGTAGTGAATTGTGACGCTGCTATGCATTTGGGAGCTGCTGGGGTAGGTACGGGATTCATCTGGCGCAACTGGGAAGGTAGAATTTTGCTTGCTGGTATGATCTATTGTCATAGGTGCTGTTCGATTGATATGGCAGAGGCTTGGGCCATATTGGAAGCTCTCAAAAATCGACCGGACACAGCAGCCAGCCCCATTGAGATACAGTCAGATTGCAAGCAAATTGTTGATGCTATTAAGAACTAGGACAACCATTTAACTGCTGTCAACACTATACTTCACCAAATCAAACTGCAAATGGAGAGTTTAAATTGTAATTCCATTGTTCATGTTCATAGGAATAACAATGAGTGTGCTAATATGTTAGCAAGGAAATGCCTTGCAACTAAGGCTACTCAGATTTTTTCTCATTCTTTTCCTAGGTGGTTAGCTAATTTTTGTACAACTGATCTCCCTAACTTGGTGTAGTTCCTGGTCTTTTGTTAATAAGATTTTCTTTCAAAAAAAAAAATATCTATATATAAAAATATCCTTTAATATAATGCATGTAATACATTTTTTTCATTTAAGAAAATAGAGACTATCTGTGATGTAATACCAAAGCCACCACTTACCATTCTTAAAAGGTTGTCATCTAAAGTTTTAAACACTTGCCCTAACATTTAAGTAGCTATATGTAATGTGATGTTACATATATTCTGACAAAATTCATTTATATATTTATATAAATGATCCTAAAAATCTTTTTGGGAAGAAAAAACAAATATGAACACACTTTTCCAAATAAAAGAATCAAACTCTTATACACATCACTTTTTGTTTTCTAACAATTGAAAGAGACAATAATAGTCTTATCACTTTGTTTTCATCGCTCTTTAAATCTTTATAAGTACTTGTTGTTTTGAATTTTTTCTTATAACAATTAATAATACTAGTCATATACTATGGCTTCTCTCTTACATGGGGAAGGAAGTAGTACTAATGAGAGTAATATTGATGAGTTATCTGAAGCTCAATCTCATTTGTACAAACATATGTTATGTTACACAAATTGCATGGCTTTAAAATGTGCAATTGAGTTAGGTATACCAAACATAATCAACAACAACAAAAATGGCCAACCCATCACTCTTTCCCAATTGGTCCATGCCCTTCAAATTCCTTCTTCCAAAACTAGCTCCCTTCGCCGTCTAATGCGAGTATTAGTACATTTCGGTTTCTTCACATCAAAGAAAGAAGAAGAAGAAGAAGAAGATGCATATGGTCTCACAACTTCAACTAAATTACTTGTGAGTAATAATAATAATAATAATAATAATGATGATGTCTCAAGCTTATCCCCTTATGTTGTTGGAGTGCTTGAGCCAGCTATGGTAACTCCATTCCATTTTCTTGGAAGTTGGTTCAAGAAAGATGATGCAACAACACCATTTCAGTTAGCTAATAATGGAATGAAATTTTATGAGTATTGGGAGAAGAACACCCAATTCGGTGATAGGATGAATGAAGCAATGGGTAGTGATTCAGGAATGTTGAAGTTGGTTTTTAATGCAATGAATAAAGATTTATTCAAGCATGTTTTTGAGGGAATAATAACTTCACTAGTTGATGTTGGTGGATGTACTGGAGATGTATGCAAGATTCTGATGGAAGTATTTCCTCACTTGAAATGCTCAGTGTTTGATCTAATTTTTTTTTTTTTTTTGTGATAATACTGATGTATTTATATATATGTGTGTAGTCTGTTTTACGTGGTTGTAGTGATGAGGAATGTGTGACAATACTGAAAAAATGTAAAGAAGGTATTTGTTACAATAAAGGAGGAAAGGTAATGATAATAGATATTGTGATAAATAGCGATGAAGATGAGAATGAAGTATTGGAAGCTAAGCTTTCATTCGATTTGTTAGTAATGATTCTTTTCGCAACTGGGAAAGAGAGAAGCCAAAAGGATTGGGAAACACTCATCTTCCAAGCTGGTTTCACTCGCTACAAAATTACACCCTTGTTTAGTTTGAAGTCACTAATAGAGCTTTTTCCTTAATTAATCACTAGTCATATATATAGAATCAAACAATGTATGTATATGCATCATCAAGGGAAATTTACCTTTCTTCTTTTTAGTTTTTTTGAATAAAGGGTATGTATGTATGTATTACGTACCTTCTTTTGCTTGTGTTATGTTTTTAAAGTGATGTAATAATATATGGGAAATAAAAACTTGTTGATTTGGAGATTTTAATTAGTTTGAGATTCTTAGAGTATAATTATTGATTTGTAATTCTCTCATTCTTTTTTCATTCTCTACACAAAATGTGATGTAATAATATATGGGAAATATTGTGGAATTAGGAAAACGATGCTCCATCTGCTACCACATAAACATAATCCTCTGTAGCTAATACCACAATAATTATGCTGACCTCACTTCATTTCTTCACACCATTCTTTTGCTTAATTAAACAAATATTATATAACATTTTATTCTCCTATATATATATACATATCAAATTTGTATTCACAAAGCAAACTACTTGTATAGTAATTATTTTTCTTAAATTATTACTTTACTACAAGTATAAACCAAGAGTATTTATATATATATTACAAGCAGGGCCAGTCTTACGGTACGTGGGGTTTAGTCAAAATCAAATTTTGAAGTCTTATATATAGTTTAATTATTATCAAAATAAAAATTTTAGTGCTTTGGTGTCTAATGGTAAGACTTTGGTTGGGAGGAATGAAAATATAGGAATAGGAATGGGAATGGGAATAAGAATAGGAATGGAATGGAATAAAATTTAAAATGCATAAAAAAAATTGATAAAAAAATAATTAAATTTTTTTTCTTGTTACATTGGAATGGTCATTCCTTCTTTTTTAAAATGGAATAGCCATTCCACCAAAATGGTGAAAAGAGCATTCCATTGGAATGCCATTCCAATACTTTAAAATGCAACCAAACAAAGGAATGGAATGAAATTGTTTCCTTTCCATTTCATTCCATTTCATTACCTCCAACCAAACGCCACCTAAGAGTTTAAAGATTCAATCCTTTATAGCTACACATTAAATATATATATTTTTAAAAAATAGAAAAGTAAAAGTTCTTTACCACCGGTGTTTGTTATATTTTTTTATTATTTAATATTTTATCCATATACTAATAATTTTTTCATAATTTCGGGACTCTTAGCGTTCGAGAGCTCAAGAAATACACCTGGCTCGCCTACTCATAAGACCGACCCTAATTACACGTATGTTTTAGTAATAGCTAGCTAGGTTAGGATTATAAATAATAAAGATCGTTTTACTTTGGTGAAGTAATTAATAATTTAATCAAGGTAAACTATAATATTCTAACAATAATTAATGAGGTTGAATATGTACGTAAAGGAATTTATATATATATATATATATACACATATACGTAAACATTGAATCCGCACCATAATTGTCTTGTTGTAGTTATTATGAGAAAAATAAATAATACCTTACTTAGTAAACAATTGATCACATAATAAAAGTGAATACATATATATATTTGCTCAATGGGTCTATAAATATTAAAAATATTATAATTAAAAAATGGTGTGGTTGCAATATGCATATACATGCATGTATATATATGATCAATATATTAGCTCTTTAAATATAAATAATTGTATATCTCTTACTCAATATAAATGTATATTGTTATCTATCTGTGTCCAGACATTTTACCTACACTTTAAATTTTTACTTAATTAAATAAGTTTACTTAGAATAACCTTACTTTTTTTTCTGAATAGATTAAATGGATATATTACTTATTACACAAGATATGTGTCTGGTTGAAAATGATGGAATTAGATATAACTTTATATAGAACAATAATATTTAGTAATAAAAAAAAGAGTTTCTACAATATTAAAACAAAATAATATATACAAATTAATAATTAAAATGAATGAAGGAATGTTCTTTCTAATAATAACTCATAAAGAACAAGAGGATAAATTGCTAATTAATAGTTAAGCTTTTTAGAATATATATACCCAAACACATGATTAATTAAGTACTAATTAATATCTTATAATTACTAGCTAACAAATTTTGTATATAGCTAGATTGGATCATTTAAGTGGTTTGACTTATGAATTACTACTTTAATTAGTTAATTAATTAATTAATTGCATGCATGCATGTTATTGTGAGGAGGAAAAAGAAAAATTATTACGTACGAAATTATCAATGAGGATATAAAGCAAAGCTATATTATATATATACACGTAAAAACTAACGTAAATTATTTCATGCAATTTTATTAAATATAATATTAAAACAACTCTCTCTCTCTCTCTAGAGAGCTATATAAACATCCTCCATACCTAGTATATTTCTCACAACTCAATTATATATACATACAAACATAATTATATATATATATTTTGTGTCTAAATATATATTAATATGGTTCGATACTCTAATTTGGTTTTGCTTCTTATTATAAGCCTCTCAATCTTGCTAGCCCTAACCCAAGCAGAGCCAAATAAACCAAAAAAGCCAAAGAAAATTAAGTGTAAAGACAAATGGTATCCAGATTGTTACAAAAAGGATCTTTATTGCCCCGAATCATGCCCTCGCACGTGCTTCGTCGATTGTCGCACGTGCCAACCCTTATGCACTCAACCACCACCTTCACCTCCACCACCCCCAAAGCGTAAGCCTCGCTCTCCTCCTCCTCCTCCGGCCACCACCTATTCTCCACCACCGCCACAAGCCTCCTCATGGCCTCCTCCACCGGTGAATAACAATGCTTATCCTCCACCACCACCAACACAAACACCAACACCAACTCCCGCAACTCCTCAATCTCCTCCACCCCCGTCTGAGGAGGCGGCCGGAGGTAAAAGAGTGAGATGTAGGAATAAGAATTATCCGAGTTGTTATGGCATGGAACATACTTGCCCTAGCGCTTGTCCTGATCAATGCGAGGTGGATTGTGTTACATGTAGTCCTGTTTGCAGTAAGTTAATTTTCTTAAGCTAACTCTAAATTTATTCTAATTACCATTTTTTTTTACGAGCGTTGTTATTAAGTATTTTATAGTGCCCAACAATACTATATCAATTTAACGTGTTATATATTCTATAGTCAAACTGTGTGAAATTCGATAATAACTAATTATACCAATTTATAATTTATTTCTATGTCTTTTGGTGCTTCATACTTTATATATATGTTATATTATGTTTTAAAGGGTACAATATTTTTATTTTAAATTAAAATATGTGAAATTTGATATTAAATTAAATTACATTAAAAATATATCATGTAAGATAGTATTGAGATTCCTTATTATTCTTTTGCAAAATAGTCTATTTTCACAAATTACATATCGTGATAAATATAATATTAATATCATAATTATTATTATATACTAATATGAAATTTTCAAAAAAACTATTCAGATTGTAACAAACCAGGAGCTGTGTGCCAAGACCCACGCTTCATTGGCGGCGACGGACTCACCTTTTACTTCCACGGCAAGAAAGACCATGACTTTTGCTTGGTCTCCGACTCGAACCTCCACATCAACGCCCACTTCATCGGGAAACGAAACCCTAACATGACCAGAGACTTCACTTGGGTCCAATCCCTCGGAATCCTCTTTGACAACCACAAGCTCTTTATTGGTGCTAAGAAGACCTCTACATGGAGCAATGCCATTGATCGTCTCTCCCTCGCCTTCGACGGAGAGCCTGTCCTCCTCCCTGTAGGCGAGGGAGCTACGTGGCAGTCTCCAGAGTCCTCGATAGCTGTATCGAGGACTCAGGATGTGAATTCCGTGGAAATTGAGGTGGAAGGGAATTTCAAGCTCAAAGCGACGGTGGTGCCTATCACCAAAAAAGAGTCACAAATTCATCAATATGGGATCACCGAGGAAGATTGTTTTGCCCATCTTGATGTGAGCTTCAAGTTCTTTGCATTGAGTAGGGAAGTGAATGGAGTTTTGGGTCAGACTTATGGGAAGAACTACGTGAGTAGGGTGAAGATGGGACTGCCCATGTCGGTGCTTGGTGGTGAGAGAAAGTTCTCCGCTTCAAGCTTGTTCGCGGCGGATTGCATGGCGGCAAGATTTGATGGGAAAAGAAAGAGTGGTTTGGAAGATGAGTTTGTGGGTATGGAGTGTGGTAGTGGAATGGGTGGTCGTGGTGTTGTCTGCAAAAAGTGATCATTATTTGATGAAACAATATATTGATCAACTAATAGTATAATTTCTTGGTTTAATTAACCAAGTAATACAAATAAAAAAATAATAATTAACAAACTAATTAATGTTTGTTGTTAATTTCAATAATGACATAACACACATATATATTCGATTGTATTTGTTCTATTTTTTTCTTTGGTTGATTATATATGATCAGGGCCGGCCCTGAAAATATATGGGCCGAAGACAAATTAAATTTTGGGGCCCTAAAAAATATATAAAAAAAAATTAAAAGAAGAGTGTTATGGGATTTGAACTCATGACCTTGAACTTTATGCCATCCACCTCAACCAACTAAGCTATAAATATTTATTGCTTACAATACACTAAATTTTAGTTAAATAAAAGCCTAATAATTTTTTTTTATTTTTTTATTTCGGGCCCCCGGAAAGTGTGGGCCCTAGGCACGGGCCTAGCCCGCCTATGCCTAGGGCCGGCCCTGTATATGATCAACAGATATTACATGTACAAAACAATCAAATAATAATACACATTTTGTTTACCATATTTCAAAGTTATTTTCATAGTTGGTGTGTGCTTGCTTATATTGAAGAAGATTAAAGTATCATTTTTCCCAATCATTTGGACAACTCACAATTTATGTAATGATTGCATAACAAATTCTGTTAGGAGAATATTCTTTTTGCTCCCTGCATGCATTGTACCATTACCTTTTGTATACGTGGCCACCTAGAATATATATATTCTTGTAATTGGTATTTGCCTATATAATGAAACCAATACATCTCAATCTCATTAATTACATTTTCTTGCTGATTTTAAGTTGGTATTACAGCCTTCACTAACCTTTCTCATCAATGGCGGCTCCAAGAGAGAAGACACTAGAGGCCTCTATTGAAGGTGACAATGGTGCTCAGAAAGTAACAACTTCTACAGTACCAACATATATATATGGTTTTGAATATTGCTACTCACTAAAAAAAACTGCTAATTTTGGTAACAACTGTTTAGTCACAACATAATTTTTTTTTGTGACTAAATGTGACTTTTAGTCACAATAAAATATTACTTGTGACTAAAGCATTGTATTTAGATACAAGTAGTCACTAATTTAGTTTTAGCCACAACAAGTATTGTCACACAATAAATTGTAATTTTTGTGACTAATACTTTTAACCACGGTCCTTTTAGTCACAATATAGGAATGATAATTTATAATTAGTCACAACTTTTTCACTTTTAGTCACAAGTTTTGTTGTGACTAAAAGTAAATTTTTTTGTAGTGACTGAAAAACAACAACACTCAGACTCAGATTCCAAATGTTGTCATGACTCATTTTGGGAGCACAATAAATGATTCTTTTGCATTGGATCATAATAACTTTACACTATAATAAATCATAGTTTCTACAATAGTGTATAGACACAGACTTGATGGCTATATTAAAAGTATTCTCCGTAGACCACACGAGTTTCTCTATACTAATGATGATGGTAGTGAAGTGTCCACAAGTAAAATTAATTAACCCTGGCTTTAAACAGTGAACTGTAAACGATCGGTTGCTTCTGGGATGGTTGAATGGTTCCATAACTGAAGGAATCACATTTGAAGTTATGGGATGTGATTCAACAACCTCTATATAGCATGCTTTGGAAACTTTGTATGGAACACACTCAAAATCCAAAATGAATGAGTATAGAGCTAAGATTCAGATGGCTAGAAAAGGAGATCTCTCGAGAAAACAGGCAAATGGGTTGATGCTCTTGACCTTCAAGGACTTACCCCGAAAACTACTTGCAGGTGACATTATAGTAAATGAAAAATCTTCATACATTCAAACTTCTACTAACACCTGAGCAAAATTTAACCTTTTTTTTTGTTTTTCGTGATTTGATCTAAAGTCACTAGAGTACCAAGATGCACTACAAAAAACTGTTATTTTTGGTGACAACTTTTTAGTCACAACATAAATTTTTGTGATTAAATGTGACTTTTAGTCACAACAAAATGTTACTTGTGACTAAAACATAATATTTAGATACAAGTTGTCACTAATTTAGTTTTAGTCACAAGAAGTATTGTGGCTAAAAATACATTTAGTCACAACAAATTGTAATTGATTAATTAAAACCAATTAACTAAGTCTTACAAGCAGTATTGTCTCAACTAGTGTGAGGACCATGAGCCTATATAACCGAGCTTCCAATAAGTAGATCTAGAATATTATACTAAATAAATTTTCTAACTTATTAATTTCTCCTTGCACCACTATAGATTTGAAATTACACTCTCAATTATATAGAGCACTCTATATGTTCACGATATAGATACGTTATGAAATAATCTATTATTCTAATCCCAATAATCAAAGATCCTCTATAGATGATTTAAATCGAGTAGGGACAAATTTACTGTTTCACCCCTCAATATATTTTATCCTTAAAACATTTAGCTTCCCATGAATGATATTTCAGTAAATTAATATAATTATTGAAATAAGAGCTCTTCCATTTATCTCTATTAAGCCAAACTCGAAGGAACTTATCATTTTACTTCTACATCTAGATAGAAGCTATAAATTCCATATCTATGATTAGCACTCCCACTCAATTGTACGATCATGTTCTTAAAATGTATGTGTTCACCCGTATGAGATTCAACGAATAACTCAAAAAATATAAATAATACTCTTGAGATCAAATCTAACCATATGAGGATTAAGATCTTTTGATCTAAGATCAACCGATGATATTGACTTAGAAAGATACAACAGTAAGATTATAATATGTTTACCAAGATCAATATCTGTCCCAGTCCAATGTATACTCCATACATCCGATACTAGCATACTTTGCCAATGTCTTGGAAAGAACATAACACTTATCCAAGGTGTAAGTAAACTTTATCGCTGACTATCACATCAGTGTAAATCTAGTACACTAATGAATCATGGGACATTAATTTTGAAGCATATAATCAAAATTACCTTCCACTATGTTGACATCACTGTAATTGTGAATAACTATATGTTTTGGATTTAACAGAAATTGTATATTAAACCATAAACATAAAAAATACATGTAAACATAAATAATTTCTAATCTTCTATTGATAACAAATAAGATTATATCAAAATGGGTTTTATTTAGAGCATAAAATCCCAACAAATACATCTAAACATAACTCTCAAAAGCCTCTCTATCTTCATCTGTCCCTCTCCGGCACTGATCCTGTCAGCCTCTCTTGCTCACAATGATGGTGGCTCTCCCTTTCTCCAAATCTCACACTCGACAACGATGACAAGTCTCAAACCATTAATGAAACCATCTAATTTTTGGCCTCGAATTATTGTGGAAACCATTGTTTTCCATAGAACATAAATGTTCCTGTCAAGTTTTAAGAAAAAGGCCGAGTGAGGGTGTTAGCAAAAAGTGAGCTCTAGAAACCACCAGATCTGATCTGAAAACCTAATGGGGAGCTGGTCTGCGGTGTGTCTGTGCTTCCTTAATCCCGAAAACATCTACACTGTGCTAATCTTTTTGTAATGCTCCAAAGATAAGTCGAGCAGTGGAGTGATGGTTGGACCCGTTAGACATTGTTGTGTGAGCATAATGGCTCTGATACCAAGTAAAAAAAAGTTCTTTTCAGCAATAGAGAATAAACTCAGCTCGAAGAGAGGCTTAGGAGTCCATCGCCATTTATAAGAAGATGCCAAATACAAAAGAGAAGTGAGAGGACACTTGTTGCTCCATTACAAGAGATTGAACCACATAATGAGAAAGGCAAAAATAGAATTACAAAGCCATTCAAGACCACATGATTAACCAACTAATTATGGTGGTGGTTCGAGAAAAGGGCTGTGGTGATTTTGGTATTTTTTTGTGATTTATGATGTTGTGCTGGTAGAAGAATTCGTAACTAATATAAATATGGTGGTGATGGTAGCAGTGGTGTGGTGGTCCACATTTTTTTTTAATTTTCTTACTTCGGTTCATAAGTGAAGTAAAAAATCAATTAGCATCGGTTCATAACTGAAGTAAAAAATATTACTATTTGCGTTTACGGCTATAGCGTCGGTTATCCCAACTGAAATAAATTCTTTATATGTCACTTAAAAACTAAAATAAAAAGCCCTTTTTGTAGTAGTAAAGAATCATGATGTTCCATCTCAATATTAATTAGTGCTAAGTAGAGTAATCCATGTTCTTACAAATAGCTCAATATTTTTACATTTAATTCATACGAGACATTATTATCCAATAATCACCAAATCATAAAGTCTAGTGTTGTATTTCTCATTCAATCCATTATTATTTTTTTTCACATCTGATTTGGTTGATTGGAATCTCACTTAACTGCTTTCACCATTTTCTTGCCACTGTAAGCTATGATCTCCTGCTGATCTCTCTTTTAATGGGGTTGTTTTTATATATCTAAGTTAATTTACCATTTATCTTAAGTGCATGCATAACTAATTCATAAGCATCCTAAATCAAACATCATGAACTAAGACATGTTTCAAAAAAAAAAAAAAAACTTAAATGCAAACTAGCAGTATCTAAAGAACCTAGCTCATAAATTACATATGACCATATTAAGAAACAATAAATTGCGTTTTGTCTAGCTAGATGTAGAATATAAATATATATTTATTTATATTATATAATATTTATGTTGTTTAGTAATTTAAAAAGTCAATGCCATATATGAGCGCATGATAAATTATACTTACATGATCATAATGACAAGATAAGCTTATTATTTTCAAGATAACGTTCTCGATCTATACAATTAATTAATTCATCAATAATGCTAAGGTACTGTCTACTATATTGTATTTTAGTTGTGAGAAAATATGCATTATTAAGTAGGAAATATATAATTAATTAATGATGTTTATGTTATAAATTTCTAAATGTGAAAAATTCCCTTCCAATTATAAAAATAATTGTAAATTTCTCCTTTCGGTTGCATCTGATTCGTTTTACAAATCGTTGTATAATTATTGTAAGACCAATTCAAGGTTAATCTATTATGATTTGAGCTAGAGTTCAGCTAAAAAATAATTATGTAAATAGTATAAAATTTGGAACTGTGAGTATTCATAAGTTTTAATTAATTAATTAATGCTTGAATAATGTCTAAGGTTATTATTTATATTTAATTATCTAATTAATTTAAATTTAGTTAAATAAGTTTTAATCCTATAATTATACGCGTCGTGGTGTAATATCTACAACAAAAAATTATAATATACGAAATGCAACTATTTTTTTTTTTTAATTATTAGTTACATAATTAGAAGGGAAAGTATCATAAAAATATAATTAAAAAAATATATTTTCAATCATAATTCTAATTCTAGATGTAAAAATCCGATTTATTCTATAATAAGTTAATAATATATGCAATGACTTATACAAGTTGGTGTTAATATAATATAGTAATTAGTTAATAATATATGCAATGACTTATATACAAGTTGGTGTTAATATAATATAGTAATTAGTTAATAATATATGCAATGACTTATACAAGTTGCTTTTGTAGCGATCTATTCCCATACGATCACACGTTACGTACTAAATGTTTTAATATACTATTATACTAATATAGTTTTGAGTAAGTTTACAGTGTATGAGTGGATGTTGATCGATAGATTTTTTTATCTGTTTTGTTATTTAGGAGAATTTTTTAATTTATTTTTTTTTATGATGACATAAGTTGTAGCTATTCAGGATTACTTTGTAAATCTTTAGAAAATTTCAATAATAGTTTATAATGCTGAAAATAAGATTGAGTGATTCTACAATGTACCTGTTAAAAGAGATGTACTGATGCACCCTTATTTGTTTCGGCATCTAGAAAATTTTTTTAGTCTAATTTTTTTTTTTTCAATTCATGTACGTTATAACTATTTAAGATATCTTACAAAATTTTAAAAAATTCGAAATAATTTACAATATAGAAAATAATATTCAAACAGTCTATTTTACACGCGTATAAAATAAAATAGTCACGCGTGCAATGCTTAAACATAATTTTCGGCGTGTTAAACTTTTTTAAATTTCTTAAAATTTTACAGGATGTCTTAAATAACTATAATTTACATGACCATGAAAAAAAATTTGACTAAAAAATTATTTCGGATACTAAAACAAAAAAAGATGTATCGGTATATTCCTTTTAAGGGAGTGCATTATAGAAGTTCCCAATAAGATTTATATATTTTATTCCACGTGCGAGCAGCTATTTTTCTTATACGCTTGGTATAAGTAATTATTGAAACTTTAATTTTAGTAATGTAAGCTACTCAAATTTTTTTGAAAATTTACTGGTGATCTTACATAGCTACAACATATGTGATAATGAAAAATTAGAGTAAAAAAAAAATTTCCTACATGCCAAAACAAATAAGTGGTCTACCAAAACAACTCTAAGTCTTTTATCATATTATTATTATATATACTTATTTAAAATAAAAATAAGATTTGCAGATGATACTAATATATTTTAACAATAATTTAAAATATTAATTATTGAATCTCGATCTGCCCTTGTTTTTGGTGCTCTATAAATAGTTTACACATAACAACTTAGTTTATATAAGCTCACCCAATTATTACTATAAATTAATTTAAACATATTATTTATAAGTAATAATATTTATAATGTCATCATCTACATCTACAATATCTAGTGGATGGCCAAGGTTTGCGGTTGTGAAATCAGATTTCAAGAAAACCTACTTGAGACATATAACTAAGGAAGAGAGCACAGCAAAGGGAGTGCCACCGACGTCTCTCCTTTCCGATGGGAACGACATTACGAGCCCTAATGTGAAATTCGAATTAATAAGCGCCAAGAAAAATCCAAAATGGGTGCACATAAGGTGCTCCCACAACAACAAATTCTTGACCATGCAAGTGGACAAGAATAATGTTGATAACCCGTGGGTCATCCTTGCGTCCTCTGGCGAACCCATAGAAAAAGATTCGCCAGAACAACCAGGTACTTGGTTCCAAGTAACTAAGGATGGTGATACTAGTTTCAAATTTACACATGTTGCGTCTCAGCGTTGCGCTGCATTCTACCGTGAAAGCTTGTACGCGGTTTTGGGCATTCCAGTAGATGGTGATGCTAAAATGACGAAGTTTGATATCTTGGATTGGCAATCCCTTGTTCTATTTCCCAAAACCCCAACTGTCGCCTTCCTTGGTCCCAACAACAAATATCTCACCCCCTATGGTGACGATAGTGTTATGTTGTTCAACTCGGTTGACATTACAGATGTGGGTGTAGCGCATCAGATCTTTGTCGTCGGTGATGGTTATATCTGTGTGAAGAACGTTTCCACTGGAACGTTCTGGACGCTTAGCTACAAAAACTGGATATATGCTATTGTCCATGACCTCAAGGATGCTACACTTTTTTGGCCCGTCAAAGTCGCTGACAACACCGTGGCCCTTCTCTATAAAGATCCTGTAAGTACCAAGGATAGATACACTCAGATTTTTAGTGATGATAACTATGAGGATGGTCTTAATGCCAATAGTACCAAAATTACTTCTGTTGCAAAGTTGGTAGTGGTGGAGACCGCCGGGTCTAGGAGTATCTATGGAATCGATTTTCGGCCAGACGAGGGCAGGATCTACAATGTCCAAGCTCTCGAGAAGGCCCATGCATCAGCAGAAAACTATGACGAGAAAGATGACAACACTCTAAACCTCACGTTTTCCTACAAGACTTCAAGAGCTACTACTTACAGTGCTAGCGGTTCCTTCAAGATAGGTGTTCATACATCTATAGAAGTTTCAGAAGTACCACTAGTTGCGAAAGAGACTATTGGATTTTCATACGAGTTTACCACGACTATTGGATGGGCATCCACTAAGACAGTCGAAACTGCAACGGAGTCTACTTACACGGTTAAAGTGCCTTCTAAGACTAGAACCACGGTTACTCTTATAGCGACGCAAGGAATGTGTGATGTTCCTTTCTCTTATACTCAGCGCGATGTTTTACATGACGGAAGTGTTATCATCCACAAGCTAAATGACGGCATTTTCACGGGTTTGAATACTTTTAACATGGATTTCATAGCCCTAGAGGAAAAGCTACCAACAAATAAAGATGATAATAATCCATCATCATCAGTTAAAAATTGCATAACTAAATATTGATTCAAACAATGTTAGTTGTTAACTTCATATCATGCTCGTTTAATTAATTTGCACTGTCTTTCTCTCCAGTGCTTCTTTTATATATTAATGAACTTTTCTTTATTTTTTAAATAAAAATTCTATCTCTGTTTTTAGTACTGTTTCTTTTATGCTCATAATGTTACAATTAATACTATGTTAGGATATTTAATATATGATGATAATAACACAAGTTACGTAGTATACATATAATATTGAAGAAAACTAATTAAGGTTGGTTTATCCATAACAAGTAAATAAAGACTAGTTTAAAGTTATTCACTTACATATTGAAAATGTAACATAAATATACATTTAAACCTTAAGTAAATTCTCAACTAGTATTGTAAAAAAAGAAAACTAAGTTCACTTTGTCCAAATAAAACTCATGTGTAAAATTTAACACAACTTTGAATATATAATTATTTTGGAGAGAAATATTTTTCAAAGGATACAATTCTTCAAGAAATCAAATAAAAATCTAGCTAAAAACCTCACAACAAATGAGAAGAATCACAAATCTCTCTGAGTTTGACTTAGACAGTCTAATCATCTAAAATGGCAAAAATGATTCCATTTCAAAAGGATAAAGAGTGAAAAAAGCACTCACCCAGCTGGATGCGAAGCACCACCCAATTAGGGATGTACATTTTTCCCATGGAGATGGCCCCGCGGGAACCTGCCCGTAAAGGGGCGGGGATTCCCCGTCTAAATTGGGAACGGAGCGGGGACGGAGATCAGATTTTGTTCCCGAATGTTAAATGGGACGGGGACAGGGATGACACTTCCCGCCCCGACGGGGACCCGTTTAATTTATTAATTACTTTTTATTAATATATATGCGATTGTATTTTTTTTTTAGTATATTAATATCATTTTTACAATTTTTGAAGTTGCGTTTTTGTATAATAATTACTATATTGAATAGTAAATAATATGTAATATTTTATCTTTAATATAATTTAATAATTTTATACATTTAAATTTTTAAAATAAACTTTATTTTTACAATAGGGGATTCCCCACCCCGTCCCCGCCCTATTAGGGAATTCCCTACCCCGTCTCCAATGGGGAATAAGCGGGGATGGGGATTAAAATCCTTAACGGGGATAAGAACGGGGAGAGCACTCCCCGCTAATTTCCTGCCTCGTGTGCATCCTTACACCCAATATAACACTAAAGACTACAGCAAAAAAAAGAAAAAAACATACCATCATAGGCAATCGAACCCCACCTTAAGACAACAAACACCGAAACCAACATTAATAAAAAAATTGATCTCAATGAAGAACTAGAAAATAGTATTGGCTTCAGATAATTACAAAAAGATAAAATAAATATAACAAATTCACAATATCAAATCAATTCAAGTATTGTATAGTTGGATGGAGGAGGGTAGTTTTGTAACTTGTCTTTCTTCTTCTTTATTTTCAAAGTTTTGAGTCTTTATTATCTTTAATTTAGTACCTGCAAACACCATCAGCAGCATCAATGCATCATCAATTCACATGGTTGACAGTCCCAAAACAAGTTTAGAGATAAAAGTTGATAAACATCAGATAAAAGACACTACAAGAAATCACAATATAATTTTTTTTTTGTAACTAAATATGACTTTTATTTACAATAAAAAATTATACGTGTGACTAAAACATAATATTTAGATACAAATTGTCACTAATTTAGTTTTAGTCCCAACAGGTATTGTGAGTAAAAACAAATTATGATTTTTGTGATTAATACCTTTAACCACGAACTTTTTAATCACAACATAAGAATTATTATTTATAATTAGTCTTAACTTTTTTTACTTTTAGTCACAAATTTTGTTGTGACTAAAAATGAAATGTTTTATAGCGAGATGTTTTTATATCGATCTAGTAATCTAAATATCTATCCAAGGAGCAATGTCCTACGTACTACTCAAGAAGAGATAAAATCCATGAGAAGAATCCTCGATTTCTCGAGACGTCAAATAGTCCACTTAAAATCATTTATGATAAAGACAATAAATTTATTTATTGAAAATGTTATTTTGGATTTTTTCCCTCTGAACTATGACTTGTGCATAATTGTGCCCCTGAATTTTTCAGCTTGTTAAAAATGGTCCATAAGCTATTCATAATGTTGTAAAGTGGTCCTTCTGTCTGATTTTATTACATGTGGCAAACAGAATAATGATGTGACCGTTTAGACTACTAATGTCATGTCAGCACTATGAAATTAATTTGAAAAAAATAATTTATGTTTTCTTAATTTACTTTTACTTATTTTTTTTTTAAAATACATGTTTTAATTTTTTTAATTAAAATTACACACGTGACTCACTACAAGAAATATCACTTTTACCAGCACCGTTCGCTACTGCACTGGTAAAAATAACTTTTACCAGTGCCTTTCGCAAATTGTGCTGGCAAAAAGGTCAAAGTTTTACCAGCGCACATTTAGAGTGGCTGAAATCTAACTTTTACTAGCGCATTTACGCGTTGGAAAAAGTCGGCGCTTTTCATTTTATGCTGGCAAAAGTTATAAAATTTCCTAAAATAGTACTCTTTAGAGTAATTAGGTTATCACCGTATGATAGACTTCAGGCTTATTTAGTTCGCGAAAAATAAAAGGTGGTGCACCCTGTTACTTTTCTCTGTTGTATCCTAGGAGACGTGTTAGAATTTTCTAGCACTAATTAAAGATGCGAATTTGTTTTAAGGAAACTAAGTGCTAAATAGGCGTCAGATATTCATCAATTGAAATTGCATACATCAATGCTACAAGTTATTTTTGGTGTCGGTTCGAGGGTCACTTAATTAAAAAAAATTGACACCAAAGATCAGCCTATATATCTCTTAAGTGTCAGTTATAACCCAACACTAAAAAGTATTCAATGGTGTCAGTTAGTAGAGCGACACTAAAATAAAAACGAACACTTAATTTTTTTTTTTTTTGAAAAAAGAAAACATCCCTTATAACCTCTTTAAACCCAACCCCAAATATATTTCTCAATTTTTGATTTTTAATTTTTTTTGCTTAATATTCTCTCTCTCATTTAAAAGCTAAAAGTCGTAATCTTCAAATCGGACCAGAGCAAATCCTAAACCTAATTTTATTTTTCATTTTCTCTCCCCATTTTTGTCTCAGAGCGCATAGAGCTCTCAACTAACACTTCTCTCTTCTTCTTCATATTCTTCCTCGGTGACGCCCATTCTCGACCACCGATGGTCTAGACAGAGCACAATTCTGACCTCTAGCGGTTTAAACAATGCTTCAGTCTTCATAGCCACTCCTTTTTCTTTTCACTCTCCCGTGTGGAGCTTCTTCTCCCTTGTTGTTTTCTCTACGTGCGACAACTGAAGGCCAAAAGATCAACTCTAGGTGACTTCAATGGGGGTTCGCGAGGGATTGGGCACCTGGTGACTGAAGGCCAAAACGAAGCCCAAATCTGAGATTGCAACGTGAAATGTACATGTATTCGCCTTCTTTGTTCTTGATCGGTGCTATATCTGTTGGAATTATTTTACCAGGATCTTAGATCTACTCACAAGTATGTTTATTAACATCCTAAATATGAACTTTCTAAAACGATAAAATAAACACATATAAAGTTTAAGAAACCTTACATTGGGTGCAGCGGAATAATATGACTCCTTCCGTTCAGATATCTAGCCCTTGATTCCTTTCTGTAGCAGAGCATTATCAATATCTGAACCTGGATCTCTTTCTCTGAATCCTTGATGCTGAATCTCCTTTGCTGATGATCTTTCTTCACGATCTTCCTCACTATGATTGAGGTATCACTTGATGTGTGTGGGCACTACTCTAATCACTAAGAGAGGTTCGAAATATTGAGGAAGAAAAGAGAGAGAGAGTGGCGGCTAGAGAAGAGAGTGGAGGCTCAGGTTTTTCTGATTCAGAAAGTGTGTTTTCCTGAAGCCTTCACTATCTATTTATAGCATTCCTCTAGGGCTTGATTTGAATTATATGGCATTAAAATAATGAAAAAAATCATTTAAAAAAGATAACACAAGTGGTCGGCCCTATGCTAGGTGGACTGGGCCTTGATTTTTGCAATTTTGCAATTTTACCACTTTTGTATCTGATTTTCTCAAAAATGCCAATTTCCTAATTCAATCATTTAAATGCCAATTCTAACTATTTAATAACTATAAATAATTATTAAATAATATTGTC
Organism: Cannabis sativa; assembly: GCF_029168945.1. Classification (NCBI taxonomy): domain Eukaryota; kingdom Viridiplantae; phylum Streptophyta; class Magnoliopsida; order Rosales; family Cannabaceae; genus Cannabis; species Cannabis sativa. The sequence goes on from NC_083602.1 coordinate 246,397, forward strand.
ATTTATCATATTTATTAATTGAACCATACAAAGTATCATAATTAACAAATATGCCCCTATAAACTCTTTCTTTACAATTTCGCCCTTACTTAGTGAAAATTTCACAAATAGACATAGTCTAACTTGTGAATTATAATTGATTAATCAAAACCAATTACATGAGTCTTACAAGCAATATTATCTCAACTAGTGGGGGGACCATGGGTCTATATAACCGAGCTTCCAATAAGTAGATCAAGAATTTAGCACTAAAATTCACTAACTTATTAATTCTTCGTTGAATCCACGCATAGAACTCAGAATTGCACTCTCAGTATATAGAATGCTCTATATGTTCCACCATATAGACACATCATTAGTTATCCATTGTTATAATCCTAATGTGATCAATGATCCTCTATATGAATGATCTACACTGTAAAGGGATTAAATTACCGTTACACCCTACAATGTATTTATTCCTTAAAACACTTGACCCCGTATAAATGATATTTCAACTTATGTGAAATGAGTACTCCACCATTTATATTCGTTTGGTCAAGCTCGAAGGAGATCATCCTTTGCTTACTATTCGCCAGATAGAAGCTATAGATTCCATGTTTATGCTAGCGCTCCCACTCAATTGCACTACCGTGTTCCCAAAATGTACGTATCACCCTGACCTAAAAGTAGGCTTAACTAACAAATCAAAGAACACGAATAGCCTTTCAAGATTGAGCCTAATCATATCAGGATTAAGATCATTTGATCTAGGATCAACTAGGCGATATTGACTTGAATAGATATTACGGTAAGTTTAATAAATCTAAGTCAAAGTTCAATATCGGTCCCTTCCGATGCATACTCCATGCATCCAACCTGAGCTTTACTTTAACCAATGTTCTGGAAAGAACATAGTATTTCTCCAAATACAAGTAAACTCTGTTGTAGATTATCATATCAGTAAAACCCTGTGTCTGATAAATCTAGGAAACTTTATTCACATAGTCATGTTTACTTTCCAATGTGTTGACGGCACAATAAACAGGATCAAGTATGTGAAAAGGGTTTCGGATGAATTTATACATTATGTACATATAATCATGAAATAAATCATGTGAACCATGCAACATTAAATGTTATTTACGATCTATATTAATAAGTAAATCGATTATATTGAAATGAGTTTTATTTAGGGCATAAAACCCAACAAACTCCCACTTGCACTAATATAAAACAAAAAGTGCGTTTCAAATAATCTCAACACCTTGATATACAAATCAAGTGTAGTAGTAGTAAACTCCTCGTAATAGGATCTGAAAGGTTGAATTAACCACAACCTTTTCTCCACCATTACTCTTCCTTTAATCACAAAATCATTGATAATGTGAAATTCCTCTCTATATGTCTACTCTCTTGGGATACTCGATTCTATACCTTTGGCAACTACTTTTGGTTAATCAGGAAATTAACACTAGTAGTTTAAGGCAATTTGGAATGGTGCCAAAGATGTATAGAACTTTCCTTAGACTGAATAAGTAACTTTCTGCGACTTTAACATTCAGTCTATCTCTGGTAGACCTAGAGACTTCAGATAGGTTTTTACACTTCTCCAAAATCACTATTCCACCCCCAGAGTAATCACCATCTTATCAGAAAGATTTACTAGCACATAGGTAAATTTCGAAATCTGATATGGTGTAGTCTAAGAGTTTTAAACACACCCTTATAGACTAACATATAGTTCCTCTTCTTAATCTTAAAATTTACTTGATTGTCTTCCAATGTTCTTCTCCTGGATTAATCTGATACCTACTCATTACTCCCACTCAACAACAGGTGTCCGGTCTAAGGCATACAAAAGCATATCTAAGACCTCTCACTTTGTTGATGTAAGAAATTCTTTCATGGCTTTATCTTTTACGGGAATAGTCAAGACTTTTCCTTAGATAAATAAAATCTATACCTAAGAAGTTGTGAAGCTTCTATAGATTGCCATTAGAAAGAAAATGCTTCAGCATCTTACTAAAGTAAGTTGCTTGCATTAGAGTAAGTAATTACCAGGTATACCACAAGCCATAGGTTTAGATAAACTCAAATCTATAATACTAGGAACAGGAAGTTTTGTTAAGTCCATTGAATGGACTTATAAACGAAAATTTCCTTTTATGTCCTTGTAATAGAAAACTTTAGGTTACTCCATGTGAATGGATTAAACCATAGTTCTATTGGCTTTCTTCTTAGTTTCTTATCTTGACAATCCATTACTTGTTTAAACTCACAATGGATTTTAATCACTAGTGTCTCCCAAGTCATAAGAAGGTGAGTTCCTAGAAACTCTCCCACTACGACAAGGCACCGTGAATTATGTCTAAGAAAACTAAATGGTATTGATCTCTTCGGTTGTGACAAGACAACAGAGGCAGTGGGATCATCATATGTTATATAAGATGATAGAACACTTTTGGAATCAAGAATTAAATATCTCCTTTATTTGCTACTTGTTTTCAGACTTAGTCATTATCTTAGAAAAGTAGTATTTGTTTGAACAAAAACTTTCTTATCTATTGACAATGGGATGGTCCACCCCTAATCACTTAGAATAGCTAACAAACCATGGTTAATGGTTCTAGCTTTTCTTAAGATTTTGATTAGGTCATCCATGAATCTAGTAATGATTTACATTAAGTATACAACCATTACATCATTCTGAAATTGTATTACCATGGAAGGAATTAGGCAACGACTAGTAACTAATCATCAACATGCAACTCGAAATTTCTGGGGAGGTAAGTTTGGATATAATTCAAAAATCAATGTAATGATCTTTGAACTGCATATCTACTAACTATTTCTCCACCCCTATCAGTTCGCAAGATCTTTAACCACATACCTTAATGGTGTTTAACCATTGCTAGAAATTAATGAAATTTTTTAAACATTTCAAATTTCTTTGCATAAGGTATAATCTAGAGTTATCGTTTTAAGAATAAAACGAAAAACTCATATCCACCCCTGAATGTACATCCATCTGCGAATGAGATGAACTACTTTCAGTGGATATAGGCATATTAACTCTTTGCAGAGATTGATCTTGTCAAATCCATTATGAACAAGATACAAATGCCATAGATTAAAAAAAATGTGGTAGTGTCTATTGATGACATAGGTTTAGTTACATCAAAGAGTTCTTAGAATACTGCAAGTGGATCCTGGTCACAGAATACCTAACTCATATTCCTGACAGTTTAATCCATTAATAAAAGATGGATATTAAACACTTGAGAAAGTGTAACTGTATTGTATTCTGGAATTAGAAATATAAGAAAATTTCTATTTGGAATCTAAAATTAAAGTCAAAGACTTAAATTTATACCAAATATAATGAGTAATTCTATCTTGGACCAGCACTACTAATATAACTCTAAGTCTGATTTGCCCATACAAGTAGGAGATTTCTAAGATTGAGGATTTATATCAATTGGGAATAGAATTTCGGGATTATAATCATAAGCGTCATTTAATTTCTTAAGAGAAAATATAATGACATGAAATGATTCATAGACCATTCATCCAATGATATATTTGAAAGCTAATTCGAAATGAATAAGCTAAGAGGAATTAGGATAATTTCGTTTAAAATAAGAATCCAACGATGCTTCGATTAGCGAAAGTCAAAGTAATCTTATTTATATAATCTTCTTGTTTTATATCGTAAAAATACTAGTCTAAGGTGTCATCAATTGATGAACAGCTAGATGTCGCATATACAATATTTATCTTTCGAGATCTAACACTATTATGTATGTCTAATGGTGAAAATCCACTAGGGATTTATCTCATTAGATAAACAAGCCAAGTTAGACCAACAATGAAGATTCGAAATTAAACTACAACTTAATAATAGAAAATAACATGGTTCAATATAAATTCATACACAATTCAGAAATTATAAGCATATAGCAAGCAGGAATGACAAGTGAAAATACTAAAACTTACAATCCTAAATAATTTCCAAGGTTTTTCAACAAACTGATACAGTGTCCCGTTTAGGCGAGAGTCAAAGCATCATCCATTGAATAGAGTTGTCAGCTCATCTAAAATGATAACCATTCTAGCAACCTTTTATTCGATCAAGATTGGAATTCAGCGTTGTCCCGTTTAGGCGAGAGTCAAGGCAATTCTATCTTATGAGCTTCCACCATTGTTTCATAATTTGCAAGTCAAGTATGGTCGCCACCATTAGGGTGATCCATACCATACAAAACACTTACAAACTACTTATCATGCGAGGTTAAACGGTGCGAAATTGCTAATGAACGTTCCTCCATTAGGGAGGATTACTCACTAAAACAAACGCGGTGTAAAACCCACAATGGAGATCGAATGTCTCTATAATAAAGCTCATTATTTGAAAAGAGTTGTATTTTCTTTTATTCTCTTTATTTATTCTATTTGTTTTAAATATATATTTATTTAATTAAAATTTCCAATTTAGAATGAAAAATTCTAAATTTAAATTTTAATTTAATATTTATAAATTTTACTTAGATGGATATGAAAATAATATGAATTATTTCCATCTTAGTAATAATTTCCAATAAATATTTAGAAAAAATATTTAAGTTGTTACAAAATTAATTTAAATTAATTTACAACTCAAATTTAATTTTTTATAAATATATATTGCATTTCGAAAAATTAAAGTATATAAGAATACAATTTTTCGAAAAATGCATATTAAAATAAAAAATAAATCCTGGAAAAATTATTCTAATTTAATGTTGGCCCAAAATTAATTAATAAAATTAATTTACAACAAAAAATATAATTTTCCTATTTAATTAAATATATAAGAAAAATTTCAAATATTTAAGTATGATGATGAAAATCAACTTAAATATTAATTTTCTATTTAATTAAATACACTAGAAAAATACTTCAAGCAAAAATATCACCTATCTAGATTTTCCTTTGACTAATTAATTCAATTTCTAATAATATACTTTAATTCAATTTATTTTAAATTAATCAATAAATGAAAAAATCATTGATTTAAGTTGATCCAAGAATTAATTAAAATAAATAATTAATTTACAACTTAATCTATTTTTCAAGATAAAATTCGAAATTCTAGCATTTAAGAAATGCAATTTCGAAAAAATTGATTAATAAAATAAAGAAAAAATATATTTTGAAAATTATTTAAATTTAGTTGAAAAATTAAATTTCAACTAAAAATAATTTTCTATTTAATTAAATGTCATGAAAAAGAAATATTTAAGTATGATGATAAAAATCAACTTAGATATTTAATTTTCAAATTAATTAAATGTATTAAATTCAAGAAATAAATAATTAAGTGTAGAGAAGACTTAATTATTAATCTCTAGTTTAATACTAGGAAAAATATACTTAAAGTAAATTGTACCAAAATTAATTAATAAATAATTAATTTCACAATGTATAATATTTCCTATTTAATATTAGAAATAATAAGTAGTCTACAAATAACTATCTAGAAAATATCTTATTTGACTAAGTATCTTTTCCACAAAATTTGAAAAAATATCTAATTTAAGTTGACTAGAAAAAATCTAGAACTTAAATATTTTTCAAATTTAAATTTAATTAAATATCAAAAATTAAGTTGTAACCACTTAATTTGAAAATATTCCATTTTAAGTTAATATTCGAAAAGATATTAACTTAAAAAATATCTAAAGAATCTTAATAACCAATGCCTAAAATTCCTCAACTTAATTTTGAAATTTTGAATTCAAAAGATATTGATTTAAGTTGGTTAGTTGAAGATAACTAAATATCAACTTAAATAGGAATATTTAATGAAAAATTTAAATTAAGTTCCAGAAAGAATCTAGATGGTTATAATTCTATATTTAATTAAATACAAGAAAATACATATAGTTTAGCTTAGAATAAAAAATAATTCTTTAAACTATATTTTTCTTAAATTAATTTCAAAATAAATGAAATTAATTATGTTGCTAATCAATTTTAATTAGGTTAAACTAGTGTAATTAACCTAGTACAGTCATTCAAATCAGGCAAATGGGCCTTCACAATTGGGGTGGTTTGTGTGAGGGGTGCCGGGTTCGGTATGTCGTACCCACTTCTATGGCTCCCAACTCTCACACAAGGCCCAAAAGAGAGGAATTTAACCTTAATAAGAACAACTGTTATTAATTGAATAAGCCCAAAACTAAATGGGCCTAAATAAAATCTATCAATGACTATGACGTTTTATTTAGCAACATTAACCTATATGCATCTATAATAAAATTAAACACATAGGCTCACACAGGCACACTTTGGATGGGTCCTATCATGTTGCTAGGTCATACACAGATGAAAGAAGATTGTAAAATTTACCTGTTACAAATTATTATCTTGACCAAGGGAGCCATCAGATCATTAGATCTGGCAAAAAGTAACCATGGCTATTTGCAATCAAGTAATAATAGGTTTTAAAAACTTACACATAAGCTAAAACACATACTCCTGCAACAAGGTTAGTTGGATAGTTGGATGTAGGATTTATTTAATTTTAAATTAAATATTTAATTTCGAAAATAATTAATTAAATAAAAAAAATAATTTTTCGAAAAATTTAAACAAATTTGAAAAATTCGAAATTTTTTTTTTTTTTTTTTAAAAAATTAAAATTTAAAATTAAACCTACAATTTTTGAAAAAATTAGGTTTCAACCAACCTAAATATCATTTCAAAAAAAATTTGCTAACTACTTTTAAATTTTAAATGTTATTTTATAAATAAAAATTAAATAAAAAATTAGAAAAGATAAATAAATATCTTTTTCAAATTTTAAATTTAATTTAAATAAATAAAATAACAAAATTTAAAAAAAATTAGCAAAATATCTTATATCATTTAAAAAATTACATAATTATAAATATCTTATTTTTAAATTTAAAATAAGATAAGATATAATCAAATTTTAAAATAAGATAGATTTTTAAGCAAAAAGATAAATACTAATTCTATTCGAATTCAAATTACACTAATATCTTGAATTAATTTAAAAAAAATTAAATTAATTCAAAATGATAATTAGAATTGAATTAGGAATAGTAATAGTATATATACAAAACCATACAAAAAATTGGAAGTTAATTCCATGAAAAAGTATGAAAAATTGAAGAAAAAGGAAAAAATCCGAAACTGTACGGACAGTTCTGCGATCGCAGGAAACTATCAAGACAAATTTCCGATTTTGTCAAATCTTCAAAAAATCATAACTAATTCAAATAAAATCCAAATTGAGTTCTGTAAAAGGCTAACTTGCTTAATTTTTTTCATACTATCCAATAAAAATAATTCCAGAAACGAAATCACAATTATTTTTCACGAAAATTTCACAAACATCAATCAATCATCAAATAACACTCAATACAACATGATACCATCCAAAGAACATACAAACAATCGTTTTAAAGTCCAAATTTCTTGCAAGTAAATCAATTACCATGGCTCTGAGGCCAGTTTATGGAATTATTTTACCAGGATCTTAGATCTACTCACAAGTATGTTTATTAACATCCTAAATATGAACTTTCTAAAACGATAAAATAAACACATATAAAGTTTAAGAAACCTTACATTGGGTGCAGCGGAATAATATGACTCCTTCCGTTCAGATATCTAGCCCTTGATTCCTTTACGTAGCGCGAGCATTATCAATATCCGAACACGGATCTCTTTCTCTGAATCCTTGATGCTGAATCTCCTTTGCTGATGATCTTTCTTCACGATCTTCCTCACTATGATTGAGGTATCACTTGATGTGTGTGGGCACTACTCTAATCACTAAGAGAGGTTCGAAATATTGAGGAAGAAAAGAGAGAGAGAGTGGCGGCTAGAGAAGAGAGTGGAGGCTCAGGTTTTTCTGATTCAGAAAGTGTGTTTTCCTGAAGCCTTCACTATCTATTTATAGCATTCCTCTAGGGCTTGATTTGAATTATATGGCATTAAAATAATGAAAAAAATCATTTAAAAAAGATAACACAAGTGGTCGGCCCTATGCTAGGTGGACTGGGCCTTGATTTTTGCAATTTTGCAATTTTACCACTTTTGTATCTGATTTTCTCAAAAATGCCAATTTCCTAATTCAATCATTTAAATGCCAATTCTAACTATTTAATAACTATAAATAATTATTAAATAATATTGTCATTTATCATATTTATTAATTGAACCATACAAAGTATCATAATTAACAAATATGCCCCTATAAACTCTTTCTTTACAATTTCGCCCTTACTTAGTGAAAATTTCACAAATAGACATAGTCTAACTTGTGAATTATAATTGATTAATCAAAACCAATTACATGAGTCTTACAAGCAATATTATCTCAACTAGTGGGGGGACCATGGGTCTATATAACCGAGCTTCCAATAAGTAGATCAAGAATTTAGCACTAAAATTCACTAACTTATTAATTCTTCGTTGAATCCACGCATAGAACTCAGAATTGCACTCTCAGTATATAGAATGCTCTATATGTTCCACCATATAGACACATCATTAGTTATCCATTGTTATAATCCTAATGTGATCAATGATCCTCTATATGAATGATCTACACTGTAAAGGGATTAAATTACCGTTACACCCTACAATGTATTTATTCCTTAAAACACTTGACCCCGTATAAATGATATTTCAACTTATGTGAAATGAGTACTCCACCATTTATATTCGTTTGGTCAAGCTCGAAGGAGATCATCCTTTGCTTACTATTCGCCAGATAGAAGCTATAGATTCCATGTTTATGCTAGCGCTCCCACTCAATTGCACTACCGTGTTCCCAAAATGTACGTATCACCCTGACCTAAAAGTAGGCTTAACTAACAAATCAAAGAACACGAATAGCCTTTCAAGATTGAGCCTAATCATATCAGGATTAAGATCATTTGATCTAGGATCAACTAGGCGATATTGACTTGAATAGATATTACGGTAAGTTTAATAAATCTAAGTCAAAGTTCAATATCGGTCCCTTCCGATGCATACTCCATGCATCCAACCTGAGCTTTACTTTAACCAATGTTCTGGAAAGAACATAGTATTTCTCCAAATACAAGTAAACTCTGTTGTAGATTATCATATCAGTAAAACCACATGTACGATAAATCTAGGAAACTTTATTCACATAGTCATGTTTACTTTCCAATGTGTTGACGGCACAATAAACAGGATCAAGTATGTGAAAAGGGTTTCAGATGAATTTATACATTATGTACATATAATCATGAAATAAATCATGTGAACCATGCAACATTAAATGTTATTTCTGATCTATATTAATAAGTAAATCTGATTATATTGAAATGAGTTTTATTTAGGGCATAAAACCCAACAATATCAACTGTAACGTTCCCGCTTCAAGCCTCCATTGGGTCCTTACACCCACGGAATGAATGGCTCTTATACACGAGTACGTCACTCTGGCTGCTTCATGGACTGACGACTGACCCTACAGACCAACATGAGTATTTCCAGCGTGCTTTGTCCTCACTCGCACGCTTCCTAAGAAAACTTCCCAGGAGGTCACCCATCCTAAAATTGCCCCAGGCCAAGCACGCTTAACCGTGGAGTTCTTTCGTGATGGGCTACCGAAAAAACAAGATGCACCTTGTTGATGTAGGTAGTACCAGTCAATCCATTTAAGCTCTCTTCAACTGTGTAGTCGCATACCTCACTACAAGAAATGTCACTTTTGCCAGCACATTTTTGTGCTGGCAAAAGTTGGTATTCCGCTGGTAAAATAGAATTTACCTATGATGTGTTGGCAAAAGGGGGTTGGCAAATCAATGTTGGTATTAGAACTTTTGCCAGCACAAAATGAAAAGCGCTGGCAAAAAAAACTTTTCCCAACGTGTAAATGTGCTGGTAAAAGTTAGATTTTAGCCACTGCAAATGTACGCTGGTAAAACTTTGATCTCTTTGCCAGCGCAGTTTGCGAAATGCGCTGGTAAAAGTTACTTTTACCAGCGCAGTAGCGAACTGTGCTGGTAAAAGTGACATTTCTTGTAGTGCCTACACAACCTCAGAATCATCACACTTGACCTTCCTTAGGCGATGTGGGATTGCACAGCTTACCCGGTATTCCCCCTTACAGATCCTGGGACTACTGACTGTCACAATCACCCCCCTAACGGGGTCCGACGTCCTCGTCGACCACACTTTCGGCTGGGTCAAGGCTCTGATACCAAACTGTCACGCTCGTATTTGAAAATTTACTAAACCCAAAAGCTAATTTTATTATATTATAATTATATAAGCTTATAAGTCGGGATATAGTTATATAAGCTTATAAGTCGGGATCTCGAGATTTAAACATAGTTACAAATTACATTTACCATATAAAGTTAAGTAATATTTTTTTTTTTACAAAACATAGGGCAGCTCAAAATGTTATAAAACTGAAACCCTCCACGTTGCACTGCCGCGATATGTACAATCATCGCTAAGCTCTAACTCACTGCTCCTCCAGCTTAGCCTTTCCTTTACCTACACAAGGTAGCAAACTGATGAGTCATGTAAAGCCCGCTTAGTTAATTTGGAAATTTGCAGTTATTTATGTTAATCAGGAAATTATTTATAGCTATTTAAATAATTTATCATGGATATTTATGGAATTCAGATATGCATAATTATGTCTTCAGCAGTTTTTATATTTCGCATTTCCGGTGTCCGGTATTTTGGAACGCGGCGTTTGGCTCAGTAGAAATCACAACTTAGTATGTTAGTAATTTGGGGACGGGTTTTAGACATTGGGAATGTCGGGAATGGCCGGGAATTTAGAATGTCCCAAAAATACCCCTTTAGTATGATTTTCATGATTTTATGGTGGAGGGGCAAAATGGTCTTTTTGCCCCATTAGTATTTTGTCTTATGTGATTTATGAAATGGAAAATAAATGTTAAGTGTTTATTTTATTTATTGTTGGCTGAAAATAAAATGTGTTATATGGCTTATATTCCCTTTTCCTCACTATTTCAACACTTAGTCAATTTAAAGGAAAATTTCAAAAACTCACACACACAACTCTCTCTCTCTCTTTCGGCCAAACCTTGAGCAGCAAGGAGGGGATTTTTCTCCTTGGATTTTGGCTAGTTGTTCATCATCTCTTAGGGTTCATCTCAAGCTAGGTTGGTTCATGTCTCTCCTCCTTTAATTTCTTGAAAAACTATGTGAAAAATGATGATGCATGCATGAGTTTTTAGTATTTGTTGCTGCTGTGATTTTGTTATTTTTCTAGGGTTCAAAGCATGATTATTTTGATGATGATTGAGTTGTTTGAATGCTTGTTAGTTAGGATTGTTCAAGCTCTTAGTTTTTATGTGAAAAAGTATGTTTTTTGAAGGAAAATGTGTGAATATGTTCTTTGTGAAGTTCTTTGGGTGTTTCTGTATGTTTTCAGAGGTGATTATATGCTTAGATAAGTAGAATTAACTAGGCTAGGGTGCATGATAGTGGATTTAACCAAGTTTGAGTTCTTGAACTCAAAGCTTGGTCTTTAATGGTGAATTTTGCATGTGTGAGTTCTGGGTAGGTTTGATGCTCTAGAATTGTTATTTGGGACCTATGGAGGAGGTCTGGAAAGTTTGGGATCAATTGGGTTCGAATTGGTCAAGATATGTGAATTTTTGGTTCTTGCTGCGAGAACCGGAATTCGGTTGAGCATCCGGAATTCGGATGGGGTCCTGAATTTTCCCGAGCCGGAATTCGGTTGGGCAACCGGTCTGTAGGTTGGGGATTTTTCAGAACCCTAGTTTTCCTCGTTTTTGGGTTTTTAGGGGTATTGCCATGCTTTTTATCGATAGGGAAACTTTTAGTTTCGAGTTTTAGTCCCCGGGAAGTGATTTAGCGTGTCACTTATAGCGTTGTGATTTTTATGGTTTAGGAGCCGATGTCCGCCGTTCGGCTTCGATTCCGGTCGGGTTGGCCGCACACTGAAATCGGAATCCAGGTAAGATTAGTATAACAGTATGCATATGTAGATTACATGTTTAGCGTGCATGTAGGAAGCCTGTTAGATTACATTAGATATGTATTTAGGCTTCGAACCACCCAACCCTGTCACGTCGGTACGAGTGGAGTATGACCAACGGCGGAGTATGGCCGGTTCGGCCGATCAGTGACAATGGTTGGTGGTTCGGATGCTATTGACCTATCCCGTCGGTACGGTGGAGTATGACCGACGGCGGAGTATGGCCGGTTCGGCCGATCGGAGGATACTTGTCAATAGTACCGTCCCCTGAACGTTCAAAACTCAGTACCATGTTGGACATGGCAGTAGTGCTCAGTACCATGTTGGACATGGCAGTAGCGGGACTCAGTATCGTGTTGGACACGGCAGTCAGTTTTATGTATGATATTATTATGCTTTTCTTACTGAGTCTGTCGACTCACAGTTTACGTTCATGTGTAGGTAAAGGCAAGGCAGTTGCTGATGGACCGTGAGCGAGCTTATGAGATTGTACATGTCGGGGCGGTTAGGCCTGGAGCGTACGATCCTCGGGACAGCACGGCTGAGATTTTGTAACTGTCGTTAGACGACTTTCATTTTGATGTAAAAGTTAAACAGTGAAAACGTTTGTAAATATTTTTATAAATCGGGATCCCGAGACTTTTTGTAAAATGGTTTATAAGTTTAATGAAAAAGCAAAATTTTAATTAATCACGTTTTTCCATAAACCTCGTTGATTAGCAACGAGCTGCACAGTACGTTTAAAAATCACGTGATACGCCTAAGATAGTTAGGGTGTTACAAGTCAACAGACTCAATAAGATATACATAACATATATAACAGTGATGATGTACCGACTTTGTGCTTAAGTCGTCCTGAGCTCAATAACCGAGCTCACCAAGTGGTTAAGAATATTCTCAACGGAAGTACGACCACTGTACCATAGGCACTAAAGTACCAACTCTGTACTCGTGTTGGTAGGGACTTTATTGTACTTTCAGGAGTTACTAAGTGTTGTACCACATGCATGACGTACCCCCTAGTACTCGTGTTAGTAACACTATAACCACTTTAAAACCCTACACTGTACTAACACCCATATAATCATACATTTAACAGTGTTTAGCATGTCTCTCACCAAAATTACAATGATGTTATTTAGGGCCCTGTGAAACGTCGAGCTGCAATGCCACTCAGGGTGATCGTAACATCCCCGCTTCAAGCTTCCATTGGGTCCTTACACCCACGGAATGAATGTCTTTTATACACGAGTACGTCACTCTGGCTACTTCATGGACTGACGACTGACCCTACAGACCAACACGAGTGTTTCCAGCGTGCTTTGTCCTCACTCGCACGCTTCCTAAGAAAACTTCCCAGGAGGTCACCCATCCTAAAATTTCCCCAGGCCAAGCATGCTTAACCGTGGAGTTCTTTCGTGATGGGCTACCGAAAAAACAAGATTCACCTTGTTGATATAGGTAGTACCAATCAATCCATTTAAGCTCTCTTCAACTGTGTAGTCCCATACCTACACAGCCTTAGAATCATCATACTTGATCTTCCCCAGGCGATGTGGGATTGCACAGCTTACCCGGTATTCCCCCTTACAGATCCCGGGACTACTGACTGTCACAATTGCACCTTGTTGATATAGGTAGTACCAATCAATGCATTGAAGCTCTCTTCAACTGTGTAGTCCCATACCTATACAGCCTCAGAATCATCACACTTGACCTTCCCCAAGCGATATGGGATTGCACAACTTACCCGGTATTCCTTCTTACAGATCCCGGGACTACTGACAGTCACATCAACTTTTTTTTTTCTATTTTTTTTTGTTATTCTCTAGTTAGATGTATTTTAGGATCAGTAAATTGTTATATCTTTCTGTCTCTCACTCATTCTTTATCTCTCTCTCGAATCTGTAAATTGATGGTTGTTCATGGCAACATAAAAATTAATATATAAATAACAAAAAATTAATAATAAAATAATAATAATACAACATAAAAATATACAGAAAGGTCGTATCTTATGTAAATAAAATTTTAAAAATTGTAAAAATATTAAAAATTTCGTACAGATTGTATTTTTATAATTTTTGTATTTTTTTTTAAAATTATCCCAATATATATATATAAATATATATATTAAGCCACGTTATAGAGGAAGAACCAACTTCCATTATTCTTATATATCTTTTATTCAATAGTCAATGCCATGAGTTTTCAAAAAGAAAGTCAACTAATGCCATGTATGTATGAACACAAACAATATATAATAAAAAGTCTTATTAATTAAGATGACACAAAGTCATTATATATAATAAAAAGTCTTATTAATAATTAGTCTTACATTATATCAGTTTATTAGTGAGTTGGGTAGAAAATAATTAATTTTGATTAGTATTAATAATTAATTATTTTCACTGATCATTACATTTTTTTCAAGTGAGTTTGGGTGGGGAAGGGTGATACATGCAATAATTAAGTTGACATTTCATTATTATATTTAAACTGTTTTCTAATTATAATTGAAGACTTAATCACCTATGATAGCCACAAAATTATTTGTATAGCGATTATTGGTGGCGACCAGGGACGGACCCATTAACATTAATGTGAGACTATATAGCTCCTACTAACAAAAATTTTGTCTTTTTCATTCTTCTTGAGCTGTCCCCGCTTAGAGGAGCGGGACCCCTAGAGTTGAGAGACGCAACAAACCAGCAAAAAAAAACTTAGAGAAAAAATTAAATGTAAATTTTTTAATTTAATAATTATAGATTAAAATAGTAAAAAAGTCTTCACAAAATTAGATAAATTTAATAAGAGTGATTATTATGTAACGATAAATATTTTTTTTTTATGATAAATAAGCACCCACAAAATAAAAATTCAGACTAGGTAGCGATAATTTGTATAGTCATTGTATCTAATTAGGGACTATTATTTTAGGGCTTATATATTGCCACTACAAATATAAAAATGTAAAATGAGTTTGATTGCTTTCTCAGTCAATTTGGTAATAACAACATAATAAAATAATGCTTATTTCTCATCATATATAGCATTTTCATTTAACATTAAGTTGATAATTAAATATGTAAAAAGACAGGAAGAAACAACTCAAATTAAGCCCTAGCTCTCTCTCTTTCTCTCACATGATATAATCATGATTATCTGTACATGCTTCATGCATGCATGGATGAGCTTAATTATTTTATTGAAATAGAAATACAAATCACCTTATTAATTGGAATCAAATTAAAACATAGCACGATGAAGTTCCGAATCAAATATTGTTTGAATCTATCAAATCAATATTGCGTAATGCAATTTTTAACTAATGATTGATTATTATCATCTTTCGGTAGCAGGGGTTCGCTTTCGGCAATGAAATCCATGTTGAATGTATTCAAACCCGTGAAAATGCCGTCATTCAGCTTGTGGATGATGACACTCCCATCGCGTAGAATATCGCGCTGAGTGTAAGAGAAAGGAACATCACACATTCCTTGTGTCGCTAGAAGAGTAACTGTGGTTCTACTCTTGGGAGGCACTATAACCGTGTACGTAGACTCGGTCGCAGTTTCGACTGTCTTAGTGGTTTCCCATCCAATAGTCGTGGTAAACTCGTATGAAAATCCGATACTCTCTTTCGCAACCAGTGGAATTTCAGAAACTTCAAGAGATGTATGGACACCTATCTTCAGGGAACCGCTGACGCTGTAAGTAGTAGATCTTGAAGTCTTGTAGGAAAACGTGAGGGTTAAAGTGTTCTCCTTTTCCTCGTCATAGTTTTGGGCCGATGCATGAGCCTTCTCAAGGGCTTGGACATTGTAAATCCTGCCCTCATCTGGCCGAAACTCAATTCCATAGATACTTCTAGACCCGACGGTATCCACAACTACCAACTTTGCAAAAGATGAAATTTCGGGATCAATTGCGCTAAGACCACTCTCATATTCATTAGTATAAAGCTTCGCAAATCTTCTCGGTTCACTAGCTTTAACGAGGAGGGCCACAGTGTTGTCGGTGACTTTGACGGGCCAAAAAAGTGTATTGTCGTCATTGGCCGAGGGGTCGTCAGATGAAGCACGTATCCAGTTGTTTTCTTCAAGCCTAAAGAACTTTCCAGTAGAATTGTTCTTAATGCGGATATAACCATCATAGACGCTGAAAATCTGATGCGTTACACTGTCATCAGTAACAGCATCCTTGTTGAACAACATAACATGGTTATCGCCATTAGGGCTAAGATATTTGTTGTTCTCGCCAAGGAAGGCCAAAGTATTGTTTTTGGGAAATATGACAAGCGATTCCCAATCCAAGAATCGAAAGTATTCGTAATATTTTGAAGATGCATACAAGAGATTACTGTCGTAGTCTTGTACAACAATTCGATTAGAAGCAACATGTGTAAAACAGTAATTTTCAGGCATATTTGGATGTTCCTTTATCTCGAACCAAGTACATGGTTGTTCGGGCGAATCTTCTTCTATGGGGTCCTCGGAGGAGGCAAAGATGAACCACGGATCATCATGAGCTGCATCCTTCTTCACTTCAATCTTCAAGAATTTGTTGTTGTTGCAGCACCTTATGTGCACCCCTTTTGGATTTTTTTTTGCACTTATGAATTCAAATTTGAGCAAAGGGCTCGAAATGTCCTGTTCACCATTAATCAGAGATGTTGGTGGCACTCCCTTTGCGATGCTCTCTTCCTTACTTATTTGTCTCAAATAGATGCTCTTCTTGTCGGCACACACGTAATCTTTCATAACCACAAACCTTGGCCATCCAGTAGATAATGTAGATGATGATGATGACATTATTATTATTAAATGATATGTAAAATTGGGTGATGAGCTAACTAGCTTGTATATGTAACCTATTTATAGAGCACCAAAAACAACAAATCCAGATCATCAACATAACAGCTAATATTAATTAATTAATTAATTATTATTATTATTATATGCATAGCAAAATACATTCACTATAATTAACTTAATTATCCATATGTACTTCCCAAAAGCCAAGAACTCTTCCTTTTATTCCAAAAAATAAAATAATAATTATTAGTGTTATGCATTAAATGGACTTTATTTATTTAAATACACTACAATTTTTTTTTATTTTATTTTTATTTTTAATCACAACAAAACTTATGATTAAAAGTAAAAAAGTTGTGACCAATTATAATTATCAGTTCTATGTTGTACCTAAATGTATTATAATCACAAAAATTATACAATTTGTTGTTACTAAATGTATTTTTAGTCATAATACTTCTTGTGACTAAAATTAAATTAGTGACAGCTTGTATCTAAATATTATGTTTTAATCACAAGTAACTTTTTATTGTGACTAAAAGCCACATGTAGTCACAAAAAATTTATGTTGTGACTAAATAAAAGCCACATTTAGTCACAAAAAATTTATGTTCTATGATTCCTCCATATGCATTATCAATGGTTGTTAAAGTATTTAGTCTTATCTCAATTGTTGTTAAAAAGTCTTCGATGACATAGCATGCATTGCCGGTCATTAAAGCCATAAGCTGAAAAATGACATGTTAATGTCGATAAAGTATTGATTGTTGGAGATTCAAAGCTCAATCTCACACACCATGAGAGTTCATAACTCACACAAGAACACTCCTCTAAAGCACTCAACAGAAAACAAACTGTAAGGACAATGAACTACACTTAAAAGAACATGGTCAGAAATGAATTATACTTTCTTTATTACTATAAATCTGAATTTTACAAGTGATTAGATCAAACTACATATTACAAGCATATAAATATTTATAGGGACTAATGCCCGAGTATACACTTAACTAAACCTACATGTATAACAGTTTTAACTATAACTTAAAAAGTTAGTTAAAACCAGTTGCTTCGTTGGTATATTACATAGGCACACGAATTCTAACAAATCTCTACCTTGACTAGTAATATACACAAATACTAACCAGCTATACGACAGGTTGTATACTGCCTAAACTTCCATTACATTGAGTAACTTTAGACAGTGATAGAACTTAGATGTAGCTAGCTAGGTAGGGCTTTAGTGAGGATGTCTGCTTCATTGTTTTCAGTGGCCACCTTCTCCAGCTTCACTTTTCACCCAATTAATACATCTCTGATAAAATATAGCCTCACATCTATATGGTTTGTCCTTTCATGGAAAACTTGGTTTTTGCTTGACTAAATGTCATAAGAAGAAAGCACTTAAAAAAATATTTTTAGTGACAATTTTTTAGTTAGAGCATAATTTTTTTGTGACTAAATGTGATTTTTAGTCACAAAAAAAGTTACTTGTAATCAAACATATTATTTAAATACAAATTGTCACTAATTTAGTTTTAGTCACAACAATTATTGTGACTAAAAACATATTTAGTCACAACAATTATTGTGACTAAAAACATATTTCACAACAAATTGTGATTTTTGTGACTAATATCTTTAGTCACAACATAGGGATGATAATTTATAATTAGTTATAACTTTTTTATTTTTAGTCACAAATTTTGTTGTGACTAAACGTGAGATTTTTATACAGTGAAGTAAGATGAGTAGAGATGTTTACATGCTATTTGGAGGAATAGAGCTTTTGTGGCATATCATGAAGTTAAGACCATTGTAGTGCTATTACTTTCATGAAGCAAATAATTTTAAATAGAATATAGGAGTTTTAAAGAAGACAAAAGATAGGAATATGAAAGATACATAAGATTGATATAGTATAATATGTAGAGATATAAGCAATAACTTATAATTTTCTTTGAAAGTGCATTTAGTTGACTTATTTACCAAAAAAAAATTATCACACTTAAGAGTAGGTTTTTTTTTCATATAGAGTAAAGTATAGTACTATGCTAAAATCTCACCATAAATTTAGAATTGTTGCAATATACTACAAAAAATCTTGCTTTAGTCACCACAAAATTTATGATTAAAAATAAAAAAGTTGTGATTAGCTAATTTTAAATAATCATTCTTATGTTGTGGTTAAAATATTTGTGGCTAAAGGTATTATTAGTCACAAAAATCACAATTTGTTGTGACTACATGTGTTTTTAGTCATAATACTTGTTGTGACTAAAATTAAATTAGTCACTTGTATTTAAATACAATGTTTTAGTTACAAGTAACTTTTTGTTGTGACTAATTAATTTATATTTAGTCACAAAAATTTATGTTGTGATTAAAAAATTATTATTTATAATGGTATACTTTTTTTTATAGTGAAAGTAGTTTATGTTGTAGTGACAATTAAGAATATATATACACAATAAATGTTAATTATAAACATTTCAATAAGCTTCAAATCAAAGAGAGTTCTTTATTAATAATAATTTTTGTTGAAGACAACAATTATTAAGCATCTCATACAAGTACAGAAAAAGGCTCAGAGCACAAAAATTATTAGGGAACAAAAGAAAGGCAAACATAACAAACATAACTTTGGTAACACAACAATTGAGAGAAATAAATTAAAGAAACATGAAAAAGTTAGACTAATTAATTATGAAGAAGAACAACACAATTAATTAGACCATTTTTAGATCGAGATGCTATTGGGGATTCCCTTAGCTGTAATCCCTGGTTCGCTCGTAGGAAAGAGCAAAGTGTATGGGAATTGGATTGGACCACATCGATTTTTCTCATGATTTTGATTCTTAGTCGTAATGTCATCTTCAATGGCACGAAGTTGTGTTTGAAATTTTTTGAAAGCGTCCAAAGCTTTTTTATCCGAAGTCCAATCAACATCTTCATTCTTACCAAGATAAACCTCATCTGATTCATGGCTTGACAATTGCGCAATAAGGTAAATCATCTCAAGGCTTTGCTTTTTTGAAGTAAATGTGGACAAGAAATAACTTTCTTCATCGTCAACGCCAAGTGTAGTGCCCCCCATAGGCATGAACTGTCGACTTAATGTGGGGCGATTCGGATAGAATGCTGCAAAAGAGTACTGCCCAAAGTTAACAGCTGCATGAAGAGCGGAAGAAATCCAAATGATTATGGTGCATGATTCGACGAGTTCATTAAAAGTTTTCATTTCTGGCCACCCATCATATTCTTTCTTGTCACCATGACCAACTTCTTTGATTTCTTTCCACCAATTCTGAATCTCTTTGTCATTTTGCACCTTCTTATCTTCACCCTTGTAGTAGATATCACAGTACTCTTTAACCCATTTATTGATAGCATTCCATATCTCTAACCCATCCACAGCATAAGGATAGTTCTTTACTAGCTCACAAGGTTTTTTAGTCTTTTCATCTACTAATCCCCTATATAGATTCATAGAATAGTAATATATAATGTTAGTAAAATACATCTTGTAATTTAAGCTAATTAATCATTATAGATAATGGACTAGCTATCTACTACTTGCCTTTGAATAAGATCTGCTGGGAGTCCTTGCTTATTAAATGCCCAATTATTCTTATAGACTGCTGATGATGATTCCATTGCATACTTTCCTTGAAAAAACACGCTCTCTATCGTTCCATCGGCATTCACAAGAATGGTTCTAGCTCGTGCGTTTATGCTCATAGTACCACGAAAATGGGGATGCAATAGTTTGTAGATTGGATGGATTACACTTAGTTGTCTGTTTGTTGCTATCACAAATGGCTCAATCACTGCATGTGTCTTCAACCTGTAAATCAATTGATCGTGTGGGATTATGATTGGCATGTTACGTTTTGCTGTTTCATAATAATTATTAAATTAAAATATGTGTTACATTACCAATGACTGTAGAGCTGATGGTAGCCTGAATCGTTTACAGCAACATAACCTTTAGCGAGTTGCCAAGTGGCATATTTATGAGGATCATTATTGTCACATGGTGGGGTAAATACTGTGCTATCTGCACCGTTTTCATCAGGACCATCCTTTGGCAAACTTAATTCAATGGCGACAGGCATCAATTTCTCTTCTTTTGTCAAAAACAAGATTGTTCGAGTTGCATAAGCCTTTGTCGAAGTTTTATTTATTCTCTTCAAGTATGGCATAAATGTATCGTGGTGATCTAATATAAATAATCTCTTTTGCTCGATCGCCTATATATATATATTTAATCAGAGAAATATTAAGCACCTTAAAGTACCAAATAACAATCCTCATTTACTTAACTCCAGGATGAATAATACAATAGACATGATTAATGTATACCTTTTCTACACTACTGAAATCCTCCAACATTTTTATAATATCGTCCTCACTAATTCTGCTATCTTGATCACCATACTTTCTTCTGTCTAGCTTGCTCTTTGGTGGGAATTTCTGAATTAAATCATCAAAATTTAAAAATTATTATGTAATGTATAGTAAATAATTAATTACTATATGTAATGTAAATAAAATAAATGGTATTACTTTGAGAAGACGAATGTGGACAGGGTGGACACCAGCAATCATTTCTCTTCCAAATTCTTCATCATCTCTCCATGCATTTTCATCACCTATAAATATGCAAATTCTCAAAATTATTATTGAAAACTTGAAATTAAAAATAATTAATAAATATATATTTATATAAATACATACATGAATACGTTCATGCATGTATATTATATTATTAAGTATGTATGTACGTACGTACCTGCTTCAATTACACCAGGGACAGGTAAACCTGTACCCTGAAACAACGCAAGTACTTCTCTGAAGCTACGATAGTAGTTATCATCAAGTACAGTATCATCTTCAGACAATGTTGTAATTATTTTAGCAACGGTGTCTGATGATGGTGGTGGTTCCGTCTTCAAGTGATTGATTTGTTCATCACGTGGAATGTATATGACTTGGTTTTTATCAGGCCTGCTCTCATGACCATCTAAAGAATAAAAAAGTATAAGTATGGATCACTACTTATAATTACTTTTAGTATTTTAAAATTTAGATACATGAAAAAATAATTATTCGATGGTTCTTTTTCTTTCTTTTTTTACATATACAATATTTTATAATATTATAGTTAATTACAAGGTTGAGATCTCCTATAGATATAAAAAATTACAAATAATAATTTAAGATGTCGAAATTAAATAATTTAAACATATTGTATTTAATTATTTCTAATTTTGTAAAAATAAAAAAAATCATGATTAATTTGTTAATTGTATTTAATTAATATATAAGAAGATATATACATATATAATTGGTCTTAATTATTTAATTTATTATAAGTACCATGAGTGAGGGGTCTTCCAGTTCTTCCTCTGCGAGGGTAAGGTAAATCTTTCCCTCCAAGGATTGGACGATTATTGCCCAAATCATTGTACGTCGCATAATCATACACTCTGTCCCATTCTTTGAGCTCGCCTATATTATTTTCCGATCTCAAATGTCTAAGCTCACCTTCTCTTAACCTATGTAGTTTGTGACGTTCCGAATTATCTGGAAGATATGGCTATAAAAAGGAAAAAACCAATTAATCAATCATAATCACTTTATTATATATTATTATTTGCGTAATTAAGTAACAAATATCACTATATGTTATTTATTTACGTTCATAACATACCTTGTTTGTGAAGAAAACACGAGGGTATGTGTATCTTTCTTGTGGGTAAACCCAAGAGTTGCACAAGAACTTTACCGAATATACTTGAGGGTAATATACTTGAGCAAGAACTCATCCTTATTATTGTTGGTGATTTTCAATGCTGGAGGGACTCCCATTTTAATTTCGTTCCAATTGGTAAAACTTAATTTAAATTTCGAGTACTCTTTATGATTAGGATCATCATCATGATCACTACATTTCTCCAATTTTGATGAGTATCCGCCCTAGAGCGTAGCATCCTCTGCATGCATGCAACAAAATTAAATATGTGTAATTAATTTTTAAAAAAATTATCACGTCATTATGTGTAATATTTTTTGATTATGCGTAATGATGATGATAATGATAGTGATAGTGATGATAATACATACGACTGTAGAGCTCGACGGTCACTAGATCTCCAGAAATAGGGGAAAGAGGCGCAGTCATATCCTTAAACTTGTCCTTTTCCACTAACACCACTATTCCCTTTACCGTTGTGGTTTCCGCAAACAAACCACGAGTTAATCGATGCAACAACACTTTCATTTTCGTTACTATTATCATTTCGAAAAACAGACCACCAGTCAGTATGTGTAGCACTTGCCCTAACAACACCAACATTTTCCTTAACAATAATAGTAACGTCATTTTTGTATATAAATAGATTAATGTCTAGTTATGAATATGATATGATATGATATAATTTTTCAACAATGGCTCTTATTTATAGGGATTAGGGTGTACTTACATGCATACTACATAAGTGATGAGTAGATTAATTAATAGTACGTAATATAATATTTGGGATTATTAATTAATTAATCCATATATTACTATATTTACAATCAATACCTGTACAGATCCGTTATTATTTGAGATCTCATCAGCTAATTAATTAATTAATTAATGATCATTAATTATGCATGGTAGGAATGCTATATAAGAGTCATTATTAATTGTTATCAGCATTAATTTCGATACAAAACAATACTAATTAAAGATTAAGATTATTGCCTTAATTATTACATCAATTGAAATAGACATGCATACACATATTTTATAATATTATATATGATAATTTTACAAAGTGGAGAATACGTGCATCATATCAATATTATTGTTTAATTATTTTTATGATAATTAATTAAAATAATGTTAATATTTAATCACTACAAATACATAAAATGTGTGACGTCATATGTCAGTGTCTACATACGTCATTTGCTGATCTGTAAATTATTAGTAGGTATGAAAAGTCAATGCATGTTTCCATCCTAAAAAAAAAAGATAATTAGGATATATTTGTTTTCTATATTTTGACATGTACCAGATTATGTTTAAACTTTTTTAACCGTTAAAATTTTTTCCTTAACTATATGAAATTATTAGATTTAAGGACTTTTGTCCAATTTCACTAAATTTTACTAATTTAGTAATTTTTTATGTACTAAATCATGCTTTTCAGACTTTGATATCTACCAAATTATATCCCTAGAACTTTGACATGTACCAAATCATGTTTCCTAAACTTTCCACGTTAGACTTTTCTTACTAAAATTGGACAAAATTTCTTAAATCTAATAATCTCAATTGTTCAAAAGAGATTTTCAACGGCATTAAATGTTCAGAAGACATGATTTGGTACATGTCAAAGTTTGGAACAGAAAAAAATTCTAATTAGCTTAAAAAAAAGGGAATCATGCATATTAGTTAATGAGTGATTCAATAATGCACCCCATTTAAATGTTTACTTGTACAACCCCTATCTGTTTCAACATCTAGAAAAAAAATTTAGTCTAGTTTTTATATAGTGGTATACGCAATATTTATTTAAGACATTTTGTAAAATTTTGAGAAGTTCAAAATAATTAACAATATATAGTTTAATGTTCAAACCGTCTACTTCGCACGCATGTTTATCGAGATTTTCGGAAACTAAATTACAAAAGAGCTTAAGAAGTTAAATAGGTAATTAAGTAATGAGATCAGAGGCGGAGGGAAGGGGGGACATGTGGGGTCATTTGCCCTCTCAATTTTTTATTTATATAAATTTTGTATATAATTTTTTAGGTATTTTATATTTTGACCCCATAAAAATAATTTTTTTCATTTTTGTCCTTACATATTTTTATATTTATCCCCATAAAATTTATATTTTTCACTTTTATTCTCACATATATTTATTTTTATTCTCATAGAATTTGCATTTTTTTTAATAAAAATTATATTTTTTATTAATGTTTCAAAAATTTTTTTGCCCTCACTAAAATGTTGGGCTGGCTCTGCCACTGAATGAGATGAAGATTTTTACGCGATTTGGGTGTTAGTGAACCCTACTCCATGAGTCAATGTATTGGCCTTGTAAAGCTTGAAGTTACAAATGGGTCTTGCATTTTGAAGAACCCTAAATTTTGCTATATTGTTTTTCTCTCTTGGTTTCTCTTAGAAGAAGAAAGCTCAAAGAAAACATAGAAGTATTTTCTATTTTGTTGTTCATCATCCCCCCTATGTACGTGAAGGGATAAATGGAATTTAATAGGCTTAGATCCAGATCTGGGCATACCCGCTAGGGTTTTTGTACAAAATGGATCCACTATTCGGGTAAATTTATAGAATACATGACTTTGAGGCCCACATTAGGATTTTGGCTCGTGGGGCAGAAATATCTGTACTAAAGGAGGCCCATACAGTCTGAAAAAGTGTCATGGAAGGGTGCTGCTATAGTAGACAGGAATGTCAAATGAACAACATTGGACAAAGGGAATATATCGATCCCTTTTTACAGTACCCTCATGTTGTGGACATTGTCCAACATAGAATAAATGGTAGAGAATTGAGCCATATATAAGAACATGGGCTACTCCACTCATTGCCAATTGGTTTTGAGATGGAACCCCATGATACTCAACATGGTATCAGAGCCATATCCCTTGCGGGCAAGTAATCATATCTGATCCGCACCTATACAGATAGTGACCATGTTCACTCTGATACGGTTCAAGATTGATGAGCAAAAAAATAGCCATCATCTTGAGGGGGAATATTGTGGACAATGTCCCACATGGAATAAATGGTAGAGGATTGAGCCATATATAAGAACATGGGCTACTCCACTCATTGCCAATTGGTTTTGAGATGGAACCCCATGATTCTCAACATGGTATCAGAGCCATATCCCTTGCGGGCAAGTGATCCTATCCGATCCGCACTTATACAGATAGTGACCATGTCCACTCTGATACGGTTCAAGATTGATGAGCAAAAAATAGCCATCATTTTGAGGGGGAATGTTGTGGACATTGTCCAACATAGAATAAATGGTAGAGAATTGAGCCATATATAAGAACATGGGATACTCCACTCATTGCCAATTGGTTTTGAGATGGAACCCCATGATTCTCAACACCTCACTACCATGTCCTGATATAGGGAACATGATCTGATTTGGTGGGTCCAGACATCTAAGGGCAACCACGTCACCCTATAAGGGCTTCTAGATGTACCTCTTGAGCTTCCTATTTGGATGTGCCTCGTTGATTGATTAGAGGACTTTATTCGCTCCATCTCATAGAAGGTTGGATGGGCATCCGAGAGTGGGAGGATCGTGTCTTCGAAAGTAAGGCTCTGGGAGTTTGGAAGAGCTTATGCCCATCTTAGACTTGGACTGGGCCTTCGTACGCAGGAAGGCTTGGGCTTGGAATTACGTAGACTAATCAAACTTTGAGGATGCCACATGTTGCTTATCCAGAAATGTAGATAACATTTACCCCAAGCTTTCGAGACTTTAGAGTGGCGGAAGCTTGTAGTCTAGCCTTCATATGACTTTTAGCACCGTGGACACGTGGATTGTTTTGGAACAACGACCCATTTATCTTCCCTATCATGGAATGTGAAAGATTGAGGACTTTTGGGGTTATCGCTTGCCATGCACACATGTCCTCATTTTATGGATCTGTGAGTTTCACGTGTCCTTGGAAAACGCGTGATGCTTGGGATATCATAATGAGGGCTATCTGCTATCAGTGCAAACATCAAGGAGAATATTGATAATGAAGAAATACCTCAAGTACTGTAAGGGGTATTTAATGTTGCCCTTCTAGCTCCCCAATTGTTAGATCAGTATTGAATTTATCTAGATAATATATGGACCCTTGATCCATAAGCACGCAAATCGCCAAATCCATATATAAATATAGACGAGGGAGAGCCTTTAATCAATTTTACATTTCTAAATTTTCAAATTCGATTTCGAGAGGCAGAGAAACCTGTAAATTAGAGAACCTCATTGTTATCCACGGTGAATGTCTGGTCCTTTTGATATTATTATTATCCACCATCTTCTACAAATCAAAGCAAGATAACATACAGACGCTCCTGTTAGGCTATTTTTAGCCTACGTTTTGGGTCACTTTTTATAATTGTTTTCCTTTTTATTATTATATTTGGAATAGAATTACGCTTGTTTTCTTTGGTTTCAGGTTTCACACTTGAAATATATCATTAATTGATCAAATAGAAAAAATAGAAAAAATTCTGCAAGAAAATAAAGCTTAAAATAGAAAAAATTCTGCAAGAAAATAAAGCTTAAAAAGTGTAAACCCAAAATTTTTAATACCTATAAATAACACAAATAAATATTTCACGACAATATATAAACAAAAAAATAATCCACCCATCCAACAACAGTCAATTTTATCACAGAACCTACTTCTCTAACATGCATAGACATATTAACTAATAACAAACACTACTACGTACTAAGCGAAAGAAAAAAAACATACCTGAATCGAGTGCAAAAATGACAACTGCAAGCAGCTAGCGGTAATCCGGAGCGGTCGAACAGGGACCTAATTTCATAAAAAAGTAAAACCCAATTAAAAATTTAATACCTATAAAAATTTAAAAATTTTATCACATATCCATTACTCTACACTAACTTACACATATACACACACATACACATACACATACACTCACACACACTCACATACACTTATACACACACATACACACACATATACATATATATATTTACATACATATATACATACATACACACATATATGCATACATATTTACATGCATACATATATATACATACACCAATATACACATACAAATACATGCATACATATATATACACACCCACATACACATACACATACACATGTACATACACACACACATACATACATACATATACACACATATATATACACACCCACATACACATACACATACACATACACATACATACACATATATATATACATAATCCCACATACACATACATATACATACATACATATATTTATACACATACATACATTTATACCCATATAAATATACATACACATACATACAGAAATACATACATATACACATACATACACTAATAAACACATACATACATAAATCCATACATATAAACATTAAAAAAAATTAAAATTAAAAAAATTAAAAATACCTTAAATAAATTGGAAGAGGTGGGGCTTGGTGGTCTGCGGTGGTGGCTGCCGTAGCTCGGCTGTCGTCGATGGTGGTGGTGACCGACAGTGGTGGTGGCGGTGGTGGCCGACGGAGGTGGTGGTGGTTGTTTTTTTGAAGAAAAAAAGAGAGTGATTGAGAGGGATTGAGAGAATCAAATAGAGATTGAGAGAGATTGATAGAGAAAGAGAGAGATTGAGATGGAATCAGAGAGGGATTGAGAGAGGGCTTGAGAGGGTTTTTTTTTTTTTTTTTTTTTTTTTTTTCAGAGATGCAAAAATGAAAATGGGGAAGAAGGGGTCTTCGTGCTCGAACTGATTCATATATACACTTTTACCGGCGCAATTGGATGCGCCGGTAAAAGTTCTTTTTAAATTTTGACCTAAGCCAAAACGTGCGTTTCATTTACAACTTTTACTGGCGCACATTTGCGCCGGTAAAAGTAACCCCACTTGCCACATCAAAATCCACGCGTTTAATTTAATACTTTTGCCGGCGCAAATGTGCGCCGGTAAAAGTATCCCCACCTACCAAGGAAATCCACGCGAGAAGTTTTCCTCTTTTTTTTTGGGACTTTTACGGGGGCATAGATGCACCGGTAAAAGTATATAAGCGCCAAAATAAATGAAATAAAAGGCGGCAAACTTTTCGCGCCTGTTGGCACTTCATTTCCTTACTTTTACCGGCGCATATTCATTATTGCGCCGACAAAACGTATAAATACCGGCGCATTATTGCACCGGCAAAAGTAAAGCATAAATGCAAGTGGGATTTAAGTTTTTGCTTTATGTCGACAACTTTTACCGGCGCATTTGACGAATTGCTCCGGTAAAAAGGCCTTTTCTTGTACCTAGATATGCATCTATAAAATATATATAGTACTTGTAACCACTTGATGAAAGAAAGGGGAATGAACCCCAAACATCAGTGTGAATGAGTTGTAAAGGGGCAGTGTAAACAGTTTTAGACCTTAAGAAGGGAAATTTGTGAATTTCGCCTTTGCACCAGGCTTCATAGAAATCATGGACTGTTTTATTAGGATCAGAAATGTTACAAGTTTGCATTATTCTTTTTACAATTTTAGCAGAGCGATGCCCCAACCTGCTATGCTACAAAGAAAAATTGGAATAGCTAGATACATTGTGGAGACTGTTGGTGACATTATTAACAGAGTACAAAGCTGTATTTTTATTCAGAGAAGTAACTGATGGAGTTTGATGAGAAAGATGCATTTTGAGAAGGATGAATGACATATAAACCTTGATTAAGATGTCCCTGCAGAAGGACTTCCTTAGAAACCTGGTCTTTGACAAAGCAATGATCAGGAAAGAACTCAAAATATGCATTGTTATCAGTAGAAAATTTTGAAATAGAGATAAGCTTTTTGGTTATTTGGGGAACATGGAGAATAAGATTAAGAAATAATGGTTTAGAAGAGTAAGGCATGGTGAAAGAAGTCTTACCAACATTTGAAATGGAAATTTCAGCACCATCGCCCATATGAACTTGTTCATTACCAAAATAGGAGTCCTTTTGAGTGAAATTGTTTGCATCAGCTGTGCAGTTAGATGTGGCACCAGAGTCTGGATACCAGGCAGGGTCCTTGACAATGTTAGTTGTGGCAATGTTAGCAGATTGCCTATCTATGTTGGCAGTACCAACTCCTGGAAAATCAAGGTTGAATCGCTAATAATAGCGAGAAGCAATATGACCAACTTTTGAGCAAAGTTGACAAACAGAATAATTGTTTGTAGCTGATGCTGAAGGAGTATTCATGGAGAATTGAGGAGGTGCACTTCTGCCGAAATCGGGGAGGAGCTGCTGGTGTGTTGGAGAAATTTTCTCTAGGATTGATAGCATAAGGATTCCAAGATCCACGAGGAGGTGGAGAAGGATTCAACTGGCGACCATAACCAGAACCTCGTCCACAATTGGGTCTATTTGTTGCAAGATTGACAGAATCAAGCTCTTTGGAATGATTGTCCATTCGATGTTCTTAAGAAAGAAGCAAAGATTCAATTTCTGCAATAGTGTAAGGAACATTTCTGAAATTTACAGAGATGACAAAAGTGTCGTAATCGGAGGGAAGACCCTTGAAGATAGCAACTATATGCTCTTTCACAGTCACAACATGGCCAACTGAGCATAATCGATCGACAATAGTCTTTATACGTAACATATAGTCATTCATTGACAGTGAACTTTTCTTGATATTCTGCAGCTAAGTAACAAATTTATCTATCTTGGCAGAAGTTTGAGTAACATAATAGATTTCAAGAGTGTTCCATACCTGAGCAGATGTTTCACAGCCAACAACATGCGTTAGAATTCCTTCAGACATAGATGAGAGAAGTTGATCTTGAATCTCCCATTGAACAAACTGAGGATTGATGAGACCAGCTTCTTCATCACGGTCAGAGAGAAATTTCTGTGGAGGTGTGAAGTTGGGGGATATGAAGTTGAGTAGTTGATGACCTTTGTCTGCAGAAACAATTTGAGGACGCCATAGTAGAAAGTTTTCATTATCAAGCTTGATGGAGAGTTTGTGTGAGAAAACAACAGAATTATTTGCAGCTAAAGCCATGGATGCGGAAGTGAAGCTTGACTCACAAACGAATGATCAGAGAAAAAAAACAGGCACTGATATCATGTGAGGAATAACAGAACAGAGAGAAAAGGATAGAGAGAATTTGAGCTAAATGATTTTCTGTATATTATTAAATGAGTAATAACTCAATATATATACAAGCCTAGAAGACAGTTACAAAGCTAACAAACAACAATAAAATACAGCTGTACAGTAACTAACTTAGGCAAAAGAAATAACAGAAATAGCAAACTAAGTAATAGTTCTAACAATTAAAGCATTATTCTCTAGCTTTCCCAGAGCATCTCTTTTTACTTAATTCGCAATGTTAATGTTATGGCCCGTAGATTGGTTTAGCATGCGCTTAGAATAGACAATAAATTTTTTTAGACGGAAGGAATTTCTTCATGACTAAGATCCTGTGATTTATTTGCGGTTTAATTTGTCGTAATTTTTAATTGATGGCCAACAAGTAGTGAATGTTTCAAAGAATTAATTATTAATTTATTTATAGTTTTAGTAGTATTTCATCATTAAGAACAAAACAGTAATTTATTCTTCTGTTTGAAAGTCAATAAATAAATAAATATATATATGGTTTACATATATATAATTAAGAACATCAAGTGAAACCTTGATTAAACGAAAATGGCTCAGCATCATCTATATAACTTGAACTTTTGATGATGAGTAGAAACAAATTAAGTACTATCAAGAAGATCGATTACATAAACGAGTAGAACAAAAAGAAAAGCAAATAAAATCAAACAAAAGAAAATTATATTAAACAACATTTACCAGATTCTCTTAGCGTACAGGAAGACGCTGAGAGAATCAAGCAAGAACGTACGTATGTACATACATACGCTGATAACTGAAAACAAACCAACCAACGTATGTGCGTACATACATACATACAATTTAATTAAGCATTGTTCAAAGTAAATAAATATCCATCCCAAATCCATCCAACATTATAAACATCGATATGATCGCGATACATAACGTATTTGAGTTGGGCATCGAAAGACAATCTAGTAGTTACAGATGGATGAATAGTAAAATTCTTCTGAGTTTCTAGATAAATTCTATGAACACCTTGAACAACTCCAGTTGTATACACATCCCATGTATTTGCTTCGTAATCACTTGTCTTAATGGTCACACCTTCTCCCTTACTTGGACCAAGTAACTTACCTATAAATTTCTTCTCATTAGCTAAAACATTTATTGTCACAACTCCATCAGGATTAGTGTAGCTAACTGTACAAGATTCACCTGTTTTATTTTCCACATAGTAACAAACTCGGAAAATATCAGTATCTGCTGAAGACATTATATCTATCAATCTATATATATAAATATGTAAACTCGATTCATTATAATGGAGCTTTGATTAAAACATATATATAGAAAACATGGAAAGCAATAACTAATTAAGCCAAGAGCAACTTGTTGTATATTATAGGCTTAATAGTATTTATATATAAAATCAGTCTATTATTGGTTTATCAATAATGTAACATATAAGACTTTTTCTTTAATATTTAAATACAAGGTATCAGTAATATTTCAGTTTTAATAATCACAATATGTGGCTCAAACTATGTACAATAACTCTTTTTAGAACGAATCACTTTAACTACAGAGGATTAATGATATTACGTACTACTAATAACTCTTGTGAATTTCAACTAATCTCCTCCCACAAATATACACATATTATGATCTCAACAATGTTCACGGGGTAAAAGTACTATTTTTAACAGTAAAAACGAAACCTTATAAAAATTAGATGTATAATTATGTAACGTTTATATTAATTGTTAGAATTTGGAATAAGGTGAATGAGGTTCCATCTTAAAACTAATTGGTGGCTATTTTATATGCTCACCATCTTGGACAGCTCGATCATAAGCGACTCTTTTTTGGTTCACTATCCCTAATCACAAGTGGCTCTTTTGCTCTACTTTTTGGATCAGTATTTTTAGATTTTTGGTGGCTCTTTCTTTTTTAGCTCACTAATCCCGAATCACAAGTGGCATTTTTTGACTTTTGGCTATTCGATCAGTTTTTTTTTTTTTTTGCATTTTTTGTGGCTCTTTTTTTTTGACTCTACTTCGATCATTTTAGAATTTGGAATAAGGTGAATGAGGTTCCATCTCAAAATTAATTGGCTATAAGAGGAATAGTTCATTCCTCTTATATATTTTATTATCTTTCCACACATCAACAATGTGAGATTCTTTAACATTAATAAAAATCATATAATTTAATTAAGAGCTTGGAAGATCAAATAATATTGAAAGTTCATAAGAAAAAAATACTTATTATTTTATTATCCTTATATATTATTTTTAAACTAGTAACCCAATATGAATGATTAATTCCCTTAATTATTTGTTCTCGATGCATTGACTTTGAGTAGCTAATTAGTTATGCTAGGAACGTGTATGAATAATCAATTAATATTTAAAATCAAGCAACTTATTTGTAATTTACAGAAAAAAGAAAATATATTATAAACTGATTGATAGATTTATAAAAGAAATTGACGTACGTACACTTGCCATGTGACGTCACATTTTGTATAATTTAGTAGGTGCCCAACACCTAGGGTTAGCAATATTATCTAATTTTTTTTTAAGTTATATGAATATTCTCAAACTCAATTACACTAATAATATATGACACTGAAAAAAGAGCTAAGTATTAATGATGTCTTTTAACAATTCTCTAAAATTAAATATATTAACATTATATTCTAATTTTGAAAGAATCGAACAATAATAATATTGATATAATGCAAAGTTATTGTTTTTTTGTTTTTTTTTTGAAAAGGAACCTCAGTTCGATAAGATTAACACCAGAAAAAAGCGGGATTCACAGGGAGAAATCCCTCCCCTTTACAGTTTAAGGAACCGCTCTGAGAATGTCGGGCATTCTTAGCAAGTTCATCAACATAAGTGATTACATTTCTTTTCACAAACACTACATTAACAAAAGAACTAGAATCAAAAAGCTGCAACAAAGAGTAAAACTCCTCTGGTGATTGCCAATTAGGAAGTCTTCTGGTTCGGATCGCATCAACCAGGATTTCGGAGTCTGAAGCAATGGTGAATTCGTCCCAACCATTCCTCAGGGCCCATTTCATTCCAAGAGTAATCGCTTCCATCTCAGCTACAAGAGCATTAGCATAAGAGCCAGCAGCCGAGGAGCAACTCCACTCCAAGGAGTCACGGTCAATAATGATAGCCGCACAACCAAACAAACCATTGGAGAAAGAACCATCCACCACTACCAGATTCTTAGAATGTATGTTTAGAGACACCTCCTCAGTCCCAGATGCAGTGATACTAAGGGAAGGAGAGGAATGGGAAGTGACAAATTCATTAAACCGGTTAACAATATCTCTTCGCGCCTGGTCAACACTCCAAGAGGCATTGACATTGTGGAGTATTTTGTTCCTAACATTCCAGATAGTCTCAAACAGTACAGCATAACAAACCAGCATTTGACTTCTTTTTTCAATATCAGCACCCTCACAAAGATTACACAACAACTCAGAAATGCTTCCAAAATGAATAGTATCCAATCTTACAGGGAAGGGGCAACTAAACCAGAGAGCCAAGGCAAAGGGGCAGGTTGCAAATAAGTGCAAGGGATTTTCATCACCCGAATCACAAAAGAAACACTTACAATTATTGGGATTAAGGGTGTTTGCTGTAGGTAGGACATTTGCACAAGTTCGCCATAGCATCAAACTTAATCGCGGGTGAATGTTGGCATTCCAAATCCAGCTCCAAAACCTGTTAGTCTCATTAAATCTCCCCGATTGGGCCATCCAATAAGCTCCTTTGACAGAGAAACACCCCGATGTGGAACTTTTCCACACAAGGAAGTCTTCTTTTCCGTTTTTAACAATTTGAATAGCCCCAATCTTAGCACCAAGCTCATCACCAAACAAAAATCTCAAGAAGCCATGATTCCATCTCTTTGTATTACGGTACATGAGGTCAGCCACACAAACCAGGTAAGGAGCGATTTCTCTCACTTTCTCCATAGTAGTTCTGAAGTCATTATACCCCAACCACGGAATCCACGGTTGCCACCAAATATCAATACACTCCCCAGAGACAATGATAGAACAAGCTCCTTCAGCTACACCCAATCTGGCTTTGAGGATACTCCTCCACACAAAACTGTCAGTGATCTTCTCTGACACACTCCAGAAACTCTCTCTAGGGAAATACTTGGCTTTCATAACTTGACACCAAGGCCGGTTATCATTGGTTGCAAGTTGCCAGGCCAATTTTGAGAGAAGGGATTGATTAATGTCCTCGAAACGCCGAAATCCAAGACCTCCCCTCTGCTTCGGTTGACAGAGTGCATTCCAAGATTTCGTGGCTAGAAAGTGTTTAGAATCAATAGAACCAGTCCACCAAAACCTTCTCACAATCGAATCGAGTTCGTTGCAAGAGAGGCTTGGAAGTTTAAAGGTGGACATGGTATAAGAAGGAATCGAGAGGGCAACCGACTTGATAAACGTCATTCTACCAACCTTAGAGAGATGTTTTAGTCTCCAGCCCTCAAGACGATCACACAACTTTGTCTTGATAAAATTGAAATCACTTCTCTTACTTCGCCCAAAAAGAAACGGGTTGCCCAGGTGTTGATCGGTATTTTTAACATTTCCAACTCCCAAAATCCTCCATAAGTTCTCTTTCAGCCCAGGATTACAGTTGTTAGAGATTAAGAGACCCGATTTGGGTTTGCTGCAGACCTGACCAGACCAGTCTTCAAATTTCTTAATGCATCGGACCAAAGTTTCCGCTTTCGAAGGGTTGGCTCCGAGAAAAACTATGGTATCATCCGCGAACATTAAGTGGGATATTTCAGGGCTATTCCGAGCCACCCGAATCCCGTGTAAGTTCCCCTTCTGCTGTTCATGGTACAGGAAGCGAGAAAACACTTCGTTACAAAGCAAAAATAGATAAGGCGACAAAGGATCGCCTTGCCTTAGCCCCCTTTCCGGATAAAACTTGCGAAGAGGTTTTCCATTCAAGAGATAGAATTGCATAAGAGACCGAAGTAACACATGCCATTATCAATTTGGTAGAAGACAAACTGAAACCGAATAAAAGGAGCACTTTCTCCAAGAACTTCCACTCCATTCGATCGTAAGCCTTATTCATATCCATCTTCATCGCCATAAGTCCGCCTTTCCCTTTCTTCTTTTTTAATAACTCCCACCAATTCTTGGGTTAGAAGAGTCGATTCAGCAATCCACCTCCCCGGTAGGAAAGCCGATTGGGTAGGAGCAATCAATTTGTCAAGGATCATTCTTAATCTTTGCGACAGAATACGGACAATTATTTTATAAACAAAGTTGCACAGAGCAATAGGCCGAAACCGATCAACACTATCCGGGTTGGTACCTTTAGGGATGAGGCAAACGAACGTATGATTCAACCCCGGACACATAACCCCAGTGGAGAACACCTTCTGAATGCAGCTAACAACATCACCTCCGATAACATTCCAACATTTTCGGTAAAAACATCCTGAAAACCCATCCGGACTGGGTGCTTTGAGAGGATGCATATTGAACACATGGGTTTTGATCTCCTCTGCATCAAGGATGCCAGTAATCAGTGCATTTTCCTCCATCGAGACAGAAAGATCAATTAGTTCCTCCAAACCATCGAAATGGACCTCGCCATTAGACTTATACAACTCTTGGAAATAATTATTAAGAATAATCCCCTTGTCCTGTTCTTTAGAACACAATTGGCCTCTAGGATTCTTGAGATTCCAAATGTGATTCCGTTTTCTTCGCACCATAGTTGATGCATGAAAGAAAGACGTATTCCTATCAGCTTTCATTAACCACACCTCCCGAGATCTTGCTTCCATATCGACTCCTTACGATCCCATAAATCCAGAATGGCCCGCTGCACTCGCTTCTCCTCCTCCAAATCCAATTCATAATCCTCTCTGGATTGGAGAGATTGAAGTTTGAACTCTAAGTGTTTAAGCCGTAACTCGGTATCCCCAAAGACATTCTTGCTCCACCGTCTCAAAGCATTTTGGGTATTAGACAGTTTTCTAATTAACCCACTATTCTCCATAGACACAGTGGTGACTTCCCAAGCTTCCTTAATGACCTCCAAACTGCTTGGATCCGAGAACCAAGCTTCAAAGAACCTAAAAGGACGGGATCCTCTCTGATTGAAGACATGAGAATTGAATAGTATCGCCCCATGATCCGAACAAAGAATTGGTAGATTGCGAACCCCCCCGGAAGGGCAAATAGACATCCAACCAGTGTCCACAATAACCCGATCAATTCTCTCTCTAACCAACTGGCCACTGCTACGTTTGTTCTGCCAAGTATACTTGCAACCGCTGAACCCCAAATCCACTCCTCCCGTGTCAAACAAGAAATTTCTGAGAGTAGTACCATCTCGATAGGCATAAGCTCTGCCTCCCATTTTATCCTCCTTTCTTCAATTTCCCAAAAAGTTCATAAAATTGGTTATGGTTTGCATTTTTACTTATAAATTCTCCATTCTTTTTAATGATTCCATGAATGGCTATTTTGCTTCCAAGAGAGGTCTTCAGTAAGGAGATCCTATGTCACCTCTTCTCTTTGTTATAGGCTTGGAATACCTTTCAAGATTGTTGGCAAAGATTTCCAAGCAGCTAGATTTCAGCTTTCACCCTCGGTGCAAAGATCTGAAACTTAACCATCTTTGTTTTGCTAATGATATCTTACTTTTTTGCAAAGGTGATATTCATTCTATCAAGCTCATGCTGAGAACCTTTAAGACATTCTCAGAGGCTTCAGGGCTGCAGACTGGGTCTCGGATCCAGATGATAGGCTATCTACCTCAAGGCACTGCATATATACCTTGGTCCTAATCTTGTATCTTGGTCCTCAAAGAAGCAACCAATAGTGTCTCGCTCTAGCACTAAAGTAGAGTATCGCAGTTTGGCCCTTGATACTGTTGATTTGGTCTAGATTTGGGTCTTTACTCACTTAAGTTGTAGTTCCTTTAATGTGGTGTGATAATCAGAGTATTGTACTCATGTCTGCAAATTCTATTCTCCATCCTTGGACCAAGCACATTGAACTAGCACTACTACAAAACAAGCCTTTACATGTAAGAGTTTTATTTAAGGATAAATTTTTGCATGCGAATGTGAGGATTAAGGGAGTAGTGTCTAGGTAATTTTGAAGTCGTAGGGTTATTTTAATGTAAGAGTGGGTAGAACTTTGGGTATTCTTGTTCTTGATTCGTTTTTTCGCACTGGTTGTACACAAGTCATGCCTACATTAAATCAGGCTTAAAGTCCTTCGTTTGGAGTCATTAGGGTTCGAGATGATATACTTGGGATTTGTATCAATTACTCTTTTGTTCCCAACAAATTGTTCGAAGGCATAGCTCCACGAGGACAAAATTGTGCCTTCGAATGATCGGTCCGACGATGACCTCTCCAAGCAGCTCTTAAGAGGGGTCTTCCTAGTACCATGCTATTCTTTTAGGGCCCGTTTGGTACGCAGGAC
This sequence comes from Cannabis sativa, assembly GCF_029168945.1. Lineage (NCBI taxonomy): Eukaryota > Viridiplantae > Streptophyta > Magnoliopsida > Rosales > Cannabaceae > Cannabis > Cannabis sativa. The sequence continues at coordinate 284,617 of NC_083602.1, forward strand.
TGGATTGGATTAGGCAGGCTAATTTGTCCAATCCAGTGTTTGAGCATGTTAGAAGTCTGGATAACTAATCCAATTTATCTCATTTGTCTGGAATTATTTATCTCATCTAGCACACTGGGATAAATAATCCCATGTAAGTGAGATTTTTTTATCGTTTTTTAAATTTTGATTTTATTAATATATTTTAAATTTAATAAGAATTTAAATGATAAAATTATCACACATTTATTTATTACAAATTTTTTTATCAAAAACTTATTCATTAAAATTAATGAAAATTTATAATTTTAAATTATCATACATAAGTTTTCAAAATTTAATATTATTAATTAAACAATAATTACTTAAATTGATTCTAAGAGAAATAATATGACAATAAAATTTTATATTATTTTGAAATTACTAGAAAATTTATATAAATATTTTAAGAAATTAATATTTATATTAAATTAGTATTTAACATAAATAATTTTATATTATTCAAGTATTTTTATTTTATTATTTTAATTATTTATTAAATAAAAAATATGATATATAATTGATTATATAAGATATATTATTTTATTTTATTTTATAATTTAATTATTTTTTTGGCTGCGAATCATTTATTTTTATTTATTTATTATTATATATTTTAATTTTAATTTAATACTATATATTTTTATTTTAATTTAAGTTTTTTTCTAAAAGGAAATAAATAAAATTGTCCAGTCTATTCTTAAACCAAACATAAGATTACTTTCAGCATAATCCAATCTTGTCCAATCCAGTCCAATCCTGCGTACCAAACGAGCGCTTAGCGTTTAGGGTATTAACTGTTGGAATATATTTTACCAGGATCTAGATTTACTAATAAGTATATTTTTAACATCCTAATATGAATTTCTAAAACGATGAAAATAAACACATAAAAGGTATGAGAAACTTTACAGTAGTTGCAGTTGAATTAAATGACTACTCCCCCTCAGATCTCTAACCCTTGTATCCTTTCTATAGCAGAGTATCACCAAGATCTGAGCTCGATTCTTCTTCTTGTTGATTGGATTCTTCACAGTCTTACATACTATGATTGAGGACTCACTTGATATGTGTGGGCATGCACTCAATCACTAATGGCTGAATTTGGTTTGTGAAGAATAGGCTATGGTATTTTCGAATTCAAGAGAAGAAAGAAAAAGGTCTCATCAACCTAGAGAGAAAACTAGGTTTTTAGCTTTTGGAGGCATTAGTTAGATAATGAGACCATAGCTATTCTTTTATACTAATTTCCATAGGGTTATGGTTGATTTATTTAGAATAAAAAATTCATAAAAAATGGAGCAAAATAACCACATATGACCGACCACTTAATGGGCCCCATATAATAGTTTTTTGCCATTTTTCTCAACTATTTTATCTATTTTTCACAAATACCATTTTTTGCACTTTTAACCATATAAATGCCAAAACTATTTATTTAATAATTAAAATAATTATCAAACAAAATTGTTATTTATAATATTTATTAATTAGACTCCACAAAGTCTCTTAATTAATAAATGAACCCTAAAATACCATTTCTTCACAATTAAGCCATAATATAGTGAAAATTCTGTGACAGTCAGTAGTCCCATGATCCGTAAGGGGAAACACCGGGTAAACTGTACAATCCCACACCGCCTGGGGAAGGTCAAGTGGGATGATTCTGAGACTGTGTAGGTATGGGACTACACAGTTGAAGAGAGCTTAAATGGATTGATTGGTACTACCTATGTCAACAAGGTGCATCTTGTTTTTCGGTAGCCCATCTCGAAAAAACTCTACAGTTAAGCGTGCTTGGCTTGGAGCAATTTCAAGGATGGGTGACCTCCTGGGAAGTTTTCCCAGGAAGCGTGTGAGTGAGGACAAAGCACGCTGGAAACACTCGTGTTGGTCTGTAGGGTCAGTCATCAATCCAGATTGCAATCGGAGTGACGTACTCGTATATAAGAGCCATTCACTCCGTGGGTGTAAGGGCCCAATGGAGGCTTGAACCGGGGACGTTACAAATGGTATCAGAGCCTTGACCCAGCCGGAAGTGTGGTCGACGAGGACGTCGGACCCCGTAAGGGGGGGTGATTGTGACAGTCAGTATTCCCATGATCCATAAGGGGAAACACCGGGTAAACTGTGCAATCCCACACCGCCTGGGGAAGGTCAAGTGGGATGATTCTGAGACTGTGTAGGTATGGGACTACACAGTTGAAGAGAGCCTAAATGGATTGATTGGTACTACCTATGTCAACAAGGTGCATCTTGTTTTTCGGTAGCCCATCTCGAAAAAACTCTACAGTTAAGCGTGCTTGGCTTGGAGCAATTTCAAGGATGGGTGACCTCCTGGAAAGTTTTCCCAGGAAGCGTGTGAGTGAGGACAAAGCACGCTGGAAACACTCGTGTTGGTCTGTAGGGTCAGTCATCAATCCAGATTGCAACCGGAGTGACGTACTCGTATATAAGAGCCATTCACTCCGTGGATGTAAGGGCCCAATGGAGGCTTGAACCGGGGACGTTACAAATTCATAAACTAGACATATTCTAATTATAGAATTAAAATTGATTAATCAAAATCAATTAACTGAGTTTTACAAGCAGTTTGTCTCAACTAGTATAGGGACCATGGGCCTATATAACCGAGCTTCCAATAAGCAGATCTAGAATTTATTAAGTAAATTCTCTAACTTATTAATTCCTCGTTGAACCACTATAGAACTTGGAATTGCACTCTCAGTTGTATAAATAACGCTCTATATGTTCCATGATATACATGCGCTATTAATTATCCATTGTTATAATCTCAATAATCAATGATCCTCTATAGATGGTTTACATTGCATAGGGACAAAATTTACCGTTACACCCTTTCAATATATTTTATCCTTAAAACACTTAGCCACCTATAAATGACATTTTAGTGAACTAATATAATCACTAAAATGAGCGCTCTATCATTTATCTCTATTTAGCAAAGCTCGAAGGAAATTGTCGTTTCTCTTGTATGTCCAAATAGAAGCTATAGATTCCATATCTATGATTAACACTCCCACTCAATTGTATTACTGTGTTCCCAAAATGTACGTATCAACCGGACCAAAAGGTAGGCTTAACTAACAAATCAAAGAACACAAATAACACTCTCGAGATCGAACCTAACCATGTCAGGATTAAGATCATTTGATCTAAGATCAACTAGGTGATATTGAATTGAATAGATATTACGGTAAGATTATCATATCTAATTCAAGATCAATAAAGGTCCCTTCCAATGCATACTCCATGCATCCAACCCAAGCTTACTTTAACCAATGCCCTGGAAAGGACATAGAACTTATCCAAGGTGCAAGTAAACAACGTTGTAGATTATCATATCAGTTAAACCCTGTGTACTGATAAATCTAGGAATACATTTAATCACACAATCTTGATTACTTTCCACTGTGTTAACAACACAATAAACAAGAATATCAGTGTGATAAGGGTTTGGATGACTTTATTAATCAAATAAGTAAATAGATGATCGCATGAACCAAATAACACATTAAACAAGTAATGAAATTAAATCTGTTTCTTTATTGATGATTGAATAGAAAAAGTTACATGGAGATAGAGTTTTATTTAGAGCACAAAGCCCAACATTAATTGCTTGGAATTTTCTTTCTTTCAATTGAGCCCATTATGTCCCACAATAAATTTGACTTAAAGAAGGTGGACCTCGTTGAGGGAGACGTTAAGAAAGAATTTTCGAAAGCAGATCCGGACGTAGAAGTAATCTTGGAAACCATTCCAAAGAAGAAAGGTAAAAAGAAGACCGTCCTGATAGTCTACAATTCATTCGTCTAGGAAATGGATCAAATCACTAATAAGTTCGAAAGCTAAGACATGCTGCAAAGATATGACGAACACCGCGGTGTCAGGTTTTACTTAGATTATGTTGGCACAGCCGGCTTTCCCTTGTGAAAGAGTCATCGGTTAAGTGTGTTGACAAATTAGGAGCATGGAGTTGTGCGCACATTATCTGCGAGGCTCATCTGTCGTTGAAGTGTAACTTCGCTAGCTTCTGCACTCACATAGGGATCACACCTTTCCAGCTTATATCACAATCTTATAAGCTCTTAGATGGATGGTCTTCTTATGCAAGCTATCGGAACTGGAAGTCCAGAGTCTTCTAGAGGAGATTCTGTATTTTTATGTGGTCAAATCGCAACTCATGCAAAACAGGAGAATCAAGATTGGATTTTATAAGCTAGCTAGAGAAGCATTCCAGTCAGTCCACTTGTCCCACTAATTTCACAAAGTGCATGATATATATCAATATTAATATTGATTAAGTTTTTTATGATAATTATTATTAATTAATTAGGATGGGAGAGAATCCCCTGTTAGTCATTTGGTCTTACTTGTCTCATAAGACGTTATAAAGAAGACAAGGTTATGACTGTACTGGACGGATGAGGAAGATTGTGCCAATTTCTTATTTTAAAAACTTGTTTGCGATTCTCTCCAACAAACAATGTACATATATATATATATAGATGTTTTAATTAATTAAGTTTTATATATTGGTTTTTTATATAAATTTTAAATAAAGAGCAATTGATATCTCTAATTATTGATATCTCTAATTATTATTATTATTATTTTGTTAAATCAGCTGAATTTCATTATTAATAAAAAACCATTTACAAACTCCAATCAATGTAATATAAACCCACCCATATACAACTCTATAATTACTTACAAATGAAATTCCCCAATTAATCTATATCATCTTTACCTATTTTTGTTGTATTGTACACTATTCTATATTACAAACCTCAAAGTTTGAATGTTTCTAACTACAACAAAAATTAAAGGGAATTTAAAATTCCGAAAAGCATTATTACGAGCCCTCCAAATATGATATCTTTAATTTTAACACATCCAACATGTACTCAATTAATATTAATTGGAATCAATTCTACTTAAATTATTTATATATATATTAAATTTGTTTTATAAAGAACAACACAAATATGAACACACACATATTATAAAATATATCTTTACAAAGAAGTCTAAAGTTGATTTATCAATAATAAGTAAATAAATAAAGACTTAAGTTATAGATCATTATAATAATGTAATATATATAAACATAAAAATAGATGAAGAAAAGAAAAGAAACCAATATTTAAGGTTAATTGGGTTCCAATTGGTTATGATTATTATATACAAGTCTTTCCAATGGTCTTTCTTTTTATATTTTTTATTACATCAATGCATGTACATTAGCATGTTCTAAGTTTATTTATTATATAAGTTTTTATGAAACAATAATTTTAAAATATTGGTAACTATAGTATGAACACAAGTTAATTATTATATATAAGAAAGAAGACTAACATTGGTTTAATAAATAAAGACTAGTATTCCCCTAAATATGAACTAAATAAATTATTTAATATAATATGCATAGATTAGAAATTCTTAGGTAGGTTCTTACATATTAATTAAAGATTATTTTGTGTATTCACAAAGAAGTTATAATAATACGATTCTTTGTTATATGATATTATAAATTTTAGTTATACCACACATTCTTCTAATTTTTAAATTTTTTTAATAATTTTCGGTATCATAAATAAAATTCAAAATACTCAATTTCACACATAAAAAAAATAGAGTGTGCAACTTATAACTATTTAAACTCTATTTTAAGCACTGTAAAAATATTTCAAAATTTCATTAAAACTAACAAATATTTATTATAATTATAATATACACAATCACATATAAAATAAAAAAAAGTATAATTATAACATGAAACCGAACAGAAGAAAATGTTGATGATAAGGGAAAAAGTTAATTTGTAATTACATCCTTATATTATAAAAGTGTCTATATCATTATGTATTATTATTATTATTATTATTTTGTTAAATCAGCTGAATTTCATTAATAAAAAACTTACAAACTCCAATCAATGTAATATAAACCCACCCATATACAACTCTATAATTACTTACAAATTAAATTCCCCAATTAATCTATATCATCTTTACCTATTTTTGTTGTATTGTACACTATTCTATATTACAAACCTCAAAGTTTGAATGTTAATTTCTAACTACAACAAAAATTAAAGGGAATTTAAAATTCCGAAAAGCATTATTACTACGAGCCCTCCAAATTAATATGATATCTTTAATTTTATTAACATATTCAACACGTACTCAATTAATATTATTGGAAGCAATTCTACTTAGGCATCAATCATTTAAAGTTGATTATCAATAATAAGTAAATAATAAAAATAATTAAAAGTTATCATTAATAATGTAATATATATATACACACATAAAAATAGATGAAGAAAAGAAAAGAAATCAATATTTAAGGTTAATTGGGTTCCTATTTTTATGATTATTATATACAAGTCTTCCAATATGGTCTTTCTTTTTATATATGATATTACATCAATACATGTACATTAGCATGGTCTAAGTTTATTGACTAAGTTTTTATGAAACAAGATTAATTTTAAAATATTGGCAACTATAGAATGAACACAAGTTAATTATTAAATATAAGAAAGAAGACTAACATTTGTTTAATAAATAAAGACTGACAGTATTCCCTTAAATTAATATTAACTAAATAAATTATTTAATATAATATGCATAGAAATTCTTAGGTGGGTTCTTACATATTAAAGATTATTTTCTGTATTCACAATACAAAGAAGTTATAATAATATGATTCTTTGTTATATGATATTGTAAATTTTAGTTATACCACACATTCTTCCAATTTTCGAAAATATTTAATAATTTACAGTATCATAAATAAAATTCAAAATACTCAGTTTCACGCGTAAAAAAAATAGTGTGTGCAACGTATACCTATTTAAACTCTATTTTAAGCATTGTCAAAATATTTCAAAATTTCTTTAAAACTAACAAATATTAATATAACAATCACATATAAAATAAAATAAAAAATATAATTATAACAGGAAACTGAACAGAAGAAAATGTTGATGATAAGGGAAAAAGTTAATTTGTAATTACATCCTTATATTATAAAAGTGTCTATATCATTATCTCTTGTTGGTTTGAGAACATTTTTTTTTTAATTTTTCTGTCAATTTAATTAGTTTGAATTAAATATATAATACTAATCTGAATGTTAGCTATTATAGTCTTATTAATTGTAAGAGTAGCAAGAGGTTTCAGATCATGGATCCAATAATGGTGGCGGTCTTCGTCATTTAATATTCAATATATAATCCGTTTACTTTTAATGAGTACATCTCTCTCTACATTAATCTATCTATAAATACACAAATTCTTATGTCAACTTAATTCACCAAATTCAAAAGTATTCATTCAGAGAAAGAAAAATATGTCGGATTTGCCAAGATTTGTGGTTATCAAATCCAAACAAAATGGAAAATACTTGACAAAGTTAACTAAGGAAGAGAGCATCGCAAAGGGGTTCTCAGAAACGTTTGTGCATTTTCGAGGAGAGGATGTTAACTAAGGAAGAAAAATACTCAAGATTTGTTGTACCTTTCTTTTCTGACTTTGCTTTGCTTTGCTTTAATGAATTAAGTTTTTTCAATATCATGCTATTTGTATTTCACCAATTTCATCATCAAATAAAAATTGCAATGAGTTTAGAGATTAGGCAATAACATTTCTACAACTCAAAACATATTAATAATAAAATTTCTTTAAATCATCACGTTCTATACATTAATATATGTTGTTATTACTATAATTAATGATTATTATTTTAATTTCTTTGCCACATTTCGCTCTCTCCTGTCTTCCGAAACAGGGACACTTTCTCTTAAATTTTTTCTACGAAAATCAATTTTTAATCGGACTATATTAATGAATGATTTACATGTATGCACTTTTAATGGGTATTACCCATGAATGGATAAAATTAGAAAAAATTGAGTTTTTATGCTTAATTTTTCTATCTAAATAGAAAAATCTCTCAATTTTACATCATATGGGCTGAAATTATTCTATCGGTTGAAAAAAAAATTAAGAAAAAAGTTTTTAGCAAGAAAAAAAAAGATAAGTAAAAGTTGAGTTTAACTGAAATATTTGTATATGAACATATTTTTGATATAGTATGAAAATTGATATTTTTATATATATTTTTTAATTAAGTAGTTAAACTAAGCATAGAAATTCAAATTTCTCTTTTATTATTCGTTATTAGATCAAAATTTGATGATTTAATATTTTTAAAATTAATATTTATAGTTAAATTTATTTAGTAACCATTCATGGATAATGGCCATCAAGAAATGATCCATATAAATATATATATATTGGTATTACCCATGGTTACCAAACAAATTTAAATATAAATATTAAACCATCAAATTTTTATCTAATAACGAATAATAAAAAAGAAATTTGAATTTTTATGCGTTTTAGTTTGACTACTTAATTAAAAAAAATCTTAAAATATCTCTTTTTACACTATATCAAAAATATGTTAATATAAAAATATTTAAGTCAAACTCAATTTTTACTTATCCTTTTATTTTGCTAAAAACTTTTTTTAATTTTTTTTTTAACCCATGGAACAATCTTAACCCATATGATGTAAAAGTGAGAAATTTTTCTAATTAGGTGGAAAAATTAAGCATAAAAACTCAATTTTTTCTAATTTTACTCGTTCATAGGTAATACCCATTAAGAGTGCACCCATATATATTAATCAAATAGTTATATTAAGTAGGGGTATTTATTGGATCACATCCAATGAATTTTGACCCAACCGATCCTATTTAATATTTATTAGATATTGGATTTTGTCTTCTGATCCAATCCAATCGAATTGAGTTATCTGATCCGATCTGATTGTTGTGATATTTTGTACACACAAGTACACGTATCGTGACAAGTAGTAAACTCACCAAGAGTAAGGTCGATCCCACGAGGATTGTAGTTAAGTACGTTAAAATTAAACTTTTACTTCTATGTGGTTGAATAAAAATTAAAAAAAATGATTAAAACTAGAAAATAAAAACAGTGTAAGAGTAAGCAATTCAACTAATAAGGAAATTAACAGTTAATAAAAACTAGGGTTTTGACTTCAATTGTTTCTATTGATTATGGCATAATATGATTATCTCCCAATTATCAATGTCTATGCAATAGCAGGTTATTTACTAAGGTAATTTATAGTCTTCTTAGATATATAAATCTAAATCACATGCAAACTTTCTACTCTCATGATAAATTTAACATGCAACAGGCATTAAACACAAAAATCCTATATAAGCTATCTCGTCCTATATCAAAATTCAGTTCTATTTCACTATAGCATAATTGACACTCACTTCTCAGATCTCGCATCAAAATCATAGACAGTTAATTGGTGATCATGCAATTAAAAGTAATTAAGCACGAATAAAATAGACTACATAGAAACTGAGGGAAAAACAAATCATATTAATACCATAAAGCAATATCAAACAATATCCATCTAACCCTAATCAAGTGTTTAGCTACACATGTTCATGGAAGCAAAATCACACATATTAACTTAAGAAAATAGAGAAGAAAAAAATGCTGAAAATCCTCTAAAGAATGCCTCCAGTATTGACTTCGGTCTTTGAAATTCATGCTCTATATTCTACTGTTTATTTCCCTCTGAATTGCCTCCCTGAAATCAACTACAATTTACACTTTATTTAGGCTTTCAAGGACTAAAAAGATATAAAAACGCACATGTTAAATGCCTATTCGAATTAGGAAACCACCAAAGATCAGGTGAGAGAAAAAGACGATTTTTGTGCAGTTTAGGGAGGCGGGCCGCAGCCCGTGTTGGATTTTTACCAGATGGCTTCATTTCGATGGTAATTTTTCCACTGCGTCGACTGATAGTATTTTAGCCATAACTCTCTCGATATTGCTCGGAATCGGAATCTGAAACTTTCATGTTTTGACTTTTTTCCAAAATCTAATCAGAATATAGTCGAATTAAGGCTTGAAGCTTCAGCTTTATTTTCTTGCACAATTTTCTCTATTTTATATATCATCTTTTTGTGAGATTTTTTTTTTATCTTTTTTCCATTTTATTCCTTTGATATTTGCTAATCTTCTTCTATTTTATACTGCAAAAATAAAAGATAAAAAGTGTAAAAATGCTCCAAACACCATTTAAAACTCAATTAAAAATATACTAATTAAACTTAATCTAAAATTAATACTAAAATAACCTAACAACGATCCAAATGATGTATTGGATTGGATCGGTTTGGATACATTAACTGGTTTTCTATTGGATTGGATTGGATCCATTCAATCCATTTTAGCTACACCATTTAAGTTGATTCCATTAAAAAAATAATATAAAAAACATAATTTAAAACCTATAATCCAATATATACATAATAAACATTAGTTTAGTCCAACTTAAATCTCATGATGTGTTACTCTTCTCATCTAAAGGTGATGGTCAAAACGTTCTTTCATGATGTGATTAGGTCTCTGTAGTTAAAAAGTTCAAAAATGCCTCCTAAAAGATCAGTCTGATTAGGTCGTGGTCAAGGTCGAGGTGGAGGTCAAGGTGAAGTCTGAGGTAGTGGCCGGTGATGGAGGTGTTGATGAACCATCGCCAACACTACAAGAATGCAAGGATCATTTTGCTGAAATGAAAAAAACCATTCGTAAGCAGAACGAAGAACTTCATTAGTTGAGACGTCAACTGGCACCGCAAGTTCAAATAAGGCCACCAGAGCCAGAAAATAGGGACCCACCAACTGCATGTGGTGGTATATCCTGGTGCAGAGGCTAGACTTGAGGTATTAGGAGAGAGATTTCGAAAATAACATCCACCTGAGTTCGAGGGAGGCATAGATCCAGTTGCAGCTGAAGAGTGGATGAGTCGCATAGAAAGTATTTTGAAGATGCTAAGGGTTGATGGAAATGATCGAGTGAAGTGTGCATTCTAAGAAAAGGTACGCACATTTGGTTGACGGTGGTGCATGGAACAGACAAAGGATGTGAATACTATTAATTGGGATGAATTCAAAAAGGGTCTTTAATGAAAATATTACAACTCAGCAGTTAGGTGAAGACAAGAGGACAAAAACTGGTAACGACCACCGATCTAATGGAAACAGTGGGTGAAATATTCCAAAATTCCCCAAATGTACAAAGCATCATCTAGGTGAATGTGGGGAAAATGCATGTTATAAATGCGAAAAAGAATGTCATATTACATGCAACTGTCCATTATGGAGACAAACTAAGAATAAAAAAGAACCAAATGAAGACAATAAATATATTCCAACCAGAGTCTTCACTATCAAGCAGGCAAGTCAGATTGATGACGAGTGCTGAGGTGTGGGACATTGAGTCTTCACTATCTAGAAATGTTTGAGTATAATTTTGGAACTTTATAGCTGTGACCGTGATCAACATGCCAACATACAGTTATTGGCTCATGGATTGGGCTTCGCTTGATAAGCCCAAAATAATGTATTATATGTAAATACCCTATTAGAGGCAAAGAGTAACTAAGTATGACCTCTATTACTCTATAAATACGCATTGAATCTTTTATGCAAAAAGGATGAAATTTCTTAACTCACAAGCTCGAGAAAAGAACAGAATAATCATATTCATCAGCCTATCTCAAAAGAACTAAGTTAATTTGTAATTACATCCTTTATCATACTAATATACTAAGAGTTGATAAGCCCTTAGTGGGAACTAGTGTCCAACTAGTGATCAAGCATGTCGATATTCAGTCACTTGCCCTGTTTGTAATTTACAACCTGAAACCATCAGCCATGTCCTCATCTCTTGTCCGTTTGCATTTGATTGCTGGAGCCAATGTGCAACTCCAGTAGTTTTTGACCCTGGCGGTTCTTTCGGCAATTGGTTGGAGACCATCTTTAAGCAAGCTGAAGCTGATATGATTTGTCTTATTGCCATGTATAGTTGGGCAATCTAGAAGGCTAGGAACAAGGTTGTTTGGAAAAAAAAAATACTCCTCTGTTAATGACGTGCTTACTTCTACACAAGTAGCTCTTGATCACTGGAATAAAGCTCAGGATAAAATTTTGTTGTCATCAATCTGTTTGGAAAGCATCGGTGATGGCGCTGAGTCATGGACTAAACCCGTAGAAAATACAATCAAGATTATTGTAGATGCAGCACTCTTTGATAGCGACAATAAGAATGGTTTCAGAATTGTTGCCCGAAACCATCTTGGTCACCTTGTTGCAGAACAGGCCGGTTGAAGCTTAAGTCATTGAAGCCATGGGGATTAAAGAAGCTCTAAGTTGGGTAAAGACCAATAATTGGCAACATGATCAAATTGAGACGGACAGTCTTGTTTCAGTACAAGCTATTCGAAGCAACCAAGCAATGAAGTCCACTTTCGACCTTTTAATTAAAGACTTCCAACTTTTGTAATCTACCCTCCTAAATATTAATTTATTTTTCATTAGACAATCAGCAAACCGAGTAGATTATGTTGCTAGACATCGTAGCATTTCTGATATTTCTATTTCCGGTGAACTCTTACCTCTTTTGTATTCAGAATACTAATTTAGTCAATGAAATTGATATTTCATCTCAAAAAAAAAAAAAAAAAAAAAAAACTACATTAAGTATATCAAGTCTTTTTTTAATTTCTTAAACTTAAAGAATGTACTTACCAACGTGGCTCTGGATTTAATTAATTAAATACTTTTATATTGTTGTTTAATATAAATTCTAATAATTAAAGCACAATTGATTTCTTTAATTTTAATTTCACATTAGCATTATTATTAGACATTAATGGTGTTTAGCACAACATGTCACCTTACAATTAGTTAGCGATAATATTAAAAGTTATTACATTAGATTATATGAGGCCTGATATATACTTGCACCAATAACGATATTGACATGTAGAATGTAACTAGACACCACTGATACCCTCTAACATTTCTCTTTTTTTGTATATGTATATATATAACATTATATTTACTCAAATATTTGAAGCAACTACTATACGCACATAGAATTAAAATAAAAATTAGAAATTGTGTGTTAAATAGAAAAATGGAGTCACCTTATGTTTTGTTGTAGTGCAATATTTAAGGTTAATTGGGTTCCAATTGATTATGATTATAATTAGGGAAATTTACATGATATACTAACTTTTGTCATTTTTTTATAAAAATACTGCCAGGCGGTAATTTTTTACTTTTTTACTGTGTTTTTTTATAAGTTTCATACTGCAATATACTGTGTTAAGTTTCACTGGTGTTCTACTGGTGTTTTACTAGTGTTCTAGTATTGTTTTGAGTTATATTGCTTTGTGTTTTACTGGTGTTTTATAAAAACACAGTATTTTTAAAAAAAATTCCGTGTGACAGTATTTTTGTAAAAATTAATCCAAATTTCAGTATTTTTGTAAGTTTCCCTTATAATTATAAGTCTTCCAATAATGATCTTTTTCTATATCAAATATTGAGAGATGACTTTCAAATTTCTTTTGTCAATTAATTAAAGAATGCAGCACAATACATGGAAATAGCATGTTCTAACTTTATTTATTACTTTCATATGAAACAATAATTGATATTAAGAAGACTAATATTATAATATGTAATATATTAATGCTTTAAAAAATGTAAAAAAAAAAATAATGAATAAGGTTGTGTCAATTTGGAAGTAATGAAAATACAACAGTCGGAATAAAAAATGAGAATATATAGAAATAGAAATAAAATGAAATTTTAAATGCATAAAAAAATAATTAATTTTTTTTCATCTTGTATTGGAATGATCTTTCCTTTCATTTTATCAAAATGATGTTAAAATACAACTAAATAAATGAATAAAATTAATAAAAATTGATCCATTTATATTCTATTTTATTTTATTACTTTCAACAGAACGCAGCCTAACTTTATTCCCTTAAATATTAGCTAAATAAATTATTTAATATGATATATGCCTAGAGAGTTTCTTGGGTAGGTGTATCATTTTTGTTCTTATATATTGTAAGGGCATTTTCTGTATTCGAAGAAATTATAATTTGATTTTTTTTTATTGTATGAGTATAAATTTCAGTTATATATACCATAATTATTTTATTTTTAAATTTTTTTGAATACGATATATAATAAAGTTTGAAGTACACTATCATATAAATATGCATAGAAGACTTTTCAATAGGTATTATATATGTATGAATTACACTTATCAAATAAAAAATTTTCGTATTCATGATTAGCGCTCCCACTCAATTGTACCAAATATTCATGGCGGAGATGGCGTACTACACGATCATCATATATCTATCAAATAGTGTTTGAATGAAACTCATCGCCGAGAAGATGGAAAAAGGAGTTTGAAATAAGTTGGAAGAATTATACTTAAAGTCATCAATTGTTAGTAAGATTAATTTGCTAGAAAGGTTATACAGATTCAGAATGATTTTTTTCCTTTCTTTTAATGAGAATATTGGTAGATTCAATGAGAGTATTGTAGGATTAGAAAATATAAATCACAAAATTGATGAAAAAATCAAGGCCATCATTCTGTTGAGATCACTTCTAATCGCATATCAAGAGTTCAAGGCAGCTATCAAGTATGATAGAGATGTTATTACTTTGGAAGATGTTCTTGCCGCACTTAAGTCGAAAGACTTTGAATTATAGTAAGAGAAGGAATCCAAGAAAGAAGAAATGTATTTGGCAAGAGGAAGATCACCCAAGAAAGTAAGTTTGAAGAGTAATAACACCATCACTCTCAATCAAGATCAAAGTCCAAAGAGAAAGAAACAAGGAAGTGTTACTTCTACGGAAGGTTTGAATACTTGCAAAGATTTTGCAAGAAGTAGAAGGAGCAACAATGCTTCAACAAATCTCACAATAGAGATGGAAGGACTTCCGACACCATCACCATGGGAAGGATTCCGATGCAATCGCGGAAGATAGTGATGACTGCTCCACGGATAGAGAGTTGTTCTCTACCTCGCAGTCTTCAATTAACAGGGAGTGGATTCTTGACTCCAGATGCACTTATCACATGTGGATTCTTGATAATATTTTGCTAATTCTTCGATTGTTTAAAGTTTAGTTGATTTGATTTTGCACCATTAATCATAATTTTTCCACTTTAATTATTCAATATCAAGTACTTGCTGGTACATACGTTTAATACTACTAGGTGAATGTACGTGCCGAGCCACGTATTGCTAGTTTTATTTAAGATTTTGATCTTTTTAAGATTTTGAATGTATTTTATTTTTAAAGATTACAAATTTTTTGTTTGAAAAAATTAAATATTTATATTTGAAATATTATTTAGTAATGTATTAAAAATAATATTAGTGTAATTATAAAATTGTAAATAAATTTATTATTGGAGTAGTAGATTATTCTATTTAGTTCTTTTTTTAACATAGCATTGTAATGTAAGTTTATATCTATAAATATTCTGTAAAGTGTTAATATTATATAAACATCTCCATTTATAAAGCTAAAAAGTGGGTCAATGACAGAAGTGGTATATCTGCAATCACACAAAGATAGAAGTGGTATTTCTGCTTCCTATGCTTATCCAGCGAAAACATTAGATAACGTGAGGTTAACTTTAATATATAAAGATTTTTTTTTTAATTTAAAAAGAGATTATTAATATTTAAAAGATTGTTTAATTTTTTTATTGGGTTTATTTGTTAACGGGAGATCAAACCTAATCGTTAAATTTAACAGAATATTCTTTTATTTTTAAGTATATTCTGTTAAACCAAGAATTGCCGTTAGATAGACACTTTTAATATATAAAGATATTAATACTCATTTCATTTATTTTATTTTATTTTAGAATGATATTGTGAGTTTATTAATTAAATTAATTATATAGGAAAATTATTTTATATATATATCATTTTTTTTTTAATTTATGGTTTGGGTTGCTCTAGTGATTTCTATGTAGATTGTTATGTGGATTTTATTTACGATTTAAGTTGCTCTGTTGGTTGTTATATATGTAGGTTATTTTCTAATTATCATGTGGGTTTTTTTGTAAAAATATAAAAATAAAACTGTTTTGAAGTGTAAAAATAAAAAAATTCAATAATTATATCAAGTTTTTTTTTTCTTTCTATTTTGTTAAATATAAAGAATGTACGTAACGTGGCTGTGATGTATTAATTAATAAAGTTTTATTTTAATGTTTAATTAAACTACTTACGCAGAAAAATGGAAATTAGCATGTTCTAACTTTAGAAGTCTTCTTATAATGGTATTTTTCTATATCATATATTAAGAGGATGACTTTCAAATTTCTTTTGTCAAACAATTAATTAATTAAAGCATGCAGCACAATACATGGAAGTTATCATGTTCTAACCTTATTTATTAATTTTATATGAAACAATAATTAATTTTAAAACATTGGTTACAAGTAAGAACACATGCAAGTTATAATTAAGAAGTCTAATTATAAATCATTTCTATGTTGTGACTAAAAAGTCCGTAGATAAATATATTAGTCACAAAAATTACAATTTGTTGTGACTAAATGTATTTTTATTAGTCGCAATATACTTATTGTGATAAAAATTAAATTAGTGATAACTTGTATATAAATACGATATTTTAGTCATAAATAACTTTTTGTTGTAACTAAAAATCGTATTTATGTTATTTGTTTAGAAAAATTTATAAAAGGAATTAATGAAGTATAATAATAATGTAGCTTTAATTTATTACTTTAAGCAATATGATGTAATATTTGTATACAATTCATGTTTATATGCATATTGTTTACAAAATTAAAGACACAATTATGAAACAATAATTAATTAGACAGTTGGCTGGATTCGAGTAGTTTGCATCAAATTAAGGAATCTTTTTTTGTTTTTCGATGGGCTATAAACATATGAACCAGAGAAATGTTTTCAGCAAAAATAAAAAACAAAGCAATAATCTTACAAAATAAAGTGCGATTAGAAATAATAATTATGCCGATGGGGCCAGTGAAACTTTTTCAAGGGTATTCAACCGCGACGGGAAGTGGTCAGTCGAGTGCAGTTGTGGGAGAAAAAAGTACTGACGGAGGCCAATGCCATGTTACTTACACCATTTGCGATTGTGAGAAGTCATTGATGAATTTGATAGACCTGAATCAGTCGGTGAATTTCGATACCCTTATACGTTTGGTATCAGTTCATGAGAAGTTAAATTTCGTAAAGAGTCTGAATATCAAGGAAAAGGACTTGTTGATTGTTGTTCATGCTCGAAAAGTGGAAGGGAAGGAAGTTCAGACCATGGCTACATTGGCATCTGATATTTCTGTTCCGATCACCAATAATCTGAAAGATTTCTTTCTGCATTATGGCGACTCATATGTTTCGTCGATCACGCGTGGGGGAGAATATATTGGAGTCTACTCATTTCACTCAGAAACCAAAAATGAAAGTATGAAGTTGGAGTTGGAGCTCAAGGCCAATGGAGTATTCAAGTTTGGCTCCCTCGATGCCGATTTTAAAAGTAAACTCGAAAAAACCCTTGACAATGTTGAGTCACAGGTTTCATTCAAGCAAATGATGATGGGGATGGACGATGTACCCTTGCCCAAAAGAGAAGACATGGTTGAGTTTGCCCGCACCTTTTCCAGCCAAAAACTCAATGCCCCCAAAGTTCTTGCATTTGAAACAATGGGATATGAACACGTCGTTGGGAGCGATTTTTCGAGCATCGCATTAAATCGGGATATGTTAGTGGGCGTGGCAGCAAAATTGGACAAGGTATCGAAACTCATCCAACGAATCAACGAAATACAATCCATCTATGATTTTTACGGTGGCTACGAAGACTCTCAACTAAGCAATGTCCTCCTCCAAGCAAAAAAGGATTTGGAGTCACTTAAAACAAATTTTTTAGAATTTCAAAAAGATCCAATCACGCCTCTGATCACCATAACGGAGCCGCCGTCCCTTTCCAAAGGTATGCCGCAAATCAAATACAAAACTTATTACTCAGAGGAGTATGTGAGACGTCATCATAAAAATCAAACCCCATTTAACTTGTTCACAACGGTGGATGAGTACATCAAGAATAAAACGAGGATTACTGGGATTCAGTTGCAAGCCTTTGATTCTTACATATACTGTATCACCGTGGATTTCGAATCCAGCAGTGGAAGGCGCACGGAGAAGTATGGCAATGAGGAAGGAGATTTGAGTAAAAAGCTGGTGTTGGAAGATGGTGATTTTATCAACAAAATTTATGCCACATCCGACCCTTATCAGCTTCGTCGCGTAGGCATATTTCTCGATGAAAATAGATCCATTATCACTGGTCGTGGGCCTCGTGGCGATAATGAAACAGAACACACGTTTAACGTCCCCGATGGTTGTTTCATTCTGGGATTTACGGGCTTCTATACCGGTGCAATCACTGAGATCCAGATCATCTATGCGGCATTCCAGCCGGCCAAATGGTCCCAACTTATTTGAAAACCAAACACACTTGAATTAATAAAACCTGCCATTAATTGTCTGTGATCATCTGATTTGGACACACAATCAAGTTTTAATTAGTTTTTCTTTCTAATTTAATTATATATATGTTTGAGTATGATGAGAATGAGTACGAGAGTCATGCATGCATGATCGTATTCTTATGCATGCGTGCATTTAAATAATTACGTGAGTGGATGAATAGTTGTATAATAATATGCATGTATATGTATGTATTCATGCATGTTAATTTTAATAATATAATTGATATGCTGTGATGAATAGTTGGATGATTTCTTAACGGGTAATACCCTTTAATGGGTACTAAAAAAAATTGATGAGATGATAATTTAGTGACTTGCTATAGGTTACCAACAAGTTTTTTTTTTTTTTAAAAAAAAAAATTATATTTCCTTTTTTAATTATGATTTTGAGAAATTATTTTTAGAAGTTAATTTATTTTACTTAAATTATTATATTATTCTTACGTTAATATTAAAATGTATAATGCAATATTAAAGATTTATCTCAGTTGAAAGGTTTGTTTTGTTTTTTTTTTTATTTATGCATTATTATTATTATTTAATTTTATTTCTATTTTTTTATTCTTTTTTCCTCCCTTCTTATCCATTGGATTTTGTGTTTTAAAGTGTTTTTCCTTTTGCATTTGGGTCCGATTAACGGTGAATCAGCTTTTGAAATACCCATTGATGGATATTAAAAAAAAGGATGATTTGGTGATATGTTGACTTCCTATATCAGGTTACCAACAATTATTTTTTTGGGGGGGAATTACCCTATTTACTATTTTTTTAACTTTTTTTTTTTTTTCAAATTTACGGTTTGGGTTTCTAAAGTGGTTGCAGTGCTAGTTGCAATATGGGTCTCTATACGATTTTTTGTTGCAATTTAGGTTGCAACGCTAGTTGCAATAGAAATTTCTATGTAGAATTCCGTAAAGATACAAAAAAAAAAAACTTTTTTGAAGTGTAAAGGCCCATTTTTTTGGGGGAATTACCTCATATACTATTTTTTTTAACTTTTATTTCAAATTTACGGTTTGAGTTTCTCAAGTGGTTGCAGCGCTAGTTGTAATTCTATATACGATTTTTTGTTGCAATTTAGGTTGCAGCGCTAGTTGTAATAGGAGTACTTTCTATTTAGAATTCTGTAAAAATGCAAAAGAAAAACTGGGTTAAAGTGTAAAAATGAAAAAACCATTTTTTTTTTAAAAAATATATATATATATATTTATTTATTTAACAATAAGGTATAATAATTCTAATCAATAGTATTAAAGAATTAATAGTTATTTTTAGAAACTCAATTATTTTGTTTAAGTTACTACTTTATCCTTACACCAACAATAGAAATTTATTAAGTTATGAGGGTCATTAGTGATATTTCACTCTAACGCTCTTTGATGAGTTTTTTTTTTTTTTCAAAGTTAAAGAAAAAGAAATTAAGTTGTTTTGATTTTATGGTTGGACAAAGAAAAAAAAATGAGTAGCTTTGAGCTTGTTTGGTTTTATTTTCAGTTTTTAGTTTTTAAACGTGTAAATAGAAAACAGTTTTTTGTCATTTTAAAAATTTAACGGTGTTTGGCACAAATTTTTTAAAATTATTTTTAATTTTTTTCTTACTAAACAAATCAATATTTTAACACCATACCATAATATATGAACTCATTCGGGTCCGGGTTTAGGATCCGAGTACGTGAGCAAAAATATAAAATATAATATGTTAGAAAAAAAAATTTGAAAATTGAAAACAACATTTTGATGTTTTCTGTTTTTTAGTTTTTTAAAACTCAGTTTTTCAAAATTTTTGCCAAACAACCTCTATTAGTTTTTAAAAACTGTTTTTTGTTTTTAAAAACTAAAACCAGTTTTTAAGTTATGAAGCCAAACAACCCCGTTATTTTTCTGCTCTTTGTTCTTATTCTAAGAATTATTTTGTTACATTTAGTGCTTGAATTTCTTGTTTGGTGCTGGTAAGTAATTTGAGTGATTAGTAAAAAAAATTAAATTGGAAAATGTTTTCTCCAATATTTATTTCTACAAATTTTACATAAAGTTTTGTACTATATATATTTACTTGTTTGCTTGTCATGAGAGAGAAGAAGATCGAGATGTGTATTATTTCTTTACTCTATTAGTTCATGCTCTCTAATTGTATATGGACCAGGAAAATAGAGTAGTGTGTATAAAACATGATTTTGAAAAAATAGAGAAATTTGACAATAACTAAAATATGTAATTGTTATGTTCTAGTATAACAACTATTTTGAAGATTTCTTCTAGATGTTATTATTATACTTTATTATTTGCTCTTTAATTAATTATAAAATTATTATTACAACAAAAAAATCATACTTTTAGTCACAACAAAAGTTGTGACTAATTATAAATTGTCATTTCTACGTTGTGACTAAAAAGTTCGTGGCTAAAAGTATTAGTTTCCAAAGGAGTCACTATCAAGAGCCACAAAGCCGCTTGAGCTCGTACACACTGATGTTTGTGGCCCAATTCGCCTAATCATTAGTTCCATACTGGCTTTAGGAGCAATTCCTGAATTCTCAGCCATTTCAATTTCAGATGCTTGAGCAGGGGTTATTCTTCTTTGTGACCTATGTAAGTGACTCATATTAGGGCTTGAAGTCACATGTGTATGCTCTGCATTAAATTAAATAACTTGATATTTTCCAAATTGATGAAGTTTTATCTTCATCCTCGCCAAACAACCAAATCTTGTTGTAGCACGTTGACATTTCACATTATCATTCCGTTTATCTTTCTCACGAAAGCCTTCACATGAGCAACAAAAAGTTCTATTTTTTATTTTTCCATTTTCATTATCCTTATGACTTTTGCTTCTCCGTATGCTAAAATTAACTTTATAAGTATAAACATTATAAAAATTATAAGCTTGTTCTTCAGTTTCAAATTCCATACTAACCTTTGGTATCTCATCATCAGGAATGTTGGAATGAATTTGCATTATTTTTACAGCATAAGCATTTGTAGCTTCTTGATTTTCTTCATTCCTTTGATTGTTGGAGCGTTGTTCCTCATTATTTGTATCAATATTCATAATCCTGTATATATAAATAAGTCAGATTTTAAAAATATATTAATTAATAAATTAAATATTAATAAGTTGTTATAAAGTAAAACTAATAATTTTAACTATATAAAAATAATTTTAAAAAGTGAAAATTAATATATATATATATAATAAGAATAAGATACAGTAAATAAATCAAATATTTTCTACATTTTATAAATCTTTAAAAAAAAACGAATGAATAAAACAAAACATTTGATTATATATAATTCTATATACAATCGATACAGCAAAAGTAACAAAAAAAATATATATATATATATGTGATTTGAATATATAATTTATTTGAATATTATTTTAAAGAAAGAAAATAAGAATTAAAAAAATAGAAAATGTTACTTTTTTTCTTCAATAAAATAGGAGAACCAAAAAAAAAAAAAAAAATCAAATAAAAAAATAGAAAATGGAACTTACTTGTTTTCTTCTTTTTCTTTTTCAATAAAGTAGAAAAAACCCAAAAAAAATGATCGTTCTACAGTGGAGATAAAAAAAAGTAAAATTTGTTTGTTTAAAATATTATTTACTTTGAAAAGTATTATTATTAAGTTAGAAGGAGACTTTTACAATCCTGAGAGAGAGAATATAGCATTAAATATAGGATGAAAATTAACTATTCAGTTAACTTTTTGGGACAGAAGATTTTTTTCCCCTATATATGTAGGTTACTTTCTAATTGTCATGTGGATTTTTCATAAAAATATAAAAATAATATTGTTTTGAAGTGTAAAAATAAAAAAAAATAAAAAACTCAATAATTATATCAAGTTTTTTTTCTTCTAATTTGTTAAATATAAATAACGTGGCTTTGATGTCTTAATTAATAAAGTTTTATTTTAATGTTTAATTAAACTACTTACGCACATGGAATTAAAATAAAAATTAGAAATTGTGTTAAATAGAAAAATGGAAATTAGCATGTTCTAACTTTATAAGTCTTCTTATAATGGTCTTTTTCTATATCATATATTAAGAGGGTGACTTTCAAATTTCTTTTGTCAAACAATTAATTAATTAAAGCATACAGCACAATACATGGAAATTACCATGTTCTAACTTTATTTATTAATTTTATATGAAACAATAATTTTAAAAAAGTGGTAACAAGTAAGAACACAAGTTATAATTAAGAAGTCTACTATTATCATATGTAATGAATTGCTTTGAAAAATAGAAAAAAAAAAAAGATTGCGTCAATTTGAAAGGAATGAAAACACAAACAAAAGTTCATGTATACTCAGGATTCAAGTTGATCTACTAATAATTATTATTGTGATATGAAAAACTCTTTCATAATAAACGACACATTAATAAAAGATGTTTGTTACACATCGGTCCAATCATGCATAATCGAATTATAAATAACACCTTTAGGGCCCGTTTGGTACGCAGGATTGAACTGAAAAGGATTGGACTGGACTGCACAAGATTAGATTATGCTGAAAGTAATCCTGTGTTTGGTTTAAGAATGGACTGGACTATTTTATTTATTTCCTTTTAGAAAAAAAAAACTTAAATTAAATAATAATAAATTAAAATTAAAATATATAATAATAAATAAATATAAATAAATAATTCGTAGCAAAAAAAAATAATATATCATATATAATTAAGAATATATCATAAATATATAATAAAATATTTTGTCATAGTTTTTATTTAATAAATAATTAAAATAGTAAAATAAAAATACTTGAATAATATAAAATTGTTTATCTTAAACACTAATTTAATATAAATATTAATTTTTTTAAAATATTTATGTAAATCTTTTAGTAATTTAAAAATAATATATAATTTTATTGTCATATTTTTTTTTCTTAGAATCAATTTAAGTAACTATTATTTAATTAATAATATTCTAAATTTTAAAAACTTATGTATAATAATTCAAAATTATACATTTTCACTAATTTTAATGAATAAGTTTTTGATAAAAAAATGTATAAATAAATGTGTGATAATTATTTCCTTTAAATTCTTATTAAATTTAAAATATATTAATAAAATTAAATTAAAAAAATGATAAAAAAAAATCTCACCTGCATGGGATTATTTATCTCACCCTGCTGGATGGGATAAATAATGCCAGACAGATGAGGTTAACTGGATTAGTTATCCAGACTTCTAACATACCCAAACACTGGATTGGACAAATTGGCCTGTCTAATCCAATCCAGTCCTGCGTACCAAACGGGCCCTTACTACATGTCTATCCACATATGTGATTCGAATCAAAATCACACACACACTAAAAGTATAGTGTATAGTAAATCGTACTTAGCAGTTCCATATTAAAGAGAAATAGGGAGGGAGAGAGAAATAAATCGAACTATCTGGGAAAGACTAGCGGTAACTTTGAAATTTTTATTGTAATAGATCAAATAAAACTATTATACAAAAAAAATTATAT
Source organism: Cannabis sativa (assembly GCF_029168945.1). Taxonomy (NCBI): domain Eukaryota; kingdom Viridiplantae; phylum Streptophyta; class Magnoliopsida; order Rosales; family Cannabaceae; genus Cannabis; species Cannabis sativa. The sequence goes on from NC_083602.1 coordinate 308,660, forward strand.
ATGACTTTAATGTTTATTTTTTTTTTTTCAGAGCAAGTTTGAGTTTTCAATTGACAATCCTATGTTCGTGGACTACGGTCTCAAATTAATGTCAAAAGGACTACGTGACTGGAGATTTGGCACAAAAAAGGTATGGAAGGAGAATATTGAGAAATATGGAGAGGAAAAAGCGACTAGGAGATCACGTCAAGATGTGGTGACACCGGAGGTGTAAGCAGAGGTATTGCATACTGGAAAGACCAAAAAACAGATAGAAAATAAAAGTTTATAATTTTATGCTTATTTTGCTAACAATAAATTTACAATTTAAATTACAGGCAAGAGCCGAACAAAATACAAAAAATTGAGCCCAGATGAAGATTCAAGGTGGATGGTGGTCTAAGACCATAGTCTAACACATGTCAACGGTGTATGATGTTGTAATTATTATTGCCTAAAAATTAATATTTTTTTAATAATATATTTCTAATTTTTTTTTATCTATAAAAATAGGATAATACCGAGACGGTGGAACTTCCTAGTGCCGTGGACACTTTTCAAAAGTATTCCACTACAAGAAACAAATGGCGCGATGAACACACACAATAACTCCCTGTAAGTAATTTTATATCTTTAAAAAACTCGTTCTATACTTAATTTCTATTCAGCTCTAACAGTTTGTTCAAATTTTTTTGTAGGCCAAAATGGTTGAGATTAGTGAAACTCAACCAGCACTGACCAATGTCCCCCTGTAGTACAATGTCGACCCCACCCATGCAGTTATGACACAAGTGCTGGGTGAGTGGTCACGCCACTTGAGGGGCTGAGCCAGTTGCCGAGACTTAGGACAGGGCCAAGAGGGCGAGTCCCTTCGACAAACTTACTGTCACCTAGTAGGAATATGAGGCCCTAAAACTAAGGGTGGAAGAGCAGGAAGCATGGAACGAGTGGCAGCATCAATTCCTGAACACATTTCAAAAGTAGTTTGGGCATCTGGCCGGCGTCGTTCACGTCTTCAATTTGGCCCCGATGGGTCTGATTCTACCATTTCAGCCTCCTAGTATTGGGTCTTCTTCACAGGTTGCCCCTCCCACTCAGGACGACGATGTTGTTAACTTGTAGTTTTATATTTAGTTTACAATTTTCAGTGTGAATATTATTAATTTTTATAAACTAACAATATTTTATTTAGTTTTACACAGTTTATTTACTTTTGTAATTATAATATAAATTTTAAATTATTAATATAATTCAGATTATATTTATATATTATTATTTTAAAAAAATGGTTTTAGTTTTAATTTAATCTTAATTTTATTGTATATTTAAATATAAAATTTAAAAAATCTTTTGCCGTCGAAATTTACATCGCCGGCAAAACAAAATAATTTTTTTTGAAACGTTTTGCAGGCGAAGTAAGGTGTGCCGGCAAAGCTTTCACGAAAAAAATGGCAGGAAAGTTTTGCCGGTGATTGATTTGCTGGCAAAACTTCGTCAAACACCCCTCAACCGACAACTTAATATGTCGGCGCTAGAACTTACGCTGGCCAAGAAAGTTGTCGGCGTAAAATATTTTGCTGGAAAAATTATGTTCTTTGCTGACAACGACTTATGTCGACCAAGTATCCCTGACCCTTTTATATGTCGACCGATTTATTGTTTCTTGTCTACATTTCAGTTAAAGGATCTCGACTCTTTATGTTTTTTTCTTGGGTTTGAAAATAGGTTGCTCCTCTACAGATATTTCTGTTTTCGAGCGATGGTTTACTTTACAATCACTACAAAAAATTTACTTTTAGGCACGATTAAATTTGTGACTAAAAATAAAAAAGTTGTGATTAATATAAATCATCATTCCTATGTTGTGACTAAAAAATCCGTGGATAAAGGTATTAGTCACAAAAATCATAATTTGTTGTGACTAAATGTATTTTTAGTCACAATACTTATATATTGTGATTAAAACTAAATTAATGACAACTTGTATCTAAATATTATGTTTTAGTCACAAATAATTTTTCATTATGACTAAAAGTTATATTTAATAACGGTTTGATATTTGTTTAGAGAAATTTATAAAACGAATGGAGTATAATAATGTAGCTTTAATTTATTACTTAAGCAATATGATGTAATATTTGTATATAATTCATGTTTATATGCATATTGTTGACAAATTAGGACCCTATACCAGATAGTTGGCTGGATTCGAGTAGTTTGCATCAAATTAATGAACGGTTGATTGGATTTTTTTTTTCTAGATGTGTTGCAGTTTGCTATAATTTATAAAAGTTATTATATTAAATTATATGAGATCCAATATTTAATTGCACCAAGAGCGATATTGACATATAGAAAGGTACTAGACACAATAGTACCTTAAGCATTTCTCTTTTTTTTTTTTCGATCGACTATAAATATACGACCAGAGATATGTTTTGAACAAACAAAAAAGGGATTATAAATAATAATTATGCCGATGGGGCCAGTGAAACTTTTTCAAGGGTATTCAAGCGCCACGGGCAGCGGTCAGTCGACAGCGGTTGGGGGAGAAAGCAGGACTGACGGAGTCCAATGCCATGTTACCTACACCATTTGCGATGGTGAGAAGTCAGTGATGAATTTGATAGACTTGAATCAGTCGGCGAATTTCGATATCCTTAGTTTGGCATCAGGTGAGGAGAAGTTTAATTTCGTAAAGAGTCTGAATATCAAGGACAAGGACTTGTTAATTGTTGTTCATGCTCGAAAAGTGGAAGGGAAGGAAGTTCAGACCATGGCTAGATTGGCATCTGATCATATTTCTGTTCCGATCACCAATAATATGAAGGACTTCTTTCTGTATTATGGCGACTCATATGTTTCGTCGATCACACGTGGGGGAGAATATATTGGAGTCTACTCATTTCACTCAGAAACCAAAAATGAAAGTATGAAGTTGGAGTTGGAGCTCAAGGCCAATGGAGTATTCAAGTTTGGCTCCCTCGATGCCGATTTTAAAGGGAAACTCGAAAAAACCCTTGACAATGTTGAGTCACAGGTTTCATTCAAGCAGATGATGTTGGGGTTGGACGATGTACCCTTGCCCAAAAGAGAAGACATGGTTGAGTTTGCCCGCACGTTTCCCAGCCAAAAACTCAATGCGCCCAAAGTTCTTGCATTTGAAACCATGGGATATGAACACGTCGTTGGGAGCGAGTTTTTGTGCATCGCATTAAATCGGGATATGTTAGTGGGCGTGGCAGCAAAATTGGACAAGGTATCGAAACTCATCCAACGAATCAACGAAATACAATCGATCTATGATTTTTACGGTGGCTACGAAGACTCTCAACTACGCAATGTCCTCCTTCAAGCAAAACAGGATTTGGTGTCACTGAAAACAAATTTTTTAGATTTTCAACAAGATCCAATCACGCCTCTCACCATACCGGAGCCGCCGTGTCTTTCCAACGGTATGCCGCACATCAAATACAGAACTTATTACTCAGAGGAGTATGGCAGACGTTATGATGACAATTCAGTCCCATTTAACTTGTTCACTACGGTGGATGAGTACATCAAGAATAAAACGAGGATTACCGGGATTCAGATGCGAACCATTAATTCTGAGATCCATTGTATCACCGTTGATTTCGAATCCACCACTGGAAGGCGCACGGAGAAGTATGGCAATGACGTAGGAGGTTTGAGTAAAAAGCTTGTGTTGGAAGATGGTGATTTTATCAAGAAAATTTATGCTAGATCAGCCGACAATAATCTTGATCGCCTAGGCATATTTCTCGACGAAAATAGATCCATTATGGCTGGTGGTGGTAATGAAACAGAACACACGTTTAACGTCCCCGACGGTAGTTTCATTCTGGGATTTACGGGCTTCTCTTCCGGTACAATCACTGAGATCCAGATCATCTATGCGGGGTTCCAGCCGGCCAAATGGTCCCAACTTATTTGAAAACCAAACACTACTTGAATTAATAAAACCTGCCATTAATTGTCTGTCATCACCTCATTTGGACACACAATCAAGTTTTAATTAGTTTTTCTTTCCAATTTAATTATATATGTTTGAGTATGATGAGAATAAGTACGAGAGTCATGCATGCATGGTCGTATTCTTATGCATGCATTTAAATAATTACGTGATGTATATGTATTCATGAATGCTTTGATAATATAATTGATATGGTGTGATGGCTATTTATTGTTAATTTTGGTACGTAAAATATACGCCTCTATATACCTTCATTACTAAATAATTGCATGTTTCTCATCAAGCTCTTTAATTGCGTCCTTGGATAAAGTAGCAATATTGTCTAAGGATAAAGTATAAACTACTTGGAAAATTTAGATCAGACTCTTCACTCAAAAAATTAGAGCATTGCTGCGGTACCCAACACCATAATGATATGGTGTGTTACGATTGTTTAACAGTTTTCTATATTATTAAATAAAAATGTGCGGGACACCAGATTTACACCAATAAGAATATGACACTAAGGGTGTGTATTACTTTCAAGATTCTTTGAAAGGGTTGGATAATAAGAAGAATTTTAGAGAGAATATTTAAATGAAAGAAGATATATATTATATCTCAACTTGTATGAATTTTGACTTGGTGCAAAATGATGGGATTATATTTCTATTTATAGGACTCTATAGATTAATCTAGAACCATTATTAATGGTTAGCTTCTAGATTGTTCTACATAATTTCCTCTACTAACACAAGTGAAAAATAATTCTAGAAAATTCAAGAGTACTTAAAAAAGAAGATTAATCTAGATAATTTAGTAAATATAAGAATAATTCTTAGGTAGGTTCTTACATATTAAAGATTATTTTCTGTATTTACAAAGAAGTTATAATAATACGATGCTTTGTTATATAATAATATAAATTTTATTTATACAACATCCAATTTTTAAAATGAATAGCATTACTATAGAATTTTTTTCTAAAATTGTTATTTTCTAACCAAACAAAAGAATCAGGCCCATTAGTATTCCATTCCATTCTTTTCTGGCCCATTACCATCAACCAACAAACCCTAAATTCTCTGTTAGTCATTTGGTCTTGTGGGGTTCAGATCACCACCCTACTTACTTGTCTTAGATGTTAAGAAGACAAGGTTATGACATGGGGTGGTGCGTAAATTTTTTTTCTTCTAGATGGCCTGGACGGGAGAAAGATTGTGCCAATATCGTTTCTTCGGACAAAGGGATGGAGTGTGTTTTTACTTCTTATTTTAAAAACTTGTTTGCTTCTGATTCTCTCCAAGAAATAATGTACATAGATGTTTTAATTAATTAAGTTTTATATATATATATATTGTGTTTAATATAAATTTTAATTAAAGAACAATTGATATCCTTAATTATTATTATTATTATTATTATTATTATTATTATTATTATTATTATTATTATTTTGGGAAATCAGCTGAATTTCATTAATAAAAAACCATTTACAAACTCCAATCAATGTAATATAAACCCACCCATATACAACTCTATAATTACTTACAAATTAAATTCCCCAATTAATCTATATCATCTTTACCTATTTTTGTTGTATTGTACACTATTCTATATTACAAACCTCAAAGTTTGAATGTTAATTTCTAACTACAACAAAAATTAAAGGGAATTTAAAATTCCGAAAAGCATTATTACGAGCCCTCCAAATATGATATCTTTAATTTTAACACATCCAACATGTACTCAATTAATATTAATTGGAATCAATTCTACTTAAATTATTTATATATATAGTTAATTTGTTTTATAAAGAACAACACAAATATGAACACACACATATTATAAAATATATCTTTACAAAGAAGTCTAAAGTTGATTTATCAATAATAAGTAAATAAATAAAGACTTAAGTTATAGATCATTATAATAATGTAATATATAAACATAAAAATAGATGAAGAAAAGAAAAGAAACCAATATTTAAGGTTAATTGGGTTCCAATTGGTTATGATTATTATATACAAGTCTTTCCAATGGTCTTTCTTTTTATATTTTTTATTACATCAATACATGTACATTAGCATGTTCTAAGTTTATTTATTATATAAGTTTTTATGAAACAATAATTTTAAAATATTGGTAACTATAGTATGAACACAAGTTAATTATTATATATAAGAAAGAAGACTAACATTGGTTTAATAAATAAAGACTAGTATTCCCCTAAATATGAACTAAATAAATTATTTAATATAATATGCATAGATTAGAAATTCTTAGGTAGGTTCTTACATATTAATTAAAGATTATTTTGTGTATTCACAAAGAAGTTATAATAATACGATTCTTTGTTATATGATATTATAAATTTTAGTTATACCACACATTCTTCCAATTTTTAAATTTTTTTAATAATTTACGGTATCATAAATAAAATTCAAAATACTTAGTTTCACACATAAAAAAAATAGAGTGTGCAACTTATAACTATTTAAACTCTATTTTAAGCACTGTAAAAATACTTCAAAATTTCATTAAAACTAATAAATATTTATTATAATTATAATATACACAATCACATATAAAATAAAAAAGTATAATTATAACATGAAACCGAACAGAAGAAAATGTTGATGATAAGGGCAAAAGTTAATTTGTAATTACATCCTTATATTATAAAAGTGTCTATATCATTATCTATTAATTGTTGGTTTGAGAACATTTTTTTTATTAATGGCCTTTTGATGATAAGGGCAAAAGTGTCTTCCCCAAAGTGTCTCATCAGGGCATTAATGTGGCAAGAATGGGGGGAGAGATTGGGGGGATCGGGCTGTAGTCTTGGAGAGTCAACAAAATAATAATAATGGTAAGAATTTGGGAAAGGATATCATTATTCCACAAAATAATAGCCTAGTTATTTTTGATAATAAAAAAAGAAAGATGGCAAAAGAAGATATAGAAGGAAATGCTGACGTGGAAAAGGTTATGAGTAATTTTTCAAAAAACTCATCTTTGGCGGGCCTTGGTGTTGGGGCTCGCCAATCATCATGAAAATCTTGTCATCGAACTGCCGTGGGCTTGGGCCATCACGGAATGTTCAGTTCCTTAAAGAGTTGGTTACTAATCAACGACCCGATATTGTGTTTTTAAGTGAAACTTTGAGTAAAAAAATGAAGGTGGATAATTTGAGTAGAACTTTGGGCTTTGAGGGGTGTTTTGTGGTAGAAGCTCAAGGTAGAAGTGGGGGATTGGCGTTGCTTTGGAAGAATGAAGATGAGGTTTTGGTGGAAATTTTTTCTGAGAACCATATTGATTGTAAAGTTTCTTTTGAAGGACAACGGGAATTTAGATTTACGGGGCTGTATGGTGAACCAAACCGGAGTCTTAGAAGGAAAACTTGGGATCTTTTAACAACTCTTCTTAGTCGCTCAACATTGCCATGGTGCCTTATGGGAGACTTTAACAATGTCCTTAATCAATCCGAGAAAGTGGGAGGACAACCTTATCCGGTGTGGCTTATTGAAGGGTTTCAAGAGGCACTTCGGTTATGTGGTTTGAGAGACATGGAGTTGCATGGTCATCCTTTTACTTGGGAGAAGAGTAGGGATTCTCCTAATTGGATTGAAGCTAGATTGGATAGGGCTTTGGTGAACAATGATTGGTTGAGCATCTTTCTGATGGCCAAGCTTACTAATCTTTCTGATTGGCTAGGGCTTTGGTCATCCTTATCTATTTCTTGTTTGTGCTGAATGTTTTTCTGCTGTCATTCGAAGATTTGAAGAGAAGCAGTGGATTCATGGAATCAAAGTTGCTAATGGTGCACCGGTTGTGTCTCATATGTTATTTTCTGATGATAGCTTCCTTTATTGTAAAGCTACAAATGGGGAAGTAACCCGTGTGTTGCAACTTCTTCAACTCTTTTCTATGGCTACTGGTCAGCAAGTGAACTTTGAGAAGTCTTCAGTGTTCTTTAGTACAAATACGGCTTCAGCAACAAGACAAATATGGCAGCTGAAACTTCCTCCAAAGGTGCTAGATTTCCTATGGCGAGTAACCTCTAATTGTCTTCCAACGAGATTTCAGCTTTCAACCAAACATGTGCCCATCAATACGCATTGTCCTTTTTGTGACTCGGCTCCAGAACCTCTCTCCATGTCCTCGTCCGATGCACTTTTGCACAAGGTTGTTGGAGTTTGTCTCATGTTCCTACCGTGGCTGCTACTGCCATGACATTTGCAGCCTGGTTTGAAGAGGGCCTTCGGGCGTGGACTGTGTCCGAGAAGCTTGAGGCTTCTATGATAGTTTGGGCCATATGGAAGCGTCGAAATGAGCTAGTTTGGAACTCCAAAAGACCCGAGGTTAGTGAGGTTGTCACATTAGCTAAGTTGAACTTTATTGATTGGTATAATGCTCATAAGGACATCGTTCCTACTCATGATGTTAATGGTTCGGATATTGAAGTTCTAGAGCATTGGACCGCCCCTCAATTTCCTGTGATTAAAGTTAATGTTGATGGTGCAATCTTCGCTAATGAGAGGCGTTTTGGCATTGGTTTGGTAGCAAGGACAGCGACTGGGGTTGTCTTACAAGCTAAGAGTTTACTCAAAGAGGGTGTGTTGAAGCCTCACGTGGTGGCAGCAATTGGCATAAAAGAGGCTCTGAGTTGGATTAAAGACAACAGATGGAACATGTTGTGGTGGAGTCGGATTGTTTGAGAGTCATCAGGGATTTACAAAAGTTTAAACATATGGCTTCTCCTTATGGCCATATACTTTCTGATTGTATGACTTTGTGTTCGGGTGTTGATGATGTTTCTTTTAATTTTGTTAAGCGATCTGCTAATAAGGTTGCGCATGCTATTGCGCGATCTTCTCTTGTTGAGGTTGATTGTACTTATTCTAGGGATGCGTTACCCATGGATTATGCATCTTTAGTTTTGAATGATTTGATTTAATAAAATTTCATCATTATTCAAAAAAAAAAAATAGTTTGAATTAAATATATATAATACTTATATGAATGTTAGCTATTATAGTCTAATTAATTGTTAGAGTAGCAAGAGATTGGATCCAATAATTGTGGCGGTCTTCGTCATTTAATATTCAATATATAATCCGTTTACTTTTAATGAGTACATCTCTCTCTACATTAATCTATCTATAAATACACAAATTCTTATGTCAACTTAATTCACCAAATTCAAAAGTATTCATTCAGAGAAAGAAAAATATGTCGGATTTGCCAAGATTTGTGGTTATCAAATCCAAACAAAATGGAAAATACTTGACAAAGTTAACTAAGGAAGAGAGCATCGCAAAGGGGCTCTCAGAAACGTTTGTGCATTTTCGAGGAGAGGATGTTACGAGTCCTTTGGTGAAATTCGAATTGGAGAGAGCCAAGACAAAGCCGGGATGGGTTCACATACGTTATTGCTACAACAACAAATACCTGACCATGCAATCTAATTATTCCTGGTATTTCTTGGCCTCAGCTGACAAGCCCCTTGAGGAAGATGAAACAGATTGGAAAAATACCATGTTCAAGCCTATCAAAATTACTCAGGGCAGTGACGTATTTTATCGATTTCAACATGTCAAGGAGCGTTACGCTTGTCTTTGGAGGTCGGAAAAGGATTACGAAGATGGTCTCTATGCAGGCGATACATGGGCGACCGATTTTGATACTTTCAAAGTCTTGGATTGGGAATCGCTTGTCATATTTCCCAAAACTACCGTTGCCTTTAGACCGCAAAATGGTAGCTGGTATCTCAATAGCAAACAAGACATGTATATGAGGGTGCTCAGAGATGCCAACAATATCTTCGACCAATCGGTTGCACATGAGATCTCTACCGTAGGCGATGGTTATGTTCGCATAAAGAACCTTTCCACCAACCAATTTTGGTATGCCAACGGATATGTGCGGAATGAACTCAACTCCGACCCCACCAACACATATTCGATGTTCTTTCCCATTAAGGTCGCCGAAAATGTCGTGGTGCTGCGTAGTTTGGTATACAACAAGTTTTTGTCTATGAATAATCCTGGTGTTGACAAAGACATAGTTTTATCTGCCACAGAGTCTAACATTATCGATAAAACCAAGTTCATAGTGGTGGAGCGCGTAATATCTAAGAAAATCTACAACATCAATTTTCGCCACGAGAATGGCCACGTTTATAACCTCAGTGTCATCGAGAAGAGCCAAGCAGTGGCTGACAACCCCGGGGACGAACATAAAACTATGAGCTTGACGCTTGAGTACAACAAAACAAGATCAATTGCGCTTCGCAACAGTATTTCGCTAATATCAGACGTTAAACCAATTGTTGAAGTTAATACAATTCCGTTGATAGTTAATAAGGAAAAGATCGAATTGTCAGCTGAGCAAATTAGTGGTGTAGGACAGTGGGGAACAACAAATACTTTCGACACATCAACAAAGACAAATTACGTTGTTGATGTGCCTCCGAAGACTAGAACAATTATTACACTGGTAGTGACACAAGCAACGTGCGAAGTTCCATTTTCGTATGCTCAAAAGGATACTTTTTACGACGGAACTTCCAAAATTGTGGAGATGGAAGATGGGATGTATATCGGAGTTAATGTTTTCAACATGCAGATCAAAACCAGCAATGAAACACTGCCCTAATAATAATAGTAATATTATTATTATTATTATTATTAACCACTATACTTACGTTTCAAGACTTAATTAGTGTGCATGTGTTGATTTGTTGTACCTTTCTTTTCTGACTTTGCTTTGCTTTGCTTTAATGAATTAAGTTTTTTCAATATCATGTTATTTGTATTTCACCAATTTCATCATCAAATAAAAATTGCAATGAGTTTAGAGATTAGGCAATAACATTTCTACAACTCAAAACATATTAATAATAAAATTTCTTTAAATCATCACGTTCTATACATTAATATATGTTGTTATTACTATAATTAATGATTATTATTTAAATTTCTTTGCCACATGCATTTCGCTCTCTCCTGTCTTCCGAAACAGGGAGGGACACTTTCTCTTAATTTTTTTTCTACGAAAATCAATTTTTAATCAGACTATATTAAGGAATGATTTATATGTATATAGTCAAATTAATATATACATATATTGGTATTACCCATGGTTACCAAACAAATTTATATATAAATATTAAACCATCAAATTTTAATCTAATAACGAATAATAAAAAAAAAATTGAATTTTTATACTTTTTAGCTTAACTACTTAATTAAAAAAATATATCTTAAAATATCTCTTTTTACACAATATCAAAAATATGTTCATATAAAAATATTTAAGTCAAAAACTCAACTTTTACTTATCCTTTTATTTTGCTAAAAACTTTTTTTAATTTTTTTTTAATTCATGGAACAATCTCAACCCATATGATGTAAAAGTGAGAGATTTTTCTAATTAGGTAGAAAAATTAATCATAAAAACTCAATTTTTTCTAATTTTACCCGTTCATAGGTAATACCCATTAGGAGTGCACCCATATATATTAATCAAGTAGTTATATTAAGTAGTGGTATTTATTGGATCACATCTAATGAATTTTGACCCAACCGATCCTATTCAATTATTTATTGGATATTGGATGTTTTCTTCCGATCCAATCCAATTGAATTGAGTTATCTGATCCGATCCGATTGTTGTGATATTTTGTACACACAAGTACATGTATCGTGACAAGTAGTAAACTCACCAAGAGTAAGGTCGATCCTAGGAGGATTGTAGTTAAGTACGTTAAAATTAAACTTTTACTTCTATGTGGTTGAATAAAAATTAAAAAAAAAAGGATTAAAACTAAAAAATAAAAACAGTGTAAGAGTAAGCAATTAAACTAATAAGGAAATTAACAGTTAATAAAACCTAGGGTTTTGACTTCAATTGTTTCTATTGATTATGGCATAATATGATTATCTCCCTATTATACATTTCTATGCAATAGCAGGTTATTTACTAAGGTAATTTATAGTCTTCATAGATATATAAATCTAAATCACATGCAAACTTTCTACTCTCATGATAAATTTAACATGCAACAGGCATTAAACACAGAAACTCTATAAGCTATCTAAACCATATGGGTACTCTCGTCCTATATCAAAATTCAATTCTATTTCACTATAGCATAATTGACACTCACTTCTCAGATCTCGCATCAAAATTATAGACAGTTAATTGGTGATCAGGCAATTAAAAGTAATTAAGCACAAATAAAATAGAATACGTAGAAACTGAGGGAAAAACAAATTATATTAATACCATAAAGCAATATCAAACAATATCCATCCAACCCTAATCAAGTGTTTAGCTACACATGTTCATGGACACAAAATTACACATATTAACTTAAGAAAATAGAAGAAAATATAGAAGAAAAAAATATTGAAAATCCTCTGAAGAATGCCTCCAGTATTGACTTCGGTCTCTGAAATTCGTGCTCTATATTCTGCTATTTATTTCCCTCTGAATTACCTCCCTGAAATCTGTTGGAATTTATTTTACCAGGATCTTAGATCTACTCACAAGTATGTTTATTAACACCCTAAATATGAACTTTCTAAAACGATGAAATAAACACGTATAAAGTTTAAGAAACGTTACATTGGGTGCAGCGGAATTAAATGACTCCTTCCGTTCAGATCTCTAACCCTTGTATCCTTTCTGTAGCAGAGTATTATCAAGATCTGAACCTGGATCTCTTTCTCTGAATCCTTGATGCTGAAACTCCTTTGCTGATGATCTTTCTTCACGATCTTCCTCACTATGATTGAGGTATTGCTTGCTGTGTGTGGGCACTACTCTAATCACTAAGGTAATTTCGAAATATGAAGGAAGAAGAGAGAGAGAGAGAGGGTGGCGGCCAAGGTAGAGAGAGAAAGGCTCAGGTTTTCTGATTCAGAAGTGTGTAATTTTCTTGAAGCCTTCACTATCTATTTATAGCATTCCACTAGGGTTATGTTTGAATTATTTGGCATTAAAATAATCAAATATCAGTTTAAAAAGCCTACAAACGTGGTCGGCCATGGTTTGATGGATTTGGGCCTTGCTTTTTGCAATTTTGCAATTTTAACACTTTTGTATCTGATTTTCTCAAAAATATCAATTTCCTAATTCAACCATTTAAATGCCAATTCTAACTATTTAATAACTATAAATAATTATTAAATAATATTGTCATTTATCATATTTATTAATTGAACCATACAAAGTATCATAATTAACAAATATGCCCCTAATAACTCTTTCTTTACAATTTCGCCCTTACTTAGTGAAAATTTCACAAATAGACATAGTCTAATTTGAGAATTATAATTGATTAATCAAAACCAATTACATGAGTCTTACAAACAATATTATTTCAACTAGTGCGGGGACCATGGGTCTATATAACCGAGCTTCCAATAAGTAGATCAAGAATTTAGCACTAAAATTTACTAACTTATTGATTCTACGTTAAATCCACGCATAGAACTTAGAATTGCACTCTCAGTATATAGAATGCTCTATATGTTCCACCATATAGACGCATCATTAGTTATCCATTGTTATAATCCTAATTTGATCAATGATCCTCTATATGAATGATCTACACTGTAAAGGGATTAGATTACCGTAACACCCTACTATGTATTTTATCCTTAAAACACTTGACCCTGTATAAATGATATTTCAGCTTATGTGAAATGAGTACTCCACCATTTATGTTCGTTTGGTCAAGCTCGAAGGAGATCATCCTTTGCTTACTATTCGCCAGATAGAAGCTATAGATTCCATATTTATGCTAGCGCTCCCACTCAATTGCACTATCGTGTTCCCAAAATGTACGTATCACCCTGACCTAAAAGTAGGCTTAACTAACAAATCAAAGAACACGAATAGCCTTTCAAGATTGAGCCTAATCATAACAGGATTAAGAACATTTGATCTAGGATCAACTTGGCGATATTGACTTGAATAGATTTTACGGTAAGTTTAATTAAATCTAAGTCAAAGTTCAATATCGGTCCCTTCCGATGCATACTCCATGCATCCAACCTGAGCTTTACTTTAACCAACGTTCTAGAAAGAGCATAGCATTTCTCCAAATGCAAGTAAACTCTTGTTGTAGATTATCATATCAGTAAAACCCTGTGTCTGATAAATCTAGGAAACTTTATTCACATAGTCATGTTTACTTTCCAATGTGATGACAACACAATAAACAGGATCAAGTATGTGAAAAGGGTTTAAGATGAATTTATAAATCAAATAGACAAGCAATTGATAAAGTGAACCAAAACATACACAAATGAATGAAAAATACTTCTGTTTCTTTATTGATGTTGAATAAAATAGATTACATTGAAATGGAGTTTTATTTAGGGCATAAAACCTAACAAAATCAACTACAGTTCACCCTTTATATAGGCTTTCAGGGACTAAAAAGATATAAAAATGAACATGTTAAATGCCTATTCGAATTAGGAAACCACCAAAGCTCAGGTGAGAGAAAAAGACGATTTTTGTGCAGTTTAGGGAGGCGGGCCGCGGCCCCAAGAAGGCTGGGCCGCAGCCCGTGTTGGATTTTCACCAGATGGCTTCGTTTCGATGGTAATTTTTCCACTGCGTCGACTGATAGTATTTTAGCCATAACTCTCTCGATATTGCTCGGAATCGGAATCTGGAACTTTCATGTTTTGACTTTTTTCCAAAATCTAATCAGAACATAGTCGAATTCAGGCTTGAAGTTTCAGCTTTATTTTCTTGCACAATTTTCTCTATTTTATATATCATCTTTTTGTGAGATTTTTTTTTATCTTTTTTCCATTTTATTCCTTTGATATTTCTAATCTTCTTCTATTTTATACTGCAAAAATAAAAGATAAAAAGTGTAAAAATGCTCCAAACATGATTTAAAACTCAATTAAAAATATACTAAACTTAATCTAAAATTAATACTAAAATAACCTAACACTGATCCAAATAATGTATTGGATTGGATCGGTTCCAACTATTGGATGCATTAACTGGTTTTCTATTGGATTGGATTGGATTCATTCAATCCATTTTAGCTACACCATTTAAGTTGATTCCATTAAAAAAAATAGTATAAAAGACATAATTTAAAACCTATAATCCAATATACAAATAAACATTAGTTTAGTCCAACTTAAATCTCATGATGTGTTATTCTTCTCATCTAAAGGTGATGGTCAAAACGTTCTTTCATGATGTGATTAGGTCTCTGTAGTTCAAAGGTCTAAAAATGCCTCCTAAAAGATCAGTCTGATTAGGTTGTGGTCGAGGTCGAGGTCGAGGTGGAGGTCAAGGCGAAGTCTGAGGTAGTGGCCTGTGATGGAGGTGTTGATGAACCATCGCCAGCACTACAAGAATGGAAGGAGTGTTTTGCTGAAATGGAAAAAACCATTCGTAAGCAGAATGAAGAACTTCATTAGCTGAGACGTCAACAGGCACCGCAAGTTCAAATAAGGCCACCAGAGCCAGAAAATAGGGACCCACCAACTGCATGTGGTGGTATATCCTGGTGCAGATGCTAGACTTAAGGTATTAGCAGAGAGATTTCAAAAATAACATCCACCTGAGTTCGAGGGAGGCATAGATCGAGTTGTAGCTGAAGAGTGGATGAGTCGCATAGAAAGTATTTTGAAGATGCTAAGTGTCGATGGAAATGATCGATTGAAGTTCGCATCGTACATTCTAAGAAAAGGTACCCATTTTGGTGGAAGGTGGTGCATGGAGCAGACAAAGGATGTGAATACTATTAATTGGGATGAGTTCAAAAAAGGGAGTGGATTCTTGACTCCGGATGCACTTATCACATATGGATTCATGATAAGCTTGTCTTTGCTAATTCTTTGATTGTTTAAAGTTTAGTTGATTTGATTCTGCACCATTAATCGTAATTTTCCCACATTAATTATTCAATATCAAGTACTTGCTGGTAGTTGATATTATTTTATTTTAGAATGAAATTGTGAGTTTATTAATTAAATTAATATAGGGAAATTATTTTATACATATTATTTTTTTAAAAATTTACGGTTTGGGTTGCTTTAGTGATTTCTATGTGGGTTGTTATGTGAATTTTATTTACAATTTAGGTTACTTTATTGGTTACTATATATGTAGGTTACTTTCTAATTGTCATGTGGATTTTTTTGTAAAAATATAATAAAACAGTTTTAAGGTGTAAAATTAGTGAGAGGGTTTCAACAAAACCAACTCGTTAGGGCTTGGAAGGTGAAATCAATATAATCGTTGATGACAGTATTGATGACGATCAATTAACCTATAACAGGCAATGACACAAGTCCCAAACAGAAACAAATGGCCGATGTGGATTTAGAAATAGATTTCATGAAAAAAAAAATGAAGTCTAGAAATATGTAAACGCACCTAATGATTATCATCTAATTCGATGTTATATCAAGTTTTTTTTTTTTTTCTAATTTGTTAAATATAAAGAATGTACGTAACGTGGCTTTGATGTTTTAATTAATAAAGTTTTATTTTAATGTTTAATTAAACTACTTACCCACATGGAATTAAAATGAAAATTCGAAATTGTGTTAAATAGAAAAATGGAAACTAGCATGTTCGAACCCTATAAGTCTTCTTATAATGGTCTTTTTTATCTATATCATATATTAAGAGGATGACTTTCAAATTTCTTTTGTCAAACAATTAATTCATTAAAGCACGCAGCACAATACATGGAAATTATCATGTTCTAACTTTATTTATTAATTTTTTTATGAAACAATAATTAGTTTTAAAAAATTGGTAACAAGTATGAACACAAGTTATAATTAAGAAGTCTAATATTATCATATGTAATGAATTGCTTTGAAAATAGAAAAAAAAATAAGATTGCGTCAATTTGAAAGGAATGAAAACACAAACAAAAATTTATGTATACTCAGGATTCAAGTTGATCAACTAATGATCATTATTGTAATAGAAATTTTTTAAAAAATATCATAAAATACCCTAAAATTTTATGCCTAAACTAATACATTTCAAAATTTAAAAAATATGACCACTTTATAATAAACCCAAAAATACCCTTATCATTTTTAAACCTCAACTCTTTCTCTCTTCCTCTATCTCTCTCGTTTCTCTCTCAACATCTCACCCACACCAAAACTGAACCTACCCCTCACCGCCTACACAGACAACCACCGTGAGACCCGACTACCTCTGAGATGTTGAAGGTAAGCATTTGGCCCTTTTTTTTTATTTTTTGTCATTGTTTTTTTTTTTGGTGATTTATGATGGGCAATGTTGTCAAAGGAATAAATTGAATGATTAATGTTTGTTATCTGTGAGTAAATGTTAGATTTAGGGTCGAAAATGGCCAGATCTGAGTTTTGGGCAAAAAATTGGTTTTTTGTCAGGCCCGATGGTTGTCCGATGCCTTCTTGTTGTTAAAATGAGTAAAGGTTGAAGACGAAGGTCCGATGGTGGTCCGATGGTAGTCCGATGATATGGTCCGATGGGGTTTGACGATAGTCCGATGGTCACCTGATGTTACTTTTTTTATGTGCAAAAACATAAAAAAAAAATTTGGTAGCAGATATGGTCCAATGGTCACCTGATGCTACTTTTTTTTATGTACAAAAACATAAAAAAAATGGTAGTAGATATTGTCCGATGGGTCCGATGTGGGGCCCGATTGGTTCGATTGTGTTCGATGGGGGGTCCAATTTTGTAATGGGGGTGATGTAAATGGGGGGTATTTTAGGGATATCATAAAAGTTGTCATATCCTACAAATATTAGTTATTATGTGTTTAGGAAATTTTTTTTAACTAAATGTAAGCATAAAAAATCAAATTTCTCTTGTGATATAAATAACTCTTTCATGGTAAACGATACGTTAATAAACGATGTTTATTACATATCGGCCCAATCATGCATAATCAAATTATGCACAACACGTTTACTACATGTCTATCTATATATGTGATACGAATCAAAAGCACACACACTAGAAGTATAGTGTATAAATCGTACTTAGCAGTTCCATATCAAAGAGAAATAGGGAGGGAGAGAGAGATAAATCGGATTATCTGGGATAGATCACAAAGTGGTAATTTTTAAATTTTTATTGTACTAGATCAAACAAAAGTACTATTCCACAAAAAATTATATATGACTTTAATGTTTATTTTTTTTCAGACAAGTTTGAGTTCCCAATTGACAATCCTATGTTCGTGGACTACAGTCTTAAATCAAAGTCAAAAAGGCTATGTGACAGGATATCAAATACGAAAAAGGCCTAGAAGGAGAATATTGAGAAATATGGAGAGGAAGAAGCGACTAGGAGATCACGTACCGATGTGGTCACAGCGAAGGTGTGAGCAGAGGTTATTGCATACCAAAAAGACAAAAAACAACAGGTAGTTAAAAATAGTATTGTAAAATTGAATCTCCATTAACTTATATTTTTTGCTTATTTTGCTAACAATAAATTTTCTTTAAATTACAGGCAAGAGCCAAACAAAATACAAAAAATTGAGCCCAAATCAAGATTCAAGGTTGATGGGAGTCAAAGACCATAGTCAGCCACATGTCAGCGGTGTATGATGTTATAATTATTATTGCCTAAAAATTAATATTTTTTTTGAAAATTATATATTTCTATTTTTTTATCTGTGAAAATAGCCTTATTCCAAGACGGGTGAACTTTCCAGTGCTGTGGACACTTTTCAAAAGTTCCACTACAAGAACAATAAATGGCGCGATGAACACACATAACAACTGCATATAAGTAATTTTATATATTTAAGAAACTTCTTATGTATTTAATTTCAATTCATCTCTAATAGTTTGTTCAAATTTTTTGTAGGCCAAAATGGTTGAGATTCGTGAAACTCAACCACCGCCGACCAATGTCCCCCTGCAGTACAATATGACCCCACTCATGCATGTTATGACACAGGTCCTCAGTGAGCAGTCACGGGCCACTTGAGGGGACTGAGCTCCAGTTACTGAGATTTAGGGCGGGGGCCAAGAGGGCAACTCCTAGAACAGGTCCCTCCGACCAACCTATTGTCACCCAGGAGGAATATGAGGCCCTGAAGTGAAGCGTGGAAGAACAAGAAGCATGGAACGAGTGGCAGCAACAAATAATTTAGACCCAGCATCAATTCTTGAACACCTTTCAAGAGTAGTTTAGGCATCTGGTCGGCGTCGTTCCCGTCTTCAATTTGCCCCTAATGGCTTTGATTCAACCATTTCAGCCTCCTGGTATTAGGTCTTCTTCACAGGCTACCTCTCCCACTCAGGACGACGATGACGATAACAATGTTGTTAACTTGTAGTTTTATTTTTAGTTTAAAATTTTCAGTGTAAATATTACTAATTTTAATAAACTATCAATACTTTATTTAGTTTTAGACAGTTTATTTATTTTTGTAATTATAATATAAATTTTAATTTTATAATATAATTCAAATTATATTTATATATTATTTAAAAAAATTGGTTTTCATTTTAATTTAGTTTTAATTTAATTTTAATTTTATTATATATTTAAAAATATTAAGAAAAACCTTTTGTTGTCGAAATTTACATCGCCGGCAAAACAAAATAAATTGTTTGCAACGTTTTGCAAGCAACAGGAAAGCTTTCACGAAAAAAATGGTGGGAAAATTTTGTCGGTGATTGATTTGCTGACAGAACTTCATGAGACACTCTCATCCGACAACTTAATGCCGGTGCTGGAACTTATGCTGGCCAAGAAAGTCGCCGGCATAAAATATTTTGCCAGAAAAATTATGTGCTTTGCCGACAAACGACTTATGTTGACCAAGTATCCCCGACCCTTTATGTAGACCAAGTTATTGCTTCTTGTCTACATTTCAATTATAGGATCTCGACCCTTTATGTTTTTTTTTTTGGGTTTGGAAATAGGTTGCTCCAATTCTCTAGAGATTTTTTTGTTTCTGAGCGACCATTTACTCGACAGTCACTATAAAAAAAAATTTACTTTTATAGTCACAACAAAATTTGTGATTAAAAATAAAAAAGTTGTGACTAATTATAAATCATCATTCATATTGTGACTAAAATGTCTGTGGATAAATGTGTTAGTCACAAAAAATTATAATTTGTTTTGACTAAATTAATGTGTTTTTGACTAAAGCTAAATTAGTGACAACTTGTATCTAAATACGATGTTTTAGTTATAAATAACTTTTTGCGCTATGACTAAAATGTAAAAAATTTATGTTATCAAAAAAAAATTGTTATTAGCTGTTTTTTGTATTGAGATACTAATTGATACAGATTTCTTGGGAGCCAAAGTGGCTTCAACACCTACACAGTAACGGTGTTGATACATGTGTAGAAAAATTTATAAAAGGAATTAATGGAGTATAATAATAATGTAGCTTTAATTTATTACTTAAGCAATATGATGTAATATTTGTATACAATTCATGTTTGTATGCATATAGTTGACAAAATTAAAGACACAATTTTATTATGAATGAAGCAATAATTAATTACAGTTGGCTGGATTCGATTAGTTTGCATCAAATTAAGGAATCTTTTTTTTGTTTTTCGATGTGCTATAAATATATGAACCAGAGAAATGTTTTCAGCAAAAAAAAAAAACAAAGCAATAATCTTACAAAATAAAAGGAAAAAAAAGTGCGATTAGAAATAATAATTATGCCGACGGGGCCAGTGAAACTTTTTCAAGGGTATTCAAGCGCGACGGGCAGCGGTCAGTCGAGTGCAGTTGTGGGAGAAAGCAGGACTGACGGAGTCCAATGCCATGTTACTTACACCATTTGCGATGGCGAGAAGTCAGTGATGAATTTGATAGACCTGAATCAGTCCGTGAATTTCGATACCCTTATACGTTTGGCATCAGTTAATGAGAAGTTAAATTTCGTAAAGAGTCTGAATATCAAGGAAAAGGACTTGTTGATTGTTGTGCATGCTCGAAAAGTGGAAGGGAAGGAAGTTCAGACCATGGCTAGATTGGCATCTGATATTTCTGTTCCGATCGCCAATAATCTGAAAGATTTCTTTCTGCATTATGGCGACTCATATGTTTCGTCGATCACGCGTGGGGGAGAATATATTGGAGTCTACTCATTTCACTCCGAAACCAAAAATGAAAGTATGAAGTTGGAGTTGGAGCTCAAGGCCAATGGAGTATTCAAGTTTGGCTCCCTCGATGCCGATTTTAAAAGTAAACTCGAAAAAACCCTTGACAGTGTTGAGTCACAGGTTTCATTCAAGCAAATGATGTTGGGGTTGGACGATGTACCCTTGCCCAAAAGAGAAGACATGGTTGAGTTTGCCCGCACCTTTTCCAGCCAAAAACTCAATGCCCCCAAAGTTCTTGCATTCGAAACCATGGGATACGAACACGTCGTTGGGAGCGAGTTTTCGTGCATCGCATTAAATCGGGATATGTTAGTGGAAGTGGCAGAAAAATTGGACAAGGTATCGAAACTCATCCAACGAATCAACGAAATACAATCCATCTATGAATTTTACGGCGGATACGAAGACTCTCAAGTAAG
Organism: Cannabis sativa; assembly: GCF_029168945.1. NCBI lineage: Eukaryota > Viridiplantae > Streptophyta > Magnoliopsida > Rosales > Cannabaceae > Cannabis > Cannabis sativa. The sequence continues at coordinate 330,190 of NC_083602.1, forward strand.
CAATGTCCTCGTCCAAGCAAAAAAGGATTTGGTGTCACTGAAAACAATTTTTTCAGATTTTAAAAAAGATCCAATCACGCCTCTGATCACCATACCGGAGCTGCCATCCCTTTCCAACGGTATGCCGCAAATCAAATACAAAACTTATTACTCAGAGGAGTATGGCAGATGTTATAGTGATGGCTACTCATTTAACTTGTTCACAACGGTGGATGAGTACATCAAGAATAAAACGAGGATTACCGGGATTCAGATGCGAGCCATTGATTCTTACATCTACTGTATCACCGTCGATTTCGAATCCACCACTGGCAGGCGCACGGAGAAGTATGGCAATGAGGAAGGAGGTTTGAGTAAAAAGCTGGTGTTGGAAGATGGTGATTTTATCAAGAAAATTTATGCTAGATTCGACAATGAAATTCATCCCCTAGGCATATTTCTCGATGAAAATAGATCCATTATCGCTGGTCTTGGGCCTCGTGGCAATAATGAAACAGAACACACGTTTAACGTCCCCGATGGTAGTTTCATTCTGGGATTTACGGGCTACAATACCCGTATAATAAGTCAGATCCAGATCATCTATGCGGCGTTCCAGCCGGCCAAATGGTCCCAACTTATTTGAAAACCAAACACATGCACTTGAATTAATAAAACCTGCCATTGTCTCCTCATGATCAGTACCTGATTTGGACACACAATCAAGTGTTAGTTTTTCTTTCCCATTTAATTATATATGTTTGAGTATGATCGATGAGAATAAGTACGATGCATTCATGGTCGTATTCTTATGCATGCATTTAAATAATTACGTACGTGAGTGAATAGCTGTATAATATGCATGTATATTTATGTATTCATGCATGTTTTAATAATATAATTGATATGGTGTGATGATTGTTATTTCTTGTTAATTTTGGTACGTAGAATATATATATATATATATTCATTACTAAATAATTGTATATTTCTCATCAACCTCTTTCATTGCCTCCTTGGATAAAGTACCAATATTGTCTAATTATAATAAGGATAATTAAAGTAGGAAAAATAAACTACTTGCAAAAGTAGACCATTGTTATTAGGCATCTTATGGTATATCCAACACTATATATTGATGCAGCACGTTATATATAATTGATTAACAGTTTTCTATATCATTAAATAAAAATACATGAGATTCGAGATTTGTACCAATAACAATACCACACCTCTTGTGATGATGCTTGGCACCATAAGGGCATGTACCACTTTCAATATTCTTTGAAAGTATTGAATACAATGAGAAGAATTTTAGAGAGAATATTTAAATGGAAGAAGTTATATATTATATTATATCTCAACTTGTGTGATTTTTGACTTGGTGCAAAATGATGGGATTACATCTCTATTTATAGGACTCTATGGACTAATTTAGAAATATTATTAAATGGCTAGCTTCTACATTGTTCTACATAATTTCCTCTACCTAACACAATTGAAAAATAATTCTATAGCTACAAAGTTTAAGAGTACTTAAACAAACAAGAAGACTCTAAACACTTTAGTAAATATATATAAGAATAGCCTAGAAACTTAGTAGCAACAAAAAAATTCTAGAAATTAACTATATTAAATTAAGTTTAATATTTCAACACCCCCTTAAACTTGATTTGTTACTCCATATATACTTCATAATTTGATGAATATTTCTCTCTTGAGTGGCTTCGTAAAATATTTGTTGCTTGATCTTGAGATTTGACATATTCCACTCTTACTTTTTTTCTTCCAATGCATTCTCTTATGTAATTAGCGGGTGTCGATGTGTTTGCAGTCTTTCGTGAAAGACTAGATTCTTTGCTAGTGCAATTCGTGATTTGCTATCAGCACGAATCTCAATTGGTTCCTCTTGTGGCACGTTCAAATCCTTCAGTAACTTTTATTATATTATATTCATATAGACTTATGAGTCAGGATCCCGAGTTTCAAAAAACAGTTGAAATTACATTTACTAATACAAAATCTCATAGTAGTTAATTTTTTTTTACAAACAACATGCAACTATAAAATACAACTCAAAATGTTGAAAGACCGAAACCCTCCAAGTTGCACTACCGCGATATGTACAATCACTGCCAAGCTCCAACTCACTGCTCTTCCAGCTTAGCTTTTTCCTTACCTACACAAGGCAACAAACTGATGAGTCGACAGACTCAGTAAGATATTGTTAGGTTATTTTTAGTATTAATTTTAGATTAAGTTTAGTATATTTTTAATTGAGTTTTAATCGTGTTTGGAGCATTTTTACGCTTGTTATCTTTTATTTTTGCAGATTTAAAATAGAAGAAGATTAGAAAAATATCAGAGAAAAAGATGGGAAAAAGATTAAAATATCATGATATTTAAAATAGAGAAAACTGTGCAAGAAAATAAAACTGAAACTTCAAGCCTGAATTCGACTGTCTTCTGATTGGATTTTGGAAAAAGTCAAAACATAAAAGTTCTAGATCTCTCTTTTATCTTTCCGGAACATCTTGAATCGTCCAATTTCGAGCAATATTAAGAGAGTAATGGCCAAAATACTATCAGTCGACGCAGCAGAAAAATCACTTCCAACACGGGCCGCGGCATGGCTTTAGCATGCCGCAGCCCGCCTCCCTAAACAGCACAAAAATCGTATTTTTATCTCACGTGGGTGTTGGGGGTTTTCTAGTTCGAATAGGCATTTAACATGTGCGTTTTTCCATCTTTTTAGGCCCTGAATGCCTATATAAAGAGCAGAAGAGAGTTGATTTCATCAAGCAATTTCAGAGAAAAAAAAATGATAGTTCAGATACAGAGTAGAGAGATCAACTGCAATACTGGAGACATACTGCTCAGAGTTTTCAGCATTCCTCTTTTCTTATCTTCTCTATTTTTCATCTCTTTTCTATTAGTTAATATGTGTATTTGTGTTTCAATAAACATGAGTAACTAAACACTTTAATTATTAGGGTTAGATGGATATTGTTTGATATTGTTTATGGTGTTAATATGATTAATTTTCCCCCTAATTTCTATGTATTCTATTTTATTAGTGCTTAATTACTTTTAATTGTCTGGCCACCAATTAACTGTCTATGATTTTGATGCGACATCTGAGAAGTGAGTGTCAAATATGCTATAGTAGAATAGAACTGAATTTTGATATAGGACGAGAGTACCTATATGGTTTAGATAGCTTATAGGGTTTCTGTGTTTAATGCCTGTTGCATGTTAAATTTATCACGAGAGTAGAAAGTTTGCATGTAATTGAGGTTTATATATCTGAGAAGATTATAAATTACCTTAGTAAACCTGCTATTGCATAGGAATTAATATTAGGAAAATAATCATATTAGACCATATTCAATAAAAACAGTTTTGGAGAAGCTTTAGCAATGTTGTCGCGGCTGACTCTAATGACTCCAACGACAAGTACACGATGTTCCATCCCATCAAAGTAGCAGACAATGTTGTGGTTTTGCGCAATTTGGGATTTAACAAGTTGGTGTCGGTGAACAATCCTGATACTGACACAGCAGCAGTTAGATCCATGTATGAGTCTGACATTATCGATAAAACCAAGCTCATGGTGGTTGAGCGCGTCACATCAAGGAAAATCTACAACATTAATTTTCGAAAAGAGGAGGGTAGGGTTTATAACCTCAGCGTTATGGAGATGAGTCATGCAGTGGCCGATAACCCTGACGATGTACATAACACTATGGGATTGACACTTGAATTCAATAAAACAAGATCAATTTCTCTTCGCAACAGCGTTTCACTACTATCTGACGTTAAAACAACCATTGAAATCAATGCAATTCCATTGATAGTCAATAAAGAAAATATTAAATTGTCAGCTAATCAGGTTACTGCAGTAGGACAATGGGGAAAAACCAAAACTATCGAAACTTTAACCAAGACTAACTACACTGTTAGAGTGCCTCCTAAGACTAGAACAAGGGTTACTCTTGTTGTGACGCAAGGAACGTGCGAGGTTCCATTCTCATATGCTCAAAAAGATAATTTCTACGATGCCACTTCCAAAATCTTGGAGATGGAAGATGGGATGTACACTGGGGTCAATATTTTCGACATCGATATTAAAACCAGCCATGAAATACTATCCTAATAATAATATATATAACAACTACGAATGTTTCTAGCTAGCTAGACGGTTCATGTGTCGATTTGTTGTACGTTTTCACTCTATGTTTCTTTAATGGATCCTTTTTTATGCTTCTTTAATATTATTATATTGTTTATTTTTATTATTTAAGAAATTTTTGAGTTTAGTAGCTTGCTTTTCATCAAAATATTCTTGAAGATCCCTATTTCAAGAAAATTAATCCCATCCATAGTTAAATTTGGGTTTTAGTAGCAAATTTATTGTCTTATTTCTTTTAAGCAAAATAAACAAGAGATCTCTAATCGAAGAGCAAGAAATATAATCCCAACATATTGTTTAAATAAAAAATAAAAACAGATCTCACTTGATAACGTTATGATCGAAGAAATATATATATATATGGAATATATATATGGATAATATATATTATAAATTCTAAGTGAGATACATAGATAAATATATATGGATCGTTTCTTAACGGAAACGTCACCATCAATGGAATAAAATATATTATTTTATTGCTGTTGTGGCACGGTCACCAGCTTGACATAGCAAGTTTTTAATAACTTTGAAAAGTCAAATTGGTGAGTTGGCATAATATAAGATTCTAGCATTTAATTCGAAATTCTTCTTTTTTTTTTTTTTTTTTGGCCATAAGGAATGGTGATTCTTCAATAAAATACAAGCTCTATTACCAATGTAAAATTTAAATTTGTTAATATTTTTATTACATGCTCATACATTAATACCATTAATTATAATTTAATTATATTAAAATAAAAAATACTCTTCTTGCTCACATTTTCTCATAATGGGGCAGCTCTCCTCCTTCTCCTCTTCTTCCCTTAGGAAACCTAATCTACAGTTGACCTCAACTTTCGCCGCCTCTTTCCGATACGCTGCCCTTTTTGTATTCGCAGTACCCCCAAATCCAATCTCTCGCTTGGGTTTACGATCAACCAAACACATCTATGGCTTTGCACTCCTGTGTAGGCTTTTCCAAGATCCTCGTCATAGCCGAAACATGTATTATTATTTTCATATCATATCTCACACTGGCTTCTTCATTCAAAAAGACCTTCTTCATTCTTTTTTTTTTTTTTTTTTTGAAAAGAACCTCAGTTCAAACTTCATTAACAACTGAGAAAATGGGATCCACAGGGGGAAATCCCTCCCCTTTACAGCAAGGAACATCGCTCTCAGATAAGCGAGCACTCTTAGCAAGATTATCAACAAAAGCTAAGTAAGTGCGGTTAGTATGTTGCAATGTTACATCAGAAAGACTTCGTTTCATCTTTAAAGCAGAAGAGAACCACGAAATACAATGCCAGTTGGGATGTCTCTCCTTCTTGAAGGCGTCCAAAACTACTGCAGAGTCTGAAATGATAACCAAGTCATCCCAATTGTTGTTCGTGGCCCACTGCAGAGCAATGAACCAAGCAAAAACCTCAGCTACCACCGCATTCTCCCCAACAGCAGACTTTGCCTCATAAAACCAGTCATTTGTGTCACGATTCCACGCGAGGAAACCAGCACCAATCTTACCTTTAGAGAACGATCCGTCCACCATAATCAGCTTCCTTTTTTGGGAACTGGTAAAGTCCACTTCAGTATATATCCTTTCCTTTTGAAGAACCACTTCTCCATTCTCTTCATACTGGCTGAATTCACCATATTTCTTCCAAACTATCCTTAATGAATCATTGACGTTGAGATTCGGATCTTTGCCATGCCGGCATTCATTTCGAAAAAACCATAAGGTATCAATGATCACAGCCAGACAAAGGAGGAAACGATACCTTGGTTCAGGTTCTAGGCCAGAGCACAACTCTATAACGAAGGACTTGAGAGAATCTGTTGACACCATGGAGGATCGGATGGGGACAGGGGACCCAAACCATAAGGCTACAGCAAAGGGGCATTGGACAAAGATATGCAGAGGAGATTCCATCTCCTTTGAACAAAAGCAACACAATTGCATTGCTCCGATTTTGTCTCCCGTGGGCAGAGCACCTGCTATTGCGCGCCAAAGTATCATCCTCATCCGGGGATGAAGGTTCTCCTTCCAAATCCACTTCCACAGAGGCTCTATGCTCCCAAACCGACTTTTTTGACCCATTACATAAGCCTCTTTTACAGAAAAGACTCCTCTATTTGCTTCCTTCCAAATTAACAGGTCATTACCCAACTCCTGAGCAATCTGAATGTGACTAATCCGCTTACCCAAGTCCTCACCAAATAAGAAGCAAAGGTAGTTTGTGTTCCATTTCTTTTCTCTTCGATACATCAAGTCCGCAACCGAAAGGAGACTAGGAGCTTTGCATCGGATAGACTCCATGAGTTCTCTAAAATCTTCATAGCTTAGCCAAGGGATCCACGGTTGACACCATAGATTAATTGACTCCCCTGTGGCTATCACCATGCAAGACCCTTGAAGAATGACTTGTCTTGCATCAAGGATACCTCTCCAAATAAAAGAATCTCCACTCTTCTTCTGAACAGACCAGAAGGATTCCCGTGGAAAATATCTCGCTTGAAGAGCCACAGCCCACAGTCTTCGATCACCAGAAGCCAATAACCAAGCCAATTTTGACAGTAAGGCATTGTTAACGTCTTCCATCCGTCTGAAACCCAAACCACCCGACCATTTGGGCCGACATAGAGAATCCCAAGAAATGGTTGCAAGGAAGCGTTGTTTTTCAAGGCTCCCATTCCACCAAAATTTCCGAGTTAAGGCATCTAACTCCCTGCAGGATGAGAGAGGTAATTGAAAGGTGGACATCGAATACGAGGGAATGGCCGAGGCTATGGAAGAAACCGCCACCATCCTCCCCGCATAAGAAAGGGTACGCATCTTCCACCCCTCCAATCGCTGTTTTAGCTTGCTTCGGATGAAATCAAAATCCTTCTTCCTTCGACGCGAGAACACAAAGGGGTTTCCCAAGTATTTTTCCTCATCATTGATAGTACTAATCCCCAGCTGCGCTTCGATGTTCTCTTTCATTGACTTTACACAGTTAGAAGAGAAAAGGATGCCCGATTTTTGCTTGCTACACACTTGTCCCGACCATCCCTCAAACTTTTTTAAACAGTCTCCAATGATGCTTGCTTCCATGGTATTGGCCCTAGAAAAGAGCAAGGTGTCATCCGCAAACATTAAATGAGTCACCGCCGGGGCTTCCCTTGAGATCTTAATTCCATGAATGTCACCCCTGTCTTGGGATCGATCAAGCATCCTTGAGAGCACATCATTACATAGAACAAACAAATAGGGAGATATGGGGTCCCCTTGCCTCAATCCTCTCCCAGGATAGATCTTCTTTTGAGGTTTACCATTGAGCAAAACTGAATAAGAGACAGTACTTACACATTGCATAATCAACTTCACAACTACATCATTGAAACCATGGTTTTCCAACACTCTCTGCAAAAAGGGCCATTCTATTCGATCGTAGGCTTTGTGCATATCGATCTTTATAGCCATAAGACCACCTCTCCCTTTCTTTTTCTTGATCGTATGCACTATCTCCTGAGTTAAGATTGAGGCCTCGGCTATCCAACGCCCCGGAATGAAGGCAGATTGGTAAGGGGACACTAAACGGTCGATTACCATCTTCAGCCGCTGAGAAATGATACGACTTATAATTTTGTACACAAAATTACAAAGGGCAATTGGTCTAAATCGGTCCACCGTCTTTGGATTTTCACCCTTGGGGATTAGGCAAAGAAAAGTGTGATTCACATTACAACTCAAAACACCCGTTCTAAAGAACTCTTGCACAAATGTGATCACATCAGTCTTAACAATCTCCCAGCAGCGACGGAAAAAGCATCCCGAGAAACCATCCGGTCCCGGAGCCTTTAAAGGGTGCATATGGATAACACTTGTAGCTTTATCTCCTCCTCAGAAGGGATCTCCAAAAGCATCTCATTTTCCTGGGCTGATATAGACGGAGTGATCAAACCTTCAAGATCACAAGGGACATTGACTCCGCCTGCAGTATAGAGCTTCTTAAAAAACCCATTCAGGATATCTCTTTTAGCTGCCTCATTCTCTTTCGGCCTACCATTGTCATCCAACAACACCAAAATCTGATTTCTTCTTTTTCTCACCACCGTGGCAGCATGAAAGAAGGATGTATTTCGGTCACCTTTGGCCAGCCAAAGCTCCCTAGAGCGTTGTTTCCAGATGCTTTCCCGACGACGTAATATCTCCAAAATCTCATTCTCTATTCTCCTTTCCTCCTCAACGGCATGATCGTCGACTTCCTTTGACTGAACTGCCTGGAGATTATTCTCCAAAAGTTTCATTTTGATATCACACTCCCCGAAAACCTCTTTTTTCCATCTCTGTAACTCCCCTCTTGTGCATTGCAATTTGGATAACAATGAACGATTACAAGACCGAGAGTCGGCCCCCTTCCAAGCAGCGTTAATGATCTCAAAGCTTGATTTTTCATTGAACCAAGCTTCGTAAAATCTGAAGGGATAAAAGCCTTTGGAACGCATAGGCGCCGTGTCCACCAGCATAGGGCCATGATCAGAGGCCACCATAGGAAGATTCCGAACTCTACCCATAGGATAATGAGAAAGCCAATCAGGATTAGAAAGAACTCTGTCTAGTCTCTCCTTTACCATTCCCCCCGCTTCCCTTTTGTTTCGCCAAGTGAACTTACATCCAGAGAACCCAATGTCCACTCCACCCACATTAAACAAAAAGTCATTCATCACTCGACCATCCCGAGGGGCAAAGGTCCTTCCCCCAGATTTATCCTCCTTCTTGTGAATTAAATTAAGGTCTCCCATTATAGCCCAAGCCTTATTGTCATCATTTACATATCTAGCCACATCTTCCCAAAAGTCACTCTTGCGATCCTCATACGGTGGACCATAGATAGCATACAAATTCCACTCAACATTTATAGTCTCATCAAACACCCAACATTCGAAACCCGTTGGCCAAACATTCACCGTCCTGATGCCCGCAGAAGAGTTCCACAACAAACAGAATCCCCCTGCTAGGCCCTCCGAAGCAATGAATTTGCCAAATTGAAATTTTAGCTCTCTACCAATCTTTGCCATAACATCACAATCCACTTTAGTCTCCATAAGAAAAACACAATCCACCTTGAACTTTCCCACCCAAGCCCGAAGGGCTTGTTGCACCGCGGGTCTCCCCAGACCCCGGCAGTTCCACGAAAGAGACCTCATGGGGAGTGGGGGGGCTTGGTAAGGGCCGCCTCCTCGCCCACTTGAAAATTTTTGTCGAGTTTAATTTCAATGACCATATTCCCCAAGGAAGTAGCAACATTAGCATCATCAAAAACAAAGGGAGAGGAAGATTTACCCGGATTCGCTCCTTTACTCTTCTTTTTCTGCCTTTGACTACTTGATTTCTTCTTTGAATTGGTTTTCTTCCCCCGTTCCAAAGGAGTAGGACTATCACAGCTGCCCACTGCAAAAACAGGTTTATCGACATTACCATCTTCCATCCATGTGATGCCAACTTCCTTCTCCTTCTCGCCATCGCCAATGACCACCGGAGTTACACTTCCGCCCGCCTTCCTTTTCTTGCCACCCGTATCTTCAACTCCTTGGTCTGAGTGGAACCATTTAATCGGAGTCAAAGCCTTGATTCCAGAGGAGGTTGGAATCGATGGGCTTTGTAAAATTATGGGCTCAGGATGGTGGTGGGGGGTGCGAGATTTGCACAATTCATGTTGGGGTATATCTATCATTTGGGCTGCAGTTGGGCCCACGTTGGGCATAAGGCTCATTATGATATTTGCATCATCTGGATTTTTACCCAAATTTAACATTGGGTGAGATGGGCCAGAAGAAGGGGCCCTTCGTAGGGCTTTGTTACAAGGATTGATACCATGGTTCATCACAGCTGTCTCATTCACAACCATATGGGTCCCCCCAACACTCTCCTGACAATTCAAGGTAGTGGCCGCCACACCACTTGTACTGCTCGTACCATTCGTATTCTCCAACGGTTGCATGGCCACGTCAGCAGTACGATTACCCTGAATATTCTGCCCCCGAGGAGGATTCACCGCCTCCACTCCACTAGAATGAGTTCTTTTTTCCAGCACCGCCGGTTTGGGGCCGAAATTGTCATGAAGGGCAGGGCGTCGAGTATCGAAGCAATCCCTAATTGGGACTGAGGCCTTCAACCATGGACCATATAGAGGGACAGCTTTCCCCACGGGAGGATAGGCAAAAGCTCTTGGCCGAGAGCAATTCCGTTCGTTGTGATCGAGAAACCCACAGTTGAAGCAAATGACCGGAACCTTACAATACTTGAACTGAATCCATTCCCGGCGATTCCGATTTATGCTGAGATAAAACCCCGCTGGTATTTGGGTGTCCGTCCGAATATCCACCCTTAGCTTTAGGAAGCCCCTCCGAGAGATAACTCTGTTATCCGCACCATCATGCTCAATGAACTCGCCCACCTTGGCCCCTATGACAGCAGAGTTTTGAGCCACAAGGTAGGGAGTTGGTAATCCATGAATCTGAACCCATACCGATGCTTTGCACATATTCACATTCTGCCAACTTCCATCCTCCGGCCAATCTCTAATATTGAGAAGTTGATTAGAGATTAACCATGGTCTTCTTTTTAGAATCTCCTTCTTGTCATCTTCATTGTCGAAAAAGAAGCCCCAGAGGCCTTTCTCAAGGGTCTTTATCTTCCATGCTCCTTTTAAGAAACCCCATATCTCAGTGAGGATCTGTTTGATTCTGTTTTTGGACATAGTCCGATTCCCCAGCAGTTTCACCACAAGCCCTGTCTTCACTATCTCAGCATTTATCTCAAAATCTGCTTCCAGTTCCAGTGTTGCTACCACATCTTCATTCAAACAAGTAAAAACTTTGAAATAGTTTCGATTCCAGTTTCAGTATTTTGTTTTCATGTGATTAATAAAATAAAAACGTTATCTTCTTTCTTTCCATTTTCTTTTTTTTTTTTTCAAATACCATCTCTTCTTTTTTATTACAGCAATTTATTTTTTAAAATAAAAAAAAAATTACTTAAAAAAAAAAAGAAGCAAGTTATAGCCAAACCCAATCATTCTCCTAATTAATACTTTTGTTGTAAATTAAGCTAATTACTTAGCAAATTAATTCCGATACATTTTATCAAAATATAATTCTTTGATTAATATATACTTTGATTTGGTCATGTCATGTGTGTCTAGCTATAATAATTTTTAAGTTGGCCTTAAGTTTTTGTTTGACAAAGCTGCCCCTATTACACCATGCGTATGCGTGTGCATCACATTTATTTTTATTTTTTTAATATAAATAAATGAAAAAAAAAAAATAGTAGAACAAAAAGAAAATTTGTGTAATGGTTTAATGGAGGAAAGAAAAGCAACAATAATAGAGAAGAGTTTCATCGTTTGCTTAATTCCATTGATTGATGATTGTTAAATGACAATGTTTTCTTTCATTGTATTTGGAGAACATGCATAGTTGTATCAATCTTAACACAATTCAATGTTTTCAATAATTAAGAACTCTGGGTATGTAACCACTCCAATGTTGTTAAATTATTGAAGCCTATGTATTTGTTAATCCACTTTCTTTTTATTGTTGGGGTGGATTTGATTCGTTTCCAATTTTTTACTTCTTCAAAATATGGTAATTTTGATCAAAGATTTTTTTTTTTTTTTTAAAAAAAATCTTTTTATAATCCTCATTTTAGTAGCACCAATCAATGTTTGCTTGGTTTTGGTGTTTTACTCTATTATTTTCTGTTAAAATTTATGCTATGAAATGTGTTTTTTTAAGTATTAATGCAATTCATCATTTGGTAAGTAGTGTGAGTCATCTCAAGAATCTGAAACACAGTGTGAAAAAATGGTTGGATTGCATCGATAATTATTAAAGATCGATCCCTATCATAGGAATAAGAATATTATCTACCATAGAAAATTAAAACTCAATTAGTAGAGAAGCTAGAATACCATTAATAGTTTGTGATAACAAGAATATGACATGTTTATGTACAGTGAAATGGAGTAACATCATCACTGAAAAATAGTAACTATACACATTACTTTACAATATTTTCGTACCTGTACTCGCTATTGTCCATGGTAATTTTGCTCTCATCTTTGCAAGATAATGTCATCGCTACTATCATCGCATTACCAACTTCAAATTTTCACATAAATAAATAAAACTTAGTTAGATAAAATAGAGAAATATATAATCATTAAGGCCATTTCTCTTGAAATCAGCCAAGCAATCATAAACCCTCAAAAGGTTAAGAAGATTACACACAATATTAGTAGCAACACTCACAAAGGCATAACAGAGAAATAAGGCTTGAAACAAAGTAAAACTAGGATAAAACTAAAAGCTTTTTTCCTATCTTTTTAGGAGCCAAGCATCACAATATTGCTAGGTACTTCTTCTGTGCATTAAAGCACTAATAATAAACAATTCATATTTCATGTGCTTGTACGTACCTGGTAAATCCAAGTTGTTGAACCCTTTTTTTGAAATTTGTTCAAATATGAAAAACACTTAATGCATTGATAATAAACTATATTGAAGTAGAGTATCCTATATGACATTGAGCACACAAATCATAAACCCACCAATAAGAGTTTATACTCTGCTATATCTCGCTTGGTTTATATTAACTCAAGCACAAAACTAATTCAATCAAAAAAATAAAAATCTAATTCAAAACCTGTAGCCAAAATTTTTTTTATAGGAACAAAAATCAAAATGTTAGAACATCTAGGCCAAGAAACCCAATTCACAAATGGAAATATTGCTCATAAACTAACTCAAACCATAACACTATTCAATAAGCAAATTTGTAAGTAAAGAAATAACCAAACATGTTCTCGGTATACCCACCTATACCGAGAACATGTACTCGGTACATGAACTAAACCCAAAACATAAGCGCGAACATTCCCTCTAGTGCGAAAATATATAGCTTTACCGAGGATATGTCATCAGTATACATGTTCTCAGTGTAGACTAAGATTTTTGTAGTTTGAAAACTACTTTTTCTCTCAACGTGTCTAATAGAAAAGTAAAGCATGCATAACGGTCTTGGCTTTGTCCGTATGAAATTTCACTATTTTAAGAGAACACTACTAAGTGTAAGAATTAGAAAAAACTTATTAAAATTTACCTTGAACAAAAGAATATTTTTAATTTTGAATTAGGGGCCATTTTAACTAAATTTAACGCTAAAGCAATCTTCATATTCATGTCTTAGTGTAGTATAAATTTATTGTGACTAGTATGGAAAAATATTTCGTGAAGGGTGTGAGTCACATGCCACAAAGGGGTACCATAATAAAAAATGCGAGATTTTTCACTATTTCAATTAAAATGATAGTTAGAGCTTGAAAACAACTTTTTTTCTCAACGTGTCCAATAAAAAATAATGCACAACGGTCTTGCCTTCGATTAAAATGACTTATGCTTATTTCTTATTATGTTATATATCAATAAATAATGACTCAATTTGCATCCTCTCAACAAAATGTAAAGATTAACATATGCCAATTTGTATTAAATTAATATATGATATATGTATATAATACTGTGTCATCTTATATTAGTTAAATCATCATGCAAAGTCACCGAGATGATGTATTTGTTATGTCTCGCATTGTATAATGATAATATGTGAGACATATGTTTAGAGATTCTTCTTGCATTAAAATTCATGATAAAGTTTTAAATAATTCTTATATAAGTTTTTAAGTAAGCTCTTCAAATTGTATCATTTATGCTTCTTAAGTTGAACTTTTTATATTGTCTCGTTTGACCAACAAATTAGTTTCTTGTCTTATTTTTCTTATACTTTCAAGATGGTTGTTATTGATCTTGCTAGTCTACAAGTGCCAGCTATTATTTTGACTCATTTTTAATCATCTAAAGAAAGACTTCTATTTATCATCATGACTAGTACTTTTTGAGGAGATATAAATAACATATTTAAATTTTTAATATTCAAACTGGTTCATTTTTCAACTCTTGTACATAGTGACCATTACTGTTCGAAATATGGACATAAAAATATAGCCAAATCACTTACAAAAAGATAATTAAGGTTAGGATCAACTGTATAATAAAAATTTAATTATTTAATTAGGTATATTCTCATAAAACACAAAAATATGTTAAATGGACAGCAAAATAAAATAGATACATAATTAACTATTTATTTAATTAAATAGTGTTAAATGTGTCAATGTTGTACGCTTATATTAATATATACTAGCAAAAATTACGTGCGAGGCACGTATACTAAATTTTATGCTGGTTTTTTTCTATGTTATTTAAAAGTGATACAATAAAAAATTAAAGGAAAAACATTATTAGTTATTAGGTGAGATTATTTGAATAAAGAACAATAAATAATCACGTAAAAATTAAAAATAATTATTTGAATAAAGAATTCAATATACACATTTATATATATGAATCTCATTAATCACAAAGAATTATTAAATATATGAACAATAATTTGTCACGCTATATGTTTCCCAATAAAGAAATCCACCTCCTCATAGTCAAAAATAAACAATACATGTAATACAGATCTTTGTAATGAAGTACCTAAAAGAAACAAAACTTCAGTTAGCATAATCGGAAAAGGTTTAAGTGAACTAAATAATGACTAAGAAGATCTAAATTACAAAATGAAAATAACATGTCTATATGAGTATGATTCTGTTGCTATATTAGCATAATTGATCTAAGAGAAAATAGATAAACCTATAAACATATAAATATAATATTAATTTTGACAAAGAAACAATTCAATTATAAACAATTTTAAATATCAGCTTGACAATTTCAACACACTAATTACTCATTAAATAACCATAATGTATACATCATGATAATTTTATTTTATTTGATATCAAATGATAGAGATTATTGAGGTTTTCAGCCATGGAAAACACACTATGATCAAAAAGTAATGCTCATTAATTGTATATTTCAAATAAACCCTAATTTCCATGAATATCACTAATAATATATAAACAATAAAGTTGTAAATTAGAAAAAAAGTAGCAAAATTTCATTTAATATAAGAAATAGAACAAATTGAAGATTTATACAATATTGGAATTTGAACTCTTAGAGGCCATTAGCGAAGGGGCGAAACTCGTTAGATCTCCTAGTTGAACACTACCTTAAAAAAAATTAAATGATGTGGAGGTTTTTTTATGTGTTTCTGTTTCGATATGTTCTTTTAAAACACCATAAATTGTAAAACAAGTCTAACAATTGCTTAATGTTTCCTTAGCTTTAACGTGGCACCCACTTCTTAGATTGGCTTTTTTATCTTGTATATTTATGTATCTTTGAGATTTAACGGAAAAGGCTCTATTGCCTTGAGATTTAAACCACGTTTGATTTTTTTATTATTTACAGGGCCGGCATGCTTTGGTCTATGATATAAATACAGCAAATGAGACTTGGGAGTGGGTTGACCTTAAGGAGGTAACAATTGTGTTTTAAAATCTTGGTTCCTGAACAATGTTTCAAGATACAAGTATGATGGATTTTTTATATTATAGACAATTTGTTCCAAAACATAATAGAACTAACCAATTTAGGTTAATGATCTGGCTTCTGATACTTCCATATTAAAGATGATTGGGGGTGGTTCTGTAAATGCTATGAAATAATTTTGTAGTTAGTCTGTGAATAGTGCAATGAAAGTGTTAATTTGACTTGGCAATTTTGTGGTTACAACTTACAAGAATTATTGACAAGGTTGTTGAATAGTAAATCAATATAAAACTTGTTTTACTCTGTTGAATAATATGAAAGATAATTCATTTTTTCATCATGTTTAAAAATAAAATACAAATTCGATGAGCATATTATTTTTTTTTTTTAATTGAGTCTCAGAGTATCAAATCCCGGGTTGTTTTTTTTTTTTTAAATGGGTTGTGATTCTCGAATATTTAGCATCAAATATCAGTTCAAATATTAATGGGATTTGTTTTATTATTATTTTATTATATATAAATAATATTTTATTAAATAAAAAATAAAAGTCACCCATAAATTTCTCAAAAACTAAGAATTTCAGTTATATAGGTACACTTTATATAGAATAGATATATATATATAATGATAAGCTTGAAACTTTCATATAATTAATATTAATATTATTGCATAATCAAATATTATACCTACTCTGTTCATGGCGTTTTCTCAGTAATTATTAATAAATTAATGACAAACTCTCTATGTCCAAAGAACAAAATATATAATATTGAATATATAAATGATTCAATATATATATTGTGTCAAAAAACAAATATTCTATATATTCACACATAAAATGGTAGAGGTCTTGGTCATTTATTAATAATATTCAATAAATTAATAATTCTTTTAAATTGGTAGTACATCTCTCTCAACTCTCTATACATGTATATAATCCATCTATAAATAGAGAATCTTTCATATCAAGTTAATTAATTCACCCCAACTACAAAAGTATTCATTAAGCACTAATTATGTTTGATTTTCCAAGGTTTGTGGTTATCAAATCTAAACACAATGGAAAATACTTGACAAAGTTAACTAAGGAAGAGAGCGTGGCAAAGGGGTTCTCAGAAATGTTTGTGAATTTTCGAGGAGAGGACGTTACGAGTCCTTTGGTGAAGTTCGAATTGGAGAAAGCCAAGACAAAGCCAGGATGGGTTCACATACGTTATTGCTACAACAACAAATACTTGACCATGCAATCCAATTATTCCTGGTATTTTTTGGCCTCGGCTGACCAACCCAGTGAAGATGATGAAACGGATTGGAAAAATACTTTGTTCAAGCCTATCAAAACTAATACTCGTGATGAGGATGACAAACAAGAATATGTCCGATTTCAACATGTCACGGGCCGTTATGCTTGTCTTGCTAGGTGGGAAAAGTCTTACGAGGATGGTCTCTATGCGGGCGATACCCAAGTGGATGATTTTGATACTTTTAAAATCTTGGATTGGGAATCTCTTGTCATATTTCCCAAAACTAGTGTCGCCTTTAGGCCACATAACGGTGCAAGCTGGTATCTCAGCAACAAATATGACTATTATATAAGGGTGCTAAAGGATGCCAATATCGTTGACAAATGGGTAGCACATGAGATCTCCACCGTTGGTGATGGTTATGTTCGCATAAAGAACCTTTCCACCAATCAGTTCTGGAACAGCAACGCTGTTCGAGCTGACAATAACATCGAACCCACCAACAGGTTATCGATATACCTTCCCATCAAAGTTGCCGACAATGTTGTGGTGCTGCGTAATTTGCATTATAACAAGTTCCTGTCCATGTACACTAATACTTTAGTAGACAAAGACCCAATTTATTCAGCTACAGAGTCTGACATTACCGATAAAACCAAGTTCCTGATAGTGGAGCGCGTCACTTCTAGGAAAATCTACAACATCAATTTCCGCCACGAGGAGGGCCGAGTTTATAACCTCAGTGTCATCGAGAAGAGCCAAGCAGTTGCAGACAACCCAGATGATGTTCATAAAACTATGAAATTGCCTCTCCAGTACAACAAAACAAGATCAATTGCGCTTCGCAATAGTATTTCGCTCGTGTCAGATGTTAAACCAACCGTTGAAATCAATACAATTCCGTTGATAGTTAATAAGGACAAGATCGAATTGTCGCGTGATCAGGTTAATGCTGTAGGGCAATGGGGAACAACCAAAACTTTCGAAACATCAACTAAGACTAACTACGTTGTTGGAGTGCCTCCTAAGACTAGGGCAATAGTTACTCTTGTAGTGACGGAGGGTACGTGCGATGTTCCATTCTCTTATGCTGAAAAGAACAGTTTCTACGACGGAACCTCCAAAATCACGGAGATGGAAGATGGTATGTACACCGGTGTCAATGTTTTCAACATGGAGATTAAGACCACCTATGAGACACTGCCCTAATTAATAACCACTACGTTTGAAAACTTTTACCGTGCATGAGTTGATTTCTCATACCTTTCTTCCCTAACTTGCTTTGCTTTGCTTTAATGAATTGAATTTATGTACTATTTTGTTTTGTATTTCACCAATTTCATCATTAAAATAAAAATTGTAATGAGTTGAGACATGAGGCAATAACATAATTAATTGCTACAACTCATCAAAATAATTATAAATTTTCTATAAATTAATCACATTTCTTTATTATACGAACTCATCAAATTAATAATGTAAAAATATTTAAGTAAAATTTAATATTTTTTTATCATTTTTTTTGCCGAATTTTTTAATTATTATTTTCTTTGTAACCGATGGAACAACTTCAGCCCAAATAATGTAAAAATGAGAGATTTTTTTTTAATTAAATAGAAAAATTAAGCATAAAAATTCAAAAAAATTTTAATATTACTCATTCATAAATAATACACATTAAAAGTGCACCCATATATATTATATTCATAATACAAATACAAACAAACAACACTAAAAGAAAGTAGATTTTTATTTCCCTTGGTTATTCATAGAATCTTCATATTGATGATTTTATATATTGTGCTCAACTATAGTCACAATAATATTAATCATCATAGCTTATTTGAAGGGTAATTATACATATTAATTTTGTTTGATTATTTTATTATTAATTAAGGAAAACCCTCGATTAAGGACTTTAAACCAAACATACGTGTAATTTTAATACGAGTGAAACCAGCTTGATAGAAGATATTTTCGTAATCCTTTTTAGTTCTTTCTCTTCCGGTGAGAGCAGTCATAAATAACATGTCAAAGTATAACTTAGCTTCCAATTCTGCAGCCTCATCATTTTTGGTATTTATGACATTATTGTCTATTACCATAACCTTTCCTCCACCATTCCTTGTAATAGCTTCTCCACAATTCTTTAAAATCTTCACACATTCCTCATCACTACAACCTGATAAAACACTCTATAAAAAAGGAAAACAAAATTATTTAAATTCTTAAAGATAAAAGAAACAGTATAACACTTATTTATTTGTGTATACATATAAGAGAAATGTTAAAAAAGTATTAATGATGCCTAGCACTTTCTTAAGTATCATATTAATATTTATAGTCGATACTAGAGATAGGCGGGCTAGGCCCGTACTTAGAGCCCACACTTTTTGGGGGCCCAAAATAAGAAAATAAAAAGTTTTATTAGGCTTTTATTTAATTAAAATTAAATGTATTGTAAACAACAAATATTTATAGCTTGGTTGGTTGAGGTTATGGGTTCAAATCGCATAACGTACACTTGTTTTTTAATTTTCTTTTATATATTTTTGAGGGCCCCAAAATATAATTCGCGTTAAGATCATATATTCTCAGGATCGACCCTGTCAATATTGTACAATTAAGTATCAGCTCCAATATATACGGCAATAAGTTTTAGAGAATATCGTTAATCAATCGTAAAACGCCACCTCTAGGTGGTGTTAAACACCACATGTGCCAAATAACAATGCTCTACATATAATACAGGGAAATTTATACAAATACTTAAAATCACACTATTTTTTTATATATTTATAGATTTGTAATTTTTTAGAAGAAAAACAACTTTATTGTCATGTTATCACAATATTATACTATAAAAGAAAAAAGACCGTAAAAATGTTTAAAAAATATTAATATTTTATAAATACGTAAATTTTTAATTTTTTTTTACTATTTATGAAATAATCCCTATAATATAATAACTTTAATTACCTTTAATAGAAATGCATCAGCTTCAGGGAATGTACTTTGAAACATGTCACCCTCAACAAATTTCAAGTTTGAAGTACTATTATGTGAATTGGCTTCAATGGCATAAGGTAGGTCAAACACTGTGCATTTCAAGTGAGGAAATTCTTCAATGAGCATCATACACATCGATCCAGTATTCCCTCCAACATCCACCAATGTAGTTATATCCTCAAAAGAGGACTTCAAATCTTTGAGAACAAATTTCAAAACTCCCGAATCGCTTTCCATTCCTTCATCCAAACGATCACCGAATCCATCGATATTCTTACCCCAATACTCGTACAAGCTCAACCCTTCATCATTAGCTAAATGAAACGGTGTGCGTGGACTTTCTTTCTTTAACCAACTTCCAATTAAATGGAATGCGGTTACAGTAACTGGCTCAAGAACAGCAAGAACATAACCACCCACACTCGGGACACCATTATTATTACCACCGGTGAGAAGTATTTTGGAAGAAGAAGTGAGACCGTACACTTCTTCTTCCTCTGTCTTGTCATCGTCGTGTTGGTTTTTATTAGTGAAAATACCTGAGTGTACCAATACACGCATCACACGTCGAAGGCACGAAATTCGCGATGGGGGAATTTGAAGGGCGGACGCCAACTCGGGAAGAGTAATGGTTTGGTCTTTGCCTTTGGTGAATATTATGTCCGGTATGTGTAATTGAATAGCACATTTTAGAGCCATTGAACTTGCATAGCTTAACATATGCTTGTACACATTGACATAACCTTGGGATAACTCAAGAGTAGTAGTATTTTCACTAATGGAACCCATAATAATAATAATAATAATAATAATAATAATTATCAAAACAAAAACTCAAAGATCTATATTCTTATGACATACAATACAACTAAGTTGTTAACATATTTATACTAATTTAAAGCATATGTGGAATTGTACAAACGTGTGTGTTTGTGGATGTATTTTATTTTTTAATTTTATTTTTTAAGTGTTAACTGCATAATGGGTTGTGGAATTTTCACTAACTTGGAACAAAATTAATTCATACTATTTACTCAAAACTTTTAATTGGAACTTAATTAAAATACTATAACTTAATTAAGTAGACTAAATTAAATTATTGAGAAGTATTTCTATCAACTTCCTTCAATCTTTTTTTGTATTTACCTCCACTACGTCGAAAAAAAGATGTCGAAATATTTTTTTTTTCTTCTAATTTTTCCATTGCATTAATGTTCATTGTAACTATAATATATATTCAAAAATATAATTTCTTTTTAAAACAAATATGAATAGTTTACATTACTAACAATATAGTTCTTGATATTCTAGTTTACTACGTGTGTTCAAAAAAATTTAAATTTATTTTTGACACTGTAAAATATTTCAAATTTTCTAAAAATATATCTATTAAAAAAAAAACTACTTTTAGTGACAATCTTTTAGTCACAACAAAAAAAATGTGACTAAATGTGACTTTTAGTCACAATAAAAAAATTACTTGTGATTAAACATAGTCTATAGATACAAGTTGTCACTAATTTAGTTTTAGTCACAATAAATATTGTAACTAAAAATACAATTAGTCACAATAAATTGTGATTTTTGTGACTAATACTTTTAATCACGAACTTTTTAGTCACAACGTACTTAAGAATGATAATTTATAATTAGTCACAATTTTTTTACTTTTAATTACAAATTTTATTGTGATTAAAAGTAACAAATTATGTAGTGTACTTATACACTCATATAAAAAATATACTAATAAAGATAAAGGTTATACTCTATATACATATTATATATATAAATTAGTGAGTAATTATTAGTGACATGCTCAATATAACAATAATATAACTTAAGAGAAATTTACAGTAAAAGTCTTTAAGAAGTTTAGTTTGATGCAAATATGTCTTCAACTAGAGATGTAAACGGGGCGGGGCGGGTGCGGGGATTGTTCTCCCACCCCCCGTCCCAATACGCGTTTAAATTAAAGTAGGGG
Organism: Cannabis sativa; assembly: GCF_029168945.1. Classification (NCBI taxonomy): domain Eukaryota; kingdom Viridiplantae; phylum Streptophyta; class Magnoliopsida; order Rosales; family Cannabaceae; genus Cannabis; species Cannabis sativa. The sequence continues at coordinate 352,073 of NC_083602.1, forward strand.
TGGGGCGGGAATTACCCAACGGGTGAAAAATTCTCATCGGGTACCCATTATATATATTTTTGAAAAAAAATAATGTCTCAAAGAGAATTTTTTTAAAAAAAAACAATCATAAAAACTCAGTAAAACAATAAGCATAAGTGGAATATTGTGCATAGTAAATGGAGTTCGTAAATACAAAATTGGTAATCGAAAATAAATTGTTAGTTTTATTTTTTTATGACAGTTAATTAAGTGTGATTATTAATATGGATCACCGTAGGTATCTTCATAAAAACTAAAATGTCTCATTACTATAATTAATAAAAAGCCTAAAGCACGAAAATATTTTAATTGTAGTAGTTATGATTTTAAAACTTAAATATATACATATATTATATCAGGACGGGTATCTATTCCCCGGCTCTTGCCTTATTTTCGACTCGGGTATGAACATTTAAACACATACTCGCCCTGCCTCCAAAATTTGACCTCTGCCCCTGTCCCATTAAGGGTGGGTACCCGCGGGATCTCGAACCCGCGGGTATAATTGCCATCCCTATCTCCAACCTCAAAAAATAGCGATAATAATCCCTAAGGTAACATTTTTCGTAAGTCCGTTAGTCCTTTTTTTTAACTGAACCGTTACTTATTTTAAAAATACACGTGTTAAAATTTTATTAATCCGAATTATATTTTAATTAAAATAATTGTAAAAAACAAAATATATTATTTAAAAATCATAAAAAAATTATTTCTTTTATCTTTTTTTTTTTCTTTTCTTTTCTATTTTCCTTTTCTCTTTTTTCTTCTTCATCTTCTTCATCCAAATGCACCCTAAACCCCCACCAGCCCACCCTACCTCCACCCCCCAACCCCACCCCCACCCCCACCCTCAGCCACACCCTTACCCCCTACGACGAAGTCTTGCCATAAAAATATAAGCCAACGATTCTATGATTTCTCCTCCGTTATGGTTTGTTGAAAATTTCTCCCTGTTTTTTCTTTGTTCTTCTTATTCTCCTTCACTCTCAACCTTGATTTTCTTTAATTACACCACTAATTAGATCTCTTTTTCTCTATATCTGTTCGAAACACAAAAGTATATATACCTAGGGTATCTGTTCATCTTCTCTCTCTCTCTCTCTCTCTCTCTGTGTGTGTGTGTCTCTGTGTGCGTGTGTGTGCGTGTGTGTGCGTGTGTGCAGGTTAACGGCGGGGATCACAATTAGAATGTGGGGATGACTTGGGATGGAGCGAAATCACTATCGAAGCAAGGTGCAACGATTGTGGTTTCCTGAGTTTTTCTTTTTCTTTTTCTTAATTGGTTTTTTGGATTTCTTATTATGGAAGTTTTTTGGGTTTTGGTCAGATAAAGAGATGAAATTGAGAGATGAGTTTTGCTTGGCATAGGAAACTAGTAAAGGGTATGGTGGTAACTTAATTTTCGGGTGAATTGAGATTGATGAATGAAACAAAAAGAAGATGGATTGTGAGAATAATAATTTGTGTTGATAATAAAAATGAAATAGAAGTGGAGGGGTTTGGTTGAAATCGGGAGAGTCACCATTGTTTTCTTTTTCGATCTAATTAAGCTTATGAATTTCTGGGCAACTAGAAGAACACAAAGAAGAAGAGGAAAGAAGAAAAAAAAATAAAAATAAAGAAATATTAGTTTTTCAAATGATTTATTTAGTTTTTTTTTATTTTAAATGTTTTAAACTAAAATTGAAATACATGACATATTTAATAAGTAATCAATTAAAAAAAAAACTAACGGAATTACAAAAAATGTCACCTTAAAAATTGTTATCGCTATATTTTAATATTGAAAAGTTATTTACATTAAAATGAACTTTTTGAAAATTTTTACCGCAAATTTTTCAAACTTAACTAAAAACTGAGACAACCAACTGCCTCTATATAAGTTAATTATGATTAAAATTTAGACAATCAATTCAACTTCCTAATCTATATTATAATCTACACACATTATAGAATATATAAATAATTTTTTTATCAATATTGTTTCCGATCTTCAAAATCTTGCTGGTGATTGGTGAACCAATCAAATAAATGTTAATTTGTGATTGTTATTTTTTTAGAAAAAAAATGCACATGTATTAATGAAGTTATCAAATATAATTTACCAACTATAGATATATATAGTTATATATATAAAGCTTTTCACCTAATATTATCAACTAATAAATTCAAGGCTCGGTGTGACTTCTTTTTGTAAAGGTATAAGGTATTAATGGTGTTTCATTTCCTTAATTTATTAACTAATTAATAAATTAATATAGAAAATTAAGGAGTGACTAACACACAAAAACCTAATAATCTCATCAATGATTTTGCAAAAAAATATATATAAATGAGGAAAATGAGGTACCTACTTAGTTGATTATTGAATAATGTGGAAAACATGTGCCTTTAGGTGGTTGAAAATAGTAAATGTACTATAAAAAAAAATTAAACTAATTATAAATAATTATTCTTATATTATGATTAAAATGTCTACAACTAAAGATATTAGTTACGAAAATTATGACTAAATGTATTTTTAGTCACAATAAATATTGTGACTAAAATTAAATTAGTGACAACTTGTATCTAAATATTATGTTTTAGTCACAAGTAACTTTTTGTTGTGACAAAAAATTATGTTTAATTAAAAAAAATATATTATAACTAAAAGGGTGGCACTAAATGTAATTTTTTAAGAATGAGAATTAACTTGTAATATTGAATTTCTTTTAATAAAAATAGGAGTTCATTAAGAAAATAAATCGTCTAATAAAATACGCATAAATTCAACAAGAACAACAGCTCTTTCACTGAAGATTCAGGCTGGGAAAGAACAAGAAATTCTTGCAGAACTATATACTACTCTATTAGCAAAACAATAAACAAATAATCAAATGTTTACAATCATTATAATTAACAACTAAAACTTGTAATATATATTTAATTTATTTTGTACTAAAGATAGAGTATGTGGTTAATTATAATCAAAACAACAATGTTTACAATACGTGCAAAAAATAAATAAATAACAAAAAATTACAAATGGTCTCACTATAAATACACATGTATTCTTGTTTGAGTTGGTTCAATCCATGTTCTTACCATATTTGATGATGGCATTAGGCGCGTTAGACTGGTCTCTTATGCTTGGCTTTCGTCTTCATTTTTCTCGATGATATCACTATAAAAAATTGTTATTTTCAATGACAATTTTTTAGTCACAACATAAATTTTTTGTGACTAAATGTGACTTTATTTAGTCATAATAAAAAATTTCTTGTGACTAAAATATAGCATTTAGTTACAAGTTGTCACTAATTTAATTTTAGTCACAATAAATATTGTGACTAAAAACACATTTAATCACAAAAAATTATAATTTTTGTGACTAATACTTTTAGTCACATCACAATAATGATAATTTATAATTAATCACAATTTTTTTTATCTTTAGTCACATATTTTATTGTGATTAAAAGTAAAAGTAAGATTTTTTATAGTGTATGTTTATTTTATTATCTTCTTTGCAAAATCCTCTATTTATTTTATACTGAATTAGGATTGTTAGAGAATAGTATTAGTTTACTTTTTATGTTTCATGAGGTATCCCTTAATTATGTTTATACTCATGAATTATAGCAGTGCATACACTCTTAAGAGTGAACAATAAACTAGTTTGGATGAGATCTCTTTTATTTATGCATGATGTATTACACTTTTATTATTTTTCAATAAAATTAATGTTCTTTTGTTTAAAAAATAAAATTAAAAAAAAATACTGATCTAATGAAATTACATTGTTGGGCCTTAACTAATTTATTACAAGCTTGTAAAGACTAACTTTGATCAATACTAACATTATTTACTACTAATTAAGGCCCATAGTTAGTCTTGTAATAATTATGAAAGCCCAAACTGTTCAAAATAACATAATTTCTTTTACTTTTAAATGAATACCACGTTCTAACTATGGTTAATAAAAAAGATTACAAATTCTATAAAATCAATTGATTCCAAAAGCAACATCCTAATTAAATTAAAAAATAAAGCATTAAGGGCTTGATTGGTGTAATGTCCCCGCTTCAAGCCTCCATTGGGTTCTTACACCCATAGAATGATGGCTCTTATACACGAGTACGTCACTCTGTCTGCTTCATGGAATGACGACTGACCCTACAAACCAACACGAGTGTTTCCAGTGTGCTTTGTCCTCACTCGCACACTTCTTGGAAAAACTTTCCAGGAGGTTATCCATCCTGAAATTGTCCCAAATCAAGCACGCTTAATTGTGGAGTTCTTTTGTGATGGGCTACCGAAAAACAAGATGCACCTTGTTGATATAGGTAGTACCAATCAATCCATTTAAGCTCTCTTCAACTATGTAGTCCCATACCTACACAGCCTCAGAATCATCACACTTGACCTTCCCCAGGCGGTGTGGGATTATACAGCTTACCCAGTATTTCACCTTACGGATCACGGGACTACTGACTGCAGTCACAATCACCCCCCTTACAGGATCCGACGTCCTCGTCGACCACACTTCTGGCTGGGTCAAGGCTTTGATACCATTTGTAATGTCCCCGCTTCAAGCCTCCATTGGGTCCTTACACCCACCGAATGATGGCTCTTATACACGACTACATCACTCTTGGAATGATGACTGACCCTACAAACCAACACGAGTGTTTCCAATGTGCTTTGTCCTCACTCGCACACTTCTTCGGAAAACTTTCTATGAGGTTACCCATCCTAAAATTGCCCCAGGTCAAGCACGCTTAACAGTGGAGTTCTTTCTTGATGGGCTACCGAAAAACAAGATGCACCTTGTTGATATAAGTAGTACCAATCAATCCATTTAAGCTCTCTTCAACTATGTACTCCCATACCTACACAGCCTTAAAATCATCACACTTGACCTTCCCCAGGCGTTGTGGGATTGTACAGCTTACCCGGTATTTCTCCTTACGGATCACGGGACTACTGACTGTCACAATTGGCTTAGAATTTTGAAAATGATTTTAGGTTTTTGAAAACTTAAAAGGTAGAGCTCCACATTAGAATACTTGATTGGTCGGGTATTTTTGAAAACTAAATAGTAGTGCTTATAAACAGTGCTTGATGATGTGGTAGGATGCTTAAAAGATTCTAACTATTGGTGATGTCTGGATGTCACGTTAAAAAATAATATTGATGTGAAAACTTGGCATGCAGTGATGTCATACATTTTTTTAATAAAACTAAAACAAATAATATTAAATAATAATGTGCGGCATCATAGTGGTAAATTTGAAGAGTGTTTTTTTGATTTAAGCGTTTATATATTACAACATGTTTTACCTGGGACTCGAACCCAGGACCTCCAACACTCACACACCCACCTATGGCCACTTGAGCTAGCCCCAAGTGGTAAATTTGAAGAGTGTTTATCATGCATTAAAGTAGTTTTGAAAATAAGAGTGCTAAAAATAATGTGAAAAAAAGATAAAATAAAATATTATTTTTGTACAACCAATAATTATTATAGGGTAAGTTTACAATATGTACCCCTCAAAGGATGTTTCGGTAGATCTGTTTTAGCATATATGAGGGATTTTTAGTTTATTTTTTTTTCATGATCGTGTACGTTACATATAGTTATTTAGGACCACCAGTAAATTTTTAAAAAATTTTGAGTAGTTTACAATGTCAAAATAAGATTTACATATTTTATTGCACAAATGACTTTTTTTTCTTATATGTGTGGTAAGTGACTGTTCAAATTTAATTTTCTGTACTGTAAACTATTCAAAATTTTATAAAAATTTACAAATGATTTTCAATAGCTATAACATATGCGATCGTGAAAATAAAATAAACTAAAAAAATTTCTTAAATGCCAAAACAGATAAAAAAAATCTATCGAGCGACCCTTTAAATTGTTTACTACAAAAATTTCTATATATTTAAAAAATAATAATTACATAAAACATCAATTTTTGTAAAATTTTTATATTTTTATGTTTAAAGTTTTTTATTTTATATTTTTACGGTATTCTATAAAAATATAAAAAAAACATCGAAATAACAGCAAAACAACATAAAAAAATAATATACAAATAAAAAATAAATAATAAAATAATAAGAGTACAACGTAAAAATATATCAAAAAACTATATTTTATATTAATAAAATTTAAAAAATCATAAAAATATTAAAAATTCTATACAAACTGTATTTTTATAATTTTTTTTTTAATTTTTGTATATTTTTTTTTTAAATTATCCCATTTAAAAAACCATCCGTGAGTCCATCAATTATTAACCTTTTTCAGTTTGGTCAGATTTTTGTAGTGTTTAATGAATCCCAAAACATTAAAATATTGAATGGTTGTGTACTATATATAAATATATAATTACTGAATAATTCATCCTCTATGTGACAATATACCTACCACATTTAATAGTAATAAATATTGTTAATGATCAAGTCATAACCTTATTATAAAATTTTGATTATTGGATTGAGAAATATAAAAGGCACTAATATGGTAGGTGTATTGTTTATTGATACAATTAATATTTAATCTTAATTAAATTTATTTGTAACTAAAATATAGTATTGAAATACAAATTGTTATTAATTTATTTTTAATTATAATAAGTATTGTGACTAAAAATATATTTAGCCATAATAAATTATATTTTTTGTGACTAATACATTTAGTACGAATTTTTTAGTCACAATATAAAAATAGTAATTTATAATTAGTTATAATTTTTTACTTTTAGTTACAACACTATCAAAAATTTGACTTTTAATCATAACAAAAATTGTAATTAAAAAAATATATCGTGACAAAAAATTTTAGTCATAATTATTTTTTTATAATGACGTTGTGACTAAAAAATTTATTTTTAGTGACCATAAAAATATTATTTTTAATTATGTATATATATAAGAGATTTATATATCTTACTATTATAAAAGTGGCTTATTTGTGTGATATTTATAGACTATTTTACCCTTACAAGTTTAATTTTATTACAATTCTATTTTCTTTTTTGTCTTTACCCTTATAATTACAAGTCAAACCTCTTTCAAAACTATAATACTAATCTTTTTTTTCAGCACTTACTTTTCTAATTACATAAATATCATTTTTGTTAATATTGAAAAAATCTTGTGCACTACTTACAATAACTTTATTACCAAGTATATCAATAGGATTATTCCTTTGTCTTTTTTTTTTTTTTTTATAAAAAAATGATAATAAAAGCCAAATATTACATTTTAGATCAATAAAAATTATCAAAAAAATATTAAATTTGCTTATTTAAAAAGTTCAAACTTCTTTTTTTTTTTGGAGAGAAATTGCTTAAAGGTAATTATTAAAATTATACAACCTAAAATAATATGGTGGATAATAAAATTTGTATTACTAGACTTAGATATAATAAATAAATAAATATTAGAGGAATTACTCTATATATATATATACTATTTTTGATTTTTTTTTTTTTTTTAAATTTATGGTTGGGTTATTTCGGTAGTTTTTTTGGTAATTTTTATGTGAGGTTTTATACGGATTTTGGTTGCGATTTGGGTTGCTCCATTAGTTGCTGTAAGAATTTTTGTGTGGAATTTCGTAAAAATATAAAAAAAAAAAAAAAAAAAAAATTAAAGTTTGAAGATAATAATAATAAAAAAAACCCTTAAATATAATTGGCACAATATTTTTAATAAAATTTTAGATGAAAATTAGCATGAAAAAAAGCATTAACAAATTAAACATTTAAAAATTATTAAAGATTACATTGTCATAAATAGAAATATGTATCAAAATTTTAGCATTAATAATATATGATAAAATTGCAATTAAAAATGTTATAATTGTTATTATACAAATTTAGAGACACCATTTTTTGGATGTAATTTAGACACAATTTTTATAAAACTTAATAATGTATTTAAGAACACTTATAAATTTTCACAAAATTTCAAATAGTTTACGATTCTAAAAAAATATATATTTTGTTGCACCTCACATGAAAGTATTTTTCATAATTGTATTAAGCAAATATTTGAACTTTATTTTTTGACATTGTAAATTTATTTAGAATTTTTTTAAAATTTACAGGTGGTCTTAAATGACTACAACATAAATAATTATGAAAAAAATTAGACTAATTAAAAAAACTCTCCAAAATACCGAAACAAAAAATAAGTTTACCAAAACACTCATTTAGGGGTGTATTACAAATTTTCTCTAAGTTTTTTTATTTTATATTATTTATTTTAAATGATTACATGTTAAGAATTTAGTAGTAGTATATATCGTAGAAAGTATCTACGGTGTAACCCTTAAAAATGGGTACACCAATACACCCTTTACTGCTTTAACATTCAGAAGAATTTTTTAACTATCATTTTTTCTATAATTGTGCACATTATAGTTATTAAAGACATACTACAAAATTTTAAAAATAAAAAAGAATTTTTTTAAAAAAAAATATTGTTCAAAAATCTATAATGCTATTGCTCACTTTAAAGATTTGCAATATAAAAATAAAATATGTATTTATAATTTGTATAACAATTAAGATTGTAAAATTTATATTAAAAATTTTTATTAAAATTATTTATAAAATAAAAATTAAGCAAACAAAAATATAAATAAAATAAAACAGAAAAAATTACAAATGCACGTGGAATGTACGTGGTATACTCACCTAGTATATATATATATGTACATTACATTAATAAAGTGATTGAATAATTCGTTTTAAATATATTACTCGTCTCTTTAGGGAATCCATGGATGATCATCAACAACTTTATAAAAGATTATTAATAAAGTGATATATACATATATTACTATATTATTAGCACAATTAAATATATGATTAATAATTAATTAATACATCAATGATCTAGCTAGGTATAGTTGACAAAGTAAGTTTCAGATTGCTTCCAAAGTTTCTAACTTACATTATTATTTTAAAAGAGTAAATACTATTTTAAATCTTGTGTTTTGTAAAAGTTATTGATTGGACTCTCTATTTTATTAAATGATAAAATTGATCATATATTTCTAAAATAGTAAAAATAAGATTATGAACATAATTTTTGACAATTTTTTTAATATAACCAACTTGAAGATAATTTCTAATACGAACAGATACAAAAAATGTAAACAGTTTTGTCATAACACTTTTAGATCAAATTATTATTAAATTTTATTTTGACAAAAAATTAGTTCATGGTCCTATTTGTACCATTTTAGAAAATACAATGTCTATTTTATCATTTAATAAAATAGAGGGTCCAATTGATAACTTTTACAAAACACAGGATCTAAAATGGTATTTACCCTTTTTAAAATAATGATAATAATAATAATCTCTTTAAAATAATGAGTAATATTAGAGTTAGTCCCACATTGTTCATGTATAGAAATAAATTGTCATATATAAGATGAATGAGTTACTCCTCTCATTGTCAATTAGTTTTGAGATTGAATCTCGTTTATCTTATCTCAAATTCTAACATGGTATTAGAGCTACTTGTGCGTTGTGAGCCCAAAGTGCAACCGTTCCAAAAAATTATTTGTGATCTGTTGTGAGCCAAAGTGATGCCAGCCCATAAAAGATACTTCCACTGTCCCCTCTCTATTTGGGACCTTTCGGCCAATGTGTGCTAGTTTTCAGTGTTGGGTCTTTGTCCTGTTTTAAAATTTATAAATTTTCGACATGTACACCCACAAATTTTTTGATATTTGACCTTGTGGGATTCTTTCAAATGTCACGTTCGACCATGTGGTCTCCTAAAGGTCGTTCGTTATACCCAAACTTTTCAGGCCCAAACGTGAGGAAGGTGTATTACCTAAATTTTCTGATATTTGGCCATGTGAGATTCTTTTAAATGTCACGTTCGGTCCTGTGGTCTCTTAAAGGTCGTTCGTTATACCCAAATTTTCCAGGCCCAAATGTGAGGAGGGTCTTTGACCTGTTTCAAAATCTACAAATTTTTCGACGTGTACACCTATAAATTTTTCAATATTAATTTGGCCTTGTAGGATTCTTTTAAATGTCACATTCGGTCCTGTGGTTTCCTAAAGGTCGTTTGTTATAGCAAAACTTTCCAGGCCTTATGGTGTCCTAAAGGTCGTTCGTTAGTTCCACATTGTCCATGTGTGGAAATAAATTATCATATATAAGATGAATGAATTACTCCTTTTATTATCAATTAGTTTTGAGATGAACTTTATTCATCTTATTTTAAATTCTAACAAGTAAAAGAAAATTAAAATAATTTTTATATGTGTTTTTAGTGAAAGTAAATTTGGCTAATGTATAGAGTTGATGACAATTGATATAATATTAATAAAAGGTAAGTAAAAAGAATCAAATAAAAATAAAATATTTTTTCTTTTTGTTGATAAAAAATAAAAAGAGTTTTTTTAGTTTTATATTTCAAAACAGGTTTTTTTTTTTGTATTTTTACGGAATTTCACATAAAAATTTCTATAGTAATTATTGGAACAATCTAAATCGAAACTAAAATTCGTATAACTAAATTTCTATTGTAAATTGGATTATTGGAGTAATAAAAACACTGCTGATTTATCAAAAAAAAAAAATCGTATAACAACTCACATAAAAACTACTAGAGAAACTTCTTGAATAATTTTAATCTATAAATTTTAAAAAATATATATTAAAAAATAGTATATAAAATAATTTTTCAAAAATAAAATTATTAATTAATTAATAAGAGTAAAATATGTAATGATAAAATTGTTAACACCTAGGTCTACTAGGAGAGAATTGAAAAATACTAACATAAAATATTGAAAATATTTCTTACTTTTGTCTTTTTGTCTTTTTGTCTTTTTGTAAATTATTAACACCATATAACTAAAATAATCAAAACGTGTCCACTATGACACTTTATTAATAAAGAGCAAGTAGTCCAAAAAAAAATAATAATTAAAAAAATTCCCCAAAAAAAAGTAGTAAATGAAATGTAAAAATCTTTCATTAGATTTCTCCAAATAACACCGGCAAAAGTCTTCATTCTTATAATAGAGCCCTCAATAACTCAATAACGCTATTTCTTCTACCTTTCTTGATCTATTCTAGCTTATTATTAGCACCTAATTCAATGGTTGTTGATGATTCTTCTTTTCCATGAATCAGCTTTTGATGAAGATCATCACATTCCCTTTCTTCTATATGAATCTTTTTAACCATTCTCACTTCGACAACATAGAAATTTAGGGCGTGTTTGGTATGAGAAGTTCAAAAATTAATCTAATTAATTAATAGATTGATAAAGTGTGTCATATAATTGTCTAAAAATTTATAATTGTATTTAGTTATATATAAAAAAAATATTAAATTTAGTTATATATATTACTATTAATTGAATTATATTATATTATTAGTTAAACATGTGCATCTCATAAATTATTATGAAAAAATTACGTAAATTATTAATATTAAATATATTGTGTTAAAATTACCACTTATGGAATAATATTACTACTCTAATCATTTTCCAAAATATATAATACACTACAACATTGGACACTAATAGCGGCGGACGCCTCCGCCGCTATTAGTACCCTTTCTGGCCGCTAAAGGGCAATAGCGGGGTCCCGCCGCTATTACTCCGCCGCTAATGCCCTACAGAATAAAAAAAAATTATAAATGGTTATATATAAATAAATATTTATAAATAAATAATTATTTATATAAATATTTAATATATAAAATTTAATTAATATAATTATAACAATTTAATAAAATTTATTGACAATTTAAAAATGTCTCCAAAGTAATTAACTTTAACATATTAATCATAATAAAATATTGTCTCAAATTTAAACTAAATTATTACAAAACATAAATAAATTATTCATTAACATCTTCATTTAAGTCTCTAATTATAAAATCTTGTTCCGGATTATTTTCGTTACGAGTCCCCGAAGCCCGTGGCGGAGAAGGCACATATGCTTGGTCTGATGATAAACCGAGTGTTAAATTACCGAGCTCAGCTTGGTTGAAAATGGGAGTTGAATAAAATTGGTTCTCCTGCGATGAACTCCCAAATAATCCAAAATCAGCAAAGTTTGAGCCGAGCGGAGGAGACTCTGACGGTGTTCGGTATAAGAACTGATTTCCCATTGGCGGAGCAGACTGTTGTTGCTGCTGAGGAAACTGCTGAGGAAAAGATTGGGGTTGCTGCTGCAAAAAATTTTCAAATTGCTGCTGTGACAAATTTTGGAATTGTTGTTGCGAAGAAGGCTGAAATTGTGGTTGCGAAGGAGGTTGTTGTTGCTGTTCCGGAGGAGCGGCATAACTCTGAGAAGACGAACCACCAGGCGACTGCGACTGACTATACGTTTGAATGAAATTGTCAAAGCGTGGGTTAAATATTTGGGCACGTTGTTCAGGCGTCAAATTACCCCCCCAAGTGGCACGCATAGCTGAGAATATATCTGCCACAGTGCTCATCATTTCAGTAGTTGGTGCAGGAGGCACCGTCGATTGAGTTTGAGGGATTGGTTTCTTTCCTTTGCCCTTCAGCCTTTTACCCACGCCTCTTTGATAGTCAAATCTTCGGCCTAGAACTGTTTCCAAAACGTCAAACTGATAACCAGTATCAGATTCAGATTCAGTGCCGGTATCGCTCTGGGATTGCCGTTCAAGTCTTTTCCTATCAAGCTCCTTGATCAGTTCCTCCTATTTAAATCAAAATTATTAGTGTATATTATTAATATGAAATATAAATTTTAATAATGAATCATTTTATTCACTTACATAATCTTTTGCAGCTAATTCATTAACGAAAGTGCCAGACGGCTTTTTCACATGGATCTCCTTCCATGCTTCAACTACATGCTCTCCAGCAGGACCCCCCAATACGAACATAAACAATTAAATTAGTTTATTATAAGAGAAAAACATTATTAACAACTAAAGAATTATTACATACCATTCCGTGGCGTATGGAAGCCAACGATTTTGTGCCTTGCGTTGTTGGATATTTCATTAGTTGCCGATTCGATTTATTTTTAGTTGAACGATTCAAAAAGGCCTCACTAACGAACAATTCGCAAACCGGTTTCCAAGTCTCGGTATTCAAGTAGTCAGGGGGGAATTTGAGAGCTGTCTCCCAATCTTCTGGTTTTTTGTAATGTTGTTTAAAATGCTTGTGTCTGAGCGTCTTTCGCTCACTATACCGCTCCGCCATCACCGAATATAAAGTCCCCATAAGTAGGTCTCGATGGGGATTCCCATCGATATCAAAATAGTACTATGTAATAAAATAATTTTAAATTATGTTAATTTATAAATGAGGACATAAAATTATTACAACCTTTAATAATTAAAAATCACTCACTCTAATTCGATTGAGCACTTGATCCTTGTATTGTTGGGGTACATCGGAAAAATTTAGATGACCACCCGGGCACAACATGCTTACTTGTTGGCCAAGAAATCGAACATAATTGCTTGCTTCAGTGCCAACAACTTTGCCGGTTTCAAGATCTACCTCCACCGGTAAGGGCTTACCAGCTTCTCTCCTTTTTTTTTCGAGATTAGCGTTTGCGGCAACCACACGACCCTTTCTGACCGGAGGTGGAACTATATATATTCAAGGGAAAAATAATTTTATTAGTAAATCATACATTCACTATTTATATTCAGAACAATTTTAGATTTGAAAAAAATATGAAAACCTGCTTCGCAAGACGACGGTACCCTAGAAGGATCAGGGGGATCCCTGCCATCACCATCCCCACCATGGTATGTCGCTAACGTAGCTGACAGTTTACTTTACTTTGAAGACGGAAAAAAATGTAAGAATTCACAAATGTGAAACACATAATTGAAATATCACACAAATGTTAATGCGAAAGAAATTAAAAAGTCCTTTAATTGTAAAAATTTTTAGTAACAAATGTTTACAAAATAAAAGTTACACTGAAGAATCACTATTATTTCCATCATTCACTAAGTTTACATTTTCATCCTCCACATGTTCAACTAGTAAATCATCTACTTCTTCAGCAACATAATTTTCATCAAGTTCATTATTCTCTATCTCAGAATCCACCACTACTACAATCTTGGCCTTTAGAGGCTGTTTTTTCACTCCCACTTATAAAAAGGGAAGCTAAAGGGTGTGAAAATACCCGTTTTTTTCGAAATTGACATTTAGAGGCGGTTTTTTGATAAAAACCGTAGGTATAAAATTGCATTATACCATTTAGAGGCGGTTGGAAAATAATTTTTTTTTTTTTAGGTTTAGCCCTATGCCGTCGGTTCCTTTATAGGAACCGACGGCATAGGGTACACGTGTTTGCTGACACGTGTACCCTATGCCGTCGGTTCCTAAGGAACCGACGGCATAGGGCTATAAAACTACCCCTTCGACTCAGCTTTCTTCCTCACTCGACCAAACCCAGCCAAAGCCAAACCAGCACCCAGCTGCAGAGACGAAAAACCCTCGCCGACCACCGCCTCCACCACCCATTTCTCCCCCATTTCTCAACCATTTGAGCCCATTTTTGTTGCAAAATCTTCTATTTTCGATACTTAATCCTATACACCCAAAAAGTTTTAATTTTTTTCCCTATTTCACTGTCATCCGAACCTATACAAAAATAGTGGGTATAACTCCGGCCACCATTTTTTGTTGAGAAAACATTGAATCTCAACCTCTTTTAAGGTATAAATATAGTTTCTATTCATTTTTATAATGTACATTGTTTTATTTTTAGTTTTTGTAAATTTTTTTTTGGGTTTTTTAATTTTAATGGTAATATTGTTGTGTTGTATGTGTATAGTGCCGGATTTTTTACGGAATTGCTCGTCGGATTGCGGTTATTAGGTAAAAATTTAAAGCTCAACATATAGTATATATATGTAATTTTATATTTTATTGAATATGTGTGTATATAATGTGTGTATATTAGTGTGTGTATAGTTTAGAAATAAAAATTTTAAAATTAAATTAGTGTGGGAAATAATTTTTTTTGAGATAATAGTGTGAGATATAATTGATTATATATATATGTATGTATAATTTAGTAACTAAGTAACTTGTTACTATTTTTAATAACTAGTTATAAGTAATGAAATAATTATTTTTGCAATTTCGTTGTATTTGTTTATATTGTAGGTTCGGTATAATTTTGTGTGTAGTGTATTTGAGCTTGCATTGATAGGTATATACTTTAACTAACTTTTTCTTATTATATAATTAATTATCAATGCATGTTAGTTGAGTTTGAATATCTTAAATATTCATCCGTAGTGAAGTAGGTTCTGCGAATACATGTACTGCGGTCGGATGGGTGGATAAATTTTGTATTGGTTATCTGTTTTGTTTGTTATTTTAGGCACTTTTAAAATTTTTGGGAACGTCCAATTACAGTAGTTGTCTTTGCCGAAATTTCGGTAGAATTAGGATAAATCTTACTAAAAAAATATTAATATTTACATCACCCAAAGAACTAATTAGCTATAACATAGTAATAAGATGTTAGGTCACTAAAAAATAATCTAACCATTTGTTATGTTAGCTTACTAATCTAGTGAAAATGGTGACCTTAATTTTAAAATTTCTTTCAAAATTGGAATCAAACATGCCCAAAAATTCATCTTTGCCATAACTAATAAAAAAAATAAAAATAAATCCCAATATCATTTCAATCATCTTCTTTTTGGGTATAATTGATGACCATTGTAATGATTAGCTACATGGTCCACAACATGTTTAACACTTTACTAAAATCACAATCCTTAAGCTAAAAGTCATTCATCATTACACATAATAATAGTAATAAAAAAAAGTTACTTTAATTTTGGAAGAAGAATACAAATGCAATAACAGATAAAAATAATAAAAGTAAATTAAAGCAAAAAACACATTTCTTATGCTTAAATCATTGATTCATTGTTCTGTTAACCTAAAATAGAAACCCAAAGAAATCGAACGAGACTTACTTCCATTAACATACTCCAACTCGGGAATGACTTGATATATAGCTTACTTTATATTGTGGTTGTGAATGCTCCTAAATCATTAACATATTGTTTATGCTTTTAATATTTCATATACACTACTTGTTATATATATAGCTAACTTTGAAGTTTGTTTGTTAATGGTGTAGACATGGCGAACTCGGAATCGGGATCGATTCGGGAGCGAGAAAAATGAGTGTCCAACCACAATACCTACACGAGGGCCGACGCAAATGAATGAAATATCCAAACTAATGGATCAGGGCAAAAGAGTGGCCCTCGAAGTTAATGATAAAGGTCAATACTGTGGAAAAAGCTACGCGAAGCTCGTATCCACTACGGGAGTCGGATGTCGGCGACAATAGGGTTGGCTTATAAAAATTGGGAAGAAGTCAACCAGACTCTGAAAAATAAAGTTTGGAAAGACATTCAGGTAAGCTATTATTTGTTAGAATTTTGATTTGTTTTTCTATTACTCCAAATGTTGACTCTAACCGTGTTTGTTTTCCTTCAAAATAGACGGGGTTCATTGTGCCGGACACCTTCAAACATGATTGTCTCATCCTAGCTGGGAAGTTAATGAAAGACTTCAAGAATAGGATGACAAAAGACATCATAATGCCCGCGTTGAAAGAGAATGATCTGGGACGACTGGCACAAGTCACGAAAAGCACCCGGAGATCGACGCTGGCGATTGGTGCAAATTTGTTGAAAGTCGACTAACTCCCGAATTTCGGTACGCTAATTATATTAACACTAAGATAAACTCTTAAATACAAGTACATGTATCTAATGTATTTTTTGGCATTGTAGGAATTGAGTAAGGTGCAACGTGAACGTTCCTCAAAAATTCAATCCAGACATCGAAGTGGTCGGAGTGGAATGGTGAACGTACGGGAAGCTGTGGTAAGTAATACTAAAAATTTAATGTGCTATAATGTGCTATAATGTGCTATACAATTTAATTGGTACTCATTTCATTGTTATAACGTTATGTAGAAAAAGGACCTCGAAGTTGCAGATCCTCCCCGCCACCGTGTTTGGATTAAATCTCGCACCAAGAGTAGAAAACTTGTCACTGATTACGACAAGGAAATTGCCGAGAAGATAGTAAGTATATATTAATCCTTAATTGAGTTCTACTCATGAGTTAGTGTATATAATTCATATACTAATTGCTTGAATATATGCGTGCATTAGGCTCAATTAGAGGAGAAGCTTAGTCAGGGACAAATTCAGGTCCAGGGCCAAAACGATATCCTCACGCAGGCGCTCGGGACACCAGAGCATCCTGGACGTGTCAGGGCTGCTGGGTATGCTATTACTTCAAATGTTATTTATTTAGTTACACAAATGAAATCGTTGCTAATTTGCATTTTATGATTTGTAGGTTCCTGACCAGGGCATCTCAACTGTTCGGCAGGAAGAAAAGGGAAGTGTCTGATGTTGTGGCTCGGCAAGCGAAGGAGATTGAACAATTAAAAGCCGAAGTCCAATCCCTTAAGCAGCAGAGGAACGCTGCCGAACAAGAGGAAGAAGGAGATGTGGCTGGTGAGGCGTATGTTCCACAACCATACGCTCCTCAGGATGAGGTACAACCACAAATTTATGCTGAGGAGTTCATTTCCCTCAACGACCAAGGTATCCTATACAATTTTGATGACCATGCGGCCCTTAATCAGCAAGTACATCTCTGCTCTGACAACTTCGACAATATTGTGGCCGAGGGTATTTGTACGAGCATGTGGGTAAGATCAAAGTTCACTGCCAGGATTACGATGATTCACATGCTCGGATCATGGTTTCGGAAATCCTGCAAGAGGACGCTGAAATCCTAGTCCCAATTGAAGAGTTCAGATATGTTAGGGACGTGTACCAGATGTTCCTTCCTTGGCCTAAACACTTAATTTTAACAACCGAGGTAACTTCTCAACCGAAATTAATTATTAATGATTAGTGG
Organism: Cannabis sativa; assembly: GCF_029168945.1. Classification (NCBI taxonomy): domain Eukaryota; kingdom Viridiplantae; phylum Streptophyta; class Magnoliopsida; order Rosales; family Cannabaceae; genus Cannabis; species Cannabis sativa. The sequence continues at coordinate 370,058 of NC_083602.1, forward strand.
AGTTTGAATATCTTCAATATTCATCCGTAGTGAAGTAGGTTCTGCGAATATATGTCTTTGCGGTGGGATGGATGAACAAACTACGTTATATATGTGTTATTTGTCGTTATACGGCCATGTTCAAAATTTTTGGGGTCATTCAATTACAACCGTTATGCTGCCGAAATTTCGGTAGAATTTAGATAAAATTTGATATATATCTATATATATTATGTTCTGTTTTGTTTAGGGTCCACTCGCTCAACCGCCCTCAAGACGTGATGCGTCAAAGGGGAAAGCTCTGATGCTTTCTCCACAAAGCCGTGGTGCACGAGAAGATGAGTTGTTCACGGAAGAGAAGATGGCGTTGATCCCTAATTCGCTAAAATGGATGATTCATGAATTCCTAAGGCTCAAAGATAAACGTGATATAATCACAATTTCTGTCCCCCGAGGATTCATTGCACCGCGTACCCAGATCATTTTATGCGGAGAGGATTTGCAGCAGGTTGCTACGTGTAACTACATCGGCAACCAGGGAATGCTGTTTGGAATGATGTATACTCTTCTTTAATCTAATTAACCTTATATCAAATTATAGTTAAATTATTATAAGGCACTAACACTTTTTTTTGGCAGGCACATATGGGAGAGCATCAACGGTACGAGAAAAATTTTCAAGTTTTACGACCCGAGCTTCTCACAAAGTGCATGGGATCGGCGATGAAGAACGAGTCGATCTTTTGACGATGCGGCAAGACGATTGGCTAATTGGTTATCATTAATGAACGACAACCACCAAATGTTCTTTATTCCTTGGAATATCGGGTAAACTTTATTAAATTCTTTAGTGCTAATTGTTCATTTCTATATTATGTCTTCAAATTATTTTTATACTATCTTACTTATATTCCAATATAATTTTCTAGGATGCATTGGACGCTAGTGGTGGTTGCGCCAAGGAAAATTATCCATTTAAACCCTGTAAAAGGCCGCCCAATTCCCGAAGAAATAGAACAAATGATCGGAAGGTAATTATTTAATGACTTCTTATGTAACGAATTTAAATTAACTAACGAATTGAAATGCTAATATAATTTTCCCAAACAGGGCATTCATGTATATAGGGGACGCACATCAGTATCTTGGCCCGTGGCAAGGAATTTCACAAGCAAACTGTCCAAGACAACCTAAAAGCCAAGAATGCGGTTTTTATGTTTTGAAATATATCACTGACATCGTCGCACGTGCCAACCCCAACCGTTACATAGAAGATCAAAAAGCTGTAAGTTTTAATTATTGATCATAGTATATAAATTTTATAATAACAAATATATAATATACATATACATAAACTAATATAAATTTTTAATTTTTTTAACAGTTTGGGGGTAAGAAGCAATACGATCCAAAAACAGAATTGTTACCACTACAGCGAAAGTGGATCGAACAATTGATGGCGGTGATTCACGGTGACGATTGAGGTTCAAAGGTCGAAGAATTTTTCTTCATTATGTAATTTTTATAGATTAACTTGTAATTAGATTTATTAACTTATTAATATTTTTAACTAATTTTACATGTTTGTGTAATATTTAATTATTTTTATGAAATCAAATTATATTTTTACCCAAATTTAATTACTATTTAATTTAAAATGTAATTAATATATAATTAAATTAAATAAATATGTAATTTAAAATTTAAATAAATATGTAATTTAAATTAAATATAATAATATATAAATTAATAAATATAAAATTAAAATTATATAATTAAATTAAAAAAAATGAAAAAAACTGAAATCTGCTCACTTTTGGCGTCGGTTCCTACGCCATATATGGCGTCGGTTATTGGCTAGGAACCGACGCCATATATACCCCTATGGCGTCGGTTCCTAGCTAATAACCGACGCCATAGGGGTATATATGGCGTCGGTTCGTATAAACCCTTTAGCGTCGCCCTGATCAGCGTCGGTAGCGAATTTCGCGAAAACCGACGCCTAAAGGGCTTAAAAACCGCCTCTAAAGGGTATTTTTGTAGTAGTGCACTAACTGATCGGACGATTCAACAATTACTGGAGGTTCATTCGATTGCATAATCAACTCTCCAAGATCAACCGTCAACACAAAATTGGCAGAGTTAGAATCACTAACAACATCTACATCAGTCTCATCTTCGTTGTCATTAATGTCCCAAATTTGTCGATGGCTAATATCTTCAACAACCTTCCAATCGCGACCTCTGAGTGGATCTTCAAGATAGAAAACTTGCTTCGCCTGGTTAGCAAGGATGTACGGTTCATCTTGATACCAATATCCACGAGTATTTATACTAGTTATATTATTTTCAGTGATTGTCTTCTTTCTTAATGGATTAGTGTTATACCATTTACATTCAAACAATGACACTGTATATGCACCAGTATAAGACATAGTGATTACATCTTCAAGTGTGCCGTAGTAATTAAACCCTTCAATTCCAGCAACAGTAACACCACTATTTTGTGTCTTCCGCTTTTGGTCTCGCTTTGATGCAATAAACCGAACACCATTCACTACACAACCTTCGTAAAATGTTGCTAAGTAATCGGACCCGGAAGCGAGAGCGAGTAACTCATCACTATTTTGTAAAGTTCCAAGCTTGTGCAACTCATATATCTAAATACATAAAATGTATTAATATGAGAGGAATATAAATGGTTAAATTAAAACTTTACAATTTTGTCATTATACCTTCTTATGAAACCACGGACGAAAAGTTTGCCTGTGCAAGACTTCGTGATTATATAGTATTATTAGAACGACTTGTTTAGTAGGTCGTATAAGAATCGTATTTGATAAAATAATAAATAAGGTTATATTTGGATAAAACAATATAATGTATTAATTATTAAGACTAAAATTTTTAATACAATGTAAGTTGTATTATTTAATACATAATAAATAATCTGTATTAGCTTGTGTATTATAATATTTACAAAGGATCAGGGGTCAATCCGAATTTCTAACCCAAACAACAACCACAACCCAGGACCTCAAATTTAGACCCAAACCCAGACCTAGGACCAGGACCCGAGACTGGATCCAGACCCAAACCCAGGATCAGACCCGGACTTAGACCTAGATCTAGACCTGAACTTGGGACCCAGACTCAAATCTGGACTCAGGACTCGAACCCAAACACGAGTTTCGAAATTGGAACTAAACTCGAGTTCTGAAACCAGAACCAGACCTGGATCCCAGAACTGGAATTGGATCCGAATCTCGGAACTAGAACTGGAACCGGGTCTCGAAACTAAAATCAAAACTGGGCTTGAGCTCCGAGACCTAGACCCAGACTCGGGACCCAGACCTGGACTTGAGACCTAGACTCGGGACTCGACTGCTAGTCGGTGATCGGGTGGAGTTTATTGAAAATATATTATAACTTTACATAATCTATTAATACAAGTCAATATCAAACATGCTATGGTATTAAATAATACTAATACAATACAATATAATCCAATCTAATATAACACAATACAATATAATACGGCATACCAAACGAGCCCTAAATGAATATATTCTCATTCAAGACCATTAAAAAAAGTAAATTTTATTTCCCTTGTTGAAACATAATTTACGTATTGATCATTTTATTGTGCTCAATTATAGTCACAATAGTAATCATATCACACAAGTACTCATTTTGTTTGATTAATCTATCATTAATTAAGGAAAAACTTCAATTAGTGCCTCTAAACCAAACATAGGTGTAATTTCATAGTGAGTGAAACCAGCTTTGAAGAAGATATTTTCCCAATCTTTTTTGCTTCTTTCTCTCCCTGTCACACTAGCCATTAGTAACATATCAAAGTAGAGCTTAGCTTCCAATTCTAGAAGCTCATCTTTTTCACTATTTATTACATTATTTTCTATTATCAGAACCTTTCCTTTCCCATTTCTTGAAATAGCTTCTCTACAATTCTTCAAAATCTTTATGGATTCATCATCACTACAACCACATAAAACAAGCTATAAAAAGAAAACATTAGCTATTATAACACTTTATGTACATATATATAATAACATTAATTAAATGAGATCAAAATATACACACACCTTGAATAGAATTGCATCAGCTTCAGGAATTGTTTGAAACATGTCACCTTCAATAAACTTCAAGTTTTCAGTATTATTATGTGAATTGGCTTCAACCACATAAGGTAGATCAAACACTGAGCATTTCAAGTGAGGAAATGCTTCAATGAGCATCTTACACATCGTTCCGGTATTCCCTCCAACATCTACCAATGTAGTTATTCCCTCAAAAGTAGAATTGAAATTCTTGAGAACAAATTTCAAAGTCCCGGAGTCACTTTCCATTCCTTCATTCAAACGATCACCAAATCCGTCAGTATTCTTACCCCAATACTCATACAAGCCCAACCCGTCATCATTAGCTAAATGAAATGGCGTGGCTGGGCTATCTTCATTCTTGAGCCAGTTTCCAATTAAATGAAATGCAGTTACAGTAACTGGCTCAAGAACTGAAAGAACAAAGGGACCCACGCTCGGGACCCCACTGTTATTACCATTGGTAAGAAGTAATTTAGAAGAAGGTGTGAGGCCATATACTTCTTCTTCTTCTTTGTCGTCGTTGTATCCTTTTTCGTTTGTGAAGATACCAGAGTGTACCAGTACACGCATCACACGACGAAGAAAGTTAGTCCTCGATGGAGGGATTTGAAGGGCGGAGACCAACTCATGAAGAGAAATGGTTTGGGCTTTGCCTTTGTTGAATATTATGTCCGGTATGCCTAATTCCACAGCAGATTTTAGAGCCATGGAACTTGCATAGCTTAACATATGCTTGTACAAATTGACATAACCTTGAGATAATTGTTGAGTAGTAGTAATAGTATTATCATTAATAGAACTCATCATTAATTAATATGATTCTTATTACAATTGATCAAAAGAAAAACTCACACAAATCTCTCTATGCTTATAACTTACAACTTCCTAGCTAGTTTATATAGCACTTCTCCACATGTATTGTGTGGATGTGATTTTGTTATAGAATAACTAAAATTGAATAAAGAAAATGAGAATTAATTTGAATAAAAGACTTTCTCCCATCTCTAAGAAGTTTTATTTGTATTTAAGGAAAATGACAACTAAGATAGAGGTGCTTCATATTATTAAAATTGTACTATCGGATAGATTATTAATAGTAAACTATACTTTATACAATTAAATAAAATATATAATGTGGATTCTACACAAACAAATAATTAAAACGTACCTATCTCTAATCTAAGATAATATATAATAATAACGTAATTATATATTTAAAGGGAGAGAGAAAGAAACCGTGTCTTTTGGGTATAAAATATAATAATTAAACTAATACACATTATATATCTTGAGAAGTGTTTACAACCCATTTTTCAACTTTAGAGTCCAAAAAAAAAAGTTGGAACATTTTTTATTTTTATTTTTTTAATTGGCACTCTTCTTATATTATATGTTTTTTTTATGAACCAGAAAATTGTATTAACCACAAAAACTTTTTTTTACATCCTAACAGCATTTTAAAAATAGGCCTGTGTGTAAGAAAATGAGAGAGAGAAGAAGATGAAAGATAGAAAAGAGAAGCTCACGAAATATGTAACGCCTTGACCCATAGGGACGTCATGTTTTTACAAACTTATTTCTAACTAATTTATTAATTGAAGAAATGTATGGTTTGATTAAAAACTTTTTTATTAAATTAAAATAAAACACTCGTACAAAATACCCTTATAATACGGGGATCCTCTGTTTATAATTTTTTTTACAATAAGTCTCAAAACTACTATTACAAAAGTAAAGTTACATTTCCAAACATAGCCAAAAGGTTGATCCTGTTTCCCGGAAGTTAAGACACCATAGCTAATATGTACATTGCTTGGAGACCGCTAACTCATGGCCGAACACAGTTCATATCCTCCTTACCTGCACCACGAAGCACCCGTGAGTCACAAAGACTCAACAAGAAAAGCTACTAGATCAAAAGCATTGAAAATGCAAGTATTCACATCACAACTAAATATACATATGATTCATTACATATTCAATATGCGCATATATAATTTAACGTCTATACAAACGCATATATTACACATTATAAGAAAATCATAGCAACTCATAGTTAACAACTTCATCATTATAATAAACGGATACACTCAATACATAATCGATCACATAACCAATTAATTATCTTATAAGACAATCCTACTTTAATGCTTCATAAAGCATCCTTACCACTCGTTATTCACGAGCTACGTATGTCACTATCGTTGCCCGATAAAGCACCCGATAAGTAAGAAACTTGTCAGCAGTTTCAAGGGAGTAATTACTCAATTTATTAACGATAATGACAGTATCTTTATTCATTCTCACTAACGGTAATGGTCGTGTCTTTTTCTCGATCATAATCGAGTCACAAACGATAATAATCATTACCTCGATCATAATCGAGTCACAAATGATTATAATCGTTACACATCATTTTCTCGATCATAATTGAGTCACAAACGATAATAATTGATTCTTACAGGCCAACACGTAAAGCAGTGTATAAAGCTTTTCTTTCCTCAAGTCTAAAGTTAGGTGTGCGGGCCGACCTGAGTGGAATGATGCTCGATGATCTCGGGTCTTATGTCATGACAATGTTAAATCAATAAGGGTCTATTCCAAAACACTGTCTAAAATCTGCATAAAATAACCTACAGTTTTCTACCAAATCTTATGGTGAAAATACCCTAAAATAAAATACATTTTTGGCTCTAATTTATGTCTCATACTGTAGAGCTCTTCATAAAGCTTCAAAATGGTATATAGAATGTCTAAAACGAACACCCAAGTGAAAACTTATGGCCAAAATACAAAAATCAGCGATTCTCGAAAACTGACCATCCGGAATTTCGGTTCACTACACTAGAAACTCGAAAAATTTCAGATCTTCAAAGCCCCAAAACTTGCTCCAAACCTAACCAATTGTTCCCAAACTTTACAAAACAGTTCTATAACATGAATACAATATATACAATCAATCAAAACTCTGAAATTCATCAAAATAACCAAAATACCATAGTTGAGTGAAACCTAACAATCTTAAATTCCATTTTCCCAACTCAAACCTAACAACCTTAAATTCCATTCAATTCAATCTTAAACCACCATCAATTTAAACTTAAACACATGTCGACTAAACTCCAACAATATCCACAACCCCAAAACTAAGCTAAATCCTAAGCAAAACTCAACTCAAACTAAGAAATTCAAGAATAAAATATATAAGACTTATCTCCAAGCTTAAACAGTCCCTAAACCTTGTCAATTCAGCTAAGAAATTGTGAAATTGGTGGAGAAATCTTCTTTGCTGTTGCTGGTTTCTAGAGTTCTAATAGGTGAGATTTGAGCGTAATTAATGTTTTTTTTTTTTGTCTTTTATTTCCAAAGTTAGAATTTATCTCTTATTTCCTATTTTTATCACTTAAATTAAATAAATAAAATTTATTATAAATTCTGTGGAAATTGATCCTCTTAACCAACTTATTATCCAACTCATTTAAACCAACTAACTTAACTAACTTTCGGTTATGTTAGTTAGTTAGTTGGTGTTATTCTTGTTTGAGTTTGGGCCTATATATAAGTCTAGTCTTTGTCACTTTAAGTGGGGGAGAACAGAAGGTAGAAGAGAGAAAATAAGAGAGAGGATTAGAGAGAGTTGCTTAGGGTTCTAAGCTGAGAGTTCTGTTCTTGAAGAGGGTCAAGAACAAGGGGTGTACTCGGGTTGATAGAGAGAAAACTGTGACTGTTTTCTCTGGTGTGTGTCGAGTGCCATCTGAGCTGTGATTGCTCAGGTTATTGTAATTGTATTGCTGCTCTCTTATTCACATATTAATGAAGAATTGGTGATGTTTCTCAGCTGGAGTATGGCCAGGGATCATGTTGATCTCTAGAACCGGAAGCAGGATAAAACCTTGTGTTGTTCTTTGTTTGATTTCGGGTTTGATTCATTGTGTTGATTAATTGGTTTATGTTCATTATTACTGTTCAAGTGTTGAGATTATTGCAGGTTTATGATTGAATCCTCAAAGTTATTTCCGCTGGAATTACAACAAAATCAGAGCTAAGGTTCAAGATCCAATTGAGGAAGTCAAGAATCAAGATTCAATCAAGACTCATTTGCAACCAGTTATGACAGGATCAGCAAGATTTGAACTTGAGAAGTTCAATGGGACTGGGGACTTTGGCCTATGGAGGGAAAGTTTGAAGGGAATTCTTGTTCATCAAAAAGTTGCCAAGTCATTGAAACCCAAGGAAGAACTCACTGACAAGTTGCAGAAGGAAGAACTTGAAGATATGGAGGAATTGGCATATTACACTATCATAATGTACTTGTCTAATACAGTGAGAAGAAAGGTTCAGAATATAAAGACTGCTCGAGAACTATGGAGCAAGCTTGAAGAGATTTACATGAAACCCTCTCTAACTAACAAGATTAATTTGTTAGAATCTTTATATGGTTTTAAAATGTCTTCTCATTTGTCTTTAGATGATAACCTTGATGTATTTAACCAAATCATTATAGGATTGGCTAACTTGAAGCACACTGTTGATGAAGAAAGCCAAGCTGTCATTCTTCTCAGATCTTTGCCACCTGCATACCAAGAATTAAAGGCTGTGATCAAGTATGGAAGAGATACTCTCACCCTTGATGATGTTCTTGGAGCCTTGAAGTCCAAAGAACAAGAAATGTCCAAGGAGAAAGACAATGTCAAGGATGAAGCTTACTTGGCCAGAGGAAGAGACAACAATAGGGGCAGAGATCACTACAGAAAGGATCATTTCAAAGGCCAACATAGATCCCAATCAAGATCGAAATCAAGAGGAAAATACCATAAGGACAGAAAATGTTATTTCTGTGGGAAAGTAGGTCACATCAAGAGGTTTTGCATTAAGTTCAAGAACAAACTCAAAGAAGACAGAGAAAAGAAGCATGATTCTGCTTCTAATGTTGAAGAATCAGATCGTTGCTCATCTGATGGTGACTTGTACATGGTTTCAGATCAAAGAATCACAAATGAATGGATTCTTGATTCTGGATGCACATACCATATGTGTCCTATTCTTGAAAATTTTATTGACTATAGGAAAGTAAATTCTGGTACTGTACTAATGGGAAATGACAATTCTTGCAGGGTAATTGGCATTGGAAAGGTTGCTATTAGGCACTTTGATGGTACTGTTCGAATGCTACATGAAGTAAGGCATATACCAGAACTTAGAAGGAACTTGATATCACTTGGTACTCTTGAGGATGAAGGCTACAGTTACAAGTCTAACAATGGTCAGATGAGAATTGCAAAGGGATCTCTTACCATCATGAAAGGTGAAAAGAAGAATGGTTTGTACATTCTGCAAGGAGAAACAGTAATGGCTTGTGAAGCTGGTGTTGTGCAACACCAAGAAACTGAGATGGAACTGTGGCATAAACGGATGGGTCACATGAGTGAGCAAGGGATCAAAGAACTAACCAAGCAAGGACTCTTAGGCAATTTCAAACCGAACTCATTACCTTTCTGTGAAGCATGTGTGTTGGGAAAGCATCACAGATTGAAATTCATGGCAGGCCACCATTGTTTTAAAAGACCATTAGAATATGTTCATGCTGATTTATGGGGTTCTCACAAGGTTGGAACTCACTCAGGTAAACACTATTTCTTGTCCATTGTAGATGATTTCAGTAGACATGTATGGGTTTATTTACTTAAAACCAAAAATGAATGTCTAGAGAAATTCAGAGAATGGAAAATTGAAGTGGAAAATCAGTATGAAAGGAAATTGAAAGTGCTTAGGACAGATAATGGTTTAGAGTTCATTAATACTGAATTTGGCTTGTTATGTTCTGAATTTGGAATTGTTAGGCATAGAACTGTTAAGCACACCCCTCAGCAAAATGGTGTTGCTGAGAGGATGAATAGAACCTTGTTGAACAAGGTTAGGTGCTTGTTGATTAGTTCTGGTTTAGGTAAAATCTACTGGGAAGAGGCTTTGATCACTGCATGTTATTTGATTAATAGAAGCCCCAGTAGAGTGATTGATTTAAAAACTCCCTATGAAAAATTGCATGGCACTACACCTAAACTGAATCACTTGAAAATATTTGGCTGCACTGCATATGCACACCAGAAACTTGAGAAATTGGAACCTAGGGCTATTAAATGTTTCTTTCTTGGATATCCTAAGGGTGTTAAAGGATATAGACTATGTCATGTTGAAAATGGAAAACCAAAAATTATTATATCTAGGGATGTAGTCTTTAATGAGCATGATTTCATGGACTTGACAGCCAAGGAAGGCAAGGGTTCTGATGTTGCAGGTACTAACAGGGATGACCTTGCTGAGTTGGAGATCAACACTGACAAGATTGAAGTCTCCATTGATTTACCCCACACACCAGAAGCAAGGACATCTATTGAGGTGGAAACACAGGGTGCAGACACAACTGAGGCTGATACAGATACAGCTGAGGTGGAAACCAGTCAAGATGATCAGCCAGATTTGACCAACTATCAATTGGCTAGAGACAGGTCAAGGAGAGAAATTAGATCTCCCAGTAGGTATGCTGAAGCTGATTTGATAGCCTATGCCCTGGCTGTGATACAATCTGAGAGTGAACCTGAACCAACTACCTATGAAGAAGCAATTGCATGCAAATCAAAGAAGAAATGGCTTGCTGCAATGGGAGAGGAGATGCATTCCTTGAAGAAGAATCGAACTTGGATTCTGGTGCCAAGACCAAAAGACAAGAAAGTTGTCTCCTACAGATGGTTGTTCAAAGAAAAAGAGGGAATGTCAGAGGGTGAACCACCTAGATATAAAGTTAGATTGGTAGCTAAGGGATTCACACAGGTTGAGGGAGTTGATTACACAGATATCTTCTAACCTGTTGTGAAGTACAAAACCATTAGAATGATGTTAGCCATTGCTGCACACAATGACTTGGAAGTTGAGCAGTTGGATGTCAAAACTGCCTTCTTAAATGGTTTTCTGGATGAAGAGATATTCATGGAACAACCACCTGGTTTTCAGGTGGAAAATGGCAAAACTGATCTGGTTTGCCTGCTTAAAAAGTCATTGTATGGGTTGAAACAGTCACCTAGACAATGGAATCAAAGGTTTAACCAATTTGTTCAGAGTATTGGTTTTTCAAGGTCAAAATTTGACTCTTGTCTTTACTACAAGGAATTAGGAACACCTAAGGTTGTGTACCTATTACTATATGTTGATGATATGATGATCATCAGCCAAGACAAGGCTGAAATACAAGTCATTAAGAACAAACTCAACTCTGAATTTGAAATGAAGGACTTGGGAGTAGTCAAGAAAATCTTGGGAATTGAAGTCATGAGGAACAAGCAAGAAGGAAAGATGGTGCTAACTCAAAGAAGCTACATTAAGAAGGTGATCAAGAAGTTTAACTTTGATTCATCTAAGGCCACTGCAGTTCCACTTGCAGGGCACTTCAAGTTGTCTAATGAGTACTGCCCTAAAACTGAAACTGAAAGGGAAAATTTGAGAGGTGTACCATATGCTATGGCTGTTGGATGTCTAATGTATATCATGGTCAGTACTAGACCTGATATAGCACATGCTCTAAGTGTTTTGAGTAGGTTTATGGCAAACCCTGGGTTAGAGCATTGGAATGCTGTAAAGTGGCTGATTAGATACTTGAAAGGGACAATCAAGTATGGTCTGATCTATCAGAAAGACACATCTGATGTAACGTTAGAAGGCTATGTTGATGCTGATTATGCATCAAATAGGGACAATAGAAGGAGCACCATTGCCTATGTATTGTTAGGTTATTTTTAGTATTAATTTTAGATTAATTTTAGTATATTTTTAATTGAGTTTTAATCATGTTTGGAGCATTTTTACGCTTGTTATCTTTTATTTTTGCAGATTTAAAATAGAAGAAGATTAGAAAAATATCAGAGAAAAAGATGGGAAAAAGATAAAAATATCATGATATTTAAAATAGAGAAAATTGTGCAAGCGAAACTTCAAGCCTGAATTCGACGGTGTTCTGATTATATTTTGGAAAACGTAAAAACATGAAAGTTCTAGATCTCTCTTTTATCTTTCCAGAACATCTTGAATCGTCTAATTCCGATTAATATTGACAGAGTTATGGCCAAAATACTATCAGTCGACGCAACAGAAAAAATATCTCGTTTGAGGTTTCCCAAAAATTTAAATCCGAATGGGAATTTAAATATTGCGTTTTTTTCCATATTTTTAGGCCTTCAATGCCTATATAAAGGGAAGAATGGAGTTGATTTCATCAAGCAATTTTAGAGAGAAAAAAAGAGAGAATACAGATGCAAAGTGGAGAGATCAACTGCAATATTGGAGGCATTCTTCAGAGGGTTTTCAACATTCTTCTCTTCTCTATTTTCATGTCTTTTCTTAAAGTTAATATGTGTGATTGTGCTCTCATAAACATGAGTAGCTAAACACTCTATTAGGGTTAGATGGATATTGTTTGACATTGTTTATGGTTTTAATATGATTTATTTTCCCTCTAATTTTTATGTATTCTATTTTATTTGTGCTTAATTACTTTTAATTGCCTGATCACCAATTATCTGTCTATGAGTTTGATGCGAGATCTGAGAAGTGAGTGTCAAATATGCTATAGTAAAATAGAACTGAATTTCGATATAGGACGAGAGTACCTATATGGTTTAGATAGCTTATAGGGTTTTTATGCTTAATGCCTGTTGCATGTTAAATTTATCACGAGAGTAGAAAGTTTGCATGTAATTGAGATTTATATATCTGAGAAGACTATAAATTACCTTAGTAAACCTGCTATTGCATAGAGATTAATATTAGGAAAATAATCATATTAGGCCATATTCAATAGAAACAATTGAAATCGAAGACCTAGTTTTTATTAACTTTCAATTCTCTTGAATAATTGTTTCTAGTTTCTTATTTTTAATTCTTTCTTTATTTTTATTTAACCAAATAGAAGTAAAAGTTTAATTTTAACGTACTTAACTACACTCCCTGTGGGATCGACCTCACTCCTAGTGAGTCTACTACTTTAAACGATACGTACACTTGCGTGTGCAAAAATATCGCAACAAGTTTTTGGCGCCGTTGCCGGGGAGTGATAGTTAATATTATTAAAAATTAAATTTTGTTCTAATTTGGTTTTCTTTTTAGTTTTAGTATTAATTTTTTTTTTTTCAAATTTTTATCTTTTTAGTACTAATTTAGTTTTATTTTATTTTACTAATGTTTTATTGATGAGCTTGACCTGCAAGATAAATTCAGATGCTATATCTTGAGGATTTTGCCCAACAACACAATGAACCATTCTATTCTGCTTGGAGGAGATTTAAAGAGTATGGAGAGAGATGTTATCCCACCTTCTCAAAAGGGTGTTTTACGTGGCTCTTTTATAATGGACTTAATGATGAAACAAGAAGCTGGGTTGATAATGGAGCAGAGACAACTGGAGCACCTCTATTAATGAGAGGCTATGATGTAATAAATCTGTTGAATAACATGGCAGATTTTGATTACGACTGGCATTGGGATCCATCACTTCAGGGTTGGAGTCACCAATACCCACCTTGTTGCCCAAATTCATCTCAACAATCTGAAAAAGAGGAACAACTACTAGCACTTATGCAATCACTTCCAGGAGAGATTAATCGCTTAACTGACATGGTGAGATCCTTATGTGATAATTCAATGGCTCATGATTCAGAATGTAATAATTCCAATGATGAAAGTTATGAGAGTTATTGCTACAATAAAGAAGGGTCATTAGTTGAATACAAGGAAGATAATGAGCCTACAATTGAAGATCAAGATCCTTGTGAAGAGGAACTCATTGAACATAAAATCACAAGCAAGGTTATGGATAGCCAAGTGGAGAGTGAGCAACAAGAAGAAAGGTTGTTAGATGAAAGTGTAGATACTGTGACATTGGAGGATGAGGAAGAACATGGCGTCATTGATTCGACTTCATCAATGATATTGACAAATAAACCACCACTGAATCCATATATTTCATCAACACCATATTATATCCTCTACAAGCTACGAAAGGCTTCTCCCCAAGCACATCATCCAAAGTCTTATGTTGTTGGTGCTGACTTTTGTTCAAACTCATCGCTTGCCAAGCTTGAAGGCAAGTACAACAACAATTTTCAAGTTGTCTTGCATGACGCTTATTATGGGCGTCGACCGCTTATTGATGTGGCACCCAGGTAAGTCTCCTTTCCTTTTTCTTTAATGTCACATTGGGGACAATGTGTCACTTTAGTTTGGGGGGTGACTTAATTTTTATTTTATTTTTAGTTTTTATTTTATTTTATTTTGAGTTTTATGTCTTTTAATTTTTAATTTTTAGTTTTTAGTTTTTATTGTTTTGAGTCAATTTTCTTAATATGAGTCAATCTGAAAGTAGGTAGATAGCATGATTTGAAAAGTTTATTTATTTTTTCGAAAAATCCGTGTGCTTGGTGATGTTATACTCTTGACTAATTTTAATTTTGTGCTTTAAAAGAACATGGAATCATATTAAGTAATTTTTCTAGTAATTGAATTGATTTATGTATGCTAATTTGACATGTGAAAAGTTGTTTGGAAAATTCTAGAACTTGCTTGCTTGCTATTTGAGGCGAAATAATAAATTATGCATGACTAGGAAAGTGATTTAGGCAATTTTTTTGGATCGATTGTGCTTGTCAAGCCATCCCTATAATTTTATCCTAGTTACCCTTTTTGAGCCTTAACTTATTTTTTTCTACACATATTGAGCCTAAAAAGATAAACCCATAAATACCCAAAATTTCAATTCTAATCATACCATAAGTAGATCTTTAGTTTGGGGGAATTTGGATGGAAGGTTGTTGTATGTGAGTGGAAAAAAGTGTGAAAATTGAGAGAATATAAAAAGAAAAAAATTGATTGACAACAACTAGAAAAAAAAAAGGAGAAAAGAAAGAAAAATCTGACAACCAGTGTCAAATCTAGAAAAAAAAAAAATATATAAAGTTGTTGCACCCTTGTTGAAGAATATATCTCTCATGTAATTAGAAAAAAGGGTATTGGGATTGTGTGAAAAATATTGTGGGTGACATGATTTGAGAAGCTTATGGTATAGGAAAGCCTAAATGACCATTTCAACTACCTTTACCCTAAACCTAACATTACAAGCCTAGAAAGACCTTCTGATTCTTAGTTGTGCATTAATCTATATTAGTGGAGAATAGTAAGTATTGCAAGCATATGGAATTTTGGGTTAGTGGATTGATGATTGTAATTGGCATGCATAAAGTGATTTAATTGTTAGTTAATTGCATTCTATGGTTTCACGAGCTAAATGAAAATAAATTGAAATTTGTCAATGGTGTAATTGAGCTGAAATTCTGGATTATATGCATAAGTGAATTTTTTTCATAATCATGTTATTGAAGCTACTTGAAAATTACTCATGTTTTGGAGATTGACTTGTTTAATGTTTGTTTAGTGTTTTACTCGAGGACGAGTAAAAGCTTAGTTTGGGGGAATTTGTTAGGTTATTTTTAGTATTAATTTTAGATTAATTTTAGTATATTTTTAATTGAGTTTTAATCATGTTTGGAGCATTTTTACGCTTGTTATCTTTTATTTTTGCAGATTTAAAATAGAAGAAGATTAGAAAAATATCAGAGAAAAAGATGGGAAAAAGATAAAAATATCATGATATTTAAAATAGAGAAAATTGTGCAAGCCGAAACTTCAAGCCTGAATTCGACGGTGTTCTGATTATATTTTGGAAAAAGTCAAAACATGAAAGTTCTAGATCTCTCTTTTATCTTTCCAGAACATCTTGAATCGTCTAATTCCGATTAATATTGAGAGAGTTATGGCCAAAATACTATCAGTCGACGCAACAGAAAAAATATCTCGTTTGAGGTTTCCCAAAAATTTAAATCCGAATGGGAATTTAAATATTGCGTTTTTTTCCATATTTTTAGGCCTTCAATGCCTATATAAAGGGAAGAATGGAGTTGATTTCATCAAGCAATTTTAGAGAGAAAAAAAGAGAGAATACAGATGCAAAGTGGAGAGATCAACTGCAATATTGGGGGCATTCTTCAGAGGGTTTTCAACATTCTTCTCTTCTCTATTTTCATGTCTTTTCTTAAAGTTAATATGTGTGATTGTGCTCTCATAAACATGAGTAGCTAAACACTCTATTAGGGTTAGATGGATATTGTTTGACATTGTTTATGGTTTTAATATGATTTATTTTCCCTCTAATTTTTATGTATTCTATTTTATTTGTGCTTAATTACTTTTAATTGCCTGATCACCAATTATCTGTCTATGAGTTTGATGCGAGATCTGAGAAGTGAGTGTCAAATATGCTATAGTAAAATAGAACTGAATTTCGATATAGGACGAGAGTACCTATATGGTTTAGATAGCTTATAGGGTTTTTATGCTTAATGCCTGTTGCATGTTAAATTTATCACGAGAGTAGAAAGTTTGCATGTAATTGAGATTTATATATCTGAGAAGACTATAAATTACCTTAGTAAACCTGCTATTGCATAGAGATTAATATTAGGAAAATAATCATATTAGGCCATATTCAATAGAAACAATTGAAATCGAAGACCTAGTTTTTATTAACTTTCAATTCTCTTGAATAATTGTTTCTTACTAGTTTCTTATTTTTAATTCTTTCTTTATTTTTATTTAACCAAATAGAAGTAAAAGTTTAATTTTAACGTACTTAACTACACTCCCTGTGGGATCGACCTCACTCCTAGTGAGTCTACTACTTTAAACGATACGTACACTTGCGTGTGCAAAAATATCGCAACATGTATTCATGGTTAACAAAAGCTGCATATGTTGGAAATCACAACAATAACCAATGGTGGCACTGTCAACTACTGAATCAGAATTCATGGCCACCACTGAAGCATTCAAGGAAGCTATATGGTTACAAGGAATACTGCAAGAGCTGCTACTGCTCAAAGACAAAGGGACAGTCTATTCGGATAGTCTGTCATCTATTCACTTGTGCAAGAATCCTGTATACCATGAGAAAAGCAAGCACATTGACATTAGATTGTATTGGATTCGAGAGAAGATTGAGGACAGGGTTCTGGAATTGGAAAAGGTGCACACAAGTGACAACCCTGCTGACATGGGAACAAAGGTTCTTACATTCAGCAAACTAATGCATTGTCTCAGTTTGCTGAACATTGGTTATTGCTGAACATTTCGAGATATCACATCATCAAGACTTCAGTGAAAAGACTCTGATAGGTTGCTTTAGAGAATCAAGGTGGAAATTTGTAGAAATTGATCCTCTAAACCAACTTATTATCCAACTCATTTAAACCAACTAACTTAACTAACTTTCGGTTATGTTAGTTAGTTAGTTGGTGCTATTCTTGTTTGAGTTGGGGCTTATATATAAGTCTAGTCTTTGTCACTTTAAGTGGGGGAGAACAGAAGGTAGAAGAGAGAAAATAAGAGAGAGGATTAGAGAGAGTTGCTTAGGGTTCTAAGCTGAGAGTTCTGTTCTTGAAGAGGGTCAAGAACAAGGGGTGTACTCGGGTTGATAGAGAGAAAACTGTGACTGTTTTCTCTGGTGTGTGTCGAGTGCCATCTGAGCTGTGATTGCTCTGGTTATTGTAATTGTATAGTTGCTTTCTTATTCACATATTAATGAAGAATTGGTGATGTTTCTCAGCTGGAGTATGGCCAGGGATCATGTTGATCTCTAGGACTAGAACCAGGATAAAACCTTGTGTTGTTCTTTGTTTGATTTCGGGTTTGATTCATTGTGTTGATTAATTGGTTTATGTTCATTATTACTGTTCAAGTGTTGAGATTATTGCAGGTTTATGATTGAATCCTCAAAGTTATTTCCGCTGGAATTACAACAAATTCCATTGTTGTTCAGAAAGTAGATCCATTAAAGACAAAACTTTAACCAATTGAAAAGACAAATTTGCCCCTTTCACTAAACACTTAAATAAATTAAAGCCTAAGGGTATTTTAGTCATTCTAACTACCCCGACTAAACCACTATCTATCAAATACTAACTAGTCCAGTAGAATCCAATATATCTCAACTTCTATTGTCGTGACATTTCTCACCACTCCGTCGAGTTTTCACGGCCGCCGAACCCAAAATTATTTTTTTTTTCAAAAATGGTATCTATAATACCCCCATAGTTCGATAAAATCTCCGTAATTAATAAATTACGCTTCATTTATTCATTTACTCAAATTCTACTAATTAACTTGTAATTAGTTTAAGTAAGATTATAAATACTACTCAATATCCATAAAGTCACATATTTAATAAAATATGTCCAGTTAAATATTATTTTTTGGGATATTACAACTATCCTCTCCTTATAAAAATTTTATCCTCAAAATTTACCTGAACATATCGAGATACAACTTTCGCATCTACGAATTTAATCCCCAAATCGCCTTTCAATGTTGATGTTCCTCCACAGCATTTTAACTAGTAGAATAGTCTTGTTCTGCAACACTTTCACATTTGAATTCAGGATATGAACCGGTTGTTCTTCATATGATAGATCTCTCTAAAGTTCAATATCCTCATAGCTCAGAATATGACTCGTATAAGATACATACTTCCAAAGCATCGAGATGTAGAACCCATTGTGAACTCTAGATACAACAAAGGGTAAGGTTAGCCAATAGGCTACGTCACCAACCCTTTCCAAAACCTCAAATGGATTGACAAATTTGGGACTCGACTTTCCCTTCTTTCCAAATCTTTGGATTCCCCTCATCGGGGACATAGAAAACAAAATCCCCAACCTGGAATTCAATTTCTCTATGCTGTGAACCAGCGTAGCTCTTTTGTCTACCCTGTGAGGCAAGCATACGAGCTTGAATTCCTCAATGGCCTCACTCGTTCTTTGAACTGCATCAGGTCCAAGATACCTCCGTTCACCCACTTTATCCCAAAGAATGGGTGAACGACACTTTTTTTTCAATAAAGTATTTCATACGGGGCCATACCAATAGTACTCTAATAACTATTGTTGTATGAAAACTCAATCAGAGGAAGGTACTTGTTCCAAAATCCTTCAAAGTGTAATACACACGCCCGTAGCATAACCTTAAGTATTTGAATAATCCTCTCAGACTGACCATCAGTTTGAGGATGAAAACTAAACTGATCTTTAATTTTGGTACCCATTGCTCATTGCAACTCTCCCAAAACTTGGATGTAAACTTTAGATCTCGATTTAAAATGATCAACTTGGAGCACCGTGAAGCCTAGCTATCTACTTGACATATAGATTAGTGTAGTAATCTACCGTATACATAGTCTGCACTGGTAAAAGTGAGCTATCTTTTTATATCGATCCACATTTACCCAGATGAAATCATAAAGCCCTAATGTTCTTAATGATCCAACCACAAAGTCCACCATTGTCTCTTCCCATTACACTCAGGAATCTTTAGAGGTTAAGTAACCCCGCTGGTCTTTGATGCTCTGCCTTGACTTATTGATAGGTTAAGTATTTTGACACATACTCTACAATATCCCCCTTCATCCCTGGCCACTAGTACAGGGCTTTTACATCGTGATACATCTTAGTTGTCCCCGGATGTAGTGAATATGGCGTGGTATGAAACTCACCTTTTGTCTAATACCATCATCATCTGGTACACAAACCCTGTCTCCAAATCGTACTAATTCATCTAATGAAATTGAGAAGCTCTATGATGACCCGACTTTAAACTTTTCTTTATACTCTTGTAATTCTAGATCACTCTTTTGGGCTGTCTTGATTCTTTCTAACAAATCAGACTGCAACGCAATATTGGCTAGTTTTTTTTCCAACTATGAACTCAATCCTCGCTCTAGTCATATCCTCAGCTAACTTTGATGAGATCTTCTTCAATTCATGGACTTTCCTTGGACCCTTTCAACTTAGAACATCTGCTACAACAATTTTCCATGATGGTAAAGGATCTCTTACTCAAAATCTTTAACAAGTTCCAACCATCATCGCTGCCAATTCCATATCATGTGTAGGATACCGCTGTTCATAATCCTTCAATTGCCTAGACGCATAGGCAATAACTTTCTCGGACTACATCAAAATGAAACCTAACCAATTCTTTTGAGTTAATTCCGTTAAGGATGTAGAGATCTTGACAAATCCTTCAACAAACAACCTGTAGTATCTTGCTAATCCCAGGAAACTTTTAACTTCGGTTACAACACAACCCCAACCGAAGATGTTTCTTATGTGTTTTCTGAATTTGACATAAAGCTTACTTGGGGCAGCCCAAAATTCTTAATTTAACGTTGTTTTTTGATTTTCTAAATTATTTTAACATAATATATTATTACTTAACAAAATATTTTTATTAATTTTATAATATTATTGTATATATTTAAAAATTAAAATTATGTAGATATTTTATAAAATGAAATTTAAAATACTTAAAATATTATAGATATTTTTAACCACATTAATTTTTAGTATATATGCTATTTATATATTGTGTTAATGTATGGTTTATTACTTTGAGTTGTAATACTTCTCTTTATCTCTATATTTTCTATTTTATTATGTGTATATTTTATTTAGTGTTTGTAACATTATTGAATCCATGTTTTTGTTTTTTTGTATTATTTATCGTAGAGTTGTAATCTTGTTGGTTTGATAATTCTATTGGAGCAAAATAATATCTAACACAAAATACAACAAAAAAACCCCACCAACTGCAACTAATAAAGAAAGCACCTCATCAATGATTACGATTTACTTGAATCAGGTTTTTTCTTCTTCCTTTTCCCTCTCTTCCATACATTACTCATGGCTGATTCTTCTTCACTCTCTTCAACATCTTATTCTTCTTTCTCTATTCAAAATATCTTCTATGGAAAAGTCAAATTCAGTCATTCCTTATAGGCCAAAATCTTTGGCCTTTCGGTGAGGCCCCAAAAAAAAATAACATTACTACAAGGAAAATTTATCCAATTACAAACAATAGAAGTGTCTAGAGTCCAACTACCTCTATTCTATATCAATAAATATAGATTTTTTTTCTTTTCAGTATTTCTTGATCACAAAATATTTCTTGACCACATATTTCAGTATATTTCATATATATCTATACAAAATATTTCTTGAACACATGCACTAATTAAATATATATATTTTTTCAGTATTATCTTCAAAATATTTGTAAACTATACAAATAAAAATGTACTTAGATAAAAAAAAATGTACTTAATTAGTTTCCATGATGGTTTTTTATTATTATTTTTTTAAAAGCAAAATGTATAATTAAATTAATGAAATCTCTCCATTTCCTTAATAATTACTAACTAATTAATAAATTAATATAGAAAATTAAGCTGACACAAAACCTAATTAATTAGCCATTGGTTACTAAAAACTTGGTAGTGATTTAATTACTTGATATATTTAGTTATACAAACGAGAAAAATGAGTTAGGTGAGAAATAAATACTTCACTATGGTGTTATTATTGGTCATTAAATGAGGTAGCTTGGTTAGTTATGAAGGAATTTCGCTGTCTCTAGTCACAGCTATAAACAAAGGAAAGGTTTTTTTTCAACAAGCTGGGTGTGCTATTTGAGGATATCATAGCTTTATTGTCTAAACTCTTGGGAGCAGTTTTGTCCCACATGGTTCGGAATACGAATTCTGCAGCACATGGTTTGGCAAAACATGCTCTTCGGTTAGACAATGAGCTACCCTGGTTCGAGGAGGTGCCGCCGCCGATTGTGGATTGCTGCTTTGTTAATCATGTGTGATTTGGATCACCGCGTAAAAAAAAATAGAGCGTTGCTTTTGCGCACCAAATTTGCTTAACACCTTCTAAACGTATTATCTTATAATTGGTTAGTCATAATTCTTAAAAATTATTGCATTAAATTATATAAGACACAATACTTAATTGTATTAATAGTGATATTGAGTTACTAAGCCACTGATACTAGCGGTGCATAAAGTCAACAGATATAAATGCAAAAAGCCATGCAAAATTGTTTTTTTTTTTTAATATATATATATGTATATAATGGAGATGGTATAGCTGGGTCTTCAAAATCAAAATCAAAATCAAAATCAAAATCATAGATCATTTAGAGTGGAAAATAACAATAATAATGGAATTTAAGAGCTCTCGTTTGGTTGTGCCAAGTGTGCAAGAATTATTGGCAAAGGATCCCAACATGGTGACCATCCCATCAAGATACATTCAAAATCCTCAAAATAATATCAATAATTCTGTTTCTCTTGATCATCAAATCCCTGTTATCAATTTCCAAAATTTGTTTCTTCATGATGATGATGATCATCATCAATCTGAACTATCTAACCTCCACTCAGCTTGTAAGGATTGGGGCTTCTTCCAGGTATATATATTTATATTTAATTTATATATATATATATTAATAATGATAATATTTATATTGACGTACTATATATAATTTGCATGCATGCATGCAGTTGATCAACCATGGAATAAGTGATTGTTTGATAGAAAATGTAAAGAAAGGAGTTGAAGATTTGTTCAAATTATCAGTAGAAGAGAAGAAAAAACTATGCCAGCTTCCGGGAGACATAGAAGGATTTGGACAAACTCAGGTTTTCAGTGAAGAACAAAAGCTTGATTGGACTGATTACATATTAATTTTCACCTTACCACTTGCTTTGAGGAAGCCTCACTTGTTTCCAAACCTCCCAATTACTTTAAAGCAAAGTTTGGAAATTTATTCATTACAACTCGCAAAGCTTGCCAAAGATCTAATTTGCCAAATGGAGAAGATTCTAGGAATCAAAAACGATGAAATTTCGAATTTGTTTGAAGATGGATTGCAGCTTTTTAGTATGAATTGTTACCCTCCATGTCCTGAGCCAGAGAAAGTTATAGGCCTCAGTCATCACTCAGATGGGGGATGCCTTACCTTTCTTCTTCAAGTGAATGAAGTACAAGGCCTCCAAGTCAAGAAAGATGGCATGTGGCTCCCAATCAATCCTCTCCCTAATGCTTTTGTTGTCAATATTGGAGATGTACTAGAGGTAATAATCACCCTTACTTGGGGATCAATCGACCATGCATAGAGATTAAGAGCATGCATGTTTGGTATTGTTTTCTGTTTTTTGTTTTCGAAAAATTATTTTTAGAAATGAGAACAAAAAATAGTTTTTGAAGTTTTTAAAACACAAGTCATATTTGGTTAGTGTTTTTTAAAAGTAATATATTGACCAAAAGTGAATTGGTTTTTTGCAGATTTTGACAAATGGAATATATCGTAGTATTGAGCACAGAGTGACAATAAACTCTACACAAGAAAGACTCTCAATTGCCACATTCCATAATTTAAGTATAGATTCTGTCATAGCCCCAGCCAACACCTTGATCACTCCAAAAAATCCTGCCTTATACAAAACATTGTCCAATAAAGAATATTTCAAGGATTTTTTTTCGAGTGAGCTGCAAGGAAAAAGTTACCTTGATTCTATGAAACTATAAATATTTAGAGTACTACGTACTTGGGTTTATATATTATTAAGATAATGTTTTTCATATTATTATTCAGGAAGCATTACTATATATATATATATATATATATATATATATATATTTATATATATATATGGTTACTACCAAATGTAATGTCTAGTAGCTATGCTTTTTTTTATTATTAATAATGTCTATGCTCTTAATAAAATTGTGTAATATGTTATATTTCACATTGAATAATATGCTTTTACAGTTTTACCTTTTATATTTAGCTGAGAATTTTCAAATAATCATAAATTATTAGTCAAGAATAATACAAAAATGATCTATGTTTTTAATCTATCTCATAACACCATTAATTGTGTCCACAGCAGTATTCTATTGTAACCAAGCTTTGACTTCAGCCAACACTTGAGGATGAGGTCTCTTACCCCATTTTTTATTATTTTGAAGAGAATATTTGGAGCAAAATTTGCATTTGAGTAATCGAAACTCGTGTACCAGGTTAATTGTTAATCTAGGCGCTGGCTCAGTTTTGATACTCTTAGAATTGTTGTTTCCTCTCCGAATTTACTTGTATTTTCGCTATTTTTGATGACAAAAAAATACCTGAAACACAATTCTCAGAACGCGAAATACAATAAAAACCCGTACCAAGTGCAACTAATAAAGAAAGCACCTCATCAATGAGGCCCCAAACAAACAACAGTACTACAAGAAAAATTAATCCAATTACAAACAGTAGTATAGAGTCTAGAGTCCAACTACCTCTATTCTATCAATAAATATAGATATTTTTTCTTTTCGGTATTTCTTGACCACAAAATATTTCTTGAACACATCTATTATTTCAGTAAATTTGATATAGATATATATATATACTAGTTAAAGTTACGTGCCGAGGCACGTAAATATTAGTTTTATTTAGAGTTTAGTTCTTTGTTATTTTATTTAGATTGTATCTAAATGTATGATTTGTTTTATTCAAGTAATATGTGTGCTGTCATATTTGGTTAGTAAAATATAATTGGGTATATTTAAGTCATAACAAAATAATACTTATTATTTACTTATAGAGAATTTAGAGGAACAAGATATAAGTTTTGCAAAATTTAAAGAGCAATTTGCGGCGAAACCCCCTTATGTTTTGATTTTTATACACTTAACCCCCTTATCTTTATTTTTGGTGGCAAAACCCCCTTATGTTTTAATTTTTATACACTTAACCCCCTTATCTTTTTTTTTTGGTGGCAAAACCCCCTTATGTTTTAATTTTTTACACTTAACCCCTCTATCTTTTGTTTTGGTGGCAAAACCCTTCAGTTTACTTTTCTTTGCAAATTTAAAGTTTTAGTTAAATATTATCGTTAAATACTAACTGGATTACTACTGTATCGACTTCGAGGTTTTACCGTTACATATACAAAGGTGTATACAGTGGTCATCCAGTTGATATTTAACGGTAATATTTAACTGGCGTGTCAAATTTGCAAAGAAAAATAAACATAAGGGGGTTTTGCCACCAAAAAAAAGATAAGGGGGTTAAGTGTATAAAAATTAAAACATAAGGGGGTTTTGCCACAAAAAAAAAATAATGGGGTTAAGTGTATAAAAATTAAAACATAAAGGGGTTTTGCCACCAAAAATAAAGATAAGGGGGTTAAGTGTATAAAAATCAAAACATAAGGGGGTTTCGCCGCAAATTATTCAAATTTAAAATAAACATTATGTAACTAAAATTAAAGAAAATGTTCGATCTTAAAATAAAAGAAAAAATTATTAAAAAAGTCTTAATATATGGAATATTATTTGAAAAACTAAAAAGAGTATAGTGAAACTTCTCCCTACTCTTCTATTGGTTCAGCTGCTTGAATTGGTGTATTGATTGTACTTTGAACTCATTGTTCGTTTTGGATCTACATACAAAATGAATGCTGCAAAGAAGCACAATATATCAACATATTGCAAAGAGAAGGAAGATTACAAGAATTTCTACAATTGACGTTGTTGGATCAATGTGATGAAACCAATAACAAACACAACAAGGATGAAGCATATATTCTAAGCCTTACTCTATCACAACCACAACAACAACAAGTGACGCAAACCAATGATTAGGCATATAGTAGTGAATTTAAATCAGTAGAAGAATGTGAAAAAAGTATTGGCATTACTCTAGATGATGATGATTAAAATGCAACTACACTAACTGAACAAGATTATGCACGTATTCCTAGTAGTGGCGGCGTAGCTTGCTATATACCAAGCCTTCCTCTATCACAAATACAACAACAACAACAAGTGCCGCAAACCAATGATAATGCATATAGTAGTGAAATTAATTCAATAGAAGAATGAGAAAAAAGTATGGGCATTACTGTTTAGAGGGTAAATTATAGGCAAATCTGAAAATTAGATATGCAATTGTCAGCATTATCCACCTAAATCCCAAAAATAGTATTTTCTTTTTCACTAAAATATAATATATCAACTAATTATCAAAAGAAAACATACCAATAATAGTATATGCACTTGTCATGATTATGTACTCAAATCCCAACAATTAGAGTTAATCTAATCTAACCTAATAATATTAATATCAAAAGATCAGAATCAATCATCAAAAGAAAGCATATAAGCAATTGAAAAAACTAAAAGCAAAGAATGAAGAAAAGAAACATATGAAATGAATACAAAAAAAAAAAAAAGAAATAAAGAAAGAGGAGGAAACTTGGAAAAGAAGGCCATTGAAATCGTTGGTATTGCTTAGATTACAAAAAAAGTCAGCAACCTCTGATGTCAGATAGAAGAAAGCTAACGTTCACGTCAAAAGGCAAATTATAGGCAAATCTGATATTATTGATCACTTCCCATCGTTATGTTTAGAGGCATATTATTGTGGTATCTTTTTGTACACAATAAAAGGCTAAAGGCCGGAGGATATATGATTTTCCACCAATAAATGTACCACTTTAACTCTTGTACAATGTAAGTATACTATTGTCTGCACCAATATATATATTACATATAAATAAATACAATGTGTAATGTAGTCATGATATAGTGATTACATTTATTAAATTCATATGGGCTTAAAAATTAAAGAAGCTAAAAAAATACTGAAACCAAGCTTGATCGGGTGAATTACCTGTGAGAGAGACTGAAGTTGGCCATGTTGTAAGGGGAAAACAGAGTGATCCTTTCTGGTGAAGTGATTTCCGCCATTGGAGCTGGTGCGGTGGTGCCTATGCACAATTAAAATGAATGCTGAGAGACCAGAGTATATATAAAAAATAAGACTGATATTAATAGACTATTTTATCATATTCGCCCCCTCCTTTTATAAACAAACTGAGGTCTATCAAAAAAATTGTAAAATGAATGCGGAGAGGTCTACTCTCAATTATTGCTCATTCAAATATATATATATATATAAACCCATTTCGACTTTTCATCAAACACCAAGAGTGCATGGTTGATACAAAAATCAGAGCTGTATATAATATATATATCTAATAATTAAAAACAACAACAATAACATATATGAGTTTAATGAAACTATATCTTTGCAAAATCTCATATCGCAATATATATGGCTTTAATGAATGCTGGTGCGGTGGTGCGGTGTTGGAGACCAGAGTCCCTTCAATGATGAGGAATCCACCTTGGGTGGATCTTTGCGTGTAGTACTCAGCCAAAGTCGGCCCGTGGATTTCATTCAAAGCTCTGCATCTAGTCATGGGCGCAAGCACCACCCTACAAACCATAACAGAATCTCATAATTACTCCAAATTCTCACAAGAAAAATTACTCAAACTACAGATCTCTAAACCCAGAAAACATAATTAAACACTCCCTTCTCCTCCCCAAATTGATCGGGTTAAAGAAGTTAAAAAAAAACACTGAAACCAAGCTTGATCGGGTGAAGAGTTAGAGAGCTTGATCCGATTAAGAACCCAAATAGTTTTCAATCATCGACTCCAATTGAGAATGAGAAATTTTTTTCTTCTTCCATGCCTCCAATTGTTATTCTTTGTAAACGAAAGTACAGATTAAGAACCCAAACCATATTCATGATTATGATCCTCTAATGACAAGCAATGGTTATCAATCGTAGAACAAATCGTAAGAACCCAAATGGTTTTCAATCGTCGACTCCAACTGAGAGTGAGAAAACGATTAAACGAAAAAAAATTTAAAAAATTGAAAATATGGGTTTGTTAGAGTTATATGTGGCTAAGATGATTTTTTTTTTTAAATTTAAAAAGAAGATTGTTTAATTTTTTGGTTTAATTATTGGATTTATTTTTTGGTTTAATTTATTTTTTGGTTTAAATATATATATATATACATAAAATATTTCTTGAACACATGCACTAATTAATTATATATAGGATACTTCTAATGTGGTGACATTGGTTTTGTCCCCATAGAATACCGACACTGGACTATAGATTATAATGACTTTGTGATTCTCACAATAAGTAATGTGTAGATAACAGTATATTATAATTTGAGAAATAATTTTTTTCTATTTCTTTTTTACACGTGTGCATCAAATCTCTCTTTTTTTTTTCATTATTGATATTTATTTTCAAGATACAATCACAATTCATTTTTGGTCTTCTTAGATTTTTTTTCTTCTTTTAATATTATCATGTTTTTTTTTTCTTTGCAATGATGTGTTGTTAGTTTAACAAAAAAAACATTAAATAAAAATAACATCTTTATAGTTTAGATAACTAGTAGTAGTGGCCTACTATTACTACTCCATAGGAAGTCTATAAATTGAAGTTACCATCCTCATTATTGAAGAGTTTTTTAGATCCAAAGTAAATACAGAGAAGCTTATCGAGAGAGATCATTCAAGGTCTCACTCATTCGAGTGCTGGAACTTTCAATCTTCCATCAGTTGTGGATCTAATGCAACCATAAATCAAATCTCTTCTTATAGAGCTCTGTTGAGAATTATGGGGTTCCAACTCAAAATCAATGAGTAGAGTAGCTCATATTCTTATATATAGTTTAATTTTCTACTATTTATTCTATGTGGGACAATATCCACAACAACCTCCAACCCCCATTTCATTGTCTTTTTTATTTTTCTCAGTATTAGATTCCCTCTTTCACTCTAAAATTTTGTTTTTCTCATAGTTCTGCAAGCAATTAGGAGTCCTCTTACAATGTTGTCTTACTTTGGGACTGTTATATCTGATTGTAAAACTCTGTTAGAAGGTTTGAATGATGTTTCTGTTCTTTTTATTAGACAATCTGCGAATAGTGTTGCTCATTACTTGGCTAAAGCATCCTATTCTGTTGTTGATCGTGTTATCAGAAGTAATGATGTTTCTTCTGATTTTCATAATGTAATCTTAAAGGATTGCAGTTAATAAATTGATGATTTATTTTCAAAAAAAAATAATAGTAACTTGTTTAACTCGAAGGAAACATTAATTAATAATATATTTGATCCAAAATTACTAATGATACAATTATTAGAGCATTATTATTTGGTTTCCAATAAAATGTTGAAGACTTACAAGTTATTTTTATTTATAATTTGTCTAAATTAAGACTTAAATTTTATAAAAATAAATTAGAGCTTATTCTTAAATAAATGATTCTTAAAAAGGAATTTTATTATATAATGTAAATTTTGTATATGACTATAAATAGGTACAAGTCACTACAAAAAAAGATCATTTTTAGTGACAACCTTTTAGTCACAACAAAAAAACAAATTATGACTAAATATGTGACTTTTAGTCACAGCAAAAAAATTACTTGTGACTAAACATAATATTTAGCTACAAGTTATTACTAATTTAGTTTTAGTCGCAACAAGTATTGTGACTAAAACTACATTTAGTCACAATAAATTGTAATTTTTGTGGCTAATACTTCTAGCCACAGATTTTTTAATCACAATGTAGGAATAAAAATTTATAATTAGTCACAACTTTCTTACTTTTAGTCATAAATTTTGTTGTGACTAAAAGAAAGAATTTTTGTAGTGAGTAATTGTCACTGGTTTAATTTTAGTTTTGTGATTAAATACTTTTGGCAACAAAATTTTTACTAATAACATATGTATTAGTTACAAATTTTTCATTTTTAACTACAACTTAAGTAAGATTTTTTAGTTACGATTTTAGTTTTATGTTTTTTTTTAAATGAAATAGCAATTTCATTGAAATATATATTAGCATTTAGAGTACAAAAGTGTTTCTAGATCAGCCCAAACATGCTCGAATATGCTACAACCAAAGAAAAATCAAGAATATAATAAAAGATATATATGGTAATAGATAGATATAATCTTCATTCAAGACCAAGAAAAAAAGATAGAAAGTAATTAAATTTTATTTCTCTTTCCTTCAAAAAAAAAAAGAAATTTTATTTCCCTTGGTGATAGATAATATGCATATATAATACTAATGATTATATGCTTATTTCAAGGGTATAGCACACCATAATTAGATCACTAATTAATTAAGGAAAAACCTCAATAAGTGTCTTTACACCAAACATGGGTGTAACTTTACAGCTACTAAAACCAGCTTCAAAGAAGATTTTCTCCCAATCCTTTTTGGTTCTCTCTCTCCCAGTCAAAGCAGTCATCATTAACATATCAAAGTAGAGCAAAGTCTCCATTGCTAAATGATCTTCTGTTTTGCTATTTATGACATTATTGTCTATTATCAGAACCTTTCCTCCACCATTCCTTGAGATTGCATCTCTACAATTCTTCAAAATCTTAGTGCATTCCTCATCACTACAACCTGATAAAACACACTATACAAAAAGAAAAATAAAAGTGTTATAGAAAAGGAAATAATAACACTTTATTAGTACAATTAATATAAAGTATTATAATAATAACATAGATACCTTGAATAGAATTGCATCAGCTTGAGGAACTGTTTGAAACATGTCACCCTCAATAAACTTCAAGTTCTGAGTATTGTTATGAGAATTGGCATCAACTGCATAGGCTAGATCATACACTGAGCATTGCAAGTGTGGAAATGCTTCAAGGAGCATCTTACACATTAATCCGGTATTCCCTCCAACATCTACCAATGTAGTTATTCCCTCGAAAACCGACTTAAAATCCTTGAGAACAAATTTCAAAACCCCGGAATCACTTTCCATTCCTTCATTCAAACGATCACCGAATCCATCAGTATTCTTCCCCCAGTACTCGTACAAGCTCAACCCCTCATCGTTGGCTAAATGAAATGGCGTGGTTGGACTTTCTTTCTTTAGCCAATTTCCAATTGACCCGAATGCAGTTACAGTAACTGGCTCAAGAACCGCAAGAACATAGGGCCCCACGCTTGGGACGCCATTATTTTTACCACCAGTCAAAAGTAATTTGGAAGAAGGCGTGAGGCCATATACTTCTTCTTCTTCTTTGTCGTCGTTGTATCCTTTTTCGTTTGTGAAGATGCCAGAGTGTACCAGTACACGCATCACACGACGAAGAAAGTTAGTCCTCGATTGAGGAATTTGAAGGGCAGAGACCAACTCATGAAGAGAAATGGTTTGGTCTTTGCCTTTGTTGAATATTATGTCCGGTATGCCTAACTCCACAGCTGATTTTAGAGCCATAGAACTTGCATAGCTTAACATATGCTTGTACAAATTGACATAACCTTGGGATAACTCTTGAGTAGTAGTAATAGTATTTTCATTAATAGAACCCATAATGATGATATGATTATTATTAATTACTATATATTGATCAAAAGAAAAACTCACACAAATATTTCTATGCTTATAACTTTCAACTTCTAAGCTAGTTTATATAGCACTCCTCCACAAGTGTTGTGTGGATGTAATTTTACTATAAAATTATTAAAATTGAATTAAAAAAAAAAATGAGAATTATTAATTTGAATAAAAGACTTTCTCACATCTCTAAGAAGTTTTATTTGTATTTAAGGAAAATGACAACTATAATAAGATTGATGCTTCATTACTTAATTGTATTATTTGTATTGTCAGAAAGATTATTATTAAAAGTAAACTTTATTAAATTAAATTAGAAAAAATTCAAACATGACTTACATATTTTCAGAAAGAAAAATTATAAAAAATTCATATGCAGATCTCCAACTTGACAAATAGAAATCTTGGAACGTAATATATAATTTAATGTACAATTAATAAATTAATACAATATATATAACGTTCTGAGATGGGCATGGATATTTAAAAAAAAAATCATATCTACTTAGCTTGACCATGAAAAATAGTTATAAAATGAGTATATTATTGTATAGTGGGAGAAATTAATGAAATGAAAATACGGATTAAAAGACAGATTTTTGTATTATTTCGATTTTTTATTAGTGTCAAGCCCTATATTTCTCGATCTTCTGACTTAAATTCGAAATTAAAAAATAGTATTTAGATACATATTATTACTAATTTTGTTTTAGTCAAAGTAAGTGTTGTAATTATACACATTTAGTGATAACAAATTGTTTTTAGCTACAAATATTTTAATGATAATATAAAAATAATATAATTTATGTTCAGTTACAACTATTTTTATTTTTAGTTACAAATTTTTTTTGTAACTAAAAATTAATTTTTTTATATATTATTTATTAAGATAATACTTCAATAAAAGTATAAAAGAGAACTTTATGTGTAGCCATTTTTTTAATATTTGTTATTATTTTATTTTAGGTCCATATTTAACTAATGTTATTTTCTTATTTATTTTTTATATATATAATTATTTATCAAAAACATTATCATATCTACCAAAAGCTTTTTTGGTGGATATATTATGAGAGGAGAGACATGTACTCCTTTTTTGTATTGTTCTTTGACTTCTTCATTAAAGAACTTCTGAGTCTCAACTTTTATTTTTATTAAATGAAAGATATCAAAGTCTTTAGTTTTGGTTACAATTTTGAGTTATTTGAGAAGCAACTTTTAAAAACTTTTAGAGTAAAAGAAAAGAAAAAGAGAAAAGTAATAATGACAAGGAAAATGATATTATTTTCAACAAATAATTAAAAAAAATAAATAAATAAAGAAATACTATCAAGGGCGGACCCATATTAGTTAGTCGAAATATATATTTTTAATTAAAAGTGATATTATAAACCTGATATAATCTTTAGCATAATGGTTAAGCTTTATTTTATAGATAAGGGAAGTCATGGGACCAAACCCAATAATAGCATAGTTACCTTTTAGTATTTTAATTTTTTTTTAATTTCTATCAATAAAATTTGTATTTAGTACTTCAATCATTGAAGTCAACTTTTTTATTTTTACTTAAACTATATTTAATATTATAAAAATATAAATTTACATCAATTTTTAATATGTTATATCATGTATTTAAAATGATACGCCCTCCCTCACTTAAAGAAAAAGTTTACCCCCTCAACTTAAATCCTAAATCCACTACTGTTATATTATAAATATAAATATAAATGAAACAATAACACATATTAAAAAAATAATTCTACATATTTCATACTTTTACGCATTATTCTATATATATAGATATTATTGATACAAAATATTTCTTCACCACATGCACTAATTAAATATTTTCTTTTTCTATATATGCATGGTATTGTGATTTTAAAATCTTGGTGAACTATGCATCCAAATAAATATTTAATTTTCAAATTATTATTATTATTATTATTATTATTATTATTATTATTATTATTATTATTATTATTATTATTATTATTATTTTAAAGCAAGTGTATTAACCATTAGTTACTAAAAAAATTGATAATAATTTAATGACATAATAAATGAGGTAGCTCATGAGAAAGAAATATCAATAAATGAGGTAGCTCATGAGAAAGAAATATCCCATTTAATAATTTCCATGCATGATGGTTCTTTGCAACTTGGTGCAATTTATTATTATTATTATTATTTTAATTGAATGTGTAATTGTATTTTTTTTTTCTTTTTTGTTTTCCATTTGATAGTTCCTAGAAATTATTTTAAATAATCTTTATTTAATTAACTAATATTTCCTCTTTTATGTAATAGTGTAAACTTGTTGAATTGTACACACTCGACGAAATCAATATAGTTTGGGATGAATGGATAAAATTAGTTTTGTTAGGTAGGATATAATTTTGTTATTTTAATTAGTTTTAGCATGAAAATAGTATTTTGTTATATAAGACCCTGAACTGATTTTTTGTCAAAATAATATTGAATAATAATCTGATCTAAAAGTATTATGACAAAATTGTTTACATTTTTTGTATCTATTCGTGTTAGGAATTGTCTTCAAGTTAGTTATATTAAAAAAAATTGTCAAAAAAATTAAGCTCAAGATCCTTAATAATTAGTGTAACTAAAACCTTAATTACTTTCAATTAGACAGTTACGACAATATAATTAAATGATAAAATAAATATATCAAATTATATAATTACCTCCATTACACACCACAGTTTTCCATACACACACCCTAAATTAATCTTCTATTTCTACGTACATACCATTGAATATTAATTTCCTATTAAATTAATCTTCAAAAGATTTAATGTCTGATTCTTTCACTAATTTAATTAATTATAGTAGTAATTAAATGGAACCCATAATATGATTAATTATTATTATTACTACAATATATATATATATTTAAATGAAAATTTCACAGATCTATATGCTTATAATTTATAACATAAAATTAGGTAGCTAGTTTGTAATTATAGCACATGTATAGTGTGGAGATGTATTTTAATTTTAATTACAGAATAAAAAAGATTAATGAGAATCAATTTAATAAAGACTTTCACATCCCTATGAAATTTATTTGTATTTAAATGACAACTAAGATAGAGCTGTTTCCTTATGTTAAAATTGTACTATGATGATAGATTATTAAAAAAAAAAACTTTATAAAATTAAATAAGACATAATATATGGTTCTATTAATAGTGTGTTCTTATAAGATTAGACAATAACAATAAGGAATAGACTTGATTAACTTGTTTATTTTTCTAATTTCCTCTTTTTTAAGAAATGGGAATGGAGGAATGGGATTTGCACTTATATATCGGTATAAGTATTTAAAATTTTAAATTTGTAAGTGATATAAATCCAATATTTATTTTTAGATGCATAGTATTCAATGTTTGTAGAACTGTAATTTATTTTTTCTAATTTTATCAGTACAGACTCTGTTATATTGTCGTAAATAAGACACATATATATAAGACTCAAATTCTAGATCATTAGATCTATACAGAAACATGTAGTATCAGTTACTTCTAAATATTCTTTTAATAAAATTAAAACAGAGTGCGTGTTGACGAAACAGGATACTTATGCCACTAAAAATAAACATAAATTTATGCAACTTACAAACTTAAAACTTTGAGTAGTTATGCCACTATTTATCATATATTTAATTAATTATGAATTTTCACTTTTAGACTACTTATATTTAATTAGTAATATAATTATACATATTTAATTTTTAATTTATATCATATATATTTAAAACAATGTATTCTTATCAATACTCTTTTATGTAGTCTATCAAATTAATAAATTAAATATTTAGTATATTTTTTTTATTTGATTCAATAGGAAAATATAGATATATTAATTAAATCTTTTTTCCATTTCATTTTATGTATTTGAAATTGATAAATTTTATTAGTGTTGAAAATAACTAATATAATAAATATTTATTATTTTTATAAAATTGTATATATAATTTAAAATTTAAATATTTAATATTCATAACTTTTTTTAGCTGGAAATTTCATTTAAATATACTAATTTGGCCTGAACAATGTCAGCAACATTCAAAGGAGATTAGACTTTAAAAAATATAATCATCATATAAATGAGACACTCTAGTCATAAGGTGAACAATTTATTTTTTCACAAAATGTAAAGAAACATCATTGAAAAAATAGAAAAGTTATTTACAATCCTCAACAACAACACTAAAAGTAGATGACAAAATATTTAAATTTCTAAGAGCTTGTACTATTACTAAATAATCAAATTCAATAATAAAACAAAGTGTAAATATTCATAACTTAACCAGAAGACAACCAACTAAATAATTATATTTCTTCAATAATTTCTAACTACAAGTGTACTAGCCATTGGTTAGTAAGAAAATTGATAATAATTTAATGACATTTTTTCATTAAATGTGTAATCGATTGTGTTCTTTTTTTCATTTGATAATTTATAATTGATAACATTTTTTTTACTATTAGTCACAAATTTTGTTGTGACTAAAAGTAAAATTTTTTGTAGTAATTTGATTGAAAAGATTCTTTAATAACCCAAAATATTTGTTATTATTTTCTATTATGTTATTAGTTATCTCGACATTGAATTAGTTTTTTTTATATAACCGGCGGGGGTGCAGAAGCACCAAAACAACAAACCAAAAGCAGAAACAAACAACTAAAGCAACAAACTAAAGCAAGAGTCAAAGCTCAAACAAACAAGAAAACCAAACTAAAACAAATGAATGTGCGGAGGAGAAGCAGAGCTTGGATCCCACTCCATTAAATCATCAAGAACAGCTGCAGGTAGCACATCAGGGCAAATTCTTCCAACCGCCTTATGCAGTCGCCCATCTAGCAACGTTATGCACCATGTAATTACACTTTCTTGAGATATGAGTGATCCCCCAATCAATGAACTTAGAACACAAATGCGTGAATCTTTCCTTCGCAAACTGAAGTCTGAAATTCGCAACTGGGGAGATCAACACTTCAAACTATTTAACTACACTGAGGTTGTCGCTTTGGAACAAAATATGAGTCACCCCCATAGAAATAGCCAAGTCTGCCGCTAAACAAACAGCAAGCGCCTCAGCCAGCATGGGATTTGTCACAGGAGTCAAAGCTGTTTTAATCGCCACAACATTGCCCCATTCATCACGAAGCACAACAGACAGCACACTCTCAGAATTGGAAATCGCAGTATCAGAATTGCAACATTTTCACGAAGAAGGTGGCGGGTTCCAACTCAGAACAACCGGAAGACTCTTCGAAGAGACCATCACATGATCCTTAATCTTAAGGGTAATTAGATCAGTATAATACGCACCATATCCTCCTCCTTTTTCCCATTAGACCTTCTATTTCTCTCTTTCCAGATTTCTTCAACAACACATAACGTATGAACCATAAACTCATCAAAAAGCACATTAGAAGGACGGTTCACATCCAGTTTAAACCAATCCATCTATTGAGCCCAAGAAGAAACATTCACTATCTCTGTCCGAATACCCCAAGCTAACTTAAACCAAATTGCTTTAGCGAAAGGGCAGAACCAGAATAGATGAAGAGAAGATTCATGGCTCTCCTTACACATGGTGCAATAGTAGAACTGTGCAGTTTGCGAAATACGCTAATAAAAGTAGAACTGTACTGATAAAAGTGATATTTCTTGTAGTAGAAGATCCCATTGGGAGTGAGGGCGTGAGAATCCCATTAGGAGGACCTAATTGGTGGTAAGGGCGCGAGGACCCCATTAGAAGTGAGGGCGCAAGGACCCCATTGGGAGGACCCATTGGGCTAAGATGGTGAGGTACAAGTCTCCGTGTAAAGTTTCCAAAATGGTGTTGAGATATTATGGTCTTTCCCGTATTCAAAGAAAATTAAACACCAATTTCCTTCAATTTTTCGAGGGATAACATCTAGCTCTCATCATCGCTCTATTTTTTATGTTTGAATTATGTATTTTAGTTTTTTTGAAAGAGAACATCAGTTCATTGATTAAACCAGAAAACTAGGATTGACAGGGGCAATCCTTCCCCAATACAAAAGGTCTTACATAGCCTTTCATTCCTGGCTTGAACAGCCAAGCTATTAACAAAAGTCAGGAAATCTCTCTTAACAAACACTAATTTGCAGTCCCTGCATTTCGACATCTGGTCCAGAATATGTAGAAATTTATCAGTCAATTTCCAATCCGGACATTTCCTTTTAGCAAAAGCTGTGACTGCTACTTGGCAATCCGAGAGAATCACTGCACCAACCCACTCCTTCTGAACGATTACCTCCACAGCTAGACCAATGGCACTCATCTCTGCCTCAAGGCTTGAGGAGCCTTCCTTACTGAAGTACCCGTAATCCCAAGTTTAATCGAATTTGTCAATCGTTGTACAAGCCATTCCGCACCAGCTTTCTTTATACGCACCATCCACCATAACCATTTTATTAAATTGATACGGAACCAAAGGCCTTGTCACCAAATGACTCCTGGAATCCGAGACCTCTCCTACCTTGTCCCCTCCAAAATCAACAAATTTCCTCCACACTTCCGTTAGCAGACTAGGAATATCCCCACACTTCCCCCCATGAATGATTGCGTTTCTCTGATTCCACACCGTGTCGCACACTGCTGCGAAACTCACCATGGCCTGAAGACGCAGGTCCTTAGACAGACCCTTCACCAGAGTTAGCACCTTCATCATCAAATTCTCGCCAGAGACCTCATTCGATTTTACAGGCAGAGGGGCACCAAGCCATAAAGCCCTCGACAAAGGACACTGCATAAATAAATGGTCAGCCGACTCGCAACAAAAGCCACACAACACACACTCCTGATTACTCTCCCCTGCATATTTATCTTTAGTCGGCAGGGCCCCTACACACAATCTCCACAAGAAAATACTCTGTCTCGGATGCATCTTCCCATCCCATGTCAATCTCCAAATCTCATTGTTGCTATTGAATCTTCCCTGCTGCTCAAACCAATAAGCCCCTTTTACACTAAACTTTCCATCCCGAGCCTCCTTCCAAATTAAAGTATCTCTCCCCAACCGATTAGACAAAGAAATTGAAAGTATTCTTTCTCCCTTCTCTCGACCAAACAAGTACAAAACGTACTCCTTTCGCCATTCCAAGGGTGATCCTCGAAGGAGGTCAGCTACAGTCCTTAGATTTGGCGCCCGGACACGGACTTCTTCCATGACAGTCCTAAATTCAACATAGTCCATCCACGGTATCCACGGTTGATACCAAATATCCACCTCTTGACCGTTAGCCAACATCATGCAAGAGAGTCGGATTCAATGGTTTGGAAAGATATTCTTGAGGCGCGGATGTATTTTAGTTAGCATCATTTAAGTTGATGATATGTTATATGTGTTGCTGTTCAATCAACAAGATGATGGTTTAAATTCTTACCTGTTGGGTTTATGTGAAAGTTAGAAGATCATTAATAGTAGATACGATATACTAAATCTTGTAATTAGAGTCTCCTAGAGTTATTGGTTACTGCACTCATTTTCCCGAATCAAACTTGGATGTAACTTTATATGCGACAACTTTTGGTTACTAGTTACTTGTTACTAGTTTTAGAATTTAGTTTGTTTGTTTAACTAGTTCCACTTTGGTTATGTTGTATTTTGATCTCTTTTGTTTTGTTTACGGAGTTTAGTAGTTCACCATTAATTTTTTATATCGACTTTTGCAAACCTAGGTAATTGATGATAGTTAGTGATGACAAGGGAGAATGGAGACTTATGAGTATTTGAATTTTTTAATCGGCAAAAAAAAATTGTGCATGGATATTTAAGTTATAAACATAATTCATATATGTATAAATTAACATAGAGATTACACTTGTTTTTATTGTAAGGGTATTTTTTTTTTTTTTTGCACCTAAAAAATATATATCCCAATTCATTTTTATATAATGTAATGGATTGTAATCTTTAATAGAAAAAAAAAATAACAATAAAAGCCCAACAAATTACTTGAATTATATTTTTAATACTATAAATTATTCAAGATATTAAGAAATACCCATTAAAATTATAATGTTCGTTAAATTAAATAATTTAATTATAATTTCTACATATACTAAATTAAATTAAAAATATCGCCTTATAACAAAAGCAAAAGTGACCATACCTAAAGATTTTCATGTAAATATATATATATATATATAGATATACATATATAATAAATTTGGGTAAATCTTTTGAAGAAAAAATGAAAAGAAAAGACTAATAATTTCTTGGTGTAATTACAAAAAGAAAAAATACCAAAAAATAAAATAAAATGAGAAGGCAGTGTAGTTGATAAGATTATAAGTAGATTAATTATTGCATAGCATATATATTACATCATATATATATATATACTATGGAATTTATTCTATATATAGATATGATTAATTAAGGATAATTAATTAGATTTTTCTTGGGTGTAAATATAATCCATATGATAAGAAGCTTCCAAAGTCCTTCTGCTCAAACATTCTTCTTCTCCAATTCCTTCTTCACATATCACTTTTTCCTTATTTTCTCCCTTAATTACATCATTCTGCATTCATTTTAAAAATTAATTAATCACATTCATCTTTTTTAGTAAATAACAAAATCAAAAATATAAATATATAAGTTCAATCTTGAGTATAGACGAGCTTATAAAAATTATTCCCTTCTAACAATATTTTTTTTATTAATTTTAAAAAATACTACATTATTTTTCTAAATAAGGGTCTAAAAATATTTTTTTCTATAACCCACTATAATTCAAAGCTCAACCCACATTTATATATATGGGTAATTACATAAAATATAATTTTTTATAAAAAAAAATTACATTTTTACATTTAAATTTTAATTTTTTTTACATTTTTACAGTTTTTTATAGAAATAAGCAAAAATAATAAAAAAAACTAAATAAAAGTAACAAGAAAATAACATCCAAACAACATCAAAAAATAATATACAAATAACACAAAATCAACAACAAATTAATAAGAGTACAATATAAAAAAAAAAACTTTATTTTCTGTAAATAAAATTATAAAAATTGTAAAAATATTTAAAATTCCGTACAACTATATTTTTGTAAAATTTTTTTGTTGTTTTTTGTGTATTTGTGAAATAATCCCAAAGAAATAATTTTATTTTTATTGCTTTTTTTGGCAAAGTTTATAAAAATTTACTTTTTTCGAAAAAAAAATAAATTATTTTATTGAAAAAATTCAAAAAAAATTATAAAATATGTAATCTTAACAAAACAAAAACAAAAACAAAACGAAACATATACCTTTTCTTGAGGTACGAGAAAATCGTTAGGGCGAGCAGCAGAGATGAATGTCACAAAACTAAGAAGAAGGGCTATTGTAAAAAATGTCATAAACTTGGCCATTTTTTTAAATTTCAAAATACTTAGACCTTATAATAATTTAATGGAGAATTTTATTATAATAATAAGGAGAAGAATATGTAGTATGGTTTGAATTTATAGAGAATGAAATATTGAAACAAATTAATGATAATTATGGCCAAAAGGATTAGATTGATTTGGAAAATAAATCCTTCTGTTGTTTTTCTTTTCTATTTAATTAGTGGATTTTGTCAAAACCTAAAAGAGAAATTTAAGGCTGAATTTCACTTATTATAGCATTACATATATAAATGGTTTTTTTGGGGGGTTAAATATAGAGATTATCCTAAAATATTGCCAATGGAGAAAAATCATTAATGCAATGTTACAACATAATCTCTCATAATTATTTAAGAATATTTGCTATTTTAAGTGAATCCACGTGGAACATAATATACATTTATGTAGAAAAAAAGAAAAATATAGAAAGCACTAAAATGGTTATAAATTTTTATGGATATCTTTTGTGTTGTTGCCAAATCCTCCATATATTTATTTCATTTAATAATTACTTTTTTTTTATGGATTTAATTATTCCTCTTAAAAAAAATAAAATTTTACAAAAAATGTATCTATTTTTTTATTTGAGAGAAAAATGAAATTATTATTAAGAGGTAAATCAGACAAAATTCATTATATCATGATATCGTTTATCAAGCAAAATCAACCAAATCAATGTAATTTACAATAATTGAAAAGAAAACCCTAATAATACTTTTTAACTATAAAAAATCAATAAGCTGTTTGTGGTGAAGCTTCAAAAATGTGCGAAGAATGCGAAATTTCTAATTTTAATAAATATGCGACAAATCATACTGAACCAATCAAATATTTTTTAATAAATAAAGTATCTATTTTGGAGAGCAAGTTTCGCACATTTACGTGTTTTTCTCTTTTTTTATGCTATCAATGGGCTGCATTGTAGATTTTTGAGTTTAGTTTTTGAGGAAATTACACTACATACATCTTTTAACTTGATATCTTTAATTTTTACTTTTTTTTAAAAAATTTATTATGTTTACCTTTTTTTTCAATCATTCTACCAATTTTACACATATTACTTCACGATAATTTTCACTCTTCTCTAATCAAAATTTTGCCCAAATTTTCCCACAAACCTATACATCCATCTACAAAGAATTCAAATCTATTATGTTTGAAATTATGTCTTAGTTATGTGAGTGTTTGAGATAATTTAGATACAATACTCATAAAAAAAAAGGTATATTTGAATTAAATTTTATTTAAAGATAAATTTAGTTAATGTATAAAAAAAAAAAAAAAAAAAAAAAAAAAAAGAGGTATTCTTCAACTTCTCACTTAGTTTTTTTGACAATATGAATGGGCTGCATGTTAGACTTTTGGGCTTGGTTACATAAATGGGGCCAATTAAGCTTGCCTTCTTAAAAATACCACTTTTGTTTAATAGTTTTGAGTTTCATATCATCTCTCTCTCTCTCTCTCTCTCTCTCTCTCTCTCTCTCTCTCTCTCTCTCTCTCTCTCTCTCTCTCTCTCTCATTTTAGCTTGATGTGACTAAAAGTCATATTTAATTACAAAAAATTTATGTTGTGACTAGAAAGTTGTCACTAAAAGTAGGCTCTTTTGTAGTAGCATGTGATAACTACATCACTTCTGAGGTTGTTAAGAGAATTTTTATTTTTGTGGTTTTTAAGGTATAAGTTTTCAAAAATATGATTTTTTTTTTCAAATTATTTTATGGGAAAATTTTAGAAAAAATTAAAAAATATATATATAGGGAAAATAGTATAAGCTAAATGGTTACCCCCTTTTGTAATTGGTTACCCTTTTGAATTTTTTCCATAAAATAATTTATTTTTGTCAAAAGAAAAACCATATTTTTGTACACAATATGAAAACCCATCAAATTTGTAATTTCTTCTATTTTATCAAAGGGATAATTATATAAGGTACTATTTTTTGTAAAAAAAAATTACATTTTTACGTTTAAAGATTTTTTTTTATATTTTTACGGTTTTCTATAGAAACAACACGAAAATAACAAGAAAACTAATAAAATTAACATAAAAATAACATCTAAATAACATCAAAACAACAACAAAAAATAACATACAAATAACAAAAAAATCAATAACAAATTAACAAGAGTACAACATAAAAAATCGTATTTTCAGTAAATAAAATCAAAAAATTGTAAAAATATTTAAAATTCTGTGAAATTGTATTTTTGTAATTGTTTTGTTATTTTTGTGTATTTGTGAAATAATCCTTAGATATCAAATATCTTGGGCTTGGGTTTAGGCATGTTCC
The DNA here is from genome assembly GCF_029168945.1 of Cannabis sativa. Lineage (NCBI taxonomy): Eukaryota > Viridiplantae > Streptophyta > Magnoliopsida > Rosales > Cannabaceae > Cannabis > Cannabis sativa. Next base: position 413,140 of record NC_083602.1, read on the forward strand.
TAGGTCCTTTAGTTAATAGTTTAGAAAAATGTTATTTTTTTAGGGAAATTTACACAATACTTAAAAACGAACTTTTTTTAACATATTTCTTTTTTATATTTTTTACGGAGTTTTCTTCTTTATTTACATGTTTTATAGATTTTTTTTTTTTTTTTTTTTTTTGCATGTTTTCACTTGTTTTTTTTTTCAACAAAAAATGTTGCTTTCACCAAAATATAAAATCCGTAAAAACATGAAGAAAAAAAAATAGTAGATCCATAAAAATATAATTTTTCGTCTTGTATATTTATGTAATAATCCCATTTTTTATGCAACATGGTCCTTTAATTTTACCAAAATATACCATTTTATATATGTTATAATTTAGAAAAATATCAAAAAACAGATTGGGCCCCCAATGCTTACAGGCCTCCCTATACATAGGGTAAGTTGAAAAATACCACTTGTATTAATCAATTAATCAATTTTACCTCTAATTTTATATTTAATTGAAACATACCTCTTTTTATATGTATTGTACCCAAAATACCCTGACATAAGAGAGTCACATAGAGAGTATCTTGAAGTGACAGGAATAAAATTGGTACAATATTTAAAAAAAGAGGTAAAAATGATACTTTAAAAAAGAGAGTAAAAATAAAAGAAGACAATATAAGAAGAGTATAGAATGTAATTTCCTCTATGTATATATATCTTCTTCTTATATATAAATTAATATATTAAATAGAATATATTATATATTTATATATGCAGAAAAGGAAGGTATATATGATGATTGCATTTGAATTAGTTTGGCAATATAAATAGGGTAAATAGTATCATGTATTTTGCAAAAGTTACAGATTGGATTCTGTGTTTTGTTAAATGACAAAATAAACCCTATATTTTCTAAAATAATAAAAATAGGACCTTGAGCTTAATTTTAGACAATTTTTTTTTTAATACAACCAACTTGAAGATAATTCCTAATACAAACAGATACAAAAAATATAAACAGTTTTGTCATAGCACTTTTAGATCGAATTATAATTAATCTTTTAAAATTAATTCAGGGTCTTATTTGTACCATTTTAGAAAATACAAGGTCCATTTTATCATTTAACAAAATACAAGATCCAATTGATAACTTTTGCAAAACACAGGGTCCAAAATAGTATTTATCCATGTAAATATGATATTATCATGATATATAGATGATAACATGGGGTTAGCAAGCCCTTAAAGCCAGGTTTTATATTCCTTCTTAAACTAATTTATTTTTAATTATTATTATTATTTTCTATTTTATGTCATATAAAGAAAATGGATGAGGTTGAGTACAGATCCTTTTATTAATAAATGCAATTATTATTCATTTATATATTTTATAAATCCTTTTATTTGCAAGAGATTTCTATTAAAAAAATATAGTTAATATTTTTTTAAAAAAAAAATGAGTAACAAAAATTATTGGTTGATTATAATCAATAAACATTAATTTGTTTCCACAAAATTTAATAAATGTTTTAGCATGATATATAGTTTCAACTCACTTTTCAAATGACTTATATTAGGTTAGGGATATTTAAGTTTTTCCAAGTACCTAAATGAATATATATATATAAATTATATATAAATATATAGTTAGTAAATTGTGTATTATTCATGAAAATTTTAGTTTCGTCCCTTTTCATGTGTTCCTTAATTATATTATGGATGTTATTTCAAATATATAATTTTCTTTTCATTAATATCCTATGAGTGTGAATAATAATAATAATAATAATAATAATAATAATAATAATAATAATAATAATAATAATAATAATTCTAGCTTATTAATTACTCATGTCCATGTACATATAATACATATTCTTTAGCTTATTCATTGGTTTTCCTTTAAATCTAGACAAGAAAATTAAATACAATTTTTTTTAAAGTATAGAGAAAATACAATGCATGAAGAATTTATTTATTTATTTATTTATTTTTGAGAAAATTAAATTAAATTTATTATTTGGTCATGTGAATAACAGCTATATAGCAATCAAAATATATGTATGTGTATATATATTTATAAAACACTACTCCAAATCGAAAGAAAGATTGAATTATATTACTTTGCTTAGATTTGAATTTTAGAGTACATAACACATAATTAATTAGTCTTCTAAATAAAACCCTTCTATACCTCCTCTATATAAAGGACTAATCCCACTCATAATATTATCATCTATACATATAAATATATATAATATTACATCAACGTAATAATATAAATATGGTTAGCTCAAACTTATTTAGGGTTTTGATAATTCTATCAATGATGGTGGTTTTAATTAAAGGAGCCCCTAACAAAGTAAAGTGTCAAGACAAACACTATCCATATTGTCAAAATGAGCTTTATTGTCCGGCCACTTGTCCTGAGTGGTGCACCGTTGATTGTGCCACGTGTCAACCCATCTGCTCCTCGCCACCAACTTTGTCACCACCGCCCATTACTCCACCGCTATCGCCTCCTTCACGGGAGGGTGCCGCAGCAAAGAAAGCGAGATGTAAGAACAAGAATTATCCTAATTGTTATGGCTTGGAACAAAGTTGCCCTGGTGATTGTCGTGACCAATGTGAAGTGGATTGTGTTACATGTAGCCCTGTTTGTTGTAAGTTTCTCGTAAACTACTTAATTAATAATTTTTTAAAAAAAGATTGTTGCTATTTATTATTTTGATAAATTTAATCACACTAAATACAATATTTATTTAATTACTAAAATTTTATTGTTAATTGTATTCATAATATATAAATTAAATTCCTTAATTAAAAAATATTTTTATAAAAAGCGACATAATTAAGTTCTTAATAAGAATGTTGCAATTAATCTTGAAAATGTAGATTGCAATAGGCCAGGAGCTGTGTGTCAAGATCCTCGCTTCATTGGTGGTGATGGAATTACCTTTTACTTCCACGGCAAGAAAGATCACAACTTTTGCTTGGTTTCTGACTCGAACCTTCACATAAATGCCTACTTCATTGGAAAACGAAACCCTAGCATGACTAGAGACTTCACTTGGGTACAATCGCTTGGAATCCTTTTTGACAACCACAAACTCTTCATTGGCGCCAAGAAGACTTCTACATGGAGCAACAATGTGGATCGTATCTCCCTCGCCTTTGATGGGGAGCCTGTTATTCTCCCTGTTGGCGAGGGAGCTGCGTGGCAGTCTCATGAGTCCTCCATAATTGTGTTGAGGACTCAGGATGCAAATTCTGTAGAAATTGAAGTGGAAGGTAATTTCAAGATCAAAGCGACGGTGGTGCCTATCACCGAGAGGGAGTCACGAATTCATCGATATGGCATCACTGAGGATAACTGTTTTGCCCATCTTGATTTGAGCTTCAAGTTTTATGCTTTGAGTGGGGATGTCAATGGTGTTTTAGGTCAGACTTATGGAAAGAACTATGTGAGTCGAGTGAAGATGGGAGTGGCTGTGCCAGTGCTTGGTGGCGAGAGAGAATTTACTGCTTCAAACCTATTTGTAACGGATTGTGTGGCGGCAAGATTCGATGGGAGGTTTGGAAAAGGTAAGGGTGGTTTTGAAGAGTTTGTTGGTATGGAGTGTGGTAGTGGAATGGGTGGTCATGGTGTTGTGTGCAAGAAGTAGAAGTGATGATATGAATATAGGGTTTTATGGAATAATTATGGGAAATGTTATTGATTTTATTATTAATAAAAAGTATTTTTTTTTAAGAGAACTGTTTTTCCTTTCAAAAAAAATTAAAATAAAAGTATGGTACCCTTTAATAAAGAACAATTTTTATTTTTCTAATTATAATATACTTTTGAATTAAGATTAATTATAAATCGTAATTATTTTGTTATTACTAAAAGGTTAATTTGTCATAAATTGGCCGTTAAAATCATAAATAAGGGAAATAACCGATAATAAAAGGACAATTTGTGAAGATTTTGTGGAAGCAATTGGATTCATTGATGTACTAACAAACCAATAAAAAACAAAGCTTCCATTTATTAATCTAATAATTAAAGTGGTGAATAATCACCATAATTGTTAAGAAAAATAAAAAACCACAAAATTAAATATAATAATAAAAAATGAAGCACCACACCGCACAGCAAACCGATAATTACAACAATCTACAACCTCGACGGAAGCAAACCCCCAATCGAAAAGAATAATTATAAGGCTAATTAGTAATTTTTCCCCTGAACTTTGACATGTACTAAATTGTGCCCCTGAACTTTTTTGGCCATTAAAAATTCCCCCTGAACTATTGAGATTGTTAAATTTAAGGACTTTTGTCTAATTTCATTCAATTTTACTGTTTCAGTGATTGTTTATGTACTAAACTATGCTCCTTAAACTTTGATATTTACCAAATCATGCACCTCAAACTTTGATATGTATTAAATCATACCCCTTGAACTTTCATCCATGTTAAATTTTTTTTACTAAAATTAGACAAAAATCCTTAAATTTAACAATCTCAATAGTTCGAGCGAAATTCTTAACGCTCAAAAAAGTTCAAGGGGCACGATTTAGTACATGTCAAAGTTCGGGGGAAAAAATTACTAATTAGCCTAATTATAAATGAAAATTAGAATAGTAATCAATATTAATTGTATGTATTTAATTATATTTCAACTATGAAATTAATATATTTTCATTTATAGTTTATCATCATTAATTTATTGAATAAAAATAATAGACCGTACTGCTTTAATGGTGTTATTATATCAAATTTAATTTATTTTTAGTTTTTGTTAATTAAATCTTATAACTAAATGGATTTGAATCATCAATTAGATATGATCAATGCATAAGTGGAAAGTCAATATTTAACACCTTTACAATTGATTAATTTTGGAATGTCATGTATATATGTTGTATATTTTAATTTAAATAAAATTATGAGTTTGAGCATTATTATTGTGTTATTTTTTTTAAAATTAAAAAAAATAATACTTTTAAAAATTCAGATTCTCATTATAATGACAGGTGACCACACAAAATTAAGCATGTGATTCGACTACTGAGAATAATTATATATATCTTAATAATTTATAATATTTATGGTTAAGTAAAGGTTAATTAAGAAGCTATTATGGATAATTAAATTCCCCACGTGTATATTAATTTTTTAATATATTATTATATGATGGTCAACTTTTTCTAATTTAGAGATTAGAAAGTGAAATGGCACTCAAATTAAAGCTATAAGAATCTTACCTTATTATTATTGTTATTATTATTTATACTATAAATATTAATATATATTTTATTAATTTTATTTGTAACAAATTAATTAAAACATGAGGTGATAAATTCGTAGTCTTATATTTTTTATAGTCAAATAAACTCATCATGATCAAATTAATTAAAATCTAGATAATTAATTAATAATTAATGGTTGAAAATGACATTAGTGTGTTCTTTCATGCCGTTTACCTAACACAATATATTCCAAAAACCAATTAATTAATTAATCTTATATTATATTATATTAAATTACTTTTCATTGCTAACTTTTTTGTAGTTCAACAAGGAATTTGTGTTAATAAATAAGGCTTTTATAAAGCTAGCACACACACATATATTAATATTTTTTTCTTTCACGTTTTGAAGATTTTATTTAAAATATTTAATATATATATATATGATATTATTATTTAATTAATTAAGGGAATTGTACATAATATTGATTGATTAAATCTTCAATATTAGTAATTTTCTACCCCAAAAAGAAAAACTTCAATAGTATATTGAGCATATTTTGCAGGTTATATATAGTTTCTTTATTTTAATTTTCTTTTTATTACATTTTTTACATTAAATAAAAAAAAAGGCACATATATACCATTTAAATTTTTATGTCTTATATATTTTGGTTACATATTAACCCTCTATTTTATCAAATTAATGGTACAAAATAAACTTCTTAATATTTTTTATATTTTGTAAAAAAAAAAAAACAACAACAATAATAAGATCGTTATATATATATAAATAAAACATGAAATACTTTTTTTTAAAAAAATAATACTTTCCAATTAGAAGAAAACAAAAAACAAACTATTTTTTTTTAAATAAAAATCATTTTATTTTTAAAGAATCTCAAAATTTGTTTTGAAAAAAAAAAAATTCTAATAAACATATATTTATAAAAATACATAATAATTTTAGGTAAAGAAAAAAGGTAGGATATGATCTTATATATTAAGGTTAATTTTAACCAAAAAAAAAAGTTTAATTATTAGGTTTTTTACATTATTAAGTAAATATAAAAATAATTTGATGTGAATTAATTAGTCCACCATTTAAGGATGATAATATGTAATTCAATAGGTACGAGTAATCTGATTATACTAAATATATATATATATATTTACACATGATAATTAATGTATTACTTTTTTCTAATAGTACTTATATTTATGAGATCAATATTTTACAAAGTACTATATTATATATATATATAGATTATATCATTACTCTATATAGATTATATCATTATACTCAATTCGATCAATTTATATATATATATATAGGCTGCACATTGGATGATATTTGAGATATTATTTATAAGAGAAAGAATATATATTTGAAATGGAATACCATTGAAAGAAAAAAAAAAGAATGAATTATTTAATTAATATAATATAATATAATATTTATGGGAATGTCTACAGTACACCCCAATCAAGGGGTGTTTCGATAGATCTCCTATCTTTTTCAATACTTAAAAGAAAATTAGTCTAATTCTTTTTTATGATCATTTATGTTATAATTATTAGGACTATCTATAAATTTTTAGAAAATTTCAAATAATTTACAATGTCGAAAATAAAATTTATATATTTTATTATTTTTTTCTTATACGTGTGGTTAATAATTGTTTAAATTTTATATTCAGCATTGTAAACTATTTAAAATTTTCTAAAAATTTACAAATAGTCATAAATAGCTACATTGTATGATCATAAAAAAAAATTAGCTTAAAAAAAATTCTAGATGTGGAAATAAATATATAATAATATGAATAACATTATATATATTTATAAAAAAAAATAGAAAGATAAGATAATTTACAACTATTTGAATTCACTTGATATGGTCACCATTTTATATATATGCAATATTATAGCTAGTATATAGTGTAAGTAGATTCATAAAATCAATAAATATAGTCTCTCAATACAAAATAATATAATAACTTACATAAAAATGATATCATGATCACGATATTATTTCGATGATAAAAAAATATTTAATGGCTATGTCAATGAAATTTTATTTTTTTATTTTGTTTCTCTATTATTTAAAGATTGAGCACTCTAAAAATAGCAAGAATCTCTTAGGAGGAAGAAGAAAAAAAAAAGATATGTAAGATAATAAAGCTAGAGGACAACCAATAAATGTCTAAAAATTTGGGACCATTTATACTATATGGCCTATATAAGTATAGGTATATTAGGGTTAGCAAACAATGTCAACTCTTGTAACATCTTATATTAAGTATACATTAATAATAATACAATAATATTATTCAACCACACGTTATATATTTTTGAAAGATAAAATAAATTATTAGTGTCTAGTACTTTTGTCCGTGTCTTATCTCTATTAGTCTAATAAGTGTTAGGTCCTATATAACTTATAAAAATAACTTTTAGAAAATATTGTGTTAATCAATCGTGAAACGTCACCTATAGCAGGTGTTATACACCACTACTAGTGCCCAAATAGAATGCTCTTTTCAAAATGCTAAAATGTATCAGTAGTGCTTAATACATTTTGAGGTGTTATATTGTTATTGGTGTAATTATTAAGTATCTGGTCTCATATAATTTAATTTAACTTTTAAAGACGAGCATTATTGCTATTGTGTACTAGTGGTATCCAATACTTTTCATAAGTGGCGTCTCACGATTGGTTAGCGATATTACTTAAAAACTATTTTTTTAAGTTATATGAGACCTGATAATTAATTAGATTAATAGTAGTATGACACCAAGAAGGGCGCTAGATAGACACCAATAGTGTTTTTTAGTAATTCTCAAAGAATATCAATAACCAATAGTAAGAATCCAACCGTAAACCCAATGAAGAACAAGGTGGGGCTTTGCCCATGCTCATTTTTTTCTTTTTTAATATTGTACATATATAAATAAATATTAAGATAAAAATTAATTATGTATAATAAAATAAGTGTGCGCCCCTCTTACATAAACATATATAGTTAGATTTAGATATTATATTATTTTAATAACTATTCTGCCTACGCTTGATTAAAATTTTAGGTCTGCTAACTTATAAGTAATGTGAGACACTACTAATACACAATAATATATATATATTCATTTTAAAAGAAAGTGTCGCGTTCAAACCCTACTAAATTTGTTTATTTTGGTGGTGATAAAATATAATAATAATTATTTTTTGCCTCACATTTAAACCGCAATCTAAATAATGACATGGCAAAATGCGATTGGTCGAATTTTTTTTTGTAAAGTTATTAGTAAAAATGAAAAATACTAAGCATTATTTGGTACGAAAGAAAAAAGAAAATCTCTAACAAAAAGTTAATGTACTCTTACCTTTAAATTAATTATTAATTTAATGACTTTTTTGGAAAATTAATTCAACAATTTTATACTTTTCTGATATCTTTATAATTTCATACTTAAGTAATAATTTAAAGATATACCTACACCCTCCAATCAATTACACTATGTTTGGTTAGATGGAAGGAAATTAAGAAGATGGAAGGGATTAAACTTTACATAACATATTTTTATTTTCTGTTTTTTAAATTGAAAAACAAAAAAAGTCTTGTCTTTTGACATGTTGTGAGAAAGTTTGTTTTGTCCATTGTTGTTCTTTGTTCGTTGGTTCTTGTCCAGTTTGTGTTTAAGGTTTGAGTTGAGTCATGGCTTCAAGTAGTCATCAGGTTAATGAGTTAGATGAAAAGTATGCACAGATACAAATTGATGATAAAGAGGAGGGAATATTGATTGAAGGGGAGGTTGAGGGTGAGGAGTTGGTGTTTGATGATAGATGGTGCCTTGTAGGAAAGTTTTTGACAGGAAGAAGTATTGACTTTGATGCCATGAGACATTTGATGGCTTCTCTATGGCAACCGGGAAAGGGAGTCTATATTAAGGAATTGGATACAAATCGATATTTGTTTCAATTTTATCATGAAATTGATATTCAAAATGTAATCGATGGTAGCCCATGGACTTTTAATAAGTCTCAGTTGATCTTTCATAGGCTGAAGAGAGGGGAAAATCCTAGGATGGTACATCTTCATAAACTCGATATGTGGGTTCAAGTCCATGATCTTGTATCTGGGTTCATGATGGAGAAGGTGGTGCGAAGTGCAGGGGGATATGTGGGAACCTTTGTTAAAACTGATCCTAAAAACTTCAATGGTATTTGGCGTGATTACTTACGGGTTCAGGCAACCATAGATATCGAGAAACCATTGAAAAGGAGGATAAAGTTGTGTAAGGAGAATGGCGATTGGATTTGGGCCATTTTGCTTTGTTTGTGGCATCATTGGGCATTCAGAATGATTTTGTCCAAAACGATTTGAGCAAGACTTAGATCAAATTGTTAAACCTTTCGCTATTGGAATAAAGGCGCAGCTTCCGAAAAGGAATTACTTAATTGGAGCACAATGGCTCAAAACTAGAAATGAAGATCCTAAACTGATTGTTGGTGGTCGCGTTCGTCGGACAGGGGCTGATGCCCAGGGAGTTGATGAAGCAAAAATCATGAAAATTGATTCCGTGATTTTTGGACGTAATGGGGACCCTTAATTTTAGGTGATGACATCCAGGGGAGTAATGGTGGAGATATCCAAAAAGGCAAGAATGTGGTGGAAATTGAAGACACTGGTAATATGGAAAGAGTCAACTTTCCTCATAAAGAGAGGACTCTTTATTTGGAAACAAAAAAAGGAGGATGCATACAGGAGACGTGAGGAGAGGGAGTGATGTGGCAATGGAAAATGAAGACTTGGGTATGGCACAAGAAGTTGAGATTGAAGTGGGATCAAAAAAACATGATAAAGGTGGGCCTTGGTTCTCCGGCCCACCAGAAATTATGAGTCTAATCTCTTGGAATTGCCATGGGCTTGGGAACCCATGGGCCTTTCAATTCATAAAGGACCTTGTTGTCCAAAAGAAGCCCAATATAGTTTTTCTTTGTGAAACGCTGTCTAGAAAGGATATGGTAAAAAGTTGCGAGTATCTCTTGGGTTTGAAGGAGCTATGGCTGTTGATGTACAAGGACGAAGTAGTGGTGTTGCTATGTTATGGAGGGATAATGCTGAAATTCAGGTTCTTGGCTTTGGTACAAACTATAATGACATATCTGTTAATAGTAGTGAGGATGGAAGATGGAGACTTACGGGACTTTATGGGGAGCCGAATAGAAATTTGAGGAGGAGAACTTGGGAGTTATTGAGGAGTTTGAAGGAGAGATATGATCTTCCTTGGTGTATTATTGGTGACCTTAACAATGTGACATCTCAACAAGACAAGTGTGGTGGCAATTTGTACCCGAATTGGCTTATTGAGGGTTTTTGTGGAGCGTTGGAGGATTGTGAACTTCAAGATATGGAATTGAATGGTTACCCGTATACTTGGGAGCGTGGATGAGGTACTAATGATTGGATAGAAGTCTGAATTGATAGAGCTCTAGTTTCTCAACAATGGATGGATTTATTTCTCACGGGTAAACTCTTTAACTTAGAGGTTTCTACCTCTGATCATGGCCCGTTGTTATTGGCTACTGTTAATGTCGTGGCCCCTGCTAGGAATAAAATTTTCAGGTTTGAAAATTGTTGGTTGAAGGAGCCTATTTGTTTGAAGATGGTGGAAGATATGTGGCTTCAAACAGCCGGTTTGCCATTGATGGATAAAGTGCAACAATGTGGAGAAATGTTACTTGTGTGGGGCAGTGACTATACGGGAAATTTTAAGAAGAGAATCCATGAGTGTAAAGTTGAAATCCGAAGGTGGAAGAAAGCAAGAGATATTGTTGCTGACAATAATTATAAAGCTGCCCAAATTAATTTGAATAATATCTTGCTGCACCGCGAGATATTTTGGAAGCAAAGAAGCAAGCAACAGGGGCTAAGAGGAGGGGATCAAAACTCCAAATTTTTCCACGCCAAAGTAACCTCGAGATGTCAAAATAATCTTATACAAAAGCTGAAAAATAATGATGGAGAGTGGGTTGGTTGGGAAGATGATTTACCAACTGTGGTAACTGATTATTTTCAGCAACTTTTTGGTTATGAAGATGTTGTTTTTGGTGATGCGCTCAACTGCGTACAATCGAGTGTTACTGAGGAGCAAAATGTTTTATTGCTGGAAAGTGTTACTACTGAAGAGATTAAAAAAGCTCTATTCCAAATGCATCCTGATAAGTCCCCAGGCCCCGATGGTATGACTCCGGTTTTCTACCAAAAATTTTGGCATATTGTGGGAGATGATATTGTTAATTTGGTAAGATCTTTTTTCAATAATGGGACTCTCCCTCGTGATCTGAATAATACAAATATTATCTTGATCCCAAAGAAAAAGGTTCCCGAGCTAATGAGTGATCTCCGGCCGATTTCCTTGTGTAATGTGGTTTATAAAGTTATCTCAAAGGTGCTTGCTAATAGATTGAAACTTGCTTTGCCTGATGTTATATCAACCACTCAAAGTGCTTTTCTTCCAGGGCATTTGATCTCTGATAATATAATGGTATCTTTTGGATTATGCATTACTTGAAAAGAAAAAGGGTGGGTAAGGATGGTTTTATGGCACTCAAACTCGACATGAGCAAGGCTTATGATCTTGTTGGTTGGCCTTTCTTGGAAGCTATGATGCTTAGAATGGGTTTTTGCTGCAAAGTAGTCTCCCACATTATGTGTTGTGTGTCCACGGTTACTTATAATGTTACTTATGGAGGGAAGATTATGGGGCCTATTTATCCTGGGAGAGGTATTAGGCAGGGAGATCCACTATCCTCCTACCTATTTTTGGTGTGTGCTGAGGGACTTTCTTCTCTATTGCAACAATATGAACGCAATCGTTGGTTGACTGGCTGCCAAGTTGCTAGAGGAGCCCCTCGTGTTTCTCATATGCTATTTGTTGACGATAGCTATGTGTACTGTAAGACTAATGAGGATGAAGCTGCAAGAGTGTTACAACTCCTTCAAGTGTATCAACGAACTTCTGGTCAGCAGGTGAATTATGCTAAGTCATCCATCTTTTTCAGTAATAATACTAGTGTTGATACTAGACAAAGAATGTGTGAGATGTTGGGGATGGTGGAGGCTTTGGATAATAGCTTTTACTTGGGTTTGCCGTGCATTATGGGAATGAATAAAAATGCTATCTTGGGTTTCGTTAAGGACAAAATGCAAAAGAAAATCTTCTCTTGGGAAAGTCGTTTTTTGTCAAAGGCGGGCAAGGAAGTTTTGATTAAGTCAGTTGCTCAAGCATTGCCTTTCTATGCTATAAGTGTGTTCTTGTTGACAAAAGAGATTTTTTCTAACCTTGAGGGTTTAATGTCTAAATTTTGGTGGAAATCTCAAGCAAACTCTTCTAGTAAGAGTGTAAGTTGGATGAGTTGGAAGAGGTTTTGTCGACACAAATATAATGGTGGTATTGGCTTTCGGGATCTTCATAATTATAATTTAACTTTTCTTGGTAAAAGGAAAATCTCTAAGAAAAAGTTAATGTACTCTTACCTTTAAATTAATTATTAATTTAATGATTTTTTTGGAAAATTAATTCAACAATTTTATACTTTTTTCTTATATCTTTATAATTTCATACTTAAGTAATAATTTAAAGAACTTTTCTAAAGAATATATTTTTTTTTCTTTTCTTTTTGCATCTAATAATTAATTATATATTTCTCAGTTTCCGTAATTATTGTAGCCAGAGTTCCCAAAACAATAAATATTTTATTCACATGTATTTATTTTGGATCATTTGTGTTTACTTTTTTCTGACTATATATTAATTGCTATATTTATATGAATGTTAATTATTTTTCAGTTCTTTATGTTTAGTTTATTTTGAAAGTACATTTTCTGATCGAGTATAAGAGATGATGATGTTGAAAGTAGAGGAATTAAGTACATTTCAACTACTCATCTCTATATTAAATATTACTCTTCCCATGTTTTTTTTTGTCTAATTATTACATCATTAATAAATTTAAATACTTAAATATTTATAATTTTCTTTCCATGCTAAAAAAATATTTTTTCCAAAGTAAAAATATTTAGGAAGGATATTTACCATCAAGAATAACTTTACTTAAAAGAAGAAGAGAAATTAGAATGCCAACAAGTATTTATTATAGAATTCAACCGACTTAGTAGTACCCATTTTTGGAATATTCAAGAATGAAAAACAACTTTAGTGATTAGTATTCAACAACATTGTCCCACATGAATTAAATGTAAAAATATTGAATCATATATAAGAACATGAACTACTTCACTTATCATCGAGTAAAAAAATCGTTAGTAAATGAATCAAAATTACTCTTTAATAGATGAATGGTATTTTTTATTTTTGTAACGATGTATATTTCTATATTAATGATATATATTTAGTTATATGAGATTTTAATTATATTGAAATGAAAAATAATCATATACAAATAAGGTCGGTCCAAGTATTTTGGGGGTTTTATGCAAAATCTTAAAATTTAGTTCTTTAAAAGAAAATTACGTACATTAAAACTATAATTTTATTACTACGCCTTTTTTTTTTTTTAAAGATTCGTTCATAAATTTTCAATTATAAATTTTTTATTTATATATATAATAAGAAAAAAGAGACAACAATAAGCCTGTATACAAATAAAGAGGACTTCGAAGCCAGAGAACAAATATTAAAATGGTAATCAAAATAACTCACAACATTATTTTATAAGTACACATGACTGTGTCATGATGTGTTGTTGTGTACATTTTCTATATATATCCATACATAAACATATATATATATATATATATACGTACTTAAAAGTACAAAATCCCATTTGCCACTATATATGATATTCGTACCATGAATTTCCAAAATTCATGAATGAACATGAACATATATATTATGTAGCTTCTTCATTTTCTAAATCTTGGTTAGTGCAAGTTATTATAATATATATAGGTGTGGGCTATAATTAATGATGTGAATAATCTATATATATATTACATTATATAACAACTCTATATATATATATATAAAGTAACTAATTAGTAACTAGTTCCTCTTTAATACACGAACCGGAAGACCACCTCTAACGGTAGCAGTCAAACCCGGACTAAACCGGGGCTCCGAATTTGACCCGACAACCCGAATATCAAACTGTCTAATAAGACTTAAAGCAACAGCTTTAATCTCCATTATGGCCATTTCTTTACCCAAACAAACCCGAAACCCGGCTTGAAAAACCGGGTACTTGTACGGACAAGCGTGTACAAAAACCCCATCCTTATTAAGCCACCTCTCGGGTTTAAACTCGAGACAATCGGGTCCCCATATCCGCTCCATCCGACCCATAGCGTACGGGTGGTAAGTAACCCTCGTACCCTTCCGTACAAAAGTCCCGTCAGGAAGAACGTCGTCTTCCTGACAGAACTTCGAGTCAATTTGTATCGGCGGGAACAGCCTCATGCTCTCGTGGACCGCCGCGTGCAGGTAGTTCATCTCTCTCATCTCGCCGTATCCCGCCACAACCGGGTCACCCGACCCGGATATAACCCGACCCGCTTCTTCTCGGATCTTGGACTCGACTTCCGGGTGCTCCGAAATCAAGTAGAAGAAACTTGTCAGAGCCGAAGAAACCGTGTCTCGACCGGCTAAGAGGAAGCTAACGACTATGTCGCGAAGATAACGGTCATCGTCGATTGAAGCCATGAATCGGGAAAGAAGGTCTCGTTTGTCGGCGAAACCCATTTTCCGGCGATGGGTTATCATCTGGGTGGCTAAATCGTCCACCATTTTAACGGCTTGTTTCAGCTTCTTCTCCGAGCCGATGTTGAAAAGTCTCTTGATTTTCCATATAATAGGCGAAGCCGTCATGGCTCGCTCGGCTGAGATTTTGGAAGCCAAATCAAATGCGGCTGCGAATTCGGGTATGGGCATGGATAGTTTCAAACAACCCGGGTCCAACCCGAATGAAAAAAGGCATATATTATCAAAAGAAAATCTTCTAAACACATCTTGTAAATCCAAAACGACGTCGTTTCCTTCAAGAATAGGAATAAGCCTGTTCTGAATTTCCGAAGCCACAATTTCAAACGCGTAACTCTTAACCGTCGTACTCCCAAGTTCCAAACTCGCCATTTTTCTCTGAAATCGCCACGTGTCACCATCGACGTTAAAAATTCCTCGACCGAGTAAATCGCCGAGAATCATCGAAAACGGTTTTCCTTTGGGGTAATTATCGAATCTGGTCTTGAGAATATACTCAACGTTTTCCGGGTTGGCCGTGACGATGTTGTTAAGGACGTGAAAATGAATCGTTGAAGTCAACGATTTTTTGAGAAGGTGTGTGTACCAATCGCAGAGGTTGAGAAAATCGGCTGACCAAGTCGCCGATAAGAATGAACGGCAGAGATGGCAGTTACACCAGGGTTTGATTCTGAAGAGAAAGACTAAGAAAGAGAAGAATGAGAAGAAGAAAGTGAAAGTGAAGAAGAGAAGAGCAAGAGTAGTAGTAGCCATGGAATCCATATGAAACGACTGCGTTTTATGAGAGAGAGAGTCTGTTTTGAGGTTTTTTTGGGTTTGGTTTTTTGAGTTATATATATAAGAAGAATTATTATTATTATTAAAGTGCATGAACAACACGTGGGGAAAAAAGAGGAAGGGGTGACGTAAGCATTAGGTTTAATATAGCACGTGGGATATGTCTGGTTATTCAGTCACTTACTTTACTTAAATCAAAACTTGCTGTCTCCTGTCTGGTTTTTTCCACGTCATCATTATTACTATTGTATTGTTGTTTTTTTTTTTTTTTTTTTTTTTTTTTTGAGATAAAACTCTTGTTTTGTTGTTAAATGTTGTTTTATACTTAGAGTATAAATACTTAAATTTAATTTATAATTTTAAATAAATATATAATTTTAATTTTTAATAATTATAATATGAGTTTTAAAAATATAATTCAAGTATTATTACAGTTATTTATTTACAACTTACAACTAAGAGTTAAATTTAAATATTTATAATGCAAATTACTCTTTTATATTTTATATTTATTATAATAATAAAATAAATTCTGTATTTTTTAAACTGTAAACATAAAATTTTGAACTTAATTTTTAATAATTTTTTTACCATATAACAAACTTTAAGATAATTCCTAATACGAACAGATACATAAAATATAATTAGTTTTGTAATAACACATTTTGATCGAATCATTATTATGTTTTATTTTGACAAAAAAAGTCAACAAAATAGATAGTCTTAATAACTTTTACAAAACAAAGAGTTTTAAATGTTATTTATCCTTTAATTTATTTTATTAAAAATTAAAAATAAAACATAGTATTTAATTGACTTATTTTGTGATGAAATATGGAACACTAGTCGTCATGGCACACCGTTTAAATAAATAAAAATAAAAATAATAATAATTTTTTTAAATAAAGACTTTTTTTTTTATTTTTGGGTTATCTAATAAAATTAGATAAAATACCAAAGATATATTAATCCGTGTTAACCTAACCTTCAAAAAGGAAAATTAAAAATCTCCTTAACCTACCTCATTTTGAACTGAGTAATTTTTTTTAATAATTATTAATAATAATAGATAATGTTAAAAAAAGAAATGCTAATTATAATTTTCTATATACAATTTACAATATAATTATTATAAATTTTGAAATTTTTTTTGAATAATTTACAATATTAAAAATAAAATTTTTTTATATTCAAATTCAATAAATTTTAAATATATTTTTAAAATATTTCGAAAAGTTAACGATACTATATAGAAGGCACATATTTATATATAATATAATTAAATATTTAAATAAAATATCGAAAGCACGCAATTTGACTTAATCTACTACTCTATAATTATATAATAATAATTAATATATATTTATAGTCAAATAATTTTTGTAAAGAGATATATATATATTAGCATAAACAGTATAGTAATAAGCTAAATAAACATTTTATTAAATGGATATCCTTGAATATATATTGGAAAATAAATCTCTGACTTTTTCATAATTTATGTCTAATAATTAATGTTTGAATATGGGTATATCTTTAGCTTATAATTTCCAAGTCAAATTAATGTAATATATATTTTTTATTAAAGGAAATTAATGTAATTTTATAATAAATTAATAAATAGTAGTGAGAAATAAAAATTAATTAATATATTGTATTTGCTAATTGTACACGGCATTAAGAAATGATCGACAACTCAACTATGCTTGTCTTTTTCATAAAATGTCTTAATTAGTAGTTAATTATATTTGGAATAATTATATAACGCACAATTTTTTGTAAAATATTTATATTTTTACGTTCAAAGAATTAATGTATTTTTATATTTTTACGGTTTTCCAAAAAATAACACGAAAACAACATAAAATCAACAAGAAAACAACATAAAAGTAACATGAAAATAACATCAAAATAACAACAAAAAAACAACAAAAAATAACATACATATAACAAAAAATAAACAACAAATGAACAAAATTTCAACATAAAAAGACCGTATTTTATGTAAATAAAATAAAAAAAATCGTAAAAATATTTAAAAATTCTGTGAAACCGTATTTTTGTTGTTTTTGTGCATTTGTGAAATTAACCCATTATATTTTATGTACTTGATTATTATTGCTTCATTTAAAATATTTTATTAACTAGATAATAATACATTACAAAAAACTTTTACTTTTAGTGACTATTTTTTAGTCACTATATAAATTTTTTGTGACTAAATATAACTTTTAGTCACAATAAAAATTTACTTGTGACTAAAACATAGTATATAATTACAAGTTGTTACTAATTTAGTTTTAGTCGCAACAAGTATTGTGACTAAAAATACATTTAGTCACAGTAAATTGTAATTTTTGTGACTAATACATTTAGTCACGGACCTTTTAGTCACAAAGTAAAAATGATAATTTATAATTAGTCACAATTTTTTTACTTTTAGTCACAACAAAGTAAAAAATTTTGTAATGATATTTTATGTTAATTTTTGTTTTGTCAAGCGATCTGCTATAATAATGTCGTTTATTGTTTTGTTTGCAGTGTTTATTTATAATAAAGTTATAATTTTTCAATTTCTTATTTTACCTGGAGTCTCCAAAAATGCTTTTTTTTTCTAAGCTAATTTGGCCATTCTAAGTTGATGAAGATATATAATTAAATAAAGTATAATAAAAAATTAGAAAATAAGAGTAAGGAGAGAATAAATAAAGGCATTTGAAGTCATTTTTAGTAACGTAGTTGTAGGTTGTTTTAAATATAAGTAAATTGTAGCAAAATCTCGAATAGTTTTACTTCACTAGTAATTAACTTTCAAAATTAAAATTTTGGCATCAAAAACTTCCAAAACTCGCATTCTGCTAGCGATTTGCTATTTTTGTCTATTTTTTACTATTAATTGTCATATTAGACTGTCCATGCCCCAGGCCTCCCACTCAGGCCTAAAAATTCTTTTAAAAAAAAGCTCAAATTTATTTTTTAAAAATATCATTTTTTGTATTTTTATTATTTTTTATTAAAAAATATAGCTATATATTTTCTTAAAAAAATAGTTAATTTATTTTTTAAAATACAAAATTTGATATTTTATTTAAAAAAAAACTCTCAATTATAATTTTGAAATATTATTTTTACAATTTTATCGCTATATATAAATAAAAAAAGTATAAATTTTTTTATATAAAAAAACTCAATTATATTTTCTAGCTCAAAATTCTCAATTGGCTTTTAGACGAGCTTAATTATTATATAAGACTTAATATTTAATTGTATCAATAATAATATACCACTTAAAAAAATGTTGACATAACTATGTGTAAGTCTTTATGTAATAAAAATTTCATTTTGTATTTTTGGTGTAAAAATTTCAAAAAAATATTAGGGAGCAATAATATTTTTGAATATTTATCATATTTTAATTATGAAAAGTGTTATACTATGAACCACATTAATTTTGATGCATCATTCATGCATGCACATATGTCGATAATAATAATAATAATAATAATAATAAACATATTTATGTCGACCACGTATATTTAAGAAAAAGAAAAAAAAAATAAATAGAAATGAATATGCACTTGTGGTGCCCATATATTGCTATACAATAAAGTTTATGTACAAACTATAAACCATTATTGGTTTTCTTTGTCGGCACATAAATAATAAAAAAGAAAATTTTATTTAATATACATAAAAAAAAAATTCTATTTCAAAAAGTACCCTCTTAAATATTTTGTACAATACTAATCTACTAATTTTTTATTTTTCCAAAAATACCCTTATTATTTATTTATTTTCAAAACCTAAATAAACTCAAAACAATTTCTCTCTCTCCAGCCGCCCCTCTCATCCTCCTTCTTCTTGGCCTCCCCAAGTCGACCCAGCCGTCCCCCAGCTGACCCCCAGTCGCGTTTCCTCTCTCACAACAAGCTTTTAGAGTCTTTGCTTTTGGAGCCTTTCGCAACGTGCTTCTTCGTCGATGTAGAAGCGGATTGGAAGATGACATCGTGAAGGAGCCCTTGACCTTCAAGATCTTTTCAGCAGCAAGAAGGTATTGTTAATAAAAAGTTTGTTTTTAGTATTTTTTTGTGGTTAATTTAGAGAGATTATATATTATTTATATTGAAATACATTTTATTTTGATGAATTTTTCTTAATTTATAGTCAATTTTATATGGTGGTTATAGTATTTTCCGATCTAGTGTGGTGGTGGTGGTTATTTATGTTTTCGATTATTTATTGACAGATTCTCGATAGGTTATCGATAAGATGTTAAAAAAAAATTATTTTTGGTTTTTTTGTGTGGTTAATTTAGAGAGATTATATATATTTTTTTAGTGTGACATAATGGTATTTTACAATCAGTTAATAGCTTAATAGCTTCAAGGTCCTAGGTTCGAACCCATGACCTCTCCCTTTTTCCCACCCCTCCCTCACCACTAAGCTAGCCTTAGTGGCTTAGAGAGATCATATATTATTTGTGTTGAAATATATTTTATTTTGATGAATTTTTCTTATTTTATGGTTGATTTTATATGGTAGTTATGGTGTTTTCCGATCTAGTGTGGTGGTGGTGGTTATGTATGTTCTCGATCATTTATCGACAGATTATCGACAAGATGTTGTTAAAAAAAATTGTTTTTGTTTTTTTAGTTAGATCGATTATATATTATTTGTGTTGAAATACATTTCATTTTGATGATAATTTCTTTTAATTTATGTAAGTTTGATTATCGACATATTGTCGATGGATTCTCGATAGGTTCTCGATAGTAGTAATTAGTCTTTTAGTTGTCATAATTGATGAGTGTATACTAATTATCGATGGGTTCTCGACAGGTTCTCGATAGGATTTAGTGGTTATAGTGTTTTTTGATCTAGTGTGGTGGTGGTGGTCATGTATGTTCTCGATTATTTATCGACAAGATATTGTTAAAAAGAGTTTGTTTTTAATTTTTTTTGTGGTTAATTTAGAGAGATTATATATTATTAGTGTTGAAATGCACTTTATTTTGATGAATTTTCTTAATTTATAATCGGTTTGATATGATTCTCGATAGGTTATCGAAAGTATTAATTCATGTTTGGTGAGTGTTTACTGATTATTGATGGGTTCTCGATAGGATTTAGTGTTTTTTATCATGTTTTCTCTTACGTTTTTTTTTTTGTTGTATTGTTTATCTTTTACAGATGGCTCCAAAACTTATTATTCCCACTTCAGCTCACTTTTCAGGTCGTGTGACGTATAGAGGGAGTGGAATATTCACTTCAATCGTTCAAAAATTTAAAAGACATGAAGGATTAATTGAAAGGATAAGGGAACCCTGGCCTTTTGGCCAATTTTGGAAGGCTGAAACTTTTGCTTTCTCTTCAATAGATTATTGCAAGGATGAAGGGAACCCCTTTTGGCCAATGTAGATTGATAGATGATAACTTCAACAAAATAAATATCAGAGCTAATAGCCTAACACTAATAACAAAGAAAAAAAATGAAACTCTGGAAGTTCGCTTTTATACACCTAATTAAATCCTTCAACACTCTAAGCACCATCATAAAATACAACCAGAAACACAAGTGATCCTGCAATTCAGTACAAACCACCAACAACTGAATCAGAATGACCACTTGAGAACTTGCAGAAAAGCAATCAATAATCGTGGAAAATAATAATCAGTCAATCATCGAGAAACAGTCGATAACATGTCGAGAAATCATCAATAACATGGGACAAGAAAGTTTGAAAACACAACTATACACACTATAAAAAAACTATTGACAAACAATCGAGAACGCAAAGATAACATGCCAAGAATGACTTTTTTTTTGCTAAAACACATCTCAATCATGATTGGAAATGTAAAATCATTTGCCATTTTGACAAACTGTCGAGAACCTATCGAAAAGCTTTCGAGAAAGGTCATCCCTGACCTTAGGACATTCGAGTGGAGAACCTTTCGATAACCTATCGAAAAGCCTTAGAGAAAGGTCTTCCCTGACCTTAGGACATTTGAGTCAAGAACCTTTCAAGAACTTATCGAAAACCCGTCTAGAAAGGTCTTTCTTGACCTTGAGACATTCGCATCGAGAAACAGTCGAGAAAAATACGAACACACAGAATACTTCAAAAAATGAGATCTCGCAATTTTAGCGAAAATTATATTAAAAACAAAAGGGTAAAATGGAAAGTTCGTGTAATCAAAATATAACATCATTATTTACGTTGAGAATAAAAGATAATTTAATCACAAAATCATTATTTTTATTTAAAAACCTATTGTTATTTGATTGTGAATAATGTCATATATATATAATTGCATATTATCAAATGACAAAGATAGAGGTTCCGAAATCTTTTTAAATTTTAAAAAATTGTTAGAAAAATAATTATAAATAAATGAGATATCAACTCAATAATTATATAAATTAATTAATGGATAGTAATACATATCCAAAATAGTGTACAAATATAGGCCTTAAAATTTGAGTGGACATATACATATACTCATGTCTCTTTCATAATTTTCTAATGTTGTCGGCCTAAAAATAAAAAAGAAAAGAAACTTAAGAAAAGTACCTAAGCCGCAACTTTATCCCACTCTTCACATAAATATATGAATTTTGTCTTATTTTTCAATTTAAAATTTACATATATTATAACAACAAATTATTTAAAATTTATTTTGATTTCGCTAAATTATTTTACTTTAAAAGTGACGTGTATTTAAAATCCCCTAATTTGAAGGACCCAAAAAAATTTTTTTTTAATAATTTTTAAAAATACTAATGGTTTTGGAAGAGATGGTACTTTTATTTTTTAATACTTTTTAAAAATACTTATATGAGAAGCTTAAAGCTTGAAAACAGAGTAAAAAAAAAAGAAAGAAATGAATAAAAATGATATCTGGTATATTACTGAGCTGAGAAAAAGGGCCTTTATATAGGCAAGAGTACAAAGATAGAAAATTAACTAACTCCAAAGATAGTTGGAGTGACTTAATAACAACTTAACAACCTCTAATAGCCCCCCTCAAGATGGAGTGTAAATATTGATTACATTCATCTTGGAAACAATATTTGAAAAGGGATTCGGAAGTAAAGGTTTGGTAAATATATCAGCCAAGTTTTGTTGAGAAGTGACATGAAGGAGCTGAAGAGAGCCTTGCTGAATTTTCTCTCGAATGAAATGGCAATCTATTTCAACGTGCTTGGTGCGTTCATGATACACCGGATTTTCGCTGATGTGGATTGCAGCGGTGTTGTCGCAATAGAGATTAGCAGGTTCTTTGTGAGAGACACCAAAATCGTTGAGAAGGGCAAGGATCCATGTCAGTTCTGAAGTAGCATTAGCCATTGCGCGATATTCAGCTTCAGCAGATGAACGGGATACCACTTGTTGTTTTTTTGATTTCCATGAGACTAGGGACTTCCCAAGGAAGATGCAGTAGCCAGAAACGGAACGACGAGTGTCTTGACAGCTGCCCCAATCGGCATCAGCAAAGAAAGAAACCTGGACATTGTCACGGGAGAGGCTGGTTTCTGTGTAGGCTTGCAGATGGGGTGCTGTATCAGACGGAAAAAACAGCCCCTGACCTGGAGTTTGTTTTAAATATTGTAATATTCGGTTAGTGGCCTGCATATGAGGGAGTCTTGGACATGAGAGAAATTGGCTGAGGTAATTTACAGCATATGTAATGTCTGGCCGAGTAATGGTTAGGTAAATTAATTTACCTATCAAACTTCTATAGACCGAGGGATCTGGGAGAATTTTCCCTTTGTCCTTGCTCTATTTTAGATTGAGTTCCATGGGTGTAGAGGCCGGTTTAGCTCCTAGATAACCCGTATCTTTAAGAAGTTGTAAGGTAAATGGCCTTTGAGAAACAGAGATGCCTTGGGAAGTTCTACCAACTTCAAGGCCAAGAAAGAAGCAAAGTTTGCCTAAATTTTTGAGTTTAAACTTGTTATCAAGTTTTTGAGTGAATTGTGATATGGCAATAGTACTATTGCTAGCTATGATCATGTCATCAACATAGATTAGTATAGCTATGAATGTGGAGTTTTGTTTCTTGATGAACAAAGAGTTATCGGATAATGATTGTTTAAAACCATCTTCGATCAAGGTGGAGCTTAGTTTAGCATACCATTGTCGGGATGCTTGTTTGAGGCCATAGATACTCTTGTTCAGTTTACAAACTGTATTGGGAGGAGCATTATAACCAGGGGGATTTTCATGTAGACCTCTTCATGGAGGTCACCATGAAGGAAAGCATTGTTGATATCAACTTGATGGATTTCCCATTTATTTATGGCAGCAAGAGCCAAAAAAACTTTGAGAGTGTTGAATTTGGCAACAGGTGCATAGGTTTGAGAGAAATCAACGCCGGGTTTTTGGCTATAGCCTTTAGCAACAAGGCGAGCTTTAAATCGTACTACTTCACCAGCTTGGTCATATTTAACTTTGTACACCCATTTGCAACCAATTGGTTTGTGTCCAGGAGGTAACTTGGTAATGATCCAAGTTTTATTTTTTTCTAAAGCATGAGTTTCAGTATCCATTGCTTCGAGCCAATGTTTAAATTGTGAAGCCTCAGCATAATTTTGAGGCTCGGTCTGAGTATATGCTGCAAGCACAGCGGCTCTAAATGAAGGATGGAGTTTTATATATGATAAGAAGGGTTCAATAGGATGATTAGTGGATGCCACATGACATACATAATTTTTTAAATGAGTTTGACAATATGTCGTCCTGTTTTTGTGGTTTGGATGTCAGGTGGTGCACTTGTGTCATGTCCTTTTGATGCAGAAACTGGTGCAATATGTTGCTGAACTGGAGAATTTGTTGCTGGTTTTTGTGAAGCTGGTGTAAGGGGAGTACTCTGCTGAATTGGAGAATCTGCAGCAGGGGATGACTCGGGTGTGAGAGCGATTGGTGGCTGGAGAGAAGATGTATGTGTGTGTGGATCTGCAAGTATTGTTGCTGATTTAATAGGCTGCTGGCAGGGAAGGATTAGTTGAGAAAAACAATGATTAATCTCATCTGAAGAAGTAGTAGACATATAAGGGAAAATGTCTTCATGAAAGAGGACATCCCTAGAAATATATGTTTGGTGAGACTCAATGTCAAGCAAGAGATAGGCTTTCATTCCTTGTGGATAGCCAATAAAGACCGAAGCACGGCTTCTAGGGGAAAATTTGTGCCTTTTTGAAGGTAAGGTTGAACCATATGCTAGACATCCAAATGATCGAAGGTGATCATAAGTAGGTGTCTTATTGTGAAGGACTTCAAAGGATGTGCTTGTTTTGAGCAAAATTGATGGGGTACGGTTTATAAGGTAAGTGGCAGTGGCAATGAGATGAGGCCAATAAACCAAAGGAAGACGAGATTGAAATCCTAATGCGCGAGCAACGTTTAAAATGTGTTGGTGTTTTCTTTCCACAACGGAATTTTGTTGTGGTCGCTCAACACAAGAATGGTAGTGTGTTACTCCTTTAGATGCATAGAAGGATGAAAGATTCAATTCCTTGGCATTATCAGATCTTACAGCCTTTATGGTGTGAGAAAATTGAGTATAAACCATTTGAAAAAAATCTGGGATAATCTTTTGAACTTCAGACTTAGTTTTTAACATGTAAGTCCATGTATATCTAGACTTATCATCAACAATAGTCAAGAAGTGTTTATAACCTTCAGTACTTATTATGGGAAATGGTCCCCAAATATCCATATGGATCAAGTCAAAAATCTTAGATGCAAAATTGTTAATAGAGACAAAAGGTAGTCTTTTTTGTTTGACAATATTGCATATATGACAATGGGTATGAGAATTGGAGGTAAAGGAAGAACCAATCTTTTTATTGAATATGTTTGAGATATACAAAGATGGATGGCCAAGGCGTGTATGCCATTGGTCTACATTGATTTTATTGAAAGCTAAACTAGAATTACTAGCAGCTGCTATGGGAGGTTCTTGGTGTATGAGATACAACTTTCCTTGACGTTTAGCTGTCCCAATCACCACACTCCGAGAAGGATCCTGTATAACACAATTTTTGGTGTTAAATCGAACATAATAATCTGATTCATCAACCAAGGCAGTGACAGAAAGCAGATTTATATGAAAGTCAGGAATGTAAAGTACATTGTGAAGGGTAAGGCTATTATTAATGCTTACCGTGCCAATGTTTGAGACAAAAATTTTGTGTCCACTAGGTAAAATAACATACTTTGGAAAAGTTGAATCTTTGAAGGAAGTAAAGCAAGAAAAATTAGAGCACATATGGTGTGTAACACCACTATCAAGAACCCATTGAAAAGAATTGAAATGTGATTTACCAGCCTGGTTTGATGCTGCAGCAGGTTCAGCACGAGTAGATTGAGTAAGTTGCTGGCTGAGCAACGAAATTAATTGCTGGCATTGTGCAGTGAGGTCAGTAGTAGGACTAGCAGTGGCTGGATGGTCATTTGGGTTGCTAGTGGATGCTTGATTCACTTGAGCTTTGCCCTTATCATTGCGTTTCTTGTCCCCATATCCAGGTGGAAAGCCGTGAATGAAGAAACACTTATCGACTAGATGACCCGGTTTACCACAATGAGAACATGAAGGCCTCGGTTTTTTATTTCTTGGAGGGTTGGTAGCTGGTGGGCGTACTGATGCAGCAAGTGGAGGATTTTCAGTAGAACCAAGTGTGCGTTGACGTTCTTCTTGAACAATCATAGCGAAGACCCGAGAAAGATTGGGTAAAGGTTCATTTAGTAGAATTTGGGTACGGACAGATGAGTAAGATTCATTGAGTCCAGTGAGGAATTGAAGGACTTGATTTTGATTGTAAAAATCAAGAAAGACCTTTAGAGCACCACAAGTGCATGTTGTATTCGGCTGAAATTCTTTCAGCTCATCCCATAGGGATTTGAGTTTGGTGAAATATGAGGTGACGGAATGGTCACCTTGTTGCAACCGAGTTAGTTGCGTTTGAAGTTGAAAGATTCGAGGGGCATTACCCTCATTGAATCTTTCAGCTAAATCATGCCACATATCAGTAGCTAGGTCAAAATACATGATACTTTGGGCAATTTCAGCAGAGACGGAATTGACGAGCCAGGACATAACCATATTGTTACAACGAAGCCAAGAAGGGAGAAGTGAGTTACCAGATTCAGGGCGAGGGAGAGAACCATCGATGAATGCAACTTTGTTCTTTGCAGCCAAAGCCATGGTGATGCCCCTTTTCCACGATTGATAGTTGATTCCAGTGAGAACCGTCGAGACCAGAACGAGACCGGGGTGGTCACCAGAGCTGAGGAAGAACGGACTGGATGCATCTTCATTGGCATGGCGATCTTGAGTGGAACGCCTATGTGGAATCGGATTTTCTTCGGTTCTTGGAGATTGTTCTTCGTGATTATCAGTGGTGTGCTGAGGGCGATGCCTGGTTGTAGTTCGTCGAGAAGTCGCCATTGGAGCTGCTGTTTGAGCGGAAGTAACATCAGGTGGAGGATCTGATGAATTATTGTCAGGTGGAGGAGGAAGAAGACCATCCTAAGATCTTGCGGTAGGCCTTGCCATGGAAAAAGGAAGGGTAACGTCTGATACCATATGAGAAGCTTAAAGCTTGAAAACAGAGTAAAAAGAAGGAAATGAATGAAAAAGATATCTGTTATTCTACTGAGCTGAGAAAAAGAGCCTTTATATAGGCAAGAGTACAAAACAGACATGTGCTACAATTACACAACTTGGCAAATAACTAAACAGAAAAATAACTAACTCCAAAGACAGTTGGAGTGACTTAATAACAACTTAACAACCTCTAATAACTTACAACAAAAAAAATCTTATTTTTAGTAACAACAAAACTTCTGACTAAAAGTAAAAAATTGTGACTAATTATAAATATCATTCTTATGTTGTGACTAAAAAGTCCGTGACTAAAAGTATTAGTCACAAACATTATAATTTATTGTAACTAAATATGTTTTTAGTTACAATAGTACTTGTTGTGACTAAAATTAAATCAGTAACAACTTATAGCTAAATATTATATTTTAATCACAAATAACTTTTATTGTGACTAAAACTCACACTTAGTTACAAAATATTTATGTTGTGATTAAAAAATTATCACTAAAAATAATTATTTTTTATAGTGATTATTTATTCATATAATAAAAAGCTCATTTTTTGTTCGTAAAGCTCCTTTCTTTCGAGTCAGGATCAGCCTTAAAAAGATAATTTTAGTTAATAATTATTATATTAAATTATATAAGATTAAATATTTAATAATATCCACGTAATATATATTTATATATAAACAGTGATATCTACCTAGGAAAGCCACACACACACTTGTCAATAATAGCATAATGTGTATATAAGTTGGAAACAAGTGGATGATATGATAAAATTAAGTAATAATTTAGAATAGAGAGATACGTACGATGACAGAAGTAATTATTAAATTTGTTTTTATATATAAATGAAGAAACAACTGGTCCAAGTGGAGAAATCTACTTTCATGTCTTAATCATATTATTTTTATATGTATACATAATGAATGTGTAGAGTTGTGACCACCAATATATATATATATATAAAGGGTATATATATATATAAAGGGGATTATTATAGTATTAGGTAAATATCTTTCAATAGGGATAATAATTTATAATTTTTTATTTAATTTAATAGACTTTGATTTAATCTAATGGTTCAAATTAACTCTTAAAAACTACACTATAATTAATATATTTCTTTATTTATAATTAATCTTGAATATTATTAATTATCGATTTAATTAACCTAACTCCAAACTATAATTTTTTTTACTTTTTATTTTACATCTACTAAAAATTTAATTTTAATTATATATATTTTCATTTTAAATTTACATAAATATATTTTTATTAAATTTATTTTAAAATAATAATTATACTTATAGAAAATTATAACATGTTCAACTTATAATAATCAATGTAAATATTGTAATTGATGTAAGATAATTTTACCACTTACACTATAATTATATTATTGATTGTATTGATTATTTTAGAATTAAATAACTTGAATATTTTATACTCTTTTAGCTATAATTATTCTTAAGGAAAAATAAAATTAATATATAAATTTAAAATTAAAAAATAATTAATGAAAATTATAAAAAGTTATAAGGTAAATAAATAAGAAAAATTATAGATTTGGAGTATTGTTAGTTGGAAATTAATTATAAATAGAAAAATATTAATTATGGTGTAGTTTCCAAAAGTTAATTTAAGCCATTTGATTAAATTAATGGCTATAAATCATGAGCATTACTATTAGGCACCAGTGATAGCATCTTAACGACATGTCGCGTTGCGATTGGCTAGCGATACTCCCTAAAAGCTATTATATTAAATTATATGAGACCCAATACTTAGTTGGACCAATAACAATATTAACACATAGGAGGGTGCTAGACACTACTGGTCTCTTTTAGCATTTCTCATAAATCATTATACCTATCAATATAGGTAAAAATTACATTACCTATTGTACTAGCACTTATATATAAAGGGATATTTGTTGATATTATATATACGCGTATACAGATTCATGCATTTCACAATCAATTCAAGCCCCACTTCTTATAGTGCAATGAATTGATTGCGCCCACCAAAATGTGTTTGGCTGTCAACAAAATTTTGCCAAGAAATTCTATCACTTGCAAAGTTTTTTAATTAAATTCAATAAATATATATACATAAATTATTAGTGGGTATTAATATAAAGTGTTTAACACTTTTTTTTTTATAAGTAGCACTCTTTTTATACCAATTGCAAAGAAGATATTAAACACTAATTAATAGTATATATCATTACAAAAAAAGACCATTTTTAGTGACAATTTTTTTAGTTATAATATAATTTTTTTGTAATTAAATGTAACTTTTAGTCACAATAAAAATTACTTGTGACTAAAACATAGAATTTAGATACAAGTTGCTACTAGTTTTAATCACAATAAGTATTGTGACTAAAAACATAATAAATTGTGATTTTTGTGACTAATATTTTTAGCCACAGATTTTTTAGTTATAGTATAGAATTAGAAATAATAATTTATAATTAGTGAAAACTTTTTAACCTTTAATCGTGACTAAAAGTATTTATTTATTTTTTTTTTAGTATTTTAACATTTTTCTATATATCTACACGAAAATTAATTAAATATATATATCTACAATTTTTTCTATATATGCATGTATGAGAAGATCATGATAAGATATTATTATCTTCAATATATATATTAGTTAGAAAAGGATGTCACTTTCGTAGACTAAGTTATATATACATATAAATATAAATTGTATTAATTATAATGTTGGTACTAGTAATTAATTAATAGTCCCCACTTAATTTTTGTTTCCATATTAGGATAGAATATTAAGTCTATAGGTGTGGAACCCTATTAGCTACCGATGGTGTGTATAGATTTTGAATGATATGGCATGTTTACTAATATGTAATGAGAATTAATGGTAAGGTAATCATTTTTTTACATTTGTTTACTTACATTATTAAAATTAAGAAAGGGAGAACTTGATTAAATAAGGGAGAAAAGAAAGGAATGAACTTCCCCCACCAATTTTATAAGGAATGCCATTAAGGGTAATGGATTTTAATTATTTTTATTTTATTTTTTAATATTAAATATATAATGATAATTTTGTCCTTTAAAATATACCTCACAAAATTAACTACCATATTATATAGTTTAACTCAAAAGGGCAATTTAGTCAATTTAAGCATTCCGATTACGTTTCCTAGTAAAGTAAACAAGATAAATCACAACTATTCCATTTCTAAAAAATTTTAGTAAACAACATATTACAAATATTGATTCCGATTATTTTTCATTTATTCCGTTACATTTCTTTATTAATTTTTTCAGCATTTAGAAAAGTTTACTTCAAACAGTTCAAAACTTCTCACATTGACTTTATATCATTTATACACTTTATAAATGATAAAAATAGGCCTCCAACAACTATATTTCTATAACTACCTTTTAATTACATTCAAATACAATTAGTAACTCAATTTACTAATTAATTAGAAGGAATAATATGGAAAGGAGTTACAAAGTTTGTTATTTTCATCTTTTAAGGATTTGCAACTTCTTCTTATAATTTATGCTCAAACTATGTAACTTCCTACATATATTACCATTTGACAAAATTACTATTTAATTTATTACACTTAACTATTTGTAACATAATTATTTAATCTAAATATAATGTTATATTAATAATATAACATATACCACAAAAAAAAAATATATAACATAAATTAATAATTTATAGTGATATATTTATGGCACGTTTACTATACAGTATTCAGAATTAGAATAAATTAATAAAAAAATATAACGGAATAAATGAAAAATAATTGGAATCAATATTTGTAATATGTTGTTTACTAAATTTTTTTAGAAATGGAATAGTTGCGATTTTTCTTGTTTACTTTATTAGGAAACGTAATCAGAATGCTTAAATTGACTAAATTGCCCTTTTTAGTTAAACTATATTATATGTTAGTTATTTTGTAAGATATAGTTTAAAGGACAAAATTGTCATTATATATTTAATATTAAAAAATAAAATAAAAATAATTAAAATCCATTACTCTTAATGGCATTCCTTACAAAATTGGTGGGAGAAGTTCCCCCTTTCATAATTTTAATAATGTAAGTAAACAAATGTAAGGTAATAATTACCTTACTATTGATTCTTATTACTTATTAGTAAACATACCATTAACTCAAACAAGTTAAAAAAATTTATTCATGCAATTCTTTTAAATAATCGATAGCAAGTTCGTTGAACCCTGTAAATTAGTGTAAAATTGCATGAGTCCAAAGATACTCCAAATTCGGGAGTCCAAAGGTATCGTTGATTGGCTAGCCATTCCTGAAAACATACTAGACATTAAGAAGCATGCGATACTTAATCCATTATTAACTAGTTATTAATTAATCTATTATTAATTAGTTAGTTCAACTAATTAATCTTTTTTACCAATAGTTATATACTTTTAATAAAGTAATAATTTTAGTAGCAAACACTGAGGAACTAGCCTAACTTTTTTGAAAACAATCTAGTCAAGGTTTCACTTTCAATTTTTCATATTTTATATAAAAACTTAATTAATTATTACATAAAATTAAAGGTTTAATTAATTTTTGTCTTTAAGCCTAAAAGAAAAGTATAAGATTGTCCTGATCATTTTTCATAAATTAATTATATATTAAAAAAATTAAAAATAACCCCCCAATATTTTTCCTTTCTTTATTGAAAAAAAATACCAATCAAACTTTTGAGATTAGTAATAATTAGCCATTAAATAATTTTTATATTATACATTTCTTTAGCAAATATAATTATAAATACGCTTAGTTAATTTATAAATACACGTAAAATATTAAAGTATTATAAAATTAAGAATTTTGTGAAAACTAAATAATATTAATAACGTGCTCATGAGATCAATATTTTTTATATATGCATGTCATTTAAGAATTAATTAAATTTTCATACAATGAAAAATGATTAAAATATATAATATTTATATAGCAAGGCTAATTAAGTTGGTCAATTATGCTAATTATTATAATATTAAGTTGTGGTTGAATAATTTATCAAATACACACACCTATATATCATCATTAAATTTTTGATTTAGTGATATAAATTATAATATCGCAGTCATTTTTTTGCCGACTGAGAGCTATAAATATAAATATATAATTAATTAATTAATTAATTAGCAAAACATGTTATGCACGTTTTAAATATTGATTTAGAATAAATCTCACACACATATAATAATTTTAATAATATATTTATAGGAAAAAGGCAAAATAATAGTAATAAAGTCAATGAAAGAAGCAGCTTTGTTTGCATCCAATATTATATTTATCTTTCTACTAATAATATTAACAGTACACCATACTTTTATAGATTAGTAAATGTAATTAACATAAATTATTCCAATTCAAAAAAAAAAAACATAAATTATTGATATTTTATAATTATATATAATTTTATATTTTATTATAAGCTATTAGAGTTATAATTTCTCAATTTCGAAAATTTTATTAAACTCTAAGAGTATTATATGCTAACTATAAAATATACAATTTTTATGATTTTTGCTCGACGATGATGGAAAATGCGATAGATGACCATTAAAGTCAGGGTAAGTTAGAACCTATTCTTAGTGGGACAAACATAAGAGATATTTTAGATGGAGTTTAGGCGGGGAGGTGGTATTTGACAATTTTACCCATAAACCTTTAGTTGCTTAAGTGTGAAACAAGAATAAAATTGTAATTTTACTATTTTAGAGAGAATTGTCTCTTAGTGGATTTTGGTGGAATGTTCATTTCAGCTTAGTTTATTATAGAAAAAACTAAGTTTTATTACATTAATTATTATACAAAGAAAAGACAAATTAGAAAGAACTATCTCTTGAAATTCTCCTTCTCACTTTCGACCCTAGCAAAAACTAGAAAAATCAGCCCAATCTCATCAAGTTTTTTGAGATTTCATCAGCAAAGATTTAAGGTAGCTTAAGCCTAGGTATGCTCTAGAAACTTTTGATTTGTAACGTCCCCGCTTCAAGTTTTTATTGGGCCTTTACACCCAAGGAATGATGGCTCTTATACACGAGTACGTCACTCTGGCTGCTTCATGGGCTGACGACTAGCCCTACAAACCAACACGAGTGTTTTCAGTGTGCTTGTCCTCACTCACACGCTTCTTGGAAAAACTTCCCTGGGGTCACCCATCCTAAAATTACCCCAGGTCAAGCACGCTTAACCGTGAAAATCTTTCGTGATGGGCTACCGAAAAACAAGATGCACCTTATTGATACAGGTAGTACCAATCAATCCATTTAAGTCCTCTTCAACTGTGTAGTCCCATACCTACACAGTCTCAGAATCATCCCACTTGACTTTTTCCATGCGATGTGAGATTGCACAGATTTACCGGTATTTTTCTGACGGATCACGAGATTACTGATTGTCACATAATTTATCACGATTTTTGAAAAAATCTTTTGATTAGCAAAGGTGTGCACTGTAATTATTAGAAAGTCACTGTAGCGTACCTAGGTATTAGGGCGTTACATTTATAATTGACTTTTTATTTATTTATAAAAATAAAAATAGCATAATCTTGAAATAGAAACAACATTACCTCAAAATAGAAATAATTTTTATAAAATGGAAACAGTATAATCTCGAAATGAAAACAACATAACTTCAAAATGGAAACAACTTTTATAAAAATGAAAAAAAAAAATATATAAAAATAATAATAAAAAAAAGCAGTATACATGGTAATTCCCCATTAATAATTAATAGTAGCAAAATTTGCCGTCAAACTCCTATATGTTTGATTTTTTGTACACTTTACTTTTCCTTTTTTTGTGGCAAAATCACCTTAAGTGCCGTTCCGTCAACATATTTATTGTTCTGTCCATTTTGCCCAATTAAATGCTGATGTGTGATTGATCCTAATCACCCAATTATCTTACATCGAAAATTTTATCCACGTGGCACCCAATTTGGGAAGAAGAAGAAAAAAATTGTTACAGTTTTTTTTTTTTTTTTATATAAATTTGTTAATTTTTTTTAATGATATTAATTTTTTTAGTTTGTCATGTGATATTAAATTTGTCATATAAGATAATTGGGTGACTAGGATCGACCACATAAGTATTTAACTGGACAAAATGGACCAAACAATAAATTAACAAACAGAACTGTAATTAAAGAGATTTTGCTAAAAAAAAAAAGAGTAAAATATATAAAAAAAATCAAACAGAGTTTGGCAGGAAATTTATCTTAATAATAATAGAGTTTGGACCATTACATAAACTAGGTAGCTAGGGTTTAACTTATGTATAGATAGAGTTTGGACCAAATTAATTATTTAAATTAAATTAAATAATTAATGAATTTTTTTTTTTTTTGTATATTAATTGTTTGCCCATGAGTTCTTTTAACGTCAATATTATTGGTCTTATTTTTCTACACCACACATTACATGCATTAATTAATCAATTTTTAATTTAATTATTATCACAATTTTAAATATTTTACTCACAAAAATAAAATGCATGTGTAATTTTTTTTTAAAAAAGAAAAAATATATCATTTTCATGTAAATATTATTATTACTAAATAGTGATAGAAAATATGTCTAATTTTTCTGCTGAGAGAAAAGTATAATTTTATTCATAATAAGTTAGTATAATTATTAAGAAGTTATTTCTAATAATTACCATAAGAAAAAACATTTTTTTTTAATTATAATCAATATATATTTTAATATTTTTAGTAAGTGGATAATTTTTTTATTAATTTATAAATATGTAAAATGAGTTATTTAATAATTACTATCATTATTATAAACCAATAAGTAATGAATAGACTAATAAAATTATAAATAAATGAGATTAAATGTTATAAGTAAATAACTAAAAAAAAGTTATTAACTAATGAATTAAACATACATGCTTCCTCATGATAACAAAGTTTTTACAACTCATAGATCAATATTGGTTGTATAAGTGAAATTAATAAAAGACGTTATTTAGAATTTTTCTTCCCGAACTATTACAATTACTAAATCATGTTTTTTAAATTTTATTACTCATTAAAATTTTCCATCTAAAGAAAATACTAATATGGTTGATGTGTCATATTGTTATAATTGCACCAATCTACACTAATTAACTAAATATTTTTATCTCATTTTCAAATATTTTACTTAAAAAAAGCATGTCCAATTTAAAAAATAAATAAATAAATAAATCAATATTCCATGTAAATATTTGTTACTAAAGATTCTATAAATTTAAAAAAAAAATAATGATGAAAATATGTGTAATTAATTAATGATCTTAAAATAACTTATTTTTCTCACCTAAAACATGCCACTTACTATTATTTTGCTATAATGTTTTTGTATTATTTTTAATATATATATATATTTATATATATATATATATTTATACACCATTTAAGTTACATTAAAATCTACACTATATATAGATAGTCAACATCATATGGCCGACAAAAATATGAATATTAAATTTATTATTAATTGAAGCTTTTATTAATTTGGCAAAACTATTTATCTCTTCTTTTCTTAAATCTTCTAAGGGTCATAATTTGTGTGGTACGTAGGAGCTAGTAATTAATTAATAATTTTGTGACCTAATTTATAGTAATCAGTAAATTAATTATCTCAAAACAAGCACTAGAATGATTTTGTTGTTTGAATATTGATGTTTCCTATTTTAAATTACTCAAAGAATATATAATAGTATTTTAAAATTTGTTACCTTTTTTTTTTGAACTCATCTTAAAATTTGTTATTACTTGTAACATGCAATACTTAATTACTTTTTTATATAAATATATGTGAGATTATTATTTCTACCTACAATTTTTTTTAATATATATTGTTTACTAAATTTTTTAAAAACCGATTATAAACAAATAAAACTTAAAAAAAAAATAATAAAGAATAAAACAAAAAAAATTACGTGGTTAAAATATTAATAGGTCTTAATCGAATCAATATTAATATTAGTTGAAAAAACTTTAATATTACACATAAAATTATTTTGAATATATATATATATATTAAGAATGTGAAATTTAAGGCATGCATGCAGCCGAATTTTATAATGAAAATGTGAGAAAGTTTTGTTTTTTATTTGACTAATTAATTAATTAATTAATTATTAGGGCAAAGAGTGGGCTATAGCATGCTCAACTTTTTTATTTCGATTCAACTTTAGACATTATTATTCTTAATATATTATTAATTATGGCTTTTGGATTTATTTTCAAAATAAATAAATAATTTGCGCTGCCTTGTTCGGTGTTTTTTTTTTTTTGTAATATTACTACTTTCTTTAATTTTTTAATTAATTAAATCAGAAAATAATAACTTTTTTAATTGCTACCCAAAAAGTACATTTCAAATTATTATTATTATTATTATTATTATTATTATTATTATTATTATTATTATTTTGAAAGAAAATTATATTAACCACCAACACATAGAATAGGTAAGTCACTCTTAAGGAGATCACGAGCATTAGATTAATATCCCCATTTTCATCTAGAAGATACTTTAGTATTAAAACTCATCTTAGCTAAATAATGAGCAAAACAAAATTAGCATCTCTACACTTAAATATTATTATTAAAAAAACCACACATTATTGTACATAGTGTATATTAATTTTAAGTCCAACGTAGTATTATTATTATTATTACATAGTTTGGTATTGTGTTAGCCAAATAAAATCTACTTTTAGTGTGTTAGCAAAAAAAAGTTAGCAAATCAATATTGATATTAGAACTTTTGCCAGTGCTAAATGAAAAGTGTTAGAAAAAATAATTTTTCTCATCGCGTAAATATGCTAGTAAAAGTTAGATTTTGTCACTGCAAATGTGCATTGGTAAAATTTTGACTTTTTTGCCAGCACAGTTTGCGAGATCCGCTGGTAACTATTACCAGCACAGTAGCAAACTGCGCTGACAAAATAACATTTCTTGTAGTGATATAATAGAAAATGTTATATAAGTGGCCTTCACTTCTTAATTAATAATATTGTTGATCTTATTTTTAGTTAACGACAATGAATCAAATTAAAGCGATTAGAAACGATTGATAATAATGATTAAGCAAATAGAACACAAAAATTATTATACAGAGGTTCAACCTCATTATAGTAGTAATAGTCTACTCCTCTTTTACTTGTATTGTGAGAAAAGAAACAAGAAATTCTTGATCTTTATTGAAAACTCTTATAATACTCTTATAACGATTTTAGCAGCTTAATTAAGTGTTCTCTTGAAAAAATAATTTTGGATCTCTGAATAGTGGAATATCTACTTCACTATTTATAAAAGAAAATTACATCAGGTATGTTTCCAAAAGCTAATAAAAATTAAAATAGAAAACTTGATTACTTTCTTTAAACAAATAAAAAAAATTGGTCAGTTTCCTTTTATTTCTTGTTAGTGCGAATCTATCCCATAAAATTACAGAAGTAATCGTGATTTGAATATTTGAAGATTTATGAAAAGCATCTCCTAAGGTAATGTATTCGCATTTATTATGGTCGGTGTACACGAACTTACTGCTGGTCGGATGGTATAGCATATTTTGTCCGGATATTTTTAGTTTCTTCTTAAAATCAATTATTTAAAAGTAATAAATAATCACTCTAGATGGTATATCATGGAGCGAACTGCCAATCCAAGTTATAAAATTATCTTTACGTCACCTAAATAAATATCACATCATCCTGTACAAAAATTAGGATAACAAATATAGGGATATGATTTTGTCCTGTGATGTACTTTCACGGATTGTATTTTGTGGTACATTAGATGGGTCTCAGGGTACATTAAATGAGTGTTAGGGTACGTTTCTACTTTTTAACCCTAATTACCCCTAGATCAATCTCAGCCGTCAGATCAAATAACTCCCTCATCTGACGGCTGCCGTACATCACGGATTACAATCCGTGAAAGTACAATAACGAGACAAAATCATATCCCAACAAATATATTTATTATATATGTATAACTTTAAAAAAATCAATTTATAACACGTTTTAAAAAAGGTTATTATATATTTAACTATGGTCCTCACCTTGCTTAAAAAAAAATCTCATGGTCCTAGCCTTCCTACAAGCTATATATATAATTTATATAGCATGGTCCGAACATTGGACCAAAAATAATATCTCTTTGTCTTTCTTCCAATAAAAACAACACTACACTTTGAACAAGAGTCTAAAAGTTGGAGTGCTAGACACTCCAACTTTTAGACTCTTGTTGATGAACTTGCTAAGAGTGCTAGACACTCCAAAAGTGGTTCTTTAAACTGTCAAGGGGAGGGATTACCCCCTGTGAATCCCAGTTTATTTTGGTAATTTAATCGAACTGAGGTTTCCTTTTCAAAAAAAAATAATATCTCTTTGTTGATTGGAATTGAAAGAAAAAAATTGTGATTTAAAGTATTTCTAGCAAACTAGAAAAAAATTCTGATAATTTCAAGATTGGAATTAAATATTTTTTTAGCAAATTTAAAGATTTAAAATTATAATAAATAGATCTAGAAACCTAAAAATGTACCTTTTTTTTTTCCTTTCTTTGTTGTGTTATGAGAAATAATATATTTCAAATTTTTAACAAGTAAGAAACTTTTTAGAAAAATTTAAAAAAAATATGGGAAAAATAATATAAGTTACCTTTTTTATAGTAACTGGTTACTTATCTGATTACCCTAAGATCATTTCTAATAAGAGATACACAAGTTGATCTATATTTAGTACAAATAATAATTTTGTGATATTTTTGTATCAATTTTTACTATTATGCCTAAATGCATAATAATAAATAATGATGCAAAATTTAATATCTCATTTAATAATTTATTAAAAATATAAAATAATAATTATACAAAAGTAAATATAAAGTTAATAATTACATAATAATAATTATAAAAGTCATTTATGCAAATGAACATGCTAACTAAACATTAATAATAAAATATTAAAAATGGTATAATGGTAAATATAAACTCATAGTATTTATATTGTGATGTAAATTTTGCATCATGCTATATATACTGTGATCTAAATTTAGATTATTTTTTATTGAGATATTTGCATCACAATTTGGTACACTATTGGAGTACACTTTTGATAAAGTGAGCTATATTTTATATTTGTATCACTTATTTGCATATGCTTTACCTCTAAATAAAATTTAATTTAAATATACCTCTTTTTATGAGTATTGTCTCCAATTATCCTCACACCCTCACATATATAACCAAGAAATAATTTTAAACATAATAGATTGTGTTCTTTGGAGATAGATGTGTAGGTTTGCAAAAGAAAGAGGTAAAATTGTAATGTAATTTTTTTTCCCATAAAATATATATATTTTTAAAAAAATATATATTTGCACAAAAAATATAAAAACCCACTAAATTTAAAATTTCCTCTAAATATTTATATGTATATAGTTTACACAATATATGTACCATATTATGGTTATGTTAAGAATGTGGATTGAAGGCCCAATAAAGAAGCCCAAATTACTTATTCAAGTCCAGTAATGTATTTATTGCCAATTTGTAGAAAGCCTTTTCTAAAAATAAAAAATTAAAGAAAAATTTTATTTAACCCTAAAAATTTTTAAAGACACCCCATTTTAATAATTTTTATTTTATAGAAAATTTATATTTTTAATTGTACTGATTTTTTTTTTAAAACTTTTTTCTTCCAATTCATATTCTTAGAAAATACAGCTATTGAATAAAAATAAATTATATTTTAAATATTATAAAAAAAACTAAAATAAAAAATTATATGAAATTTCTTAAAAAGAAATATATGCATGAGTTAGAAAATTATGAAAATAAAATCAAAATAAGTTTAAAATTAACATAAAATAATGTGAAGAAATAATTTTAAAAAAATATTAAAAGTAATTTTTAAAAATTATTTTAGTTTAAATTTTTTTAATAATAAAGTGTATTCATTATTTTATGGGGTGTAAATAAAAATTCCAAAATAAAATGTTGTTATTTTCAGACAATAAAAACGGAAACAAAAACTATTTTTTTCAACAAAACAAATAGACCACGAATCAAAGAAAATAAAGAAAAGAATAAAAAAAAACTATAAAATAAAAAAAATCTAGAAGAAAAAAGAATTAGTGGCCACCCATTTTAAAGTTTTTCATCCAAAGAAGGTTTTCTAATGAAATAAGTAGATAAATAAATAAATAATGGAAAATAAAAAGCCACACATCATTACTTTTTAGATGAAATTTATATATTTTTGCATAACATACCACATTTTATGTTATAAATAAATGGGTTGGAAACCCAATAGAGAAGCCCAATTAATTATTAAAAGTTGTGTGGGGCCCAACTAAGACTGACAAAAATTGTAATTTATGGTGGAAATTATACTCAAAGTATGGTTTTTTAAATTTTTTTTTTTTGAAAATATGTTATCTTTATATTTTGGGATAATTACATAAAACACTAATTTTATAAAATCTTTATATTTTTACATTCAAAATTATTTATTTACATTTTTACGGTATTCTATAAAAATACAAAAAAATAAAAAACAAAAATACTACATAAAAGTAATTAGAAAACAACATCAAAATAACATGAAAACAACATAAAAAATAATATACAAATAACAAAAAATCAACAACAAAATAACAAGAGGATAATATAAAAATACATAAAAGTCCGTATTTTATGTAAATAAAATCTAAAAACTGTAAAAAAAAATATTAAAAATTCTGTACATATCGTATTTTTGTAATTTTTTTTTGAAATTATCATTTTTCCTATTTTTTTATGGTGTTCAAAAAGCCATATTTCTATCATTCTTTATTTGAAATACCATATTTCATATTTCTCTAATATTATGTTTATATATTTATTATATGGGTTAATTGCGGCAGAACCCCCAATAGTTTCACTTTGCTTGTACTTAACCCCCAAAACTCAAATTTGGGCAGCAAAAACCCCCAATGCTCGTGTTCTGTTAGTAATTTTACATTTCTGTCTATTTTTGGTGTTAAGTGCTATATTGGACTGTCCATGTGTGCATCTACGTGGACACAATGTATACATGGCATAATTTTATTGGTCCACGTAAAAAATTATTTAAAAAAATTAAAAAATTCAAATAAAATTAATTGAAATAAAAAATTGTAAATAAAAAAAAATAATCTTTTTCTTTCTTTTTTTCTTCTCAGTTTTTTTTTTTATTTACAGCTCTCTCTCTCCCCTGTAAATCTCTCTCTCTCTCTCTCTCTCTCTCTCTCTCCCCTAAATCTCTCTCTCCCGCAGAAACCACCATCACCAAACCAAAACCACCATCACAGAAACCCAATCAAAGCTCACCTGAAACAGAAAAAAATGCAAATTACAAAACAACAATATATAATTTCTTAAACCAAAATAGGATGGTGAAAATCTACAAATCGCCTCCCTCTCCACCTAGATCTGGAAAAATGAAACAATATTTTGCCACAATATATGATAAGAGAAATGAGGAGAGGAGAGGACTTACGAGAGCACTGAGGGGGAGAGAACCGTTGAGGCAGCCTAGGGGTTGTCGGAGAACCATCGAGGTTGGTGCCCAATGTTTTTGAAAATTTTAGATCGGGACTGAAAGAGAGAGACGAGGTCACAAGAGCTTGGGGGTGGTTGGGAACCACCGAGGTGGCCCGTGGTGGCTGCCCAAGGGTTTCGAAAACCCTAAATCGGGACTAAGAGGGAGAGAGAGAGAGAGAGAGAGAGAGAGAGAGAGAGAGAGAGAGAGAGAGAGAGAGAGAGAGAGAGAGAGAGAGAGAGAGAGAGAGAGAGAGAGGAGAAAGAAAAAAAAGAAAGAAAGGAAAAAAAAAAAGAAAAATTAGCTTTTTTATTTACAGTTTTTTTTTATTTCAAATTAATTTTATTTTATTTTTTTAAATAAATTTTTTACATGTACCAATAAAATTTTACCATGTGTACATTATGTCCACGTACATGTACACGTGAACAGTTCAACATAGCACTTAACACTTAAAATGAACGGAAATATTAAATTGCTAACAAAAAACGAGTATTGGGGATTTTGCCGCAAAAATTTAAATTTTGAGAGTTAAGTGTAAGTAAAATAAATTTATTGAAAGTTTTGCCCCAATTAACCTTTATTATATTAATACGTATTACTTTGAAAAAATAAAGTAAATTCTATTTTTATCTTGTAGTCAATTTATTTTTAGTGTGGGTGATATTATTTCATCCATTACAATATTTTTATTTCTTTTTAGTATGAACACTCACATTGAGTCAATGGTGTATACACTTTCAGATTAATTTTTATTACAAAAAGTATTACTTTATTCACAATAAAATATGTGATTAAAATTAAAAAAGTTATGACCAATAATAGATTATCATTTATATATTGTCCGTGACTAAAGATATTAGTCACAAAAATATAATTTATTGTGACTAAATATATTTATAATCACAATACTTACTGTGACTAAAACTAAATTAGTGATAGTTTGTATTTAAATAATATGTTTTAATCACAAATAATTTTTTATTGTAACTAAAAGTCATATTTAGTCCTAAAAAAATTTATATTGTCACTAAAAGTAGTTTTTTTCTATAGTGTTTGTACCTAATCTAATGTTGATTGCTATATATCTACAATTTGAGCGTAACAAGCATGCCTAGCCAAAAGATTGACGATCTTACTCCCAGATTGTTTAACAAAATGAAGAGAAACATGCCTTAAATCATTAAGAAGTAACTTACAATCAACAACAACAAGTAAATCAAAAGGAGATGACATTGTGAATTTACTGTAAATAGCATTGACAAGCACTTGACAATCTGATTCTAACACACCGAGCTCAATACTTCTTTGAGACCAATTATTGTTTCTGCAATAGTAGGTTCAATAGTCTCTTGATGCAATACGCATTTGCCTACATCACTCTTCTATCATAATTTCTAGCCTATAACCAACCAAACCTAAAAAGTTTCTGTTCAAATAAAATACAGATATATCTATATTGACTTTAACCGTGTTGACACAGGGGGCTCCCATCGCGGTTTTGGCATTTATATTATACTCATAAATTGTCTTTTTGACTTGTAACTATATATTTTAAGTTTATTTTTTTTGTATCAATGTCAAATGAATGCTCAAGTTGATCCTTCTAATATTACTATGATTGCGAATGAAAAAAAGCTTATGCTAATTCTAAGTTCTAATATGTTTCCATGCACTTCCTATTATAATGGCAATTAAAGAATAGATGTATAGTTGTCTTTGCTTCTAACTCACGCATCCAGGTCTGGGTCCGGGTCCAGGTTTGGGTCCCAGGTCCAAGTCCTGGGTCTCAAATTCTCGATCCTCGGTCCAGGTCCCGGGTCATAGGTTTGGGTCCGAGTTTAGGTCCGGGTCCGAGTCTCGATTATGGGCCTAGATTCAAGTCCGAGTCCGGGCCAAGGTCGGGATCTGGGTTCGGGTGTGGGTCGAGTTTGGGTCCCGAGTCCTGAGTCGTGGGTCTGAGTCCGAGTCTGAGTTAGGGTCCGGGTCTTGGGTCTTAAGTCTGATTTTGGGTTCGGGTTCGTGTAACGCCCCAATATTTTGCCTTATTTTACAAAAATACTATTTTCATGCATAATTTGAAAAGATAAAAAAAAAAAATAATTTAAACACAACAGTGGATTTTAAAAAAATCAAAATGCAACAGAGAAGGATCCTTCATTTGTAAAACAAGATACAGTAAGTAAATAATTTTAAATAATGTATTTCCACTGTGTTAGAT
Organism: Cannabis sativa; assembly: GCF_029168945.1. Taxonomy (NCBI): domain Eukaryota; kingdom Viridiplantae; phylum Streptophyta; class Magnoliopsida; order Rosales; family Cannabaceae; genus Cannabis; species Cannabis sativa. The sequence goes on from NC_083602.1 coordinate 457,362, forward strand.
TTATCAACTGCTTAAAATAAAACTAAGGCACCACCGGCGTTCTAGATCGTTTGTCCGCCCGTAGCCGCTCACAGTATACGTACCAGAACTGACCCTGCTCACTATACATACTTCCCTGTCTAATACCTGTAGGGGGAAAGTAAGGGGGGTGAGCTAAAAGCTCAGTAAAGAAATGCTTATCAAACAATACCATATAATATCACACATACCATTAATGTATTTATTAAGTTTTAGCAATATCATACATGCTCTTTTATAACTATAACCAAATAACTGTACATATATATGGAAACCTTTATCATACAAGTCTATACTATTTGTTCACACCGTACACATATACAGAGATCATAACTCCAGTATCACTACTCATAACATAATCATATCAATACTATAAATAATAATAACATTATCACAACATTGGCATATCATAGCCATTACTTACATAACCCGGGCCTAGCCTGACCCTACAATATCCTGGGCCTAATCTGTCCATATAATAACATGGGCCTATGCAGCCCTACCATTGTTATAGGATAGGGTATCTCTATATTCAACAGTTGTATCATACCCACCATAACAATCTCATACACGACTCAGTAAAATGCAGGGTAGGGTATCTCTACATTCAACGGCCTTATCCCGTATCATACCCCACCATGGTCCCCCACTTTACCTGAGACGTTAGCATACAACATACAACATATAACATGCAACATACAAATACATCATACAACACACAACCTGAAACATACAAATACAACATACAACATATACAAGTCATACAACCATAATCTATGTATCAATTCACAAACTCATATTGTGTCCATACCACACATTCTCAGTACCATATACATATTCATAAAAACAAATCATAAGTCATATTTCAATACATAAAGATTAAATTTATGCAGATAAACACATACAAAACTATCTAATTTCCTTACCTCAAATCCCGCTGCTTAAGAGTTGTTATCTCGTCACTACTACCTATAATAAGACATGGGTCAAGGCCCTAATATTAAAATTCGTACTCTTACAGTACAGCAGAAAGATTACTATTTTTGACCAACAACTACACTAATTCAGTAAACGTTGTCTTCATAAAAATTATAGGAAATTCCATTATCTTTCCAACGATATAAAGATCATTAAAAATGGATTAAAACTGAGAGAGTTATGATTATTTTACTGAAACTATTTCTGAGAAGGAATATGGAGTAACGAATTATACGACTTAGCAAAAATACAAACTTTTTGCATTTAAAGGTTCAGAACTAGAAGATAACATCTTCATGAAAGTTTTAGGAAATTAAATTCCCTTTCCAATGATACCAAAATCTCTGAAATTGGAATTATATTCAAAGAGATATTATAATTTTACCAAAACAGTTTTGGAAGAACAAGATTCAAGAAACGAATTACATGATACAGAAGGAAACTAACTTTTCGACATAGTATAACTCCGAATTCACGAAATGTTTCTTCATGAAACTTATGGAAAATTGAATAAGCTTTGAAACCATATATAGATCATTAAAAATGAACAAGAATTGAGAGAGTTATGGTATTTTAAGTGAAAGTACTTTTTCTGGGAATATGAAAAAAAACGATTTACAACAACATCAGAAAGATGATAATTTTCGACATAGAATATCACCAAACTGGTGAATAGTTTCTTCATAAAAATTTTAGATCATCGAATAAGCTTTCTAACGATACAAAAATCGCTGGAAACGGATCAATATTGAGAGAGATATGACTATTTTACTAAGACAATAATTTTCAGAAAAAAATAAAAACGAGATTTCATAGTTTAACCTAAAAGTTCACAACAATAAGTGGAAGAACTCTCTTACCTCTTGATGACTCTTCTTAATCAGTGCTAGATCTTGAAATCTCAAATTATTAGAATGGTGATGATGATCTCAATGTTATGTTGATGAAAATCATGAGTGTTGTTTGGCGAAGAGAATGAAACAAGAAGGAAAATTATAAATCTTTGATAGGTAGCGAGATGGATAACTTGTAGGATATAGGATTTTATGAGTGTCATATACTAAGAATTGTATTCGAGGTTGAAAGAAAGAGATTGAGATTGAGTTTTATTTTTCTTAGGGTTAGAGACTCTGCATATTACGTATCAAGAATGTGATAGATTTAGGTTTTATAATCTAATTAAATCTATAAAAGAAAATAATAAAATAACCCCTATAATCTGATGCTAATTTAACTCTAAATAGAATAATTAAATAAAAATCTTATTTGTTAGATATAAGTTTTAAATTTAAATTTTAAAACTTAGGGTTTCTATACTAAACTTAACAGGTCGTCACTTTGTAGCTTAATTTTGACCCCAATAAAGTTAAAATTACGATAAATCTATTTCTACATAATTGATAGATCTCTGAATTATCTTTCCAACGCCACTGAAATCACCTCAATCCGAGCTCTAGAACTCCAGATATGATCATTTTAGTAAAACAGTTTTTAGTCCTGCGAATTTATCCAAACCTACGAATTTTTAACATTAATTAATTAAACTCACTAAATATATTATAAAATCCTAATGGACCTTCATATTGGGCTTTAATTAAACGATTACTTACTCTGTAAAAATACCATAATATTTTACTTTCGTAGTTAATACAACTTTAACTCTCTCTAGAAAATTGGTACAACTACTCTAAGCAATAATATCAACTCACTAACAACACAAAGAAACAAGATAATTATCCTCGCTCAATCAATATCCAAAAAAAAAAAAAAATTAAATACTATTTTAATCTGGATATTACAGTTCGGGTCTTGGGTTCATGTCCAAGTCTAGGACCGGGTTCGAGTCTGGGTCCAGGTCTGGTTCTGGATCTGGGTCTTAGGTCTAGGTCTCGGGTCTAGTTTTGGGTACAGGTCTGGGTCCGAGTTTGGGTCTGAGTCCTGGGTTCTGAGTCTAGGTCTGGGTCCGAGTTCGGGTCTGGTCCTGGGTTCGAGTTCGGGTCCGGGTCAAAGTCCCAGTCTAGTCCTAGGTCTAGGTCTTGTCCTGGGTTTAGGTTCAAGTCTTGTCCTGGGTTTAGGTTCAAGTCTTGTCCTGGGTATTGGTCCGGGTCTGGTTCCGAGTTTATAATAGGTCCAGATTTGGATCCTGCGCAAGTCCGATCCAATTCCAGGTCTCAGTTCCAAGGGATTTGGGTCTGGGGTTCGAGTCTTGAATTAAGGTTTTTTTTTTTTTTTTTTTTTTTTAAATATATTGAAACCAGATTAGATCAGATCCAATCCAAAAAAAATTAGGTGGGGCAGAGCGAATAAGTATCCGAATATTTCGAATCAAAAGTGATCCGTCGGATTGGAGCTCCAACCCGCTCCAACTAAATAGATCTTTTTGACATGCCTATTTTAAAGTAATAAATGACCCTAAACTTCACCATACCACTGCATCGAATTTTGCTTAGGAACAAGACTATTATAAGCCAGTTTGATTATGTACCTCCATATCATTTGTTTAGGATTAATCATTTGTTTGATTTTTTCTTTTACTTTTACTTTTTGGGGCTAATACCAGTTACTTTACATTGTAGAGATTTTTACGGTATTCTATAAAAACACAAGAAAACAAAAAGAAAATCCAATGAAAGTAACAGAAAACAACATCAAAATAACATAAAAAATTAGATATATAAATAATAAAAAAAAACAACAACAAAATAATAAAAGTACAACATAAAAATATATCAAAAAATCGTATTTTTGTTAATCAAATCTTAAAAACTATAAAAATATTTAAAATCTATACGACTGTATATTATAATTTTTTTTGATTGTTTTTCTGTATTTATGAAACTATCCCTTATTAATGTGGACAAAATTGATGTATGATTTTTTTTTTTTTTTTGTAAAAAACTGTTATTATATTACAACAACATAATAGATTGGGAAAGGTATTTCCCCTAACTAAGAATAATCTTTATCCAATCGAAGAGCAAACTTAGCTAAACCTTGAGCGGCTTGATTGGGATTTCGCTTAACATGAAATACTACTGCTCTAAGGAAATAAAATAAATGGATGGAAATATTGTCTACCAAATCATATAGAAACGAGTTACAAAACAAGTAGAAGATAATTTGTTTACAACATTAGCGACTAAGAGAGAGTTAGTTTCAATAAAATGCATGTCCAACCGATTTGAAAGAGCCCATTTTATACTGTAAATCATTATATATAGTAGCCTCCATCTCCTTTAATGAATAGCAATCTCAAATTGACTTTGAAAATGCAGCAATGACATCGATCTCTAGCTAAAATAATCCTGAACAATTGCTCCTTCAGGATAATATAAAATCGTTATGAGAAGCTGCTATATATATTTGAGTAGATATATATCGTGACCACTAAGGTTGCTGATATTTTGTAAAGACACTTAATACTGAGTTTGATTCCATACTTCTTTTGCTCCATCACATTTAAATAAATCATTACTTGCTTGTAATGCAAGTAAACTTTTTCTATGCTGCAGAAGTGGCAATTTTTCTATGCACGAGATTGACAACAGTAGGGATAGCTTCATTAATAACTTTTCAAGCAATTTTTTTTTTATTTTTTTAGGAAAATTCAATGACCAAAACCTATTCCACCCCTTACGAGGAGAACTCGATGAAGAGGTAGTATCCCCCACATCCAAACTTTTTGCCATTTTCTAGCAAAGATCCTTAACCAATAGTTATTTTCTATCACAAATACTTTGCCAAGTGAGAGAGGGCATGACTTCTTTTTCGGCATTGAGAAAATCTCAATCTCGAGAGTATCATGCTTTCAGTACTTTGGTCGGTAGTGTACTTGGATCTTCAAAAATTCTCCAAGCTTGTTTGGCTAGAAGAACTTAATTAAAATGGATAAAGGAACATAAACCCATACCCCCAATATAGATTTATTGTTAGTTTAATCATACAAATATAATTATGATCATAAATAATATAGATTTATATATTCTCAAAAATAAAAAAAAATTATATGTAATTGGTTAAAATAGATATTTTTTATAATATAAATTGTTTATTATTGTTTTCTATATTTTTAAGGGTTAATGCTATTTTTGATATTTTGTTTTGAAAAAGTTGCCGAATAATAGACTTTTTATTTTATTAAATGACAAATTAGACATGTATTTCCAAAATGGTAACTCGAGCTTAATGTTTAACAATTTTGTTTTAATATAACCAGCTTGAAGATAATTTTTAATACAAACAGATACAAAAAATATAATCAATTTTGTCACAATACCTCTATATTAGATTATTATTAAGTTTTATTTTGACAAAAAAAAAATAACTCGTGAAGAGAATACTATTTTGTATCATTTTAAGTCTAATTTATTATTTTACGAAATAGAAAGTCTAATTAATATAATTTTTATAAATCACATAATTTAAAATAATATTTATCCAATTTCAACAACAAAAGTAACATTATTTTGTTTGTTTTGTTTTGTTCTTTTAGCAAAACATCAATTATTTTGTTGGATATTGGTCTTCATTGGAAAGTTATGGGTGGAGTGGAAGTAATATATAGTGAAGTAGCAAATCTTCATACGTAAAGGGTTTCACATTTGACTTGGTAGCCTTTATTTATTTAGTTAAATTTTTGACACGTGTTAAAAATTGTAATTTAATACACAATAAATATAATTTTTTTCAATACATTTTTCTATTGATCATTAATGATAAACTTTAATATAGAATAATTTTTAATCACCATCTTGATATTAATAATTTTTTAAACAATTTAATTTATTGATGAGATATTTTATTTTTTTTTGTTATAATTTGCAACATAAAATATTATATTGTACATTGAATAATAGTAAATATATTATTTGTTTATTTTTTTACCAAATTTAGTAAATATTGTAGAGATGAATACGAGATGGGTAATAAGTGGGGATGCTCTTCCTGTTCCTATCCCTTTTAATTATTTGAGGTTTTCTCATTTTTATACTTCAAAATAGTTCTTTTTTTATTTTTTTTTATTTTTACGAAATTCTAAATAGAAACCCCTATTACAACTACCACTGCAATCTAAATTGCAAAAAAATATCGTATAGAAACCCCTATTACAACTATTTTAGAAACCCAAACCGTAAATATATATTAAAAAAAAGTTCAAATAAATAAAAACGTTTATAAATAAATAAAAAGAGTTAGATAAATAAATAAAACGTTTAGACCTCGTGGTCATTACAAAGGATAGCAGTCGGAATAGTAGATATTTCTACCATACCGTTAATATTGTTGGCGAATGCCCAATTAACCACATTATGGGCCACAAAATTACAATTTCATACCAAACAGTCAAACATACTCATTTTTTCTCTAATTTGGAAATATTGTTTTGACTCATTGAAATATAACCCTTTCTTATTCACCAAAAGTATGTATATTTAATATTCTAATGTATTATCTATTCATCCCTACCTATCAATATATATATATAATGAGACTTTTCTCTCTATTCATTAAACTAAGAAGCATGTGCAAACATAGAAATCTTTTAAGTAGTTGAGGAGTATATAGGGCCACAAATTAATTAATATATATATAACAACTTATAATAAATTAATTGTATAAATAGAGCATTGTGTTATGTATATATACAACAACAACATAGAGAGGTATTCACAACACAATTATATATTCTCTTAATTTCTCAATGGAAATCCAAAATAATAATATGAGATTTTTAGAGAATAAGACAATTTTAGTGACTGGAGCAGCTGGATTTCTTGCAAAACGTAAGTACAACAAATAATTACATTATATGTTTTTTTTTTTAAAATAAACTATTATTGCATGTGTTATTTATTTTTGTTTTTGAGAAAAATTCTTTCTTTGCAACTTAAATTTCTTAAATTTATATATATTTATAGTTTTGGTGGAGAAAATACTAAGAGTTTCGCCAAATGTGAAGAAGATTTATCTTCTTTTAAGGACTTCTGATACTAACTCTGCAAGACATCGTATGCATAACGAGGTATATTATTTAGTTATTTATCTTATAATTTATGTTTTGCTTGTTTGGTATTAAATTAAGGAAAAACATTGAAAATTTTAATTAATTTTTTGTGTCTTATTAAAGTAATTTGATTAAACTAACTATTTTAAATACTAAAATTTGTAAAATAATCTCAATTAATTTACTCTATGCGACCATATAGATGCACAATGTAAATTTATAGTCGTTTTACGATTATAATAGTCATTTATGGTCGCACAATATAATTTATAATCATTTCGGCAACCATAAAAATTTATTAAATAAAGTTATTTTAACTTATAATTTTTTTTATAAAAGCTATTTTTACAAAATATTCATCTTATTATGAATATTATTACATTACACTTAAATTATATTAAAAAAAAACTAGTAAATTTAATTATATGTATTTAGCTATTAATGTAAATTTATTTTATAATTTACTAAATATATTTTTTTCACAGATTTACTACAATTGTTTTATTTTTTTCACAGCACATTTATACTAATAATAAACTAACACATAGTATTGTAGCCAAATTAAATGCTATATTATAATACAAGCTAATACAAGATTCGGGGGTCTGGGGTCTGAGTCTGAGTCTAGGTCAGGGGTTCGGGTCTGAGTGTGGGTCTATCAACCCCGATCTCTAAATCCAGACACTTTCTAAATATTATAATACAAGCTAATACGAATTATTCGTTATGTATGAAATAATACGAGCTACATTATATTAAAATTTATAATCATAATATAATTAATACAATATAAAATTTTATCTAAACTTAATATTATTTATTATTTAATACAATATACAACTCGTATACGATTTGCTAAAAGAACCCATTCGTAATGCAAGTAAACTTTTTGTTAGATAATAAGTTGATGATAATTAAACTTGTATTTTATTTTTATTTTTATTTTTTCTATAGGTTATAGAAAAAGAAGTGTTTAGGGTTTTAAGGGAAGAAAGAGGGAAAGATTTTGATGAATTTATAGAGCAAAAATTAGAAGCAATTGGTGGAGACATTTCATTTGAAGACCTCAGAATTGAAGATATTCATTTAAGGCATCAAATTTGGGACAATTTAGACATTATTATCAATTCTGCAGCAACAACCGATTTTTATGAAAGGTATTAATATTATTTTACTCTTTATATACATTAATATATTATAATTAATTGTGTTAATTAATATAATATATATATGACAGATATGACTATTCATTGTCAATTAATACAATGGGAGTGGTTCACATCTTGAACTTTGCCAAGAAATGTCGTAAAAAAATCACTCTTCTTCATATCTCTACCGGTAATTATTATTATTATTATTAATTTTTCTATTATTAATGTATGCTAGCTCTATATATGTATCTTTTACATTAAATAAAAAAAATATGCAAGTATCTAAATTTATAGAGGGAGCTAATTAATTATTATTAGGTATTAGTGTTGTTTTTGTAATTAGTACTAGATGATTAGCTGCGAATGCATGGTTATATTATATTTCTTAATATATATAAAATTTAAAACAAATGTGAAAAGATATTATTAGTGTCTTAGGGGTAGTATTCTTATTGATGTACTTAAATATCAGATCTTATATAATAACTTAATATAATTATCTTTTATGAACTAGCTAGTGCTTAAAAGTAATGCTCTTTGTAAATGATTAATAATTTTTTATAATAATTATTAATTTAAATATGTAGGACCTAATATATAATATTTTGTAATGGTGTTGAACAAACATTGATGGCCTTTAATAGTATATAATTTATTTATGTATTATTTTCAGCTTATGTGTGTGGAGAAGTAGAAGGAGTTATAGAAGAGAGAGCCTTTGAAATTGGAGGAACACTAAAGAAAAGTAGGTCATCCAATAATAATAATAATAATAATAATAATAATAAACTTGATTTTGAATTGGAAAAACAACTTGTCCAACAAAAATTGTATCAACTTCAACAACAACAAGCTTCACAACAAACAATTACTACCACAATGAAAGAATTTGGCATTCAAAGGTAATTATTAAAATATATATGCATAAATTTCTTCTATTAATTAATTATTATCTTAATAATATAATTAATAAAATATATTTATTAATCATTATTATTTCTAGGGCAAAGCTATTTGGATGGCCAAATACATATGTGTTTACTAAAGCAATGGGAGAAATGTGCTTAGAACAATCCAAATTAGATGATCTCTCCATCATTATTATACGCCCAACTATGATTACAAGCACTTATAAAGAACCATTTTCTGGCTGGATTGAAGGTTTGAGGTAATAGATTTATCTATATATATATATATCTATGAGTAATTTGCAGCTTAAATATTTAAGTTTATCTTTCGGTTACATATAAATAATTAAGTTTAATTTTTTATGGTATTAATACTTAAGTTATATATATATTTGGAACTTTTGTAGGTACATAGTCGTAAAATATCAATTATTCAAGTGTCATTTTTTTATTGGTATATTTAAATAATTTTTTCACTGTCATATGACTATTTACTTGACATTTAATGGACAGGTACACATAATGAAGTTTTAGAAATATAACTTAAGTATTGTTACCATAAAAAATTAAACTTAAATATTTATCTACGATTAAGAGTTAAACTATAAGTTATATATTATGTATTGTTGTTCTGATGATACTGATGATGTTAGTACGTGTAACATTATCAATATTGTAATGTTATTCCTAAATATAGTTTCATATAACCTATATGAACTATATATGTCTAATACATATTTGTTTTATTGATAATGGCATATATATTTTCAGAACTGTTGATAGCGTAATTATTGGTTATGCCAAAGGAAAAGTTACATGCTTCTTAGGAAATCCCAAGTTGATACTTGATTTGGTAAGTGCAATTAATTTGAGCAACTTATTATGTTCTTAAATTAAGACTTTGGAGTATAAACATGAAATAAGTAATAAAGCATGATCATTAATTGCCTATTAAGTTAAGTCAAATGAGATTTCATAAATATAATAATTGAACATGATTATCTTATAATTAACAATATTTGTGTTTAATTGCAATAGCTAATAATAATAATATTCTAATTAAAAATATATGTATAAATCGATTATTATATCTTATTGTTGATTGATACTCAAATATTATTTCGAATATTTTTTTTTTCTCAGATCCCAGCTGACATGGTTGTGAATGCCGTTTTTATGGCCATACAAGCTCAAGATAAAAAGGACTCGGGAATTATTTACCAAGTTGGATCTTCAATGCGAAATCCTATAAATATTTCTCAGATTTACAACTCGAGCTTTCGTTACTTCACTGAAAATCCATTGATTAGCAAGATTGACAAAAAACCCATCAGAGTTGGCAAGCTCACATTTTTTAAAACCTTGACTACTTTCCAAATCTACCTCACTATTCGATTCATCTTACCTTTGAAGGTAAGTAACAAATTAATTTCTTCTATATTATATTTTCGACAAACAAAATTAATATTTAATAATTAGAATTTTTCAAACCAAACTCACGTGTAATAGTTAGTTTGAATTTAATTATTTTCAACAAACAAAATTAATATTTAGATTTTTTCAAGAATTTGAAAGATTTGCTATATCTTAACATTGTATGCATTTAACAAAATGAAAAAAAAAATATTATTATTAATAAGAAATGTAATATTAATTATATTTATACAGATATGGTACCTAATTAGTAGAGTAATATGGTATGGAGATAGCAAGGACAAGTATAGTGAATACATGAAGAAGATTAATTCAGTAATTCATTTGGTACAACTTTACAAACCATATGTCCTATTCAATGGCATGTAAGTTTAATTATATATATTTCCCTAATTTTATTCTTATATATATACAAATATATTAATTATTTTATAAATATATATTATGTTTAGATTTGATGATTTAAACTTGGAAAGGCTAAGGCAAAATGCAAAGGATGAAAGTGAAGATGAAGCATTATTATTAAATTGTGATCCAAAGTGTATTGTTTGGGAAGATTACATGATCAACACTCATATTCCTGGCCTCTTAAACTATGTTTATTACAAATAATTATTATATGTATTAAGCTTAATCATAACACTACTCTACTATATATATCTATACTATCATATTGTGTTTATTTTTATATATTATTGAAACCATATTTCTATAATATTATGTTGTATTTTATTACTTTGTTTATTTGAAGACGATATACATAATATCTGTGTACTGTTCGAGTTAGTCCCATCAAATATATATAATGGTTTTCTTTTCAGGCTATTTTAATTCTATATAATGAAAATTGTATATATATATATAATATGTTTTTTGTAACATGGTTTTACTTTTAATAATGTATAATTATATATATATATAATTTGGAAATAATATATAATAATAATCTTAAGTGTAAATATGAAAACTCAAATATATAGAAGCTACGTACTATATGCGTTTCATTATTTACAATAAATATGTAAACATATATAAATTAATTAATAAGCATCTTATATACAAGTTAATAGATGATGACAAAAAAAAATCACTATAAAAAATTTTACTTTTAATCACAACAAAATTTGTGACTAAAACTAAAAAAATTGTGACTAATTATAAATTATGGTTCCTATGTTGTGTCTAAAAAGTCTCTGTGGCTAAAAGTATTAGTCGAAAAAATTACAATTTATTGTGACTAAATGTATTTTTAGTCACAATACACTTGTTGTGATGACTAAAACTAAATTAGTGACAACTTATAACTAAATACTATGTTTTAGTCACAAGTAACATTTTGTTTTTAATTATAAAAAATTATGTTATGATTAAAAAATTATCACTAAAAATAACAGTTTTTTGTAGTGAATAAAAAGGCTTATCAATATGCCATGTTATTGGCTATTCATTCACATTGGGCTGAAATGATGATTCTGTTGGAAAAGTTCTCATTACAAGAGAGAATATGAGGATTACAATCAAAATACTCAAAATAAAAATAGAAGTATTTCATCAAGATTACAAGATTGCTAAAGAAAAAGAAGAAGAAGAATAACACACACAAAGCTTGACTAAAGCTAAAGGACTTTTGTCCTAAAAGTCATTTTCTCCCTCATATGGACACTTAGGGAGATTCTAAAAATGCTCTTAAGGATTTATCAAGCCTCATATGCTCAGCCTAGTGTCTAAGGATGAGCCCATTCTCACAAGGTTCTAACTACAACAAATGGTTTCAACTACTTCTCATACAAGTGAACAATATGACATCTATTTATAGAGTTTTCACTCTCATATGAACATGAATGACCACCATAAAGCCCTTGGATGTTACCAATCATAAATTGGGCATTTATGTTATTAATTGGGTAATTTGGAGGAGTTTTGGGCTGTTACAAAGACTCTCAAAGTTTCAAAAACGTGTGCAAGTATATGTTGAAAAAAACAGTAACTAGTAACTAGTTACTATTTTTTCAGTTTTGGCCCATTCTTCTCCAAAGTATTCCAAATTATTTCTACTTGATTTTGAACCATTTATACACCTTATAAATGAATAAATCAAGTCTCCAACAACAATATTTTCAATAGCTATCATTCATTCACATTCATAAACAATTAGTAACATCTTTTACTAATTTAAGAGTGAAAAAGAGATGAGAGTTACATATTCAAGTGATCATCAATTTAAAGGATTTGCAACTCCTATTTTGTGATCATTCTACACATTTTGTAACTCCATAATATATGTTACAATTTGATAAAATTAATACTTTGTCACATTTAATTATTTATACACTAGTACAAATTAGGCTTTTAGTGACACGCATAAAAGTGTGGGTCACTAAAAAATTAAGAGTAAGTTTTAGAGACACACACTATTAGACTCTAAATATTTGGTACTTATCACTCGAAATGTGGGTCACTAAAAATATGGAGTGTCACTAAATATTAAAACCCAAAATTTATAATTTTATAAAAATAAAAAACATGGCCAATAGAGACGTGCCACGCGTGTGAGCAAATCTATTTACCAACGCGCTATGTGTGTCACTAAAACCAATTGTAAATCACGTGGCTTTAGCGACACGCATAACGCGTTGGTAAACAGATTTCTCAGACGCATAGCGTGTCACCATACACCCATTTATTTTAAAAAAGATAATTAATAACCAGCCCTAATTAATACACATATATCATATACCTTCATCGTCCCACTATCACCCACACACTCCATACCGCCTTAAAACATATTTTATAGTAAATTAATCTAAAAAAATAGGCGGTATTTTCAGTAGTCACTCTTTACCTACTGTTATTGCTTCCCTAGTTCGGGATGATTTAAGTTAACAAAGTTTAGATTTTATTCAAAAAAAAAAATAGGCGGTATTATTTTGGAAAAAGTCGCGGTATTATTCCAAAGCCCGCTCAAATTTAATAAAAAACATTTCATTTTTTTTCAAGTTTACACGAAGGGTTTTCTAGCAAAAGAAATTTAAACAAGGTTTCTCTCTTCTTCTAAGATCATCCAAGACACTTCGCTTATCGTTGACGGCGACACTTAACGACCCTCCACCATCCTCTGCTGCTGCTGATCAAGCTTCGCAAAAGACTCAGTCCAGCACTCTTCGTCTGGTATGTGTTCCTCCTTTGTCCTTGTACTACCTTTCTTCTCTTCTACATTTTCTCCTATGTTTATACATTGTTGGGTTTCATTTTTTCTTCTCATGATTTAAACATCTCATTTGGTTTGGACTATATATGTGTTTTGTTAGTCATATTTTTCTGCTAAAAAAATTTCTAATACTGACAGGAAATAGTTGAGTCCCTTTTGTAGAGTTTTTGGTTGTTGTAAAAATTTGTAATTTGGTTCCATAAAAAATTAATTTCTTTTCTTACCAAAAAACAAAATAAAAAATAAAATAAAATATAACTGCTATTGGGAAGTATATATATATAATTCCAATATTACACACACAATATTTTAACATTCACTTTTTCTAATTTGAATAAACAATAATATATTATTAATTTTGTAGTACAACATGATACATGAATTTAAATATTTATGAAGACAAAGATTACATTCAATATTAGCACGTAGTACGTACCATGCATGCATGCATGCATGCATATGTTTCAGACGTATATATATTAAATTTATAATTAAGATATTAATACAAATAAACAATAATATAATTGAGTTCACAATAAACCAATATTAATTATTTATAAAATAATAATTATAATATAATTTAAAACAATTTGAATTAATTAATTAATTATATATCATTTGAAAACATATTTGACTATGCCAGGAACATGAACAGTGAGAAAATATTCTTCCCAATTGATTGTCTTTGCGTCGAAGTAAAATATTTCTGTTTCAATCCCACTTTCCTTCGTTTCCATTATCAATCTTTCTGTGTTTATGTCATCGAATCTGCATATATATACATATACATATATATATATATATATCAGTATACAATACAAACTAAATATATAATAATGATGTGTTGGTTAATATTATAATGTATATTGGGGCATGTAGACACTACGATCTTGGGTATAGACGGGTTAGACTTATGTCTATAGCCCACTTAGTCCAGGTCTAAGAAAATTCCTCTTCCAAAATTGCACATTTTTTTTTGTTGGTTTTGAAAAATATCATATTTTTTCTAAATAAATTAAGCCCATTTTTTTTCTATAGCTATATAAATATATATATATATATATATTATAAATACTTACACTCCTTTGAAGAATAAGTAAGGTCGGTATAGCTCCACAAGTCTCATAACATATTTAATCTTTCTACTAAGATGAAGATATGTTCCTTGAAAATATTGGCAAAATGCATTGTTCACCAATTCCAAACCCTAATAATTTTCATCACAAACCAAACAAAAACATGTTGATATATATTATAATTAATTAATAATATATTATATACAATATATGATGATCAAAGATTAATAATGAATGGTCATGATTAATTACCTTTAAGAAGAGCAAGTAACGAATGGTCATGTATCTTTGGAAGCTTTCCATGTCACTCAAAATTGTAACCTTTTGAACCTTGATAGGCTTTCCATCCTTGTTTATCCATGGTTTCATTGAGAAATAACGATACCCAAACTCTTGGAGTTCTCGGTATTTCACAGGGTTTCTCATCGACGAGCCCACTTGATAGATTTTTCTATTTAAGTAAGGATCGTTCCCGTGAACTGCCATAGCTACAACTATGGCATTCACTACGTAATCAGCTGGAATCTGTGTAAATTGATATTCAGTATTACGAAACTAACTACACAGTTATTTTTCTAGATTAAAATTTTTTAAGATTATATTTTGAAAATAAAAACTAACAAACACAATTAAACCCCTTAATAAAGAAAAAAAAAATATGTAAATATATTAATTTATATAAAAATATAATTTCCTATGTAATAAAATAGAAACTTACAACATCAACAATGGACTCCAAATCACCTAGAAAACATGTCAATTTTCCTTTAGCATATCCCACTGCCATACTATCAATTGTTCTGCATTTTATTACAAATATAGAAAAAATTATTAATCAACAAATTAATATACTTCGAATGATTCCTTAATCATATATATAAATATAATACGAGCAGCCTAGGGCTCACCTAGTCTAGGAGTCTAAAAAAAATCCCTTTCAAAAATATATATTTTTTTTATTAATTTTGAAAAATACCATATTTTTTATAAGTAAGAGCCCAAAAATATATATATTTTTTTTTCTTACGGTACACTAAATTTGAAACTCGATCCTAGTTATGGGGTATCAAAGTGTCTAACACAACTATAAAGTGACGTCCTATAATTGATTATTAGTTTTTTAAAATTTTTATTAAAATAAAATAAATGAGACTCGATATTAAATTATATCAATAATATCAATAATAACGATATTACACTTTTCAAAAATAAATGCTAGATACACGTGCACCTTAACATACATTTCTCTCATAATATATCACTACAAGAAATATCACTTTTACCAGCACAGTTCGTTACTGTGCTGGTAAAAGTAACTTTTACCAGCGCATTTCGCAAACTGCACTGGCAAAGAGGTCAAAGTTTTACCAGCATACATTTCCAGTGGCTAAAATCTAACTTTTACCAGCGCACTTACGCACTGGGAAAAGTTATTTTTGCCAGCGCTTCTCATTTTATGTTGGCAAAAGTTCTAATACCAACATTGATTTGCCAACCTCCTTTTGCCAACACATCACAAATAAATTCTATTTTACCAGCGCAATACCAACTTTTGCCAGCACAAAAATGTGCTGGCAAAAGTGACATTTCTTGTAGTGTATATACATACATACAGAGTATTGCTATTAGGCACCAGTGGTGCCTAGCACCTTCTTGACATGTCTCGTTGCGATTGACTAGCGATACTCTCTAAAAACTATTATATTAAATTATATGGGACCCGATACTTAGTTGGACCAATATCGATATTAATACATAGGAGGGTGCTAGACACCACTGGTGCCCTTTAGCATTACACATACATAAACTATTAATATTTGTTATAATTAATTAATGATGAGGTTAATTAATTATTAATTATTAATTATTACCTAATCCCTTCAACCCAACCTGGAAAGGGTTCTTTGTAAGTGCTTGTAACAATGGTAGGCCTTAATATCACAACATTTATATTTGCCTTTTCTTCTTCTAATATCATTTCTCCCATTGCCTTTGTGAATACATATGTGTTTGGCCATCCAAATTCCTTAGCCCTACATATTATTATAAACCAATTAATATTACAAACAAAACAAATCATGATTAAAACATAAAGAAAATTTTGGATAAAATAAGTATTAATTAATCATGTAAACCGAACAACTCACTATAAGTATTAAATTTTGGTATCAATTTAATTGTAGCTAGTATTTTTGAGTCTAATAGTTGAGCTGATTTTAAAGCTATTTGTATTCTAAATTTTAATGAAGTTAATATTTTATTTAAAAAAAAATATGATTCATGTATAATTAAGAAAACATTTTCTTATGACTAAATATATATTTTTAGTTATATATATGAGAAGAAATAATTTTTATTTTAGTTATATAAATAAGTTTTATCTCATAAATATAAATTATATTTTCATAACTAATTAAAGAAATTACGATGGTGTAAATCTCTTCTTTATCCCTTAACTAAATTTGACAATCTCAATAATTACATGCGAACTATAGCACTAAAAATTATATTTAATTATAAAAACAAAGTATATGTTGCAATTTCCAACACATATTTTCTTTTTGAAATAATAATAATAATAATAATAATAATCAAAAGATCTTCGGCCAATGACCTCATTCAAATTTTAATAAATTATATTTTTATAGAAATTTATTTTATAATTTAAATTTCGGTCCCCGTAAAATTAATTTTTAATATTTTTATCCTTATTATGTATTTATATTTTTCATTTTTATTATTACATATTTTGCATGTTTATTCATTTATATTTTACCTATTTTATTTTTATCTCTATAAAATTTATAAAAATTAACAATATTTTCTGTTCATATCCTATTTCAAAGAATATTTTCCCCTATTTAAAATAAGCGGTTAGTTTCGCCATTGGCCATTAAAACATAATTATTTAGGGAAATTTACATAGTATACTAACTTTTGCTATTTTTTTTACAAAAATACTGCCAGGCGGTATTTTTTACTTTTTTACTGTGTTTTTTTATAAGTTTCATACTGCAGTATACTGTGTTAAGTTTTCACTGGTGTTCTACTGGTGTTTTACTAGTGTTCTACTGCTGTTTTGAGTTATACTGCTTTGTGTTTTACTAGTGTTTTATAAAAACACAGTATTTTTGAAAAAAATTCTGTGTGACAGTATTTTTGTAAAAATTAATTCAAATTCCAGTATTTTTGTAAGTTTCCCAATTATTTAATGCATGTTGACTCATCTACATAGTCTAGTATTATATAATTAATATACCATATTAATGCATTTTATTTATTTTTATTTTAAACAATTAATGTACTTGAAAAAGTGTGAACCATTAATTACATATATTATTGTTGTTAATATTAAATGTTGTATAAAGTATGAATAGTGTTTAATATTATTAAGAGATGATGTTTACAGACTAAAAATTAATGCTAAAAGGATATATTGTGAGAGTATCTCAAATATAAATATAAATGAGTAGTGAAAAGTTAAAATATAGTTTATTTTACCAAAAGTGTATTTTAATAATATGTTAAAAAGTAATATAAATTTAACACATAGTAAATTTATGCTAAATTTAGTAAAATATTTACTGTGATGTAAAATTTACACCATAATAAATATATTACTTTTTTATTTACAGATATTTATATTATTTTATTAGTATATTTAATTATTATTTTGCAAAATATTTAATTTTTTTATTTACACCATAATATTATTGTTTTTTGTAAGACTTAATTAATAAATATATATACATATATATAGTTTTGGAAAGTACATTTAAAGAGTGTAATTGACAGGTCAAGGTTGTTACTTGTCACATCAAGTTAATTATCTTATTATTAATTATGGGATAAGACACTGATGACCAACAAATTAAGTACATATATAACTAAAAAATTTATTATTATTTTGAACAATATAGAAATGTTATTTTTATTTACTTACATGTACAAACCCTAATAAATTTGTTAGTTGGGTTTGGTGGGTGTCAATTTTTGACATAAATATACTTATTTTTTTTATGATATATAATTTTATGGTAGGCTTTTATTATCACTTGCCAGGTTTCATTTAATTATTTAGTCTAAAAAAAGAAAGAAATAAAGAAAAAATTGATAGAAGAATTATCAATCACCTTCAATCTCATGATATGCATACTAATCATTATTATTATTATTAATAATTAATAAAACAAGAGTATATAAATATATATAAACATACACACTTCGAATTCGACAGTTGATTAATTATTAATAGATTAGGTTATCAAACATGGAACCCCATCAAGACTACATAATTATATATGGGTTTTTTTCCTTATGAAAAAATATATAAAAAATTATGCAGCTCCATTAAGATAAAAATTTCGGTATCTTGAAGAATTTTTTAGTTTAATTTTTTATGGTTATTTATAGTTATTTAGAATATTTTGTAAAATTTTAAAAAATTTAGAAAAATTTAACACGCCAAAAATAAAATTCAAACAGTTATAAATTTTACATGTATATAAAATAAAAGAATTTCACGTACAATAGAGTATTTGAATGCACTATTTTTTCACATATTATTCCTATAATTTACAATTATATGTAAATATATAAATCAAAACAATGTATCAAATCAAATAAACATATATAGTAGCTATAATGTTTTATTAAAAAAAAATATGTTTTTCAATCAAATTTGTTGACAATTGAGAATATTAACCACATAATATATATACTTATACATATTAATTATATATTATAGTATATAAGTACCTTTGGAGACCAAAATCTTTCATAGCAAGAGTAATTTGGGAGTTTGTAAGATCAGAATTATTAGGTTGAAGTTGTTTGAGTTTTTGTTGGAGAAGATTTAGCTCATTATTGATATCTAAACCAATTGCACCATTAAGACTCTCACCCATCTCACATGGACTTTCAACAATTACTCCTTCCTTTTCTCCTGCAACATAAGCTGAAAAAAAAAACCCTACCCCATTCAACAACACATATTTACATATATTAATTTCATTTGACATAATTGAGAGACAAACTTTTACCCTACTTGCAGGGGCGGAGCTAGGACTAAATATTAGGGGGGGCAATAACAAGCAACACGTGCAAAAATAAGGCTTCATGTTTATAAATTTTAGTGACCAATGTCTCCATTTCAAAATAGTCTTGACTATATTCATTAGAAATGACAATTTTACCCAAAAATCTATTTACCCGTGGGTACCCTACCTGTATGTGTATGGTATTACGATATTACCTGTTGAATTAAGGTAGGTGTAAGGGTATGAAAATATGTACCTGATACATGTATAAGGTTGGGTACTGGTATATGTGTACCCTTCCTTATTATCCTACCCTATCCTACTCGATTATATATTTATATTTATATTTACTTTTTTTTTTAAAAAAAAAAAATAGTTATAAAGATTGATTTTAACTAATATTTTTTTAAAAAAAAATTAAAATTTATGTTTTATTATTCATATTAAAATATTATTTTTTTACTCTTTTGAAATGCAATCACATATATTTCTATATATTGATTTTGCTTTGACTTTTCAAAGTGTTTTTTTTTATTGTTTGTAGCTATGTATATTAGTTCTAATTGTATATCAATTACTATGTATGATTTGTAAAAAATAAGGGGGGGCCACGGCCACTATAACCCCATGTGTACATCCGCCCCTGCCTACTTGTCATCACCCATCATTTTAGAAAAACAATTGTAGTAATGTACGATGAGGGTTGGGTCTGGACTAAGTCGAGCTTGGCCTACGGTTAAGGCTCACTCAGCCCAAGCACAGGAGCACAAAAACTGAAAAAACCCTACCCCATTCAACAACACATATTTATATATAATAATTTCGATTGACATTATTGAGAGATAAACTTTTACACTATTTGTCATCTTCCATCATATTAGAAAAACGATTGTAGTAAAGTATACGATGAGGGTCGAGTTTAGGTTAAGGCGAGTTTGGTTTACGTTTAGGGCCCACCCAGCTTAGAAGCACAAAACAAAAAAATTATTTTAAAAATACACATATTTTATTAGTAATTTTCAAAAATACTACATTATCATTTGAAAATGGCCTATTAATTTTATTGTTAGCTAAGGCACAATAAATCTCAACACCAGCCCTAAGTAATTCATAACACATTAATCCATAAAATTATAAAATATGTTGAAAAGTGAAATCTCTAATTTATTTATATTTTTTTGTTTGAAAGGTGTAGATACAAATGAATTGATTATAGCAAATGTAAATTAATTAAAATTTATATAGGCTCGGTCTTGTGTATAGGCAGACTAGACCTGTATTTAGAGCCTACTTAGTTTAAAGGCTCAAAAATAAGTTTTCCTCTTTTATAATTATATATTTTTTTTTACTTAGTTTAAAAATACTATCTTTTTTCTAAATAGAGTTTTTATAAAAATACTGAATTTTAGGTAAAAATTTATAATTTTTCTGTTATACGGAATTTTTTTACAAAAATACTGTATTTTTATAAAACAACCGTAAAATAACAAAACAGAAAATTTTAAATAATAGTGGAACAATTAAAAAAAAAACTGTAAAATAACAGTAAAAACTTAACACAATAAACAGTATAAAACTTACATAGCATTTTTTATAAAAATTCACCCCATGATAAAAAAGTAAAAAAAAATTAAATATTTCTGAATGTATGGTGTAAAAACCACAATAGAGTTTTTCTTTTTTTTACTCCAATGACTAATATATATCCTAAGTAAGAAATAAACCTAAATAATATGAGACATAGGATTTGATGTGTTGGGTGTACTAGATAGATTATTGCCACGTGACAGTTTATAATGGCAATATTTAATGCTATAAATATTTATATATATATAATATATAATATTTTATATAGTTTATAAACTGCATGCATGCTTTCGTTTTCAATAGTTGTATATTAATTCATATTTTGGACCACTCTATATATCGTACCTAAGATAGTAAGATCTATCAAAATCAATTATTTTATCATACTTAATCATTTTTTTTTAAAAAAATAATAATAATAATAAGAAAGCGGTAAATAATTAATTAGAAGTGGTTAATTAAATAATTAAAGATTAGATTAAAGGCTTTAATTAATTAAATGATGATATATATACCTGTGGAGACATGAACTAGAATCTTTAATTTGGTACACTGCTTGGCAAAGTTCAATACATACTTAGGTCCCATTGTGTTGAGATATAGTGAAACATCATATCTGCACATACACATATGTTGATTATAATTAAACTATAAGAAACTCGATATCGAATTAAATTATACTATAATAACAGTATGACACCTTTAAGTGACATTAGCTAAGTATTACTGGTGCCCAATTGAGTTCTTTTTAATTTTAAATTGATCGATCGATACGTAGGTGTTAGACAATAAAATACTATAGTCATGTTGTTCGTGTTGCTATTTGTTTTTGAAACTTACATATACACTATAAAAAACTTTTACCATTAGTAGTGATAGGTTTTTAGTTACAATATAATTCTTTGGTGACTAAATGTGATTTTAGTCATAACACAATGTTACTTGTGACTGAAACATAATATTTAGATACAAATTGTCACTAATTTAGTTTTAATCACAACAAAGTATTGTGACTAAAAATACATTTAATCACAAATTTTTGTGACTAATACCTTTAGCCATAAACTTTTTAGTCACAACATAAAAATGATGATTTATAATTAGTTACAACTTTTTTACTTCTATAAATTACAAATTTTGTTGTGACTAAAAATAAGATTTTTTGTAGTGATGTAATTAAACAACTTTTAATAATTTAAATATGTGAAATTCGATATTCAATTACATCAATAAATAATTACCTTTCATCAAAATTTGTGGTTGCAGCCAAATTAACAATTGCATCTAATTGAGTCAACATTTGATGTCTCAAATTAGAGTCTTCTACTCCCAAATCCTCACAAGTAATGTCTCCTCCCATCACACATATTTTTTCTCCAACAAAATTGTTGAAATTTCCACCCATTTTTTCCTTTAATACTTTGAATAAATCTTTGTTGAGAATCTGCATACATTATTGTTATTATTTACAAAATATATTTAAGAAAAAAAAATTAATCTCAACAATCGAAAAATACCAATAATATCATTCTCAACTCAATATTTATAAAACTGTCACGAAATAACATTCTCGATAGTTCAAATGTGTCATAAATGATTATTATTTTTACGATTGAAAAATTCTATTTTATGTTTTTATTTTTGATAATATATTTATAAATTCGTACCTCGGTATTCAAACGTTGTGTGGCCGATTTGACATCAGACGCTCTTAAAAGAAGGTAGAGTTTTTTCACATTAGGTTGAACCCTAAGTATTTTCTCCACAAAAACTGATTAATTTTCACCAAACACAAAAATAATAAAAACATAATTAATTATTAATAAATATATAATTATTTATAATATAACAAAAAAATTGTATATAAAATATATGTATAAATTTACTCTTTGCCAGAAAGCCAGTAGCACCAGTCACCAAAATGGTCTTGTTCTCAAGAAATTTCAATACACTATCCAACTCCATTGAGAGAGAAAATGAAATATATATATAATTATAGAGAGAGAAAGAGAGAATATTGAGAATGATTTTGAAGGAAGATGTGAGAGGAATGAAGTTGTTATATAAAGGAAGAGGAAGGGGTAATAATGTATAGGACAATGGTAATTATCATGACATAGAGTGTACGAAACTTGTTCATATATAAATATATATATATATATATATACTAGGTGAATGTAGGTGTCGAGCGCGTATTCTTTAGTTTTATTTAAGATTTTGGTCTTTTTAAGATTTTGAATATATTTTATTTTTAAAGATTACAAATTTTTTGTTTGAAAAAATTAAATATTTATATTTGAAATATTATTTAATAATGTATTAAAAATAATATTAGTGTAATTATAAATTTGTAAATAAATTTATTATTGGAGTAGTAGATTATTCTATTTAGTTTTTTTTTTAACATAGCATTGTAATGTAAGTTTATATCTATAAATATTCTGTAAAGTGTTAATATTATATGAACATCTCCATTTATAAAGCTAAAAAGTGGGTCAATGACAGAAGTGGTATATCTGCAATCACACAAAGATAGAAGTGGTATTTCTGCTTCCTATGCTTTTCTAGAGAAAACATTAGATAAGTGAGGTTAACTTTAATATATAAAGATTTTTCTTTTTTAAAAAATAAATAAAAAAAATTATTAATATTCTCCCAAGATAGGTTTGTTAGAGAGATATGTGTGGCTATGATGATTTTTTTTAATTTAAAAATAGATTATTAATATTTAAAAGATTGTTTAATTTTGGGGGTTTAATTATTGGGTTTATTTGTTAACCGGAGATCAAACCTAATCGTTAAATTTAACAGAATTAAACCAAGAAATGCTGTTAGATAGGCACTTTTAATATATAAAGATATTATACAGATAAATAATTACTATTTTGAATCTTACGTTTTGCAAAAGATATTAATTAAACTTTTTGTTTTGTTAAATAATAAATTAAACCTTGTATTTTTTAAAATATACAAAATAGTATCCTAAATTAATTTTTGATCAAAATAAATATTAATAATAACTTAATCTAGCTAGTTATGAAAAAATTAGATATATTTTTGTATTTGTTCGTACTAGAAATTATTTTAAAATTAATTGTATTAAAAAAATATCGAAATTGAGCTAAGAGTACTATTTTAGAAAATACAAGGTCAAATTTTTTATTTTACAAAATATATATATATAGTCCAATCAATAATTTTTAGAAAACACAGAATCTAAAATAGTATAATAACCCTAAATATATTTTTATATATGTGATGAGTAGTATTGTTCGATAATTTTGGAGAAATGATAAAAAAAATACTAAGTGGTGTTGATTCGGTATCATAACGAGGTGTTATATGGTTATTAGTATAATTAAATTTTCGATTTCTTTTTACATATTTTAATTTAATAATTCTTGTAAAAAAATCACTAATTATAACGACATGATCACAATAAGTTATCTTGTAATAACAGTGTTAAGATATTGTTATATATGTTACAATCATTGCTATTATGCACTACTTGTACTGTCTAGCATTATCATAGTACCTAAAGAATAATTAGCAAGTATAAAAATTATCACATTAAATTATGTGAGACTTGTAAGACGTCACTTCGTAGTAGTACTAAATAATTAAACACCAGTAATTATTTTTTTTTCTTTTGAAATAAATTATTAGGTCCTAATACCACGTATAATAAACTTGTATCAAGTTTTAAATTCTACACTATTTATTTTTACAACTGTCTTGTTACTGTATTTTTGCAATCTACAGTCACATATTACCAATTTATTACTACAAGTCTTTACATTTACTATTTCATTACAGTTATTAAAAAGATAAATTATTATATGGAAAACACAATATTTCATAAATGAATAACAATAATCATTAATTGGATGTAATATGTTGGTGGAGGGTGATATTTTGTCAATTGATGACACAAATCACAACTGTCATGAAAAGTGGAGTAATAATAAGTTATTAATTATTTTGTAGAGAAGGGTTGGTTTGAATGTACAAATACTAATAATACTACTTTTATAATAATAAATTAGTCATTATATTTATAATAATTAGTAATCTTTAATTAATTAATTAATCACCAAATTTTGGATACTAATAGGGTTTATATATGTAGCTCACCTTATCATTCTACGTACCCTAATCAACCTATTGCTATTATTAATTAGATAATATAAGAGAAATACTAAAAGTACTACCTAAATTACAATATTGGTGATATTCTGTTAAAAAAATTAATCATTAAATTGTGTATGATCTAATAATACTTCATTTATATATGTTGTGACTAAAAGGTTTGTGGCTAAAGGTATTAGTCACAAAAATTACAATTTGTTGTGACTAAATGTAGTTTTAGTCACAATATTAGTTGTGACTAAAAATAAATTAGTAACAACTTGTGACTAAATACTATGTTTTAGTCACAAGTAGTTTTTTGTTGTGACTAAAAGTCACATTTAGTCACAAAAAATTTATGTTGTGACTAAAAAATTATCACTCAAAGTAGTTATTTTTTATAGTGATATATATATATTATATACTGTTGTATAGTGTGTCACACTGTCAAGACTTTTACTCTTATGACATACTCTTATTGTGATAATGAATAGTCCCGTGATTCGAAAAATATCGGGTATGCTATGTAATTTTACATTGTTTGGAGAAGGTCAAGTGTGATAATTCTGAGATTGTGTAGATATGAGACTAAAAATTTAAAGAAGGTTTAAATGGATTGATTGATATTACTTATATCAACAAGGTACATCTTATTTTTTGGTAGCCTATATCACAAAAGAATTCCACAGTTAAGCATGCATGCGAGTGAGACAAAACATAATAGAAACACTCGTGTTGGTCTATAAGGCCAATTGTCAGTTCAGGAAGCAACCAAAGTGACATACTCGTGTATAAGAGACATTAGTCCGTAGGAGAAGACCGGCCCAATAAAGACTTGAAGCAGGACGCTACACTTATAAATATCTAACATAAATGAAATGAAATAAAATCAATAATTTATGATATTTTTTATTGTAGTTATGGCAAGTTCTCACTAATATTTTTAAGAAATTTTAAATAGTCATAGAGTGTCGAAATCGTATTTAAATAATTTATTTTTTAGATGTATAATTTTATTTGAACACGGTATATAATTTAAAATTTCTCAAAAATTTACCAAATTTAAGTTATAATATTGACCCCATTCTTAAAGAAAAATGGGATAAAAAAATTGTAAAAATGTCCCAATTAAGAGTGTGTTTATACCTGTTGTGATATTTTACACACGCAAGTGCACGTATCGTTACAAGTAGTAAACTCACCAGGAGTGAGGTCAATCCCATAGGGATTGTAGTTAAGTACGTTAAAATTAAATTTCTACTTCTATTTGATTAAATAAAAATTAAGAAAAGATTAAAATTAGAAAATAAAAATAGTGCAAGAATAAGCAATTAGATTAAATAGGAAATTAACGGTTAATAAGAACTAGGGCTTCGATTTCAATTGTTTCTATTGATTATGACCTAATATGATTGTCTCCCTATTATCAATTATTTTATGCAATAACATGTTTACTAAGGTAATTTATAGTCTTCTCAGATATATAAATCTCAATTACATGCAAACTTTCTAATCTCGTGATAAATTTAACATGCAACATGCATTAAACACAGAAACCATATAAGCTATCTAAACCATACAGGTACTCTCGTCCTATATCAAAATTTAGTTCTATTTCACTATAGTATAATCGACACTCACTTCTCAGATCTCGCATCGAAATCATAAAACAGTTAGTTGATGGTCAGACAATTAAAAGTAATTAAGTACGAATGAAATAGAATACATAGAAATTAGGGGGAAAATAAATCATATTAAAACCATAAAACAATGTTAAACAATCTCCATCTAACCCCTAATTAAATGTTTAGCTACTCATGTTTATGAAAGCACAATCACACATATTAAATTTTGATAAAAAAGAAGAAAATAGAGAAGAAAAGAATGTTGAAAACCCTCTGAAGAATGCCTTCAATATTGCAATTGATCTCTCCAATTCGTACTCTATATTCTCTGTTTATTTCCCTCTGAAATTGCTTCCCTGAAATCAACTCCAGTTCACCCTTTATATAGGCTTTCAGGGACTAAAAAGCTAGAAAAACGCACATGTTAAATGCCTATTCGAATTAGGAAACCACCGAAACCCACGTGAGACAAAAAATATAATTTTTATGCTGTTTAGGGGGGCGGGCCGCGGCCCAGCTTTATCATGCCGCTGCTCGTGTTGGAATTTCACGTTTCGATGGTGATTTTTCTACTGCGTCGACTGATAGTATTTTGGTCATAACTCTCTCGATATTTCTCAGAATTGGACGATTCAAGATGTTACGGAAAGATAAAAGAGAGATCTAGAACTTTTATGTTTTGACTTTTTCCAAAATATAATCAGAAGATAGTTTAATTTAGGCTTGAAGTTTCAGCTTTATTTTCTTGCACAATTTTCTCTATTTTAAATATTATCTTTTTGTGAGATATTTTTATCTTTTTTCCCATCTTTTTCCTCTGATATATTTCTAATATTTTATTTTAAATCTGCAAAAATAAAAGATAACAAGCGTAAAAATACTCCAAACACGATTAAAACTCAATTAAATACTAAACTTAATCTAAAATTAATACTAAAAATAACATAACAATACGAGTCATATAGATATAAATATTACTTGGATATGGGTAGAAAGAGGTTCATAATATATGAATCCAAACTTTTGGTACAACTATTAATTATAACTACAATTTACTTATACACACATTAAAAATTATTTAAATTTATTTTGAGCATTATAAATTTTTTATAATTATATAAAAATTTATAAGATGTCTTGTAATATACACAATTATATATGAAAAAAAAAATTAGAGTAAAAAATGAATAATTTATAATTTTTCTTTTTAAACTTTCGATAATACTGATTCTGTTCCCTAAAATCTACGGCTTGTTAAAAGTTTCTCCTGAATATTTTCACATTTATAGAAATTTAGTAATTTTGTTAGGGTTTATCTCATTATTCTATTTAAATGATGATATGTCTTTGTAAATTAGTAAATTTTTCCCCTAAACTTTGATAACTATCAAATCGTACTCCTTAAAATAAAAATGAGAAAAATTTAATATTACTGTGCTAATTTCCAAGATATTACAAATAGCATGTTGTAATGTTGTTTACAAAATTGCTACAAAATTTATCTGCTCTAGATTGAGAACTGTTTTGTTGGATCTGATCTCACAAAACCATAATAGTTTTGTTCAAGGTCGATACATTGCTTACAATATTTTGGTTTTTCAAAATCTTGTGAGACATTATGGCCGGAGGGTTAATTCTAGACCCAACTACATGATTAAATTAGATATAAAGAAGGCATATAATACCGTAGAGTGAGATTTTATCGAAGAAGTCACTACAACATTTTTACTCAGTACCGGCGGAAGTAATACCGGCGGAGCCAAACCGCCGGTATTGATGGGGTTATTACCGGCGGAAAAGGCATTCCGCCGGTATTACTTTTGAATAATTAAAAATTAATTAAATATTTATTTAAATTTAGTATTCCCGGCGGAACTTTAGTATTACCGGCAGAAAATCCGCCTCTAATAGTTTGGGCGGGATTTTTACCGCCCAAATTTTTGAAAAGACTAATATCGGCGGATTATTGCCGGCGGGTTCCGCCGGTATTAGTCAGGGGATTCTGACCGTTTTATTAATACCGGCGGAACCCCTATTAATACCGGCGGGTCCCGCCGGTAATAAATGTCTATATAATCCCCCCCCATAACTCAGAAAATATTTTCCATTTTCCCACTCCATTTCACACCACCCCACTCCGACCCTTCTCCTCCTCCTCCTCCTCCTCCTCCTCCTCCTCCTCCTCCCTAAGCTCGACCCTCCTCTGCCATAGTCCCCTTCTCCGAGTCGTCCTCCTCCGCCATAGTCCGCCCGTTTGCCACCGTGAAGCGCCATTGCACCATCATTTTTTTTCACAGGTAATGTGTTTTTCATTATGGTTTTTTCATTTTTTTCATTTTATTTTTATTTTTCTTTGATAGTTATTAGTTTTTTCTCCATGTTTGAAGTTTTGGGGGAGATATTTTGCTCGAAACAGTAACGGAAAGTGAAAACGAGGGAGGAGTAAAAGCTTGGCAGAAAAATTTACAGGTTTGTTTTTATTTTTTTTTTTATTTTTTCAATCTTTGAATGTTTAGTAATTAGTATATTACATTTATATATCTGTGTATGTGTAAATTTTTATGCAAATGTATGTGTAAATATATAATTTTGTGTTTAGTAATTTTTATGCAACTGTTTAGTAATTTTTTTGTGTATGAGTAAATATATAATTTTGTGTATGTCTGATATATGTGTTATATGAATGCATAATTTTTAAACAATATATTATATTATATATATGATATGCATATATGTATATACATATATAATTTTTAAACAGTGTATATATTATATTATATGTATATATAATATATTGTTAAAAATTATGAATATGTAAATTTATAAAAGTTTAGATTTTAGTGTGTATATATAGTAATATATATAATGTATTGTTTAAAAATTTTACATATGTAAATTTTTATATAATAATAAATATAATATATATTATATATATATGCTTAAAAGTTTTAAATGTGTAAATTTGTAAAATTTTAGATTTTAAGTTTATATAGTAATAAATGTATTTTATAATAGTAAATGTGTATTTTTGTTTAATATTTAGAATTTTGAATAGTTAAAAAATTATAAGCTTGTTAAATAATTAATTTTGTAATGTTTTTTATTTTTTTTTAAAAAAATTAGATAAGAATATATTAATTACTTAAAAAGTTTATTATAATAAAATAATATTTTAAAATAATTATGTAATATTGTAGTATATAAATAATAAAGATTTAACATGAAGAAAATTATAAATTAAAAGTACTCTGACAAATAAATATACAAAAATATAACTAAGTAGAGTAATATAAAAAATCATAAATAATAAATATAAAAAATTTGAAATAATAAATTTTTAAAAATAAAATAAAAATAAATTAAATTAGTTATAAATTTTTTAAATAAAAAAATGTAATATATATATATAAAATAATACTTACTTAGAAGTATAAATATGAAAAATTAATTTAATTAATTAATAGTAAAATAATTTTTAAATTATTAAATAAGTATTATTAAATATAATAATTTATTTTTTTTTAAAAAAATCCTGAAAATTTAATATGTCATAAATTTGAAAATTTATGTCATAAATTTGAAAATTTAATGGGAGGATCTCCACAATAGCTTATGTATGGTCAGATTTTCAGTGCGCAGAGCCACCAACAACAGCAACAACCTATTTTGGTTCGCCCGCATCCTCGACAGTTTATGGAGATCTTACCTACACCGCAGACTGGACAACCTTATTATCACCGCTTGACTCAATCCCGTGATAATCTTGATGGTTCAAGACTTAGCTCGAATGCAGATGAATTTTTAGAATATACTGATTTGAACAATGATAGTTAGGTGTTTTTAATTATGTCAATTTTTATGTTTTAAACTTCATCTAATTTTATTTAAGATAATAAAGTTTATTTTATAATGGACAAATTAATATTAATGCTTAATTTCTTAATATTAATGTTTTATATTTAATTAATAATATATTTATGAAATAATTATTATATATAATTATAATTAATTTAATTATAAAATATATTAATTATTATATATATTAATTTAATTATAATTAATTTTATTATATATATTATATTTAAGATAATATATATATATTTTTTTTAATTTATAAATATTAATACCGGCGGAAATTGATTGTGGTCCGCCGGTATTAATGCATCTGCGTGGAAAGTGCAGATATTAATACCGGCGGACCCCACCGCTATTAATCCGCCGGTATTAATATTATTACCGGCGGAATACCATTTCGTCGCTAATAGTAGCTTATAGCGACCAATTAATACCGGCGGATAATTATCGGCGGAATCCGCCGGTATTAATTAATGCCGGCGGCCTCCTCTATTATTGCCGGCGGGTGGCTCCGCCGGTAATACCAATATTTGTTGTGATTTGTATCAAGACTCCTCGATTTACTCTCATGATAAATGGTGAACTTTATGGTTTCTTTGAAGCAAAAAGGGGAGCTTCGCCAAGGAGATTCAATGTCCCCTCTTATCTTTATTCTTGGTATATGGAATATTTATCAAGGATCATGGATACAGTGGGTAGGAAAAAAAAGTCTTTAAGTTTCATAAAAGATGTAGAAATCTCAAGCTTAATCATTTGTATTTTGCAGACGATGTGTTACTTTTTTATCATGGAGATTACAAGTCTATTTATTTGCTTTTACAATGGCTCAAACTATTCTCAGAAAATTGTGGTTTGAAGCCAAGTAATGAGAAATTTGCTATATACTACTCAGGTATGAAACATAATGATGTACAATATGCTCTAGAAGTCAAGTGCCCTTTCGTTATCTTGGTGTTCCAAATAGATAATCATTCTTATTGGGGGAAAATTATGCTAATCAGCATTTTGAAGAGGATCATTGCTATATGCAGAGCTTTCCTTTGGAAGGGTATAGTTTGGTCATATTTATGTGAAGCTCGAAAAGAAGGGGGATTGGGATTTTGAAATTTGCTCTTTTGGGTACAAGACTGCTCTTGGTAAATACGTATGGGCAATGACGCCCATAAAGCAAGATAATTTGTGGGTCAAATAAGTTCATAGTGTATATATAAAAAGAAGTAACTGGTATTGGCAACAAATTCTGCATGTATATATGATCATATACGATCTATTATATATATTTCAGTAGCAGCTTTTGCTACACCCCTGCTGCTATATATGATCTATTATATATATTTCGAGAAGAAGTAGGAATGAAGTACTTTGGTGTCAAAAACTGAATGTAAAGATGAGAAATTACAATGATTTTGTCAAAAAGATGTATAGAATGGTTTGACTAATTGTATATAGATTACATTTTCGAGCTTTTTTAAAAGTGATGTTTTGGTTACAAAAAGTTTTAAAAGCTTGAAGCAATACAATCTTCTTAAAAAAAACTATGTACTTAGATTGTATAATATATATAAATTTTCATTATGTATATTTTTTTTATAGTCAATTATTAACATTAATTATATATCCAATCATATATTCTATTTATTTATAAACATCTTACTAAATAATTTCTTTAATAAACTCCCAACAAAAAGCCTACTTGAGTCATTTGATTTCATGTGTGAATAAATAGGAAAATGATGTTCCTTAAAAATATAAAAATTAATATATTATTAGATATTGTATTTGTTTTATATTTTATTTTCTTTCTTTTATATATATTTTTTTAAAATGAAAATAATCTTTATTAGACAGAAATATCCGCTAATACAGAGGACTGAAGAGCAAAGGATATATCACTCTCAGAAAAGAGACGACCTGACCAATAACAAGCACCACGTGTCATACAGTGTGCGGCTTTGTTAACAGACCGTTTAACATAACCAATAAAAACATTACTTAAAGAAGATAAAATAACTTGACAATCTTTAACAAATAAACCAAAAATAGAAGGCATAGAAACCGAGCTAAGAATAGCTTGAACAACCAAAATACAGTTCGTCTCTAAAATGACATTTGACTTGTTATTCCTCTTTATCCAAATAAGTGCTTCTTTGACACTTAAAATTTCTACAATTTCGGGTCGGCAACTGACAGAAGAAATAGTTGAAAATACCTCCACTACTCGACCATCACAGTCGCGTGCTACAAAACCCGTACCTATCTCATTACTATCTTCAAAAACCGCCCCATCCACATTAATTTTTAACTGACCAGCAGCTGGTTTGGACCAGTAATCCCTTGTGTCAGTGCGATTGGAAGCCAGGGACACCGAGCCCAGCCGCTTAGACTGAGCACTCGTCCATTGTCGAAGAGTGATACGAGCCAGCCAAATAACATCAACAACACTACAGCTTCTACCATTCCAAAGCATATCATTCTGAGCCTTCCAAATTGCCCAACCAACCATGACGGCTTCTTCCACCAACCCCATATTGCCCACTGCCAACACTTCCATAAACCAGTCAAAAAAATTATTTGTTGTGGAATGGCCAACACCTAATGCAGATCGGAGCCAATATGAATGCGCAAAGGGGCATTGAACCAAAACATGGAAAATTGACTCGTCCCCATAGCTGCACAACACACAATGTAACTCCACCGGAACATGTTTACTATAAAGTTGAGTACGTGTAGGCAAACAACCCGAAAGAGCTTTCCAAACAAAATGTAAAACCTTAGGAGGAGCTTTAATCTTCCACAACATCTTCCAAACATCATCCTCCATAAAAGAGCTCCAACACTACCATTAACCGACTGTAGATGATTATAGGAACTTTTGATAATGAAAAAACCAGTTGGATCCTTGTTCCCAAACCAACTATCACTCGCAAGATTAACACTCAAAGGCACCTGTTTGATGAGCTCAACATCACGGGAATCAAACAAGTCCTCAATAAGCTCCAAGTCCCATTGTCTACTACCTGGCTTCATGAGTTGAGACACTTTACAATTGGTCAGTGCCAGATGATTAGAGACCACACACGGGTTATCCTCAGACAAAAGCCAAGGCGTGTTAAGCACCTCAGTAGTTTAACCAGGTCCTATTCTCCTACGAGCACCATCTTTGAGCAGCATTCGTGACTCAAAGATACTACGCCATATAAAGCTCGGATTGCCACCCAACTCGGCCTCTAAGAATGTACAGTTAGGAAAATATCGAGCCTTATATATCCGGACCACAAGGGACACTATTTTAGAGTTTTGTTGGGACTTAGTTGAACATGCTAAGACACACTTCACTACACTCAAGTTATCACTCAACTCACCATACACCACCAAAAGACGAACTCCTCTATTAATACTACTAAAAAATGGTGCATTATTATGCTAGAATGTTCTAACAATTTGTTATTTTATTATAGCTTAAAAATTTCTCAAAAATTCTTAATGACTATTAACCCTCTATGATTCTAGATAATTCTATAATACTACTAGAATGATAAAAAATTCTAGATACTTGTAGAGGAGGTTTTGATCTTTTAACACTCCCTCTCGATACCGACTCATCATACTGAGTTGTTTTTAGAGTTTTCGAAATCTTGTAGTGTTGAGTCCTTTAGTGAATATGTCTGCTACTTGGTCTTCGCTCTTTATTTAGTCCATTACTAGCTCTTCTCGAAATATTTTTTGAAATCTTATAGTGTTGAGTCCTTTAGTATAAACATGGGTTATATTTATTTTGTTAATTTTTTATTAACTATTAATAACAATTAAAATACTAAAAGAAGGAGCTGCTCATTTTAGTGAGCTACACATCATTAAAGTTATTTAAGTATTTTTAGATATTAGTTTAAATATTAATGATTTTTTTATTAAAACTTAATATTCCATGTTTTAATACATTTGTATAAGAAAACATAGTTACACATACAACTAAATAAATGAATATTTTATATAAAATAAATAAATATTTGAGGAATTACCCCATATATTATTTTTTTTAACTTTTATTTTAAATTTACAGTTTGGGTTTCTAAAGTGGTTGCAATAAGGGTTTCTATACGATTTTTTGTTGTAATTTAAATTGCAGCACTAGTTGCAATAAAAGTTTCTATGTAGAATTCCGTAAAAATACAAAAAAAAAAAAAAACTGTTTTAAAGTATAAAAAAGAAAAAACCCCTAAATATTTTTAGTATTATAAATTATTTTATTAATATATATATTACAAGTATGTATTAACTTCTATATATCAATCATATTATGTATTTAAATATCACTAAATTACAAACTAATAATGTACAATAATTGTTAATTTCTTCTCTTTCTATAATTATGTGTAATTTAATATTAATAATTTATTTATATTTATAATGACGGAGCTAATTAGGGGATTAGAGGTGCCGTGGCCCCCCAATTTTTTATATTATTTTTTAACAAAATTACATTTAAAATATAATTAAAAAATAAATAAATAAATAATTTATTTAAAGTAATTGAGGTAGCTAGCCATCACAGTATTATTTATGGGTAGGTATTAGTTTTGCAAATGCAATCAATGACACCATGTGCATACAACATATAAATATAAAATATAGCATATATATATATATATTATTTTTCTTAATGATATATATAAGAGAAATGTTAAAGGGGAGCAGTGGTGCCTAGTACTTTTCTATGTGTCAATATCACTATTGGTCTAATTAAATATTGGGTCTCATATAGTTTAATATAATAATTTTCTTTCTCCAGAACTTTAACATGTACCAAATCATGCCCCTTGAACTTTTTTGGTCGTTAAAAATTCTCACTGAACTATTAAGATTGCTAGATTTAAGGACTTTTGTCTTTTTTTTTTTTTTTTTGAAAGAACCTCAGTTCAATTAGATTAAATGCCAAATAGAGTTGGGATTCACAGGGGGAAATCCCTCCCCAACAAAGGCCTGCGCAGAATATGAATTCAAACGAGCAGCCTTGGCCAAGCCATCAACATAAGTAAGAGAGTTTCTACTACAGAAAATAACCAAACAACAAGAAAAAGAAGACAACAGATTCATAAGAGAGGAAAATAGAGCAGAGAGCTTCCAGTGAGGTGACTTCTTTGAGTTGATTGCCTCCACCAGAATTTTTGCATCAGAGAGTATAGAGAAGTTATCCCAACCGATCGAAACCGCCCACTGCAACCCGAAAAGGACAGCTTTCATCTCAGCTTCCAAGCTCAATTCGCAGGTGCCTGACGAGTGACCAAACCACCAATTCGTAGACTGTAGTTCGAGAGCCAACATTGCACAACCAAACTTGCCTCCAATAAACGAACCATCCACCTTAAGGACTTTTGTCTAATTTTAGTAAAAAAATTCTAACATGGATGAAAGTTCAAAGGGCATGATTTAGTACATATCAAAGTTTGAGGAGCATGATTTGGTAGATATCAAAGTCTGAGGAGCATGATTTAGTACATAAACAATTACTGAAACAGTAAAATTGAATGAAATTAGACAAAAGTCCTTAAATTTAACAATCTCAATAGTTCGGGGGGAATTTTTAACGGCCAAAAAAGTTCAGGGGCCACGATTTGGTACATGTCAAAGTTCAGGGGAAACCAATAACTTTTAGGGAGTATCGCTAGCCAATCGCAACGCGACATATCGAGAAGGTGTTAGGCACCACTAGTGCCTAATAACAATGCTCTATATAAATATAGTCACCTTAAGTAGTACTTGGTCGTAATTGGATGAACTATAAATATAGCATATTGGAAGGGTTTAATGCTTAATTTAAACACCACAAGTGATTGCTTAATTTAAACACCACAAGTGATCATAATAGGGTTTCCAAAATTATTAATATTTATTTATAGTAACATTTACATTTAATTGTCTATATTATAGTTATAGTGGATAGTTAATATATTTAAAAAAATTTGAATAATTTACAATGTTAAAAAATGAATTCAAAAATTCAGTTTCACGCATGTTTATTTTGTTTTGTACAAGTGCAGTTGAATATTTAAATATTTTTTTGACATTATAAATTATTTTAAATTTTTATAACTATAATGTATAAATTTTCACATATATATAAATATTTAATCTACATATATTTTGAAGAATTCGATGAAACTACTTAATTTGTTTTTAATGATAATATCAATATAATTATAAATCAAAGCAATAAATATAGATTAATTAAGATTTTTGTCCCCTGAACTTTGACATGTACAAAATCATGCTCTCTGAATCATTAAGACCGTTAAAAATTCTCTCTGAATTATTGAGATTGTTAGATTTAAATTTTTTTATCTAATTTTAGTAAAAAAAAGTTTAACATGAATGAGGACATAATTTAATACATGTCAAAGTTTATGATTTAGTAGATATCAAAGTTTGAGGAGCATAATTTAGTACATGGATAATCACCAAATTAGTAAAATTGAATTAAATTGAACAAAAGTCCATAAATCCAACAATCTCAAAAGTTCGGGAAGAATTATTAACGACTAAAAAAATTCAGGGAGCATGATTTAGTATATGTCAAAATTCAGTGAACACAAAAATACTAATTAGTCATAATTATATAATAACTAACATTATTAGGTTAATTAGCATTAAATTAATCTCTTTTATTAATCATATAATTAATATTGTAAAATCAACTAAAT
Organism: Cannabis sativa; assembly: GCF_029168945.1. Lineage (NCBI taxonomy): Eukaryota > Viridiplantae > Streptophyta > Magnoliopsida > Rosales > Cannabaceae > Cannabis > Cannabis sativa. Next base: position 495,071 of record NC_083602.1, read on the forward strand.
ACAAAGTTAACATTAATTAGTTAATTAATTTATTTGGAAGAATACTTTTAAGTTTGAATTAATACTAATTTTATGGTGAAAATGATAGAACATAATTCTTGATTATAAATTCTATAATTAACTAGTTTGAGCAAATGAATTCAAGAATATTGTTGTTGAATCTTCACATGAAGAAGTAGCTAGAAGAGTCATACGTGTTGGAGTCTTATTGATTAATTAATTAATAATAAAAACCCAAATTAATATGTTAGAACAAACCCTAGCTATTTTATCTATATCTAAACATAATATATATAATATAATTATTTAATAATTAATTAAAATGACATTCGGTTTTGATTTGGTATCTAATCCATTAATTAGTGTAATAATAAGTTACTTTATTTATTTAAATATATTTTCTTTCATTCTAGATTTGTTGGTAAGAAAATGACTTTAATAAAGAATTTCTAACCAATCTTCTCTAACACAATTAATAATTAGGAAAAATACTCTAATTTTGTAGCATTAGTTATAAGTAGTATTGTATACTTAACATATATATTAATTAACTATCACTTTTAGCCAAATCTTCTATTCATTTGTATATATATATAAGTGAAGTTGTATATATTTATATGTATATATATGGAGGAAGTTTTAATAGTTACATGAAATATATAATAATTATATTTATTTTTAGTCATTGGATCATTATATTAAATAATTGTAATAATTTATAAATTAATTAAAAATAATTATTGAATTCCTTGTAATATGGTAGTAACCTGTTTTTTTTATTTTTTTATAAATAAAAAATAAAAATATTTCATTAATTTATTTTAAATATATAATTAATTATAATTAATTTGAGTTTAATAATAAAATTTAATTTTAGCAGTTAGTAACTCACCCATAAATATATGTATCTATATATTGTATGACCTTTTATCTTTATAAATATATTACTATTTGGTGATGATATAAGTTGACAAGAAAGACAAAATCTATAAACATGTGATAACATATTTCATAGTTTTAAGGATTCAAAATTATAAATTGTCAAAAAAGAAAAGAAAAAAACATCCATGTTTGTATGTCTAATTAATTCAATTCTTTCTTGAGACATTGGTCAACAATTTAGGAGGAAATAATGGAAGAAAATAATAATTATTATTTATTTTTTTAAAAAAAAAAATCAAAATTATATTATTTGTTTTCAACATTATGGCAATATTTTTGTGTAGAGTGGTCCAATATCTCTTTTACTTGCATATTTAAATAAACAGTTGCAAAATTAATGGCACTAATCTAGGTGGCCAAAGGCTGTACATGAGAGATTAATAATTAAACATAAATTTATTATAATTAAATTTAAATATAAATTATCATACAAAATCGACCTAATAAAGAAAAATTTATTATAATTTATATAATTTATACACAAATTTGACATATATTTATAAAGTAACTAATAATTTCAATTAATAATCTTTATTTAACATTATAAAAAACGGTTACTTTAAGTGATAACTTTTCAGTTACAACATAATTTTTTTGTAATTAAATGTGATTTCACAACAAAATATTACTTGTGACTAAAACATAGTATTAAATTATAAGTTATCAATAATTTAATTTTAGTCACAACAAATTATAATTTTTGTGACTAATACTTTTAGCCACGGACTTTTTAGTCACAACATAGTAATCATGATTTATAATTAGTCACAATTTTTTTTTATTTTTAGTCACAAATTTTGTTATGACTAAAAGTAAAAATTTTTGTAAGATGGATCTCACCTTTCAAAAGTAACTTTTCACGTAAACAGTAGTAGTATAGTGTCTAACATTAAGAGCAGACGTAGAAATTTTGTTCAGCAGAGGCAAAAAAGACATAGAAAATTAATGTGAAAAAAATATAAATTAAAAAAATACAAATAAAATGTAAATATAAAAATATATACGAAATATGTCACTCTAGCTCTATATATTAGGTTCGTCACTGTCTAATATCATTATGAGATGTGATTTGGTGAATAATTATACGATCTTTTATAATTAAGACTCATGTTTGGTTTTTATAAAATTTAATACTTAATTATACTAATAATAATACGACAGCTAAAAATTTAACTTAACAACATATTAATTAAATAATTAAAATGAAGAAGAAAACAAAATACTATTAACTTATTAAATGCTCTCATGTAATTAATAAGATGAGATATTTATGACATTTGTGATTACTATGAAGAAAAGTCATAATTTGATCAAATTGATAATATTGGTGATTCCATCTCTATTGGTTAGGATATTATTTTCCACATTTGTGAAACATATATTATCATCCCATGTGAGATGATACATATAATTCTATAATTAAAATTAAAATATATATAAATATTAGTGCATGACAACAAATTTAACTTTATTCAGTCAAATATAAGTTTTTAATAATTGTAGCATAATTAGATGGGAATGGATATGGGAAAGCCTTGAAAAAGAAATATATTAATTGTGTAAAATTAGGTAAAAGTAGGATTATGTAATTTCGTTATCAAAATTGGCCAACAATATATATTTATATATAGGTTTTTCCTTAATATGAATTAATTTACTCCCATTTAAAAGTTATTAATTAATTTGGAGAAATATGTTATATAAATATATATATAATATATATTACAACTTTGTATACATCCAACTTGTGTTCTCATAATTTACTTTACTATATTTATTCTTTTATGTTTAATCTAATCACATATATTAAATATTCAATCTTATTTTTATAAAAATTGCCGATTAGTTTAATTTTCGATAATTTTTTCTTTTAATGTAACTAACTTGAAGATAATTCATAATATTAACAAATGCAAGACAGTTTTATCATAATACTTTTAGATTGGTTATTATTAAGTTTTATTTTTACAAAAATCAGTTTATGGTACTATTTAATACTATTTTAAAAAATATAAGGTCTAATTTATCATTTAACAAAATAAAAAATCTAATCATAATTTTAATAAAACACAATTCAAAATAGTATTTACCCAAAAATAAAACACACACGAAACAAAACATTAAGATATCCCATGTTCAACTTTTGTATCCATGTGTTTTCTTACATTGAATTATCAATTCATGTTACAAGCATCTTCATGTATACAAAGTATTAAGTCATTAAATGTTGGATTTGGAAGTCTTTGTTGATTTTTTTTTACTAAAGATGCACATGCATTCTTACTTACCATGGAATTAGTTGGTATGGTTGGCCCAAAGAGAGTGTGTGGTAGGCCCAATGCCCAATAATTTTTGGGCCCAAAATAAAAAAGTAAAATATTAAATTACACTAACTACCTAAAATCGTACTTTTTTCTTATATGGATTTTGAATTTTTACAAGTTTTTTACTTTGCACTTTTTTTGAGAAAAAATTATAATTTTCACGTTGATTTCATTAGTAATAACATAAAAACAACAAAAAATAATAGGGCTATTTACAAAAATATAGGAAAATAAAGATAAGTTTTGATATATATGGCATAAAAACTTAATTACACTAAATATGACATTTTTTAAAAAAACTTACAAATATGGGAAAAAGTCTTGAGTAATGCCATAAAAAACTTAAAATTTGTGTTTCTTTTTATTTATTTTTTCTTTTTTAAAAAAATAAAATACTAAAATAAATAAAAAATGATCTCAACTATAGATATTATTTTTTTTTTACAGAAATTAAACTTGTTTTTTTTTATTTAAACTACTATTTTTTTTCTTTGTTTTTTTGTTAAGAACTAATTATTTCATTAAAAGCAACAGAGAAAAAAAAAAAAAAACCAGTTTCATCAACATCATCCTGAAGAAAAAACAATATAAAAAATTATAATCTAAAGATAATATAAACTTTAAAAATCAATTTCATCAACATTGAAAGAAACTATTAATTTCATTAAAAGAAAAAAAAATAATTTCATTATGTTATTAGAATTTTTTTTCAAGTTACTTTTTTATTATTTTGTTTCTAGGTTGGAAACTTACACTTGTATTTTGTTATTAAATTATTGGTAGGCATTATGTGTTGTTTTGATTATATTTGTGATTAGTATTTTTTTTTGTATATTTGTGTGTGTATGTTTTTATTTGATTGTCTGATGAAACTGGTTTCAATTAACTTTATTATTAACATTTGTATTTTGTTATGATTTTTTATAACGTCAAAACTGGTTTCACATGTCGAAACTGGTTTCACATGTTTTAACTATTCTGTAATGGGGTTGCTCAATTTTTATGATATTATTATATATTTTTTTGTTTGTATAAAACCAGTTTTATTATTGTATGATATTTGAACAACAATTTTTATTTTATTTTAATTAATCAGTTTCTGACATACATATTATTTTATTATTTTCATAACTGGTTTTTTTAAGTAATTAATTTTTTTTATTGTTGTTCATAATTGAGTTTTATTCAATTTTTTATTAATTTATCTCAAGAAACTGGTTTTTATTTGTTTGTTTTTATTTTGGTTGTTTTACTAACTGGTTTCTCACATTCCACTGTTTTTTTTTGTTATTCTTTTATGGTTTTTATTGCACTTTTGTCTCTTTAATTTTCTTTGTTTCTTTTTTTTTTTTCTCTTTGATTTTAATTTATGATTCTCTTTGTTATATTTGCTGCATATTGTATGTTTAAATTAACTCTAATTTTTTAGCAAGCAAATAAAAAATTAAATGCCAAAATAAAGAATGAAGTTAGAAGTTTGATTATTAGGTATTGATATAAAATTTATATGTTCGAAACTGGTTTTTAAATTTAGTATCGTTAATTTGTAAAAGTTTAGTTATTAGGCATTGTGTATTTTTTATTATGTTATTGTTGAAACTATTTTTTTTTTTTGCCTCTTTTAATGAAATAATTCGTTTATTTTAATATTGATGAAACTGGTTTTTAAAGTTAGTATCGTCTTTAGATTGTAATTTTTTTCATTATCTTGTTTGATGAAACTATTTTTTGTATTCTTTAAATGAAATTATTAGTTTCTTTCAATGTTGATGAAACTAGTTTTTAAAGTTTGGATTCTTTTTAGATTATGATTTTTTATATTTTTTTTTTCAGGATGATACTGATGAAACTGATTTTTTTTTTCTGCTGTTTTTAATGAAATAATTAGTTTTTAACAAAAAAAAAAAAACGAATAGAAGTTTAAATAAAAAAACAAGTTTAATTTTTGTAAAAAAAAATGAAATATAAAAATGTACACTTATTATATATATTAAGAGAAAAAAATTGAAAAAAAAAAGAGACACAAAGAGAAATTAGAAAAAAAAAATAGAGAGAGATAAGCGAAAGAAAGAAAAAAAAAAGTAGCAACTGACTTAAAAGTTGAAAAGAAAAAAGAGAGTCAAAATTGACTAAAAAATATATAAAAAAGACAAAAAAAAAAACTTTTTGAAGTTTCAATAAGTAAAAAAGAAAAAAAAAATTAATAAAAGTATAAAAGTAAAATGTTCTTGTCAAATTAAAAATGTAATGTTTGAAAAAAAAATGTAGTATTTCGTGTAAATTTTTCAAATAAAAAGAAACCCTAAAATGTAAGTGTAAAATAAATTAAAAAAATAAATAAAACTAATTAAGCTAAAAACAAAAACATAAAATATGGGATTGGATAATAAGTTTATAAAAATATGGCATATCAAATACCATAAAAAACTTAAATGTGAAAAAATGCCATAGAAAAGTAGCAAACCTAAAAATGCCATATTTTTCTAACTTTGTTATGAAATCCCATATTTCATGTAATTTTCACAAAATAATAATCATCTAGTTAAAATATGCAAAAGTACTAAAAAAATATTATAGATCCATATTTGTATAAACATTTTGTCATTTTTGGATACTTATAAAAATATTACAATAATATATATCCCAATAAAAATAAGAGTTTTTACAAAAATACTGAATTTTGGACAAAAGTTTACAATTTTACTGTCACACATAATTTTTTACAAAAATACTGTTTTTTTATAAAATAACCGTAAAACAACAAAACAGAATAATTACAACAATAGTGGAACAACTAAAAAATAACCGTGGAACAACAGTGGAAACTTAACACAGTACATAGTATTTTTGAAAAAGAAAATACAGTATTTTTGAGAAAAAATCTGCCCCATAATAAAAAAATAAAAAACTTAGAAATTTCAAAAACCCCATAAAAATATCCCTATCTGTTTCGGTAGATCCCCTATCTGTTTTCTGCAGCCAAAAATAAAAATATATATTTATATAAATTAGGTGAGTGGAGAAATTTGTTAAGTGTAGGATATTTAGGGTTCAACCCTAGTCTATAGAATTTAGTGCATTTTTTTATTTAAAAAAATAAAACATAAAAAGCTATGTTTTCAAACCTCAAAGTATGGGACACCCTAATTATTAGTTAGGGCAAGGCATCGCACTCTCCTCGTCTCACCTATAAACACATGATCACCCGCTTTTTCTTCTTTCCCTATTAGTGTGTCTCCTTACTCCTAACAGCCTCCCTTGACCCCCACCCCGACCCCCCGACTCCACACCCCCACCCCGACCCCCTGACTCCACACCCCCACCCCAACCTCCCGACTCCCCACCCGCACCCACCCAGCAAATTGACACAAGAAACGGTCCATGGCACTCGATCCTAAAAATGAGTTGCGCTTCACCAACTCATCATTATTGTTGTGTACAATAACTTAGATAAGAAAATATCATCAATTTCAACTCTAAAAACCAATTTAATCAAATGTACTAATATAATTGATCATCAAGTTTTATCACATTATGAATCATCTTCAAACACTAGAAAGAAAGAACATGTTCCCACACTCACTTTATGCCCATTCATTCATTTCAACTACCAATTGTTATCACAACAAATCTCCAAAATGGTATGACCAAATCAAAAGTAATATTAGTGAAAAAAAATTAAGAGCACATTAGTAGTAAATATTTAGAACATAAAGCATAAGATTTTAACAAAACTTATAAACACAATTATACATTAACTCCTAATCTATCAATTTATGATGGGATTTCCCATAAAAGAAGAGAAACAAATCTAAATCAGCTTTGGATCTTAATAGTAATGATTACGCTATTACACGAATCGTGTGAGAAGTAAGATCCGCCGAGCCGAAAGAGAGATTATGTTGCAACTTTGGTGGAGCCTTGTAAAAAATCTTAAGCTTTTTCACCACTTCGAGAAAACTGAACTCGATACCGGTTGTTGTTATCGTTGCATTGTAAAATGTTATGCCCCACCACCAATATGTTTGTATGTTCTGTTTTCGAACATGAAATCCCATTGCAGAGTTCATGAACACGCATCCATTTCGTCTATCAATGGGGAGTTTAGATCAACTCGATCTGTTTTTCGAGCATAATTTTCTTGCTCTGTTGTATTGTCTTTTTCTTTTGTTATGGTAGTAGGAAGAGTCTGAATCTCGACTCCAACTGTTGTTGCAGGAGTAGAATCTATTCGATTCGTTGCTGATGATGGTACATAGTCCATTGGATCGGCTGTTGTACATGGTGGAGCAGCAATCTGAGTTTTTCGTTGTGTGTCAGCTTCAACACTTTCATATTCCGAGAGAATGTCCATAAATTCATTGAGCAAACGCTGAACTTTTCTATTTGTTGCCATCGCGGGTAGAATATCTTCCCTTAAGAGTTTATGTTTCCTTATTCCCTGCAGAGTTCAAAAGAAAACCGATCAAATCCAATGTTTCAGGAGCCAGATGTAAAGGAAGTATGTCATGTCAACTCACAAGCACAAAAGGATCCCAAGCCAAGTTCTTCGGATCTAAAGACGTGGATTCAGCCATCCCAGTTGGAGGTCCGAGAAAACTCTCACAAACTTCTCGTAGGCGAGACTCATCTGCTTCTCTGCAAATGACAATAATTCATCAACATAAAATTGTTGTCTTGTTCGCACGTGGCCAATTGAACATACTTTCCCAACGAGCTAAACGGCGAGTAATAACGAACTATCATCAATAATTAAATTAGAAGATCACCTTGCCAAAAAGCGTACATACGACAGTAGACATTGACGATATTCCTTAGGAGACTTCAAAGCCAATGAAGAAGCCAACTGAGATTCTAAATGAGCTCGTGTCTGCACTCCATCGTCAGTCACCCTGCACCAACATTTAACCCGATAAATTCTCATGAAAAGATAACAAGTGACAGTGAAGACCTCATTAGCTAACAGATTCGAGTGAGAATATTCTATGCCTTGAAATTGAGCCGAAACAGATAACGTAGAACTGAAATAAATTGGTGACATACCTGCTCCAACCAGGCTTCCGGGCCAAATATTTTCTAACATCAACCTGCAAGGCAGCCAACTCGCCACTCTGAACTGAACTTAGATTCCACGAGCTTGCGAAATTTGAAGCAGGGAAACAATCATCTGCAACCCTCAACCAACACATGAGGCTCATGTCGAAAAGGAAGGCATGGCGAGTGGCAAGAACAACAAGTGGTGATCCAGATCTCGACAACTTTGCTGATATAACTTTGATTGACCCTGAAAAGGGTGCAAAAAAAAGAAAACAAGATAATTAGCAAGAAGCAGAATACAAAACTTCATCCCCGTAAAAATCAGATCTTTAAATTCCATAACAAAAGTTGTTTGTTACCTGCGTCTTTCGCAGATGCACTTGTGTTAGCAACAAACAAAGATGCCAACGAATCTTGAAGAAGACATTTCCGGTTGAATAAGTCCCATACATACATGGAACCTTTCTTTGTGACCAATAGCAGCTTCCAGCACTCATCGCAATCTATAAATGTTGCCGCGGATCCCATCATCATGGTTGGCATAGCACGTCTCCCACACTTCGTGTAAATCTTCTCAAACAGAAACATAAAAAGGAAAAAAATATAAACTTCAATTCATTCCTATCTTCGATATGATCATACATGAAATAAACACTGACGAAATGAGTATGACAGATACTACAGTCTCTCAAAGCACAATGTGCTAATCGGGAATTACTTAAAATCTTCTGTTGCACTCACTTCAGAGATTTTTTGCTAATTTTAACATGATACTAAAGATAGAATTTGAAACAACATGATGTACAGTGAAAAATTCTTAATCATGCTTGGAACTTATGGAGTTAAATGCTTTATAAAAAGAAGTCAAAAATGAGAATGCAGCAAAGGAATATAAGCAAATCGAAAGAAGTTAACAGAAGCAGAGGGTGTAGTAGATTATATGCCATTACCTGAAGGCATCCATCTTCAGACCCGACGGCCCAAAAGTTTGCATTTCCTGCTAAAACAGTGACATTGCCCGAGATCCTATCGGACCAAAGTAATTCAGACCCCCTTGTGCAATTAATTTCAGTTTCCTTCATGATAAATGTGCTTCCCAATCCAACAATGTCATTCAAAGCATGTTCCCGTTGTCGTGCTTCCAAGCAAACTGGAACGGCATCCTCCCCTTCCTTTTTGTCAAACACCCTAATCGAAATAGCATTACAAGTACCAGTTGAAGTACAGGCCCTAACAGTCCCCGACTGTTCCACATTTACGGTTCCATCTCTACCAGGAGCAGCAGAAACTTTCTCGATAACAAGACTCTCGGTAATTGTAGCCTTTGCAGTGACTCCAGACCGCTCTTTCAAATCCGGTGTTTTGCTAGTTGAAGCTCTTAGTGAGCTTTCTCTGACAGTAGAGTCAGCAGGAACCGGTCCGTTATCTTCCTTTCTGGGATCAGATGATGGAGGAGGGAACTCCAGTGCTTGGCATTGAGCCCCAGAAGAAATGTTATCCTGCTGAGGAGTCATTCCGACAGCTTCAGGAATAATCCTCTTTCTACCATCGGGTCGTCTATACTCCCTCTGTTTGACAGGACTTGCCATACGACGAGTAGATGTTGAAACTTTATTCAACCCGTCACCAGTACCTGCTCCAACTTTCTTCCTTTCATCAACCTGAGGCACAGGAGCCTTTGTTGCAAGCACAATCTCAACAGCAGGTTTTGTAAGTATCGGGTTTTGCTGAACATCTGAAACTGGTTTTTTGCTCGGGGCTTGCTTGGCAGAAGCAGCTTCAAGCAATAACTGTGCTGGACTTTCAGCCAAATTTGCCTGCCGACCTCTTACATCACCATACCGACTTCTTTTCAGTTCATCTAACTCGGAATCACTAAGCCTGGTGCCAAGTTCTTTTGACTCGAAATGGAAACTAGCCACTGAACCATCCAAGGAACATGCAAAAAGCGAGTACCCATCAGGACTCCTGTTTTCATGAACATGAACATGACGAAAACAATTAACCACATATACGAACAACGAAGAATAAATTCAAAGTGAAAGTAATAAACTTACCACGATAAATCCACAACACTTTGAGTAAAAAAATGCTTAGCAACAAAGAGAGGACGAGGACTTGCAGTTGTCCAAACAGTTATCGTTCTATCTTGACTCCCGATTGCAATTACATTATATGGTTGAGGTTCTTTAGCTCCAGCCTTTGAAGTCCCGTTTGCCCATCCAGCACTAGCAGTAGTTTTTGTTTCCTGAGAACTGGTGGCATTCCTACGGAACATAGAATGATTAAACTTCACCACAATTACGGGAGCATTATGTCCCAAAAAATCGAAGGTTGCAGTCCATTCCCCTCTCTCTAGAACAGGTGCTGAGTGCCTTGGTTTCTGGAACCCGTGTGTGGTGGTAATAAAATGACCACAAGGGGACCATCCAAGTCGCCTGAAAAAGGTAGATCCGAGCTGAAAGAACATAATCCCATTAGAGAAAGAAGAAAAGATGAATGATATAACTTCAGAACACGAACATCAAAATAGAACATACCGATTTTGTCCAGTGACCATCTGTTCTATGAGCAAGACTCCAGTCACTTGTTCGCCATATAATAACAGTCTTATCATCTGATTGACTTGCTACAAAAGAGCCAATGGGATCCCAGGTCACACCTTTGACCAGGCTAGAGTGACCCCTAAGAACAGCAGTGCAGATGCCATTGCTCATATTCCATATATGTACAGTGTTATCTAAACTCCCACTAGCCAATGTCGAGTCATCAGGAGACCAATTGAGATCCACCTACTTTACACATTGGATGCATCCCTAGTTAGACGATACTTGCAGGATCATATAGATATCAAGGACTTAAATAAACGGCACATAAGAAAATTAGTAAAGAGCGAATTCTGCCGTAAATTGGTTCAAGTAGAACAAAAATGACACGATCTTTTCAAAGAAAAACACAGTTTTTTTCTCATACATTGAGAATTAGATGCAATTTGTGTTCAAGTAATTCTTGAGTGTAAAAAACAATGACATTACCACATCAGCAGTATGTCCCCTCAAAGTCAATGTAACTTTCCAATTCTCAACATCTGGAGGCTCCCCGCTACCAAACTCGGTTGTCCCTGAACCAGGCTTCCTCTCATGAACTAAAATCACTTGATCGTCAGACCCAGACGCAAGATATCTACCATGCTTGGCCCATCTAACACAGTTGACAGATCCAAAGTGATCGCGAAGTGTTGCAAGAAGCCTTTGTGTTGATTCTTCCTTTTCCACATCTCTGCCCAGAGATTTCATGTTCCATATCCTGACCTGCAAATAAACATAGTATGGTGATTCCTCTGTTCAGTTTTGGAACAGATTACTCTTGAGTTTATATTGTCTTTTATTTCAACAGAAAAGAAGAAACAAAAGTTGCGGAATGTAGCAGAACAGAAGGCTTTTCAAAGGTGTTGACAATTCTCTAGATAAAGTGAGATACTGGGCAGCTGTTTGCTTATTCAACGACCAATGTGAAAGACATTACAGTTTTTATTTGCTGATTTAGCTAAAGATTGATGCTTTTTGTAGTAACTTAATTTCCGAGTCTAATCCTTATCGAACTTCCTTGTGTTTTTTTATTCTTTTCAAATACGAATACAAGTTCAGTTTTTTCTCGAAAGATATCGAAGAAATCAAACACAAAGCATGGAAAACTGAACACCAAATACAAGTTATGTTTCCAAAATCATAACTTTAATAAAAATCTTAATAGCAATTCCATAACTTTAAATGTTCTACATTTCAACTATTAACATCAACCAAGCAAAACCGAAGATATGAATCATGATAAACATTATTTGCTTGATTTGAATGAATCAAATATGAAAAACACATACCTTATGATCACCCCCACCAGTAGCAACCCTAAGCCCACCAGGTTGAACATCAATGGAGAATATTTGCATTCCCTCATGTCTTATCCAACTAGGTTTCTCAGCAATCATCGTATTCCACCTGTAAAAAAAGCACCCTTTTTGATCAATGCAATAAATACTTTTTTTTAAGAACCCAAAACTCGAACAAACACAAATTCAAATTCAAAGTCTTCAAAAAGGGAATGAAAAATTGAGATATCGAACGTGAAATAAATCCCAATAAATACACTTTTGAGTAAAACCCTTAATCACAAACCACAAAAGGGATTGAAAGTTGAAAGCTTTAACAGTCAAACACAAACCTAACCTAACCTAAACCCTAAAACCAAAAACCCTAATTGAAAGTTGAGAGCTTTATCTCAAGAATTAGAGGAATGTGATTAATGGGTCTTTAGCAAAGACTTCACCTTTGCTCCTCAAACTGAAAAATCAAATTAAATTTCTCAAATTAACTAAAAAAATTAGAGATTCAGACATAAAAACTAATCAAAAAAGCTCGACCCGGGAGAATTGAATTGGCTCAATCGATAAGAAATTGAACAAAAGCTCAGATCAACAAGACATAAGAACTAATGAAAACACTCACAGCGACGGCCACCGTCGACGGCGGTGGCGGTTTGGGGTTGAAGTTGGGTAAGTGAAAGAGACTGATATTTCAGTTGAGTAGTGAGGCTGAAGAAAGAGACATCTTCATCAGACATGGATGAACACTTAGTTTCTTTCTTGCTCAAAACTCCCTCATTTTTCTTTTATTTACTTTTTGACCCCTTAACTTTATATTATTTTAACTTTTTTTTTGTAAACATTTATGTACTTTTATTTGCACCCCATCAAATTATAAATACACCCAATTATTAAAAAAAATATAAATTTAAATAATTTTTAAAAATTACTCTTAATATTTTTTTAAAAAAAATTCTCACATTATTTTATGTTAATTTTAATACTTATTTTAATTTTATTTTCATAATTTTTTCTAACTCATGTATATATATTTTTTTTATTCATGTATATATATATTTTTTATTTTTTACTAAGAAAATTTCATAAAAAAATTTATTTTAATTTTTATGTCATAATATTTAAAATGTAATTTAATTTTATTTGATAGTTATATTTTTTAAGTTTATAAATTGGAAGAAAAAAGTTGAAAAAATTTAGTATAACTAAAGATATAGATTTTATATTAAATTCAAATTATTAAAATAGGGTGTCTTTAGAAAATTTTGGGGTGTAAATAAAATTTCCTTTACAATTTTATATTTATTTTAGAAAATTGTTATTAGACACTAATACTGATGAAATTTATCAAACTGTAAAATAATAAAAATAAAATCTAGTAAATTTTTACATGTATTAAATTGTATTTTTCAAATATTTTAAGCGTTAAAAATTCTTTCAAAAATTATTTAAATTTGTTAAAACATAATTACTTTCATTATCTTAAATGTTATTTATTGTTCTCAAGAAAATTTAAATAAATATGTTTTAAAATGCTATATTAATATATAAAATTTTATATTTATTGATATTTGTAGTTATATTAATTTAGAATATAAAAGCTGGTTTGATACGTTATATTAGATTGTATTGTATTGTATTATATTGAATTATTTTTATATAATATTTTGTTAAATTTTAATTTATACTAAAATATTATATATTTAGGTACCTATAAAAATTAATACTACACATAATTTTATATAAAAATATTACATAAAATATAATTTAATATAATACTATAAAATACAACACCATGTAAAACGAACCCTAACATATTAATTCTCTAAATAAAAACTTTGAACAATTATCTTTAATTTTATTAAATGTAAAATACTAAAATTGATAATATATTTTGTCCAAAAAAAATTAATAAAATATATAATATCCATCTAAATTATATTATATATAATATTATAACTATCATTTAATAAACTAATTATTTGTTCAATCAAAAGATAAACTAATTATTTATTTTTTAAAAAAAATATCATAATAAATACATATTTTCCCACCAATTCTTTTTTTTTTTTTTGATAAGGTTCCCACCAATTCATTGATATAAATATCATATATGACACTTGGTCCAAAGGCCTTGAGTTGGAGAAGAGGATACCAAAAACACCATGAATTTCTCTCGAACAATTCTGTTAAACCAAACTCTGCTCCATAAGTCCTTATTGGGTTCTCATTCCCAATCCTTAAATATCAGACATTTCTCTTCTCTTAAAGAAATTTGCCACCATTCTCAAAGTGTCCACCACCTGTTTGATAAAAGTCCAAGAAGAGACCTTTCAGATTACAATCACTTGCTTTTCGATTATTCCCGCGGTAATCGGAACAAGGAAGCACTTAATCTCTTTGTTGGTCTTCATAGTTGTGATTTTCCAATAGATGAGTCCACTCTTTCTTGTGTATTAAAAGTTTGTCATTGCTTGTTTGATCAAGTTGGTGGTAAACAGGTTCATTGTGAGTCTATAAAATCTGGTTTTGAGGCAAATTTAAGTGTTGGGAATTCACTTATTGATATGTATATGAAAACTGAGTGTGTTGGTGATGGAAGGAGAGTTTTTGATGAAATGGGGTTTAGAAATTTTGAGTCTTGGATTGCTTTGTTCACTGGTTATGTCAAAAATGGATTGAATGATCTTATACCTGATTCGTTTTGTCAAATGTTTGCTAGTGGGGTAAAGCCTAATCCTTTGACATTAGCTACTGTTATTGGGGCTGTGGCGAATCGAGGTTTGGTTGAGGAGGGAAGTCAATTTCATACATTGGTAGTAAAGAATGGCTATGAGTCAAGTACATTTGTATGTAACTCTTTGATTAATATGTATTCGAAATCGGGTTTGATAAATGATGCTAGAGTTGTTTTCGATAGTGTGGAGAATAAGGAGGCGGTTACTTGGAATAGTATGATTGCAGGGTATGTTACAAATGGGCTTGATCTTGACGCTTTTAAAATGT
Source organism: Cannabis sativa (assembly GCF_029168945.1). Taxonomy (NCBI): domain Eukaryota; kingdom Viridiplantae; phylum Streptophyta; class Magnoliopsida; order Rosales; family Cannabaceae; genus Cannabis; species Cannabis sativa. The sequence goes on from NC_083602.1 coordinate 510,257, forward strand.
TTCATTGGATGAGTGTTGTAGGTGAGAAGTTCACACAACCGGCATTTGCTTCTGTAATTAAGTCTTGTGCTAAACTTAAGGAATTGGGTTTTGCTAAGCAACTTCATTGTTGGGTTTCGAAAAGTGGATTGGGATTTGATCATAATATTAAAACAGCCCTTATGGTGGCTTATAGTAAATGCAGTGAAATGGATGATGCCTTTAAGATTTTCTCGACGATGAAAGGTGTTCAGAATGTGGTAACTTGGACTGCTTTGATAAGTGGTTACTTGCAGAACGGTGTAACAGAGCGAGCAGTGGATTTATTTTGTCGAATGAGTAGGGACGGTGTGAGGCCGAACCATTTCACTTATTCTACAATCCTTATGGCTCATTATCCGATGTTTATACTACAAGTTCATGGACAAGTTGTGAAAACAAACTATGAGATATCATCAACTGTTGGAACTTCTTTGTTAGATGCTTATGTTAAAATGGGGAATGTTAAAGAAGCTGCCAAAGTTTTTGAGCTAATTGATGAAAAGGACATTGTGACATGGTCAGCAATGCTAGCTGGGTATGCTCAAATGGGTGAAATGGATGGAGCTGTACAAATTTTTCTTCAGTTGGTGAAGGAAGGGATTAGACCGAACGAGTTCACTTTTTCTAGTGTGATTCATGCTTGTGCCGGAACTTTAGCATCTGCAGAACAAGGTAAACAATTTCATGGATTGACAATCAAATCAAGATTGAATAATGCTTTATGTGTAAGTAGTGCTCTCGTTACCATGTATGCAAAGAGAGGAAATATCGAGAGCGCTAATGAAGTTTTCACAAGGCAACGTGATAGAGACTTGATTTCTTGGAACTCGATGATATCTGGATTTGCACAACATGGTCAAGGGAACAAAGCTCTTCAGATATTCGAGGATATGCAAAAACAGAAACTCGAAATGGATGGTATAACATTCATTGGCGTGATATCGGCTTGTACTCATGCAGGCTTAGTGGATGAAGGTCAAAGATACTTTGACATGATGATTAGAGATCATCACATTAATCCAACAATGGAGCACTTCTCTTGTATGGTTGATCTATACAGCCGAGCAGGAATGCTTGAAAAGGCGATGGATATCATAAACGAAATGCCATTCCCTGCAGGTGCAACTGTGTGGCGAACGCTCTTGTCTGCTTGCCATGTTCGACGCAATTTAGAGCTAGGAAAAATTGCTGCAGAAAAGCTCATTTCGCTTCAACCTGAAGACTCAGCTGCTTATGTACTGATGTCCAACATTTATGCAGCATCAGGAAACTGGCAAGAGAGAGCTGTAGTAAGGAAATTGATGGATGAAAGAAAAGTAAAGAAAGAAGCCGGGTATAGTTGGATTGAAGTGAGAAACAAAACCTACTCGTTCGTGGCTGGTGATCTCTCACATCCTATGGCAGAGCAAATCTATTCAAAGCTTGAAGAACTAAGTATTCGGTTAAAGGATATGGGTTACCAGCCTGACACGAATTATGTACTTCATGATGTTGAAGAGGAACACAAAGCAGCCATTCTTTCTCAACACAGTGAAAGGCTAGCGATCGCTTTTGGCTTAATTGCTACACCTCCGGGAACTCCCATCCAGATTGTTAAAAACCTTAGAGTATGTGGAGATTGTCACAATGTTATCAAGTTAATATCTTTGATTGAAGAAAGATATATTGTTGTAAGGGATTCAAACCGCTTTCACCACTTTAAGAACGGTGTTTGCTCTTGCGGGGACTATTGGTGATGCTCCAATCTTACACCATTCTCTTGTAGAAGGATGGTAAGTAGGATGGAAGGTTAGTATAACAATTCCTCTATGACTAGTTTGAATGTGTTTCATGCTTAATGATTAGCTTAAGGAATACTAAGGCATTTAGGGAATCAGTCTGATTCTATCTCTGTTTATTCCGTTTGAAGAAAGGAAGGATCCATGTATCTTTAAAAAAGAGAAAAAACTTAAGACCATAACTTTACATTTCAAATTTTGGCTCGGGAAAGTCTAATAGAATTCTTTTATTCCGGGTTATACTAATGAGACTAATATTAAGGCGTAACGAAACTTTGCACTTGAAAATGTTTTTGCCTTTATTCTTTTGTTTTTCTCTGATAGACCCCAGTATTAGTATGGTGAGGTTGAGTATAGCAAATAAAAGAGATGTGGCTAAGTGCATTGAGGAGAATTGAGTGGTATGTAGAATAGTATATATAGGTGAGTTAGTGAATAGATAAGGTACGCAATGTATTAAGTGAATCTTTATTTGCATCAGAAGGGCCTAAGAGCTCCTTGTAATTGGATTTCTCATACATTTGATATATTATTCCTATTATTTTGCTACTGTTTTATTGTGTGCTTGAGTTTGGAGTTTTCGATTCTTATCATTCTCATCGAACGAGTCAAATTGCCATAAATTCATGAATATATGATTTTAAGTATCTTTATGGATTTATTGTCAATTGCATTTGGATGTTATGAAGTATTTGTACTATGAATTCAGATATGAAAACTTGCAAAGTATTTAACTGCAATTAAATTTCAGGACAGTTGCATAATGATTTAAATTGATAGATAGATAGATATTTGTAATTGTTTTAATCTCTAACCAATTACAAAACCAAATTTTCTAGCTCATGTTCTATAAATTGATAACCGAAATCGCTATGAACCACTTGTTCTCATGATTAAACTACATTGAGGGCGATTGGACTCCTAACATTATGGATACCATTACTCCATGTCAAAGCTCCAAACACAAAGCTTCCATTGCTGCTCGCCATGGGGGTGAGTTTGACTTTAAAGGTCTTCTTTTCCCCGGCATTTGTAAACTTCAGTTTAGTTGGGTAAACTACCACATTAACACCCGTCGGGGAATCCACACATGGAACATAGACAGTTGAACCATTTCCATGATAAGTTACAGTCCTGTAAAGAGATAAACTTCCATTGAGACTGGACACACCGATTGAAGGATAGTTAAAGTTGTAGGAAGGTATTGGAGGATTCTGGCAATAGATTATATGTCCCGTGAGGTTTTTCAGCTGTGAAGGGCTTGCACCGGTGCTACATAGAAAATCTATAATGTCACGAGAATTAAAATCGTATATAAGTCCAGGATCTATAGCTGCAACTGGGTTTATGTGTCCTGATCCATGATCGAAAGGTGTGGCTTGTATGCCATTTGGATCTCTTCCAATGAGGCGTTTAGTGTTATCGAGGACAGTTGCTGCAACAACAACAGAAAAAGAATACAAATTTATAGCTCATTCAATCACAAAAATGATAAAGTTGCTATCTTTATAATCACTGCTTTAACCTGTTGTCATTATTGCAGATTTTATGGCTGCAGGACTCCATGAAGGTCGGTAGGATTTTATAATGGCTGCAATTGCAGATGCATGTGGGCAAGACATGGATGTCCCGGAGATTATGTTGAAATCAACAGACCTTCCACCAGTTGATTCAACTGCAACGGGAGACCATGCTGCTAAAATGTTCACTCCTGGTCCTGTAATATCGGGCTAAAGAGGAATACATATAGTTGAGTACATCATGTTGAATTGCTTAAAACTAAAATGAAATTTATTTCTAACTTATATGACATACTTTGATAATGTCTGGACTTATAATATTTGGTCCTGCAGAAGAGAAGGCTGCCACTTCGGGTGCTGGTTTAGTGTGTAGAATTGTTTTGGTTCTACCGATTTTAGCTGTTGGATTCCTGTGGAGTAGAAATAACATCATCATCATCATCATCGTCGTTGTCGTCATCTTAGAATCATCATCTAGTATAGTATGTTAAGATTGAAAACTCACTTTGATGTCTTAATGTAATCTTGAAGCTCTATTGCTGCTTCTTGACCAATCAGAGTAGCGGGGATGACAAACTGAAAACCGACATCTTTGAGCACAGGATCTATGAGGATCATTCCAACTCCACCGCCTTGTTGTACAAACAAGCCCTTTTCTCTTCTGCTATCGGTGACAGCCTCGAGAGTGCACACCACAATTTTCCCCTTAATTAAGTTGCTATCTAGAGTATTGTTATTGCAAAAGCTGAAAGACAAGGCAAAACAAATCGAGCTTAGAGAAGAAGGGAGCTTTTCGAGCCACTGAAACTATTAAGGGAGCTTTGGAGACGAAAAAATACCTGGCGTTCTCACTTGGGATACCTTTGGCAGCTGCAGCACTCCCATCGATCAAGCTGAAAAAGCCGTCCATCTTCAGTGGATTTATAGATGAACCCTGAAACCACAACATTCAGTTTTTTCGGTTAACAACATGTTACTTAGTTCAACAGCTCTGTTTCGACTTTTGAGAATGCTAAATTTACCTTTAGAACTCTTGAATTTCCTAGATAGACATTAGTAGGGAACTCTCTATCGACAGTGCTTGCAGCAACAGTGAAGATCCAAGGAGCAACATTGCTAGCAGTGCTAGGAAGACCGGAATTTCCAGCAGAAGCAGAAACGAAAATCCCTTTCTGGAATGCATGGAAAGTTCCAACAGAGATGGAATCTTCAAAATAAATCGGCTGAGGAGGATCAGGACCGAGCGAAAGAGAGACTACATCAACTCCATCATGAATTACATCATCTAGAGCAGCGAGAATATCTGCATCGCTACATAAATCAAACCAACAAGCCTTGTAGATAGCAAGCCTGGCACTTGGAGCACCACCTCTTGCTGTGCCTTTTGCTATTCCGAAATAGCTGACATTGTCAACCACTGATCCTCCTATTGTTGAGGCTGTGTGTGATCCATGACCATCACTGTCCCGAGCTGATCGAAAGAAGGGCTTGCCAAAGGATTCAAGAGCACCGAATTCTGCTTCGAATCCCTTGTAATAGAACCTAGCTCCTATGATTTTCCTACAGGTATGTATAGATCACTTTTATTAACTTTCTTATTCCAATGAATTATTCACTAAGGCTATGTTTGGATGTTGGATTTTTGTTCGGAAAGAAAGAGCTATTTTTCATGTTTGGTATGGAAAAAAAGTTGACTCAACAAAATCTTTCATATCAAACATCAAATATTGATTATTTTTTTCTTTCACTCGCCAAAATCCCAAAACATAGCCTAATTGTTCATCATAGGAAAAGGTTTAATACCTGTTGCAGTCGGCTAGTGTAAAATTCTCGCCGGTAACACATTCTCCCTTGAATCTTTTCGGGACAGGGCCTAATCCCTTATCACTAAAGCTCTTTGACTCTGGCCAAACTCCTACATAACATGTCAACAGTTTCAAGATTAGGGAAAATGGAAAGAGTTTATGTATATGCAAGTTAAGCATGAAAGTTTCTAGACATACCGCCATCAATAACACCAACGATGATGTTTGATTTCGAGTCCATTGATAGGTGGTTATATTGGTTTACAGAATCTATAGCAAGAAAATCCCATGAATGTGTTGTATCCAACTTCTTCATCTTGCTCACAAAAACCGAAACCACTGCCTCATTCTCTGCAGCAACATACACAATCAAAACCGAAAACCATACCAAATGAACAACTACATTCTTAATATCAATGCATTTTCCTGCCATGCTATTGCTGAATTTTTCATTTCTGTTTTCTTCTCTTAATTGCAGTTTCGATTATGTATATTATACCTGCAAGTAGTTGAGCCTGCTCGGGTGTAAGCTTGGCCGAGAAACCTTGGAAACTCTTACTGTAATGGTGAAGTGATAAAGCTTGTGCTTTCTCAACACTGAAAAAAATGATTCAAAAAGGCAAGTTTTAGTATGCATTTGAGTTTGTATCTATACATATATATGTATAAATATATTTATATGATAGTAAAGGGTTTATTTGCCTTCCAACAACTGAAGCAAGAATCTCATGGTTTGCTCTAATGACAGCTTCTGAGTTGGGATGGGAATGATGACCCACATAAACAATGTAATGCTGCAAATGAAACAACAAAATATTCAACAACTTTATGATCGGTTAAAGACTTAAATAAAAGCTCAAATTATACATTTCTCGGTCTTTTAGCTAAGACCAAGTGCAGTATCTGTTCTTATCAGTTCAATATCTGACATGTATGTAGCTTGCTATTAGGAATTTCGAGTGTTGCCTATGCATTGCACTATTGCATTGGCCTGGCGCAACCCAACCGAAAAAGAAAAAACAAATAAAAGCTCGAGTTTTTATTACCTTAGTGTTTGAAGTAGCTCCAATCAACAATGAAAATCTTATGAAAAACAGAACAAGGGTAAGAATTGTTTTGTGAAACTCCATCATGTTTGATATAATATGATTTGATATGAATGTGTTATGATTGATGCATTATTATGTTTATATAGTACATAACATTTGTATGTAATTAAGTTAAATGAGTTATTATAACATAAAAAAAAATCATAGCCGGCATTATATTCATGAGATGAAAAGTGTTTACATATTCATATATAGCCGGCTTTTGTTGTTGTTTTTATGTTGTGAAAAGTTCAAACATGGTAATGAGGTGGACAATTTTCTAGTTTAGTTAAGCCATTTGGAATAAGGCATTTATTAATGTATTAAATATATTTATATATATATACATATATGTATATATGTGTGTGTTTATTTAGAGATACTTACTTAAAAATAATAGGATATAATAATGGCATTTCATAATAATATGATTTGAATTGTTATGTTGTAGTTCTTGTCTCACTCTTGCCTTTGATAAAAAAAATGATAATTATTATTAGTTATAATTTTCTTTAGCATGATTTTTGTTTTTCTTATCCACTCCTTATTAATGGATTATTAACACTCAAAGCATCTCGAATCGCATATTAATACTTATTTTCATAAGAGTAATTTACGGTCTAAAATTAAGTTTGCAGATAAATATCTACATTTAATTTTTTACAGTAATAATATTTAAGTTATATTTCTAGAATTTCTGTAGTTACTTGACTGTTAAGTTTCAAGTTATTATCCGTGTTATTTTTTAATTAGTATATTTAAATAAATAAAAAATAAAAATTGAATGATCTGGACCAATCAGGAACCGTCATGTGGTCATCGACTCGACACTTAACGATCAGGTACTTACAAAAATTTCAAAAATATAATCTAGGTATTATTATTGTCAAAAATTAAATTTAAGTATTTATCAGCAATCAGGAGTTAAATTTAAATATTTATGCTGTAAATTACTCTTTTATTTATATTTTTTGTTAAAAATGTTTAAAAAAAAAACTATTTTTTGTAGAGTGAGTAGGGAAAATTCGAACTTGATAATTTTATTTTGTGAAGATTGGTGTATTATCATTAAGTTATGCATGTTTGAAGAAAATAGTTAATAAAAGTGTTAAAATAACATTTTGGTTTATAAATTTTGAATTTAATGTTAAAGTGTATATTACTATCATTTAAAAATCTATACCAAACCAATTTCATTGTAACAAAATGAAATCCTCAAATAAATTAAATTTATTACATATTAATCAAAATAGTCACTATTCAAATTAAATGTCAACCACAACTAGAGGAATTTTTTTGAAGAAGGCCTTTAATATTTTTTTTTTTTTTGAACAAATAAGAACACTAAATCTAATTTGAATCTTGAGCCTCAAATCTTACTCTTTCTCTTTCTACCATGCACATAAGTTGAGCTACCAGAAGAAGAGCGACAAGCGTACAAAGACCCACGGTGTTAGTGGTGGTGGTTTTGACTTTCAAGAATTCAAAATAGTCGATTTTTTGGCATTTTTAGTTATAGATACACTTTGCAAAATTTTTACATAACTTAAAAAAAATCGAAAATTAATTTGAAAATTTGTAAATATGGAATTGTGATGGGCTCAAACAGATTTTAGAAAAAATATATTATTATACATAATTATTTTTTCTAAAATATTAATTCTTCCACCACTAAGTAATGAATAATTTGCTAGATATCTTATAGTATTTTCAATATTTTTATATCAAGAGAGAATAGTAATAGGTGAGAAAATATCTATGTGGGAGACTCCCTTTGTAATATGTATATACAAATATATATTATTTATTTATGGGCATGAAAATTTGTATTTGACATTTTCCTATTTGAAAGATGTTGGATGTTAAGTTTGAGTGAAAAAAATTGATTTGGAACTCTAATCAATCGTAACCATTCACTTGATTTTGTCAACTTTTCTCATTAAGACATTCAATGACAATTAATAAACTTAATTAAAAATTAAAAAATAATTTGTGACATAAATATTTAAATTTAATTCGCAATTGTAAATAAATATTTACGTTTAATTTTTAAGAATAATAATACTTAAGTTATAATTCTGAAGCTTCTGCAAGTACTTGATCGTTAAGTGTCAAATAAATTACCACGTGACAATCTTTGTTTGGTCCAAGTAATTAAATTTTTATTTTTATTTAAAATTTAATTTAAATATACCAATAAGAAAATGGCATGTGGCTAATGACTTGATACTTAACGGTCAGGTACTTACGGAAGTTCCAAAAATATAACTTATGTATTATTACCGTAAAAAATTAAAGGATTTATCTGCAATCGAGAGTTAAACTTATATATTTACGCCACAAATTACTCAAAATAAAAATTCAAGTGCAAACTAAATTTAATGTATTTTGTAACTTAATCCAAAGTATTCGGAGAAAGCAAAATGTTTTTTTAAAAATATAGAATTGTGCTTAGTGAGATTTTTCATATTTAAAATTATGTACAACCATATTTTTATAATTTTTTTTTTGTTATTTTTTTGTTTTTTTAAAATTATCCCTAAAAAAAATTATATCAAAAAACTCAATTAATTTTTTTAGTCAGCCCCCAAATGGCCTGAGACGTGCCTAGTTGTCTAGAACAATGATGATTATTGTACGTTGTTTGATTCTCTTGCCTTGCCATCAAGAGGGACCTAGATACTTATCATCGTGCTTCTGGCCAAGTGCTAAATTTGGACAAATCAGTGTTATCTTTCTCACCAAACACAATTTGAGTCGCTCAAATTTTCTTTCATCGGCATCTCTTCATGCCTATTTGTGAATGCCATCAAAAATATTTTAGGTCGCAATCTTATTCTAGAAGAAATAAAAAGGAATTGTTTAGCAACATTAAAGAGAAAATTTAGTTGTTGAGGGTAAAAATGTGACGAGACCGCCAACAGCCGTGAGTAGGATTTGGGGATTGAGCTTGAGTTTAGGGTGTATTCTCTGTAGAGAGTTCATGATCCCCTCTCAAGTTGCCTACGTACCCTTATATAAGGGATCAAATGCCATCGTAGTTCAGTAGGAGGGTAGAATAGTCATTCCATTCCATTATTCAAATGTATTCACCTATCGTTATGGGTTGTACACTCACTTTCCCGTGGATACTGATCTATGACCTAGGATAGTGGAAATAGTTGTAACCGCCTGAGAGTAGTGTAGTCCATGAATCGTGGGCATAACCGTTATGAGGCTAGACTTGCTTTTAATGGGTTGTGTAGCCTACTTTCGTGGACTGACCACGTAATTTAAATAAGCCCTCATGTATTTGGACTTACCACTCCTTTCTCAGTAGGTCTAAAGAATTGTTATGTGTTGTGCAACCCATAATCAAGTGGGCTTATATGGTTGGTTGTACATACCATATACATTGCAATTTAACTAAGGCCCACTCTATAATTTGGGCCCTTGGGTTTTCTTGTGCAGCCCATGAAGGGAGTGGCTTGTACAAACAACCTAGTGGTCATTAGCTATGGCTTATTCAATTGAGCCAAGATCTAATTATAAATTTTACCCTTACACTTATGCACACTTGGAATGAGAAATTTTTTTCAACAGGGGGTCGTGAAGTCCTTCTCAAAGCAGTGGTCCAATCAATTCCTACATATGCCATGAGTTATTTTCGTCTACTAGATTATTTTTGTAAACAACTTAAGTCAATGATGACTAACTTTTAGTGGGGTATGACTGAAAACGGTTTGAAAATCTATTGGCATTCTTGAAATCTTCTTTGTAAAACTAAAGCAGATGGAGGCACGGATTTTTGTTCTTTTGTCCACTTTAATCAAGCGTTGTTGGCAAAACAAGCTTGGCGAATCCTTGAGAAACCTGACTCTCTTCTCAGTCGTGTACTAAAGTGTCAATATTTTCCAAATAGCTCTTTTCTTGAAGCATCTTTGGGTTGTTCCCCCTCTTTAACTTGGCAGGGTATTCATTGGGATAGGGATCTTCTATCAATAGGCTTGCGTTGGAAAATTGGTGAAGGGAGAAAGATTAGGTCTGACATTGACCCTTGGATCTCGAGACACATCACTTTCATTTGTCTTCATTACACTGGACCGATTGATTGGGTTGTTGCCAATTTGATAACAGATGAAAGACAATGGAATGTTCCCATACCACAACAACTTTTTCTCCCTTGGTTGTGAACAGAATTTTAACCATTTCGTTATGTTTTTTGAACAGCATAGACTCCCTAATTTGGCATCATCACAACTCTGGTTTCTACACAGTTTAAACTGACTATCACTTAACATCAGTTCATGATGAAATTGATCAAAGTTAAAGTTCACACTTAGCTTCATCTTGTTGAAAGTTCTTCTAGTCTTTGCATTTTCCCTCGAAAGTTAAAAATTTTGCATGGAGGGCTATCCACAATGCTCTTCTGATTGCGACCTCTTTAGTTTGAAGAAAGGTAATCACAAACTCAACTTGCTTTGTTTGTAATCAAGTATGGGAATATGTTGGACATGCACTTTTTAGTTGTAAATATGCCCGAGCAGTATGGCGTAACTCGAGTATGCTCTTTGATTAGCATTTATCTTCCTCGAGGTGTAAATGTGACTATTTGTTTCATTTATCTTCAATGTACTCCAAGTTTTAAATGGAAAAAACTTTTTGCACAATTTAGTCAATCTGGACTTAACGGAATCAAGTTGTACAGAGTTAAAATGCAAAATCAACAAAAGACCTTGCCTCTTTTGCCACAACGTATTTAGGCAATTCCAGATCAGCTAGGGACAAATACCATACAACAACACCTGCCACTACAGCCACCTCCTGCTGCTGCTGCCCCTACCCCATGGAAACCTCCTGAAATGGGTGATTTAAAGATGAATGTAGACACTGCTATGGACGTTTCGCAAAATGTAATTGGTGTTGGTGTTGGTGTTGTTATTCGGGACTCTAATAGCCAGGTTGTCGCAGCCCTATCTAAGCTTCGGATTGGCAATTTCAGTCCCCATGAAATGGAGGCCAAAACTCTTTTTTATAGTTTAAATTAGGCTCTTCAACTACAATCGCTAATTGCACAAATGGAGACAGATGCACTTATGGTTTCTTTTACTTTGCGAGTTCCCTTCAATTCAATCTCTTCTTTTAATGATTTGATTGTAAACATCTTTAGTCTTATATCATTTTTCTCTAATGAACTGCTACTCATGTTAAACGTACAACAAATATAATTGTCCAACGATTGACTAAGCTTACGTTAAGGGGAAGATGAGGTTCATTTCTAGTTGGAGAATATCCCTCCGCTTATCTACACTATTATTGTAAATGACTTGTCATTTTAATTTATAATAACAAATATTTCACTTAAAACAAATTAATTATTATATTTTTTTTTTTTGAGTCAATTAATTATTATATTTAGTTTAAACAAAAAATACAAATCCATCATCAGTGCATAATATGAAAGTTTATATTCTAATTTCCAGTATAAAGGTTGTATTGTATAAAATAATAAATAACACTATATTTGAATTAAGCAATGTATTGTATTAATTATTACAACCAAATTTTTTAATAAAATATATATTGTATCATTTAATACATAATAAATAGTTCGTATTAGCTTATATTATAATATTTACCAAGGATTTGAAGTCAGCACCAATCTCCAACCCAGACCCGATACCCGAGACCTATAGTTGGTGTTGGGATCAAGTGTATTAAAAATATATTATAACTTTACACAATAATAAATGTATTAGCACTAAAAACAAACCAAATTGAAATGATCATCAAAGCAAATGATATACACAAATTCAACCATGTTCATAATACCTTTCAATGGTTAAAAAAAAGTAATCTGGAAGCATATTTTTCTTCAACTGTAATTTACAGAAATTTTTAAATCAAGGCAAATCAAACAAAGTATGATGTTTTTGGTCTCAATACAGAATTGAAGAAAAGGTTATATTATATTTGCCTTCCTTTTTCCAGATTCAAAGAAACTAATAAGTGAAAAACAATAATACATCAGATCCACCACCAATGATGATGACGACGACAACGATTAGCGTGGATTGATTTTTTTTTTTATCATAATTACAGAAAAATTTGATCACCCTTCTTCCCCGAACTCCTTTGTGAATCTCTCGTGTACCTCGAGGTCAGATTTGCTCACGGTAGGTCTCTGTCTAGCAAGCACCTTATCGAAATCTGTTCTCGAAATGGGAGGTGGAAGGATCTGCACAACAACCAAAATCAGAATGTAAGATACAACAAGAAAAAAAACTGAATTTGGAATGAGGGCCGGGATTTTCTTTACCTTTGAAGCTTCGCCTCGTGCTGCCAGATCCTGCATAGATACTTGGATCGCACCCGGTTGCTTCGGTCCACATGGTACCCACATACCATCAGAATTCTTAACAAAGAACATTGCATCTTGTGTTTTACGAACAGGTTCGAAAAGAACATCTTTAACCTGTGGGAAACAGTTCGAGTAAACAGTTAATTACATTTCTTCTAAGAAGAACAAAACAGATAGCATATCATGAGGCTCGGTGGTGCTTACACAAACAGCAACATCTGATCCCGAAAAACCTTCTGTTTTACGACCTAAGCTTTCAAAATCACTTTCTGTCAAGTTGTGAGGAGTATCTCCCAGATGCACCTAGCAATAGTTATCAAAAGCCAAAACATCAAACTTTAAGCCATTGTTTAGATTAGATAATAAAAGATCGACTGTAATCATTTTAAATTACCTTGAACATATGTTGTCGTGCCTTTGCATCGGGTAGAGGAATATAAATTCTCTTGTCAAAACGTCGCCGAATAGCCTGCATTTCTACTAATTAGCCATAGCTACAAAACCGATCGCAAGTGGTTTCAAAAGAAGACACGAAAAGCTTCATGTTTTTTTCTTTTACCTGGTCTAGAGCATAGGGAGTATTTGTCGCCGCAAGTACAAGTACTTTCTGATCAGTAGTTCCTACGCCCTAAACATTTGAAAGATAATTCAAGTTAAGCAACAAGCTGCAAATGAGTTCATCAACTCTTCCATAAGAGAAATAAACAAATAAAGTCCCCACAATAACAGGCAATACAATTTTTAAAATAAACCAAATAGCTAACGATAACCATGGAAATTAGGATACACCCATTTTCTCTTAAATATACTATTATTTGATACATTAGGAGCATAATTATACGGAAAAAGAACAAAATCTTATGATACATCTCAACAAACAAGTAATATCGAGGATCTATTGATGAAGAACAAACTTAAAAAGACAATTTTTATTACACTTATCATATTAATTTTCTCACAGAAGGAATAAACATTCATTAAAAGTCGAGGAAGAAAAATAGGTAAGTAGATGAAAATAAAGCAACCTTCCAGAGAAGGACTAAGCCCGAACACAATCAGAAAAAGAAACCAAATACACACAACCTATGTTAGACCCCATATTAATAGGGTGTGCTGGAGTATAGGAAATAAAGGGGTATGACTCGATGTATGGAGAGTAGTCTCCAGTGAGATTTTAATAGTATATATAGAGGTGAGTAAGGGATTAGAGTGGGTATGCAAAGAATTGAGTATTTTCTCTATTTGCATCATGGAGACATCCTATCCTAGGCCTCTCGAAATGCCTAGGCATTGTATTTTCTCTTTTATTGCCATAGCCTAATTTCCTACTGTTTTGCTTGGCTATTGCTAATACTACTGCTAGGGGGTTGGTTCACATCAACCTACTTCATCGGTCTCTGTGTAAAACTAATAGCCCGAAATAATTTGATGATCATATATATAGTTAAAATAAGTCACTGCGAGAATAGGATGCATAATATAGAGCATGTGAGTGAGCCAAATGAAATAAAAATTGACCAAGCAACTCAATAATCCACATTCACAACTTCCCGCTGCATTTACCTGCATCTGTACTAGAAGCTCGGTCTTAATACGCCTCGAAGCTTCACTCTCATTGCCTTCTCCACGCTGGCCACACAAGGAATCTATTTCATCAACGAAGATGATAGATGGAGCACTGTCTCGTGCCATTTGAAAGAGATTAGAAACTAACTTTTCACTTTCACCCATCCACTTTGAAACAAGGTCTGATGATGAAACGCTGCCATATGTAATCAAAATAATTGAAAATTAGGCCCCAGCAGAAAGTAAGTTAAATTAAATATGCAAAGGGTTGCCATTAGTCACACCCTTATGCAAAACCTAGCTAATATATAAACATGAGATTCATTTACACAAGTTTATGTAGGAACAAGCTATGCACCACAGAAACCGAATGAAAGTACTTATAGAGTAGTATACTTTATGCACCAATGACAAGATTACACCTTCCGAAGAGGTACTACACTAAAATGTAATATGCTCTCATCAAAACTTACAAAAGTCATAAGACAAAGATGCAAGTACAATAGTTCAATTCATTATGGGTTCTATCTACTATGCAATGAGTTAGAAAGCTATGGAACAAAAAGCAGCTCGAACTGAGACTGACATGTAAATTTCTTTACACAGGTCCACACAAGTCATAACAAGAAAACATGTTCAATATAGTACCAAAATCACAGGGGTTGCTTCCTCATCAAGCAGCTTATGGACATTTTGTAAACGGCTATGTTCAATAAAAATTTCAAAATGTCAAGATATAAAAAAGGTAACAAAATGTATTACCTGTAAAATGTAGAATCAGCTTCAGTTGCAACGGCCTTGGCCAAGTAAGACTTACCAGTTCCAGGTGGTCCATACAATAGAAAAGCCCTCCATGGACGTCTCTTCCCTAAACAGTTATAATACCATATTAAACTATGAGTTATGACCCTAGAAGCAAAGGGTAACAGAGTACAAACCTAGCATTTGATATAATGTACAACAAGTACCCTTTTTTAAACAATCTAACGACTGATGTTCATATTCAAACAATGTGCATTCATGCGGTGTGTTCAACAGGTTATGTTATAACTAGAACTCCTTAATAAATTATTATACATAATTATCATTTGCAAAGAAGATTACTATGAATCATTCTGCAAACTATAACACTAATTTACAATTAGAAGGTGTAAGGTACTAAGTAAAAGCAAAAATAAAATCGCCAATGCATGGTAGGGTAATACAAGTTCAGAAAGGATAATGGTTAAGATTTAGAAATGAATAAACCATTAGCAATGGTGAACTTTCAATCTTTTAGATACCATGTTGCTAAAATCACTTCATCTACCCATTGACCAAAACAAATGCTTTTCCAACAAGTCAAGACTCGGCACAAGGCACATTTATAGTGGTATGTGACTATATATATATAGTATAAACACACACATATATACACACACAACTATATCCCAGTCTAAAATGCTAAAAATTTAAGCTTTTTTGTCAAATTTGACAAAAAGTACTAAGGGTGTGTTTGGAAAGCCCTAGTGGAATTTGGAATTGGGTGTAATTGAAGGTAATATACATTTCTCTAACAATGTAATTACTATAATTGAAAATAATTGAGAGATCCTGATTCTCATGAACCCCATGAGTATAATTTCTTTGTGTAATTGCTATAAACTTTCCAATTTAAATAGCAACTACTAAAAAATATTATTTTCATCAGTACACGACTTAGAATTACAAAGTGAATTCCGAACACAACACTAAACAATATTATACTCAAAAGAATCAAAGCATAACGATTTGGATTGGAGATAATTACACAATTTGGTATATTGGACATTCTCCAATTATCATGGCCCTAATGAGAATCATGAGTATAATTACATTGTGTAATTACTATAAAATTTCCACTTCAAACATACACTACTAAAAAATATTATTTTCCTAACTATTTTGACAAAAAAAAATATCAACAATTCATATATAACTACCCCTCATATCTAAACACACATTCTATCTTAATATACAGTGTAATATAATTACACTACTAAGTAATTAAGTCACTCCCCAAACGCACCCTAAACTATATTATACTCCAATAATCAAAGCATAATGATTTAGACCAAGAAAAATAAGGAGAAAAAAGCACAAATTAGTAAAGCCTAAATCCTATATATATTTATAGAGTAAATTGCAGCATAAAGTGGCATAAGCCCAATAAATTTTTTTAGCGGCACGGCATAATTACTTAATATTTGTAAAACTATAATTTTTCTCCAGTTTCGTCAATACACTGTTTTGAATTTATTAAAAGAAGATTTAGAATTAACTGACATTATATGTTTCTGTCCAGACTCTATAATATACAGTCTAGGTTCAACAATATTAAAGTATATCATGGCAAAACTGGAGAAAAATTATAATTTTACAAAAAAATTAGATAAACTTACTTATGACACTATTTACCCATATATATATATACACACACAACTTTATCCCAGTCTCTCTATATATAGACACATATACACAACTATATCCCAGTCTAATTGGAATGACGCTAAACATCTAAGCTTTTTTTAATCAAATTCGACATAAATACTAAACAATACGAATTACCCAAAGAATCAAATCATAAGAATTTAGACCAAATAAAAGAAAAGAAGCACAAACCAGTAAAGAACTGAGGAAACTTGACAGGCAATATAACAGCCTCCTGCAATGCTTGCTTAGCACTCTCCAAACCCGCCACATCGTTCCACTTCACATTAGGTTTCTCCCTTATGATCGCCGAATTAAGCCCAGCCCTAAGCTTAGCCTGCTCTGGATCCTCACCATCACCACCTTCCCCACTACCATCTTTAGGCTTAGTCTTCGGCCTCGTCGCCACAGCAGCATCTCCGTTCGAAGCCGGACCAGGACCACCATCGTCCAAAACCGCTCGGATCTCCTCAGCACGCCGCAAATACTCGGTAAACTTCTGCGTAATCGCTTCCTTAATCTTAGGATTCTTCTCGTACTTCAAATGCGTTCTGAAGTACTCTAACGCATTCATATACAAAGGAAAAGCCTTCGCGTAATTCCCAGCATTGTCTTCCTGTACGGCTTGTTTCACGTACTCAATCGCTTGTTCCTTAAAATTGCTATACATGTTCGTGTACTCGAGAAATCAGAAACAGAATCAAAAAAATCGCTAAATCCAAATACCTAATATGAAGAATCCAAAAGATGAACCAAACCCTAGGATTTGAACGAACTCATTTCTGAGATGTTAGCTTGGCAGATGGAATTAGAAAGTGATGAGATCGGAGCTTGGTTTATTGGAAAGCCTGGAAATTGAGCTTGAAATCGAATTTGTTTGTGGTTGAATTTTGGATTTTCCCGAGAAAATAAAGAATTTTCTAGGGAAAATTTTAGAGTGTTGTTTTGGTCTCGAAAAAAAGCTAAGAAAGAAAAGTAAAGAGAAATTTATGTACGCGTTTGCAATTTAAATAAAATTTCTTAATATTATTTTTTCAAAACAATTAATTTCTTAATGTCTTTTTTTAAAAAAAAAATAATTTCTTTTATTTTTTTGAAAAGAAAAAAATTAATTTCTTAATATCATTAATGATGACAAATAATTCAAAATTCAAAAAGAAAAAGAGAAATTATTCCTAAATAATGTAATTGCCTCTTTTCTTTCTTGTTCTATTTGCACTATAAGTACATCTCATAAACTTAAATAATTTTTTTTTCTCTCAAAAAAAAAAAACTTAAATAATTTTTATAGATTATTTTTAATATATTTTAAAAAAAATTCCTCACAAATTTTAATACTTATTTTACTTTTGTATTTATATTTTTTTTAAATTATGTATATTTATTTTTTATTCTTTAAAAAAATCATATAATTTTTTTGTCTTAATATTTAAAATATAATTTATTTTTATTTAATAAGTATATTTTTTAAAAATAAAAATGGGAAGAAAAACTTAGTACACTTAAAAGATATAAATTTTATTAAAATGAAATGTGTTTAAAAGTTTTTAGATAAAATTTCTCAAATAATGCATATATTATATTTTTAGAACTTAAGTAACTTTTAATGTGAAGTTAATGGATTGTTTTAAGGGGTCTTTTCAATATTATACCTAAAATTAATTTTATTTATAAAAATACCTTTAAGAAAATTATTTGCACAAATACCGATTGCCACGTCAGCATAAATACCGAAATATAAAATAATTACCGAAAATTGAAAAAAATAAAAAAATCTCGCTTCCAGAAATTTTAGTGTTTTGCAAATTTTTAAAAAAGCAACCTTTTGGTTGCTTTTGATGTAAATAATATATCAATTAGTTACTTTTTATTAGAAAAAAATTAATTCAAGATAATTTTTTTCTCATACACATTTGGTTGCTTATTTTGATCAGACAACTTTAAAATTAATATATATAATAATTTTCATATTGTAACTAATTCTATTATGTTTTAGATACTATTTGGTAACTTTATAAGTTTTTTTATTAACATATTAAATTCTTTTTATTAAATAAATTTATTATTAGTATACTATATTTTAACTTTTAAATACAAAATAATAAAAGACTTTAAGTTAAGTTATGATGTTACTTGATATGTTAAAGTTTATTAAATTTTAAATTTTATTACTTTTTGTTACAAAATATAAAAAAGGAACAAAAAAGTTTCTTTTAACACATACTAAAATGTAAGAGAGATATCTAAATGTTAGAGGAAAAATAAAAAAAACTAAGAGAAATAATAAATTTAGAGAAAAAGAATAATAAAAAAATAATAATAAATGAAGAAGATTTTTTCAAAAAAACAAATTAATAAATAAATGAAGAAGATAATAATGTCAGAAAAAGAAGAAGTAAACAAAAAGGAAAAAAAAAGTAAAAAGATAAATATTGGAGGAGACTTAAAATTTCTTGTTTAGATTTTAAATTATAGTGTGTTATTTTGTTGTTTAAGAAACCTTAGTCTAACTTTTAATTTTAGTCATTTTTTTTGTAGCAAAAAAATATATGCTTCTAACATGTCAAAATGATCACTTTAAAAAATAGATTATAATAGTGTAATTTTTGTGTCCAAATAATAAATTGCGTGGCTGAAAAAACTTTTGAAATAAAAAAAAATAAAGAAAGTGAGAATAATAACAATTTGTGTCGTTTATTCACATATTTTTTTTTTAAAAAAAAAATCTGATTGTATATCAACTAGGAGAGTCAATAAAATGTAAAAGAAAAACATATGGTTAATTTTTAATTTTAGTAGGCGTGTAGCGGTATTGAAAACAATAAAATTGTCTAAGAAAATTTCATAAATACAATTCACGTTGATACATATAATTATTTTTTTCTAAAACTACTAATTAGATTAAAAAACAAAAAAGAATGTAAAATAAAAAAAAAGAATAGAATGTAAAAAAAAAATATTTGATCAACCTAGTTTACTGTTATTTTGAAAAAATAAGATTTTTATTAAAAAAAAAAGCTACTGTCTAGAAAAAGAAAACAAAAAAAAGCTAGCATGTAGGCAGAGTTTAAGAGAGAGAAGCAATAAATATACATTGGTATACCTATAAAAAAGAAATGCCTAAATTGTGAGTATTAAAATAGGTAAGGGTAAATTCTTAAATAATTTAATAATAATAGTTATTGGTGCAAATATTTCTTGTTTTAAGTCATTAAATTTTTATTTTTTATTTAAAAATTAATTTAAGGCTAATTTCCAAACTTTGTAAATTTTAAAGGTTGTTAAAAAAAAATTTGAACTATATTATTAAATTTTAAAAAAAAATTAATATGGATAAAAATTTAAAAATATAATTTAATATTAACATCTGAGAACATAATTTTATACATAAATAATTACTGAATTAGTAAAATTTAATGAAACTTGACAAAAATATTTAAATTTAATAATATTAATAGTTTAAAGAGAATATTTTAACTTTCGGTAATAATACAGAAAAAAATTAAATTTAGTTATTTATTTATAACTAAAAATTAAACTTCATTTAATTCCCAAATTATTATAATTTTAATTTTATTTTTGCCTTGACTTTGTCTCTTTCCTTTGTTTCGCATATGCTAAGAAGAAGGTCTGAACTGTGTTTCTTTGAGGAGCCAGCCATTGTTGGTTCAAAGAAAGAGTCAAAAATGGGGAAAAAAGATAAGAAATTGAGACACCAACCGAAGCATTCTCGAAGACCAGCCTTTAACGATGATGAAGAAGACTATAGCAATAACACTAGTCTCCCTTCTAAGCTCAATCTCTCAGACCAAGAAGAAGAAGAAGACATTGATAGTGAAGTTGAAGAAGAAGAAGACGATGAAAATGATGAATACCCATCAACGGAAACTCCATCAAAATTCCTTCTTTACCAACAATCTGTTCAGGTTTCACCATTTCTCACTCATTTTCTTTGTTTTTTTTACATGGGTGTGTAAAATGTTTGATTATTGATTTTGAATGAATAACAGTCACCCAAAGGAGATATCAGTTATTTGCAGAAGTTTTTTCTTATGTATGTGGGTGGGAGGTTACCTCTTCACTTCCAGGAAGATTTTTGTGGTACTGCTCTTCTCAGGTACATAGCATTTCATATTAAGAGAAAAAGATTCTTGCTTTGAATTGATTTATTAAGTTTATGTAGAAAAGAACTACTTTAGCATATTAAAGGTTGTTGGATTCAAAGACTTTCTGGGCACGACGATTCAGTACATGGACAATTGCTACTTTAGGAGTTCCAGGGGCATGTACGGAAAAATAATCTTAATTAGCATTTGAAGATTGTGGTTAGAGTAACCAAAGCTAAATCCACTTGTGTTCTTATAGTACTCAGTTGAGTTTTGGGTTCATGGTTTGTTAGTGCTTTTGAACTTGTGTGTGTTTATCAATTCAAGCTGGTTAAGTTAACAAATCATATGTTGTTCTAGTATTTTGATATAGTCTTGTATCAAAGCTTTGGAGGTTATTTTATTGATAATGAATGTGCTTCAACTTCAATCACTACATAATGATGGGGTTAATTTTGAGTTTGATACTTTCTTGAGGTTGCTAGTTCTTCAATTTCAGTCTTTCATAGCATAAGAGTGTTTTGATGATTTCTGAGTTTGAAAAAAGAAACATCACCTTGACAACATGTTTTGCATTCTTGGTATTGGTTTGGTGTTGATTTAAATTTGTTTTCGGGGTGACCAATAGGAGTAGCTCAAGGTTTGAGGTTCGAGCACCTCCTGGTACCTAGATAGCAATCGCTATAGTTTCCTGATTCCCACCGAATGTTGTAGGGTTAGGCAAGGATTCTAGTTTCAAAAAAAGAAAAATGTTTTCGGTGTGGGACTTAATCGATAAAGTTTAGGGTCATTGTGCTATTTCTCAGTTGGTATGCCATCTCAACCTTATCATCTAATTACTAATTTTGTGTTTGGCAGTACAGAGTGGCTCCGAAGTGACTCGAGAAGGACTGCTGTAGGATTGGATTTCGACTTGGAAGCACTAACATGGTGCATGGAAAACAACATAAACAAAATCGGGGCTGATGGGTACTCTAGAGTGTCCCTTTTCCATGGAAATGTATTGAATCCGAGTGAGGCCAAATTAGTCGAGTTTGAGCCACAGGAGCAGATGAGGAACGTTTCGTTGGAAGAGAAAAATGATGAAGTCGAATCTACTGTTCCAGAGGGCTCTACTTCCTTGGCTGGTGGTGATAAGTACATGAGGAATTTGACACTTCCCGATAGGGACATTGTTTGTGCGTTTAACTATAGCTGTTGTTGTCTTCATTCACGAGCTGATTTGGTGCGGTATTTCAAGCACGCTCTTGCTGTGTTGTCTAAGAAAGGCGGGATTTTCGTGATGGACTTGTACGGTGGTACTTCATCGGAACAAAAGTTAAGACTTCAGAGGAGATTTGCCAATTTTACGGTATGTTGAAACTTGACATGTAATGCTGTTATTCGGGGATAATTTTTGTCTGTGAAAGGATTGAAAACACATCCTAAAAAGACTTTCTTTATTAAATTTGAAATAACATAACAGAAAGATCAAAAGAGTAAATATTAAACATGAAACTGTATGAGTAAAAATTGTTGATGTAATTATGGTGCTAACACCAAAGGTGGCGTCTTACGAGTGGAATTCGATATTGAATTGCACTAATAACGATGTAGAAATTACTTCGGATGTTAGGCCTTTAGCATTTCTCTATAATTATAGTTTAAATTCCATCTTTTTATGTTTCATTTCAGTTGATCTGATCAATCTTTTCAAATCATTTGCTGTCAAGTGCAGTATGTATGGGAGCAAGCAGAATTCGATATCCTCGAACGAAAAACAAGGATTAGTCTCCATTTTCATTTCAAGAATCAGCAGAAGAAACTACGCCACGCGTTCTCCTACAGTTGGAGGCTGTAAGTTAGACTCTAGTGTTTGCATATGTATTAAGCTGAATCATTTCGGGTTTGAAAGTTCTAAAAACATAACGAAAAACTTCCCATTTGTGTGTTATGTTATTAGGTGGTCATTGCCCGAGATCAAAGACTGCTTAGACGAGGCTGGATTTCGATCGGTCCATTTTTGGCTTAGGCAAATGCCAAACACGGGAGAGAACAAAAGCATGGTTGGATTTGGCGCAGGCCGAGACATAAAATACGAGGAGATGAAGCACTTCGAACAACAAGATGCTTGGAATGCATACATTGTAGGCGTTGCATAGCCCTCGTTTATCTTAAATGGTCAGACATGTGATTTGCTTACACAAAACTCGAAGGTTTCGAGTCCCTTTTGGGGCACTTAGATAAGTGTTTTATCTTAAATGGTCAAACATGTGATTTGCTCTCGCAAAACTTGAGGTTTTGAGTCCCTTTCGGGGCACTTGTATAAGCGTTTTAGTTTTCTGATCCTCAAATATTAAAGGGTTAGACAAAGAATTTAGCTTAAACTTTTTCTATAGTTTCCACTTACAAAACTTGTTCATTTACAATTTTATTGTCCTTTTGAATTATGGCTCTCTTTTTTTTTCACATTCTTCACTACCATTTATGTAAAGATCAAAACTATTGCTAATTTATTAAAAGAAAAAAAAATTTACAAAAATATCATTTTATCTATGAAGTTATTGTTAAAAAAAGTGGAAATTACTTGTACTATAGATTTTTATTAAATGATTAGATATATGGATAAATTTTAATTTTAAGTAAGTTATGGTATTTTTCTATTTTAAATTATTATGTGGGTGTTTTTCTCCATTTTTTTTAACTTTTTTTTATATTTTCCCAGAAAACCATTTTCTCTCTTACCTCTTTGTCTTCTCCTCCACCATTGTTCCTCTTCACCTCTCTGTCTTCTCCTCCATCTTCACCCCTTTCATTCTCAGGCGAAGCTTCTGTTAGGCTATTTTTAGCCTATGTTTTGGATCCAATTTATGTGCGTTTTTAGCTGTGTTGGGACGGAATTACGCTTGTTTTCTATGTTTTCAGGTTCTTTGGAATAAAAGAGGTCTCGGGTGCAGAAATTCGTTAAAAGACGTGCTGAGCCGAAGAAAACTCAATTTTTGAGCAATTGTGCATATCTGGCCGCGGCTAAACACAACTTGGTCGCGGCTAGATCTCGAGAATTCAGAAGGCTTCAGTCGCCGCGGCGATGAAGAGGCTCGCCGCGGCGAGTTACGAGATACAGAGAGCACCCAATTTTGCAATATTCTCGCCGCGGCGAGAGGAAGCTTGGCCGCGGCGCGATCCCGTACGGACCAGGGGCATTTTCGTCCATCGAACCCTAAATTTCAATTATAAATAGAAAACTGCGATTGGAAGTCAGGGAGAGCGATTTGGAACCCTAAAACACAGCTGAGAGCGGCAGGAAGAGCATAGAGATTCAAGTGAAGATCCAGAATTCATCCACCAACAGTTCTTTTCTTTATTCCTCTTTAATTTATTTATGTTGAATATTGCTATAGGAATGGTTATGGATTTATTTCTGAACTAAATTTCCCATTTAGGGAGGATGATGATTGTTATTTAATGTTTTGCCTAGTTAATGTTTAATTACCATTCCTCAATTCTTGTGTGTGAAATTATCTTAGTTTGTTCTTAATTTCATGTTTAAGATTGATCTCCTTGTGCATGCTCTATGATCTCAATTCAAAATCTGAAAAGTGAGAATTGAGAATGCTAAAATTAAGATAATCAATGTTCTATGTGAAACGAAAGTATTTGCATGACTTATGTGACGAGTAGATTATTGCTTAATGCTGATTTTATGTTAGTTTAATTAAGGAATTAATTAGATAACATGTGATTTAGAATCTAGAAGATCTGAAAGGAGCTAGGTTATTTCATAATCTGTCATTCACTCCAAGAATAGGATAGTAATTAAGCATTAACGATTTGGGTAAACAACAACAGGATTCTCCTCCCTATTGTCTCATCTTGCTCAACTTTAAATTGTGTTATTAAGTTTTCTGAATTTCTTTCATATTTTACTGTTTTTAAATCATACTTGCTTTCGATTTACCGAATAGAATCATAAGTATAATTTAGTGGTACTTAATCCAATTCCCTGTGGGATCGACCTCACCTGTGTGAGATTTACTACTTGATTGCGTATACTTGCGTAGTGTTTAAAAATACAGCAACAAGTTTTTGGCGCCGTTGCCGGGGATCTGTTAAAGATTAATATTACATAAAATTATACTAACTTCTACTTTGGTATATTTTCTCTTGCTGATTTTTTCTAACCTTTTTCTTGCAATATTTTCTTGATTTATTTCAGGAATCCTAAGTGCATGCGCCGTCAAGGACAAACAGTCATATTACCAGTTGATCACGAAATTGAGAAAACTTGCAGGAGGAATCGAAAGAACAAGAGGCAAGAAAGAGTTTCGAATCAGCTGAAACATCGAAGATCATGGTGCGAATGTGAACAATAATGCGGAAACAATGGGGGTAATAACGGTAATAATGGAGGTGCCGTGGAAGATCAAGCTAATGGCCGTAGCTTGAGAGATTACATTCTCCCTACTCGACGGGAGTGCGGTCATGTATCGGGCCACCCAAGATGGATGCAAACAATTTCGAGATTAAGCCTGCCATCCTTCAAATGGTGCAGTCTTCAGTTCAGTTTGGTGGTCTCCCTTCTGAAGATCCTAATTTGCATCTCTCTAACTTCATGGAACTTTGTGAAACTTTTAAAGTTAATGGAGTTAGCGATGATGCCATTCGACTGAGGTTGTTCCCATTCTCGCTCAGAGAACGAGCCAAGAGTTGGTTGAATTCTTTGCCACCTAATTCTATTGCTACATGGAATGATCTGGCAACAAAATTCTTGTCAAAGTTCTTTCCTCCAGCTAAGTCTGCAAAGCTAAGAGGAGAAATCAATAATTTCTGCCAACAAGATAATGAATCTCTCCATGAGGCTTGGGAGAGGTTTAAAGATCTGATCAGGAGGTGTCCTCATCATGGTATAGAAAAGTGGATGCTGGTTCACAACTTTTATAACGGGCTGGTTGGTAATACTAGAACTTTAATAGATGCAGCAGCGGGCGGAGCTTTTATGAGAAAAAGTGCTAATGAAGCGTATGATCTATTGGAGGAGATGGCTCTAAACAATCAGCAGTGGCCAACTGAAAGGAGTCAATCTAAGAAGGTAGCTGGTGTGTTAGAAGTTGATGCCATCACAAAGTTAACAGCTCAGGTTGAGGCATTGACTAAAATCATTGCAGGGCAAGCTAAGCAAGCCCAAATTGTTTGTGAGTTATGTGGAGGAAGTCATCACTTTTCGGAGTGTCAAGCAGATGTGGATGATTTGCCAATGGATGAAGCTAAAGCCATTGGGAATTTTTCACAGAACAACAACAACAACAATTATGGGTTCAACCAGAATAACAACCGAAGAAATAGTGGGTTCTATCAACAAAGAAATCAGAACCAACGGTTTAATCAAAGAACAAGCCTGCGGTGGAAGTTCTAGTTTGCGGACAGATTCTTGCTCCAATTCATGACCGAAACTAGATCTTCAATTAAAGACTGCGGACTCGGATGGGCCGGCTAGCAACTCGGGTAGCAACCCGCCCTCAAGGGAATTTGCCTAGCACAACTGAAGTTAATCCCAAAGAAAATTGCAAGGCAATTACCCTGAGGAGCGGTAAGAAGTATGATGGGCCCGAGTTACCACAACCAATTGAGGAAGACGAAGAAATAAATGCTCAACCAGTGCAAACACAAACACCAACAGCAGAGAAGGCTACTGACAGCCCAGCACCACCACCACTGTCCCCACCAATTAGTATTGATCATCATGTAAAAATACCCTATCCTCAGAGGCTTAGAAAGTCAAGCTTAGACAAGCAGTTCACCAAGTTTCTAGAAATCTTCAAAAGACTTCACATTAACATTCCTTTTGCTGAAGCTCTAGAGCAGATGCCAAGTTATGTGAAGTTTATGAAGGAAATTTTGTCAAAGAAGAGGAAGATGGAAGACTATGAGACAGTGGCTCTAACTGAAGAGTGTAGCGCTATTCTACAGAAGAAACTCCCTCCAAAACTCAGAGATCCAGGGAGCTTCACTATTCCTTGTACTATTGGTAAAATTGAAGGAATAAATGCACTATGTGATTTAAGAGCCAGTATTAACTTAATGCCCTTGTCAGTGTTCAAAAGATTGCAGCTAGGTGAAGCAAAGCCAACTACTGTAACTCTTCAATTGGCAGATCGATCGCTAGCTCACCCTAGAGGAGTCATTGAGGATGTGTTAGTAAAGGTGGACATCTTTCCAGCTGATTTCATTGTTCTGGATATGGAAGAAGATAGTAATGTTCCTATCATCCTGGGGAGACCTTTCTTGGCAACAGGGAAAGCACTAATTGATGTTCAGAAAGGAGAGTTAAAGCTAAGGGTACAAGGAGATGAAGTTGTATTTAATGTGCTCAAAGCAATGACCTATCCTACGGCTAGTGACAACTGTTTTGCAATTGATGTGGTGGACCAGTTGGTGGAGACAAAGACACATGCTGAAGATCCTCTTAATCTGACTTTGGTACAAGAAGAGGTGGTGGAACAAGACGGTAAGGAAGCTTATGAGTATGCTTTGTGGCTCGATTCTTATGGACCGCTGAATAGAAAATATTATGAAGAGTTAGGAGTCATACCAACAAAGCCTACCCCATCTACTGAAAAGCCTCCTCAACTAGAGTTAAAAGTCCTACCAAAGCATCTCAGGTATGAATATTTGGGAGAAAATAAGACACTTCCTGTTATTGTGGCTTCTTCCCTATCTTCTGTAGAGACAGATAAGCTATTACGGGTTCTAAGGAAGCATACAAAAGCCATTGGATGGACTTTAGCAGATATTAAAGGGATCAGCCCTTCAACTGTAATGCATAGAATCTTAATGGAGGAAGGAGTGAAACCAACCATTGATGCACAACGTAGATTAAATCCACCAATGAAGGAGGTTGTCAGAAAAGAAGTCTTGAAGTGGTTAGATGCCGGGGTAGCGTACCCTATTTCAGACAGTAAATGGGTGAGCCCAGTCCAAGTTGTTCCAAAGAAAGGAGGGATGACGGTGGTAAAGAATGAGAAGAATGAACTCATCCCAACCAGAACTGTCACGGGATGGAGAATTTGCATTGACTACCGAAAACTCAACAAGGCCACAAGAAAAGATCACTTTCCACTCCCATTCATTGATCAGATGTTAGACAAGTTGGCAGGACAAGAGTACTATTGTTTCCTTGATGGATACTCAGGGTATCACCAAATAGCTATAGCACCGGAGGATCAAGAGAAAACAACATTCACATGTCCATATGGTACTTTTGCTTTTCGACGAATGCCATTTGGGCTGTGCAATGCTCCAGCAACATTTCAGAGGTGTATGATGGCTATATTTTCAGATTTAATAGAAAAGTGCATCGAGGTGTTCATGGATGATTTTTCAGTGTTTGGCTCATCGTTTGACCAATGTCTGAGCAACTTGGAATTGGTTTTAGCAAGATGTGAAGACTCTAATTTGGTGTTTGAATCGGGGAAAAGTGCCATTTCATGGTTACGAAGGAATAGTCTTTAAGGACATAAAATCTCAAAAGAAGGTATTGAGGTTGACAGAGCCAAAGTATCTACAATTGAGAACTTGCCTCCTCCAATTTCAGTTAAGGGAGTTCGAAGCTTTTTGGGTCATGCCGGGTTTTATAGAAGATTTATCAAAGATTTTTCCAAAGTGGCCAAACCGCTATCCAATCTTCTTGCTAGTGGAGTACCTTTTGAATTTGGGAAAGATTGTCTTGAAGCATTCCAAATTCTCAAGGAGAAGTTAATCTCAGCACCGATTGTGACTACACCAAACTGGGAATTACCTTTTGAAATCATGTGCGATGCAAGTGATTATGCTATTGGAGCAGTTTTGGGACAACGGGTTG
Source organism: Cannabis sativa (assembly GCF_029168945.1). Classification (NCBI taxonomy): domain Eukaryota; kingdom Viridiplantae; phylum Streptophyta; class Magnoliopsida; order Rosales; family Cannabaceae; genus Cannabis; species Cannabis sativa. The sequence goes on from NC_083602.1 coordinate 538,766, forward strand.
ACAAGGTATTCAGAACCATTTACTATGCAAGCAAAACCTTGAATGATGCCCAACTAAACTACGCTACTACAGAAAAAGAGATGCTGGCCATAGTGTTTGCATGTGACAAATTTCGACCCTACTTGATTGGCAATAAAGTGATAGTGTATACAGATCATTCAGCAATCAAATACTTGATGACTAAGAAGGATGCCAAACCACGACTGATTCGATGGGTTCTTCTTTTGCAAAAATTTGATCTAGACATAAAAGACAAGAAGGGTACTGAGAACTTGGTGGCAGATCACTTGTCAAGACTAGAACTGGAAGAAAGTCAGAATACGAAAGAGGTACAAATAAATGAACAATTTCCCGATGAACAACTCTTTAGTGTGAGGGAAAGTCTTATGGTACCATGGTATGCTGATTATGTTAACTACTTAGCTGCTAATGTCACTCCTCCTGAGCTATCTCGTCAACAATTAAAGAAATTCTTTTCCGAGGTAAAACATTACTATTGGGAAGAGCCAATCCTCTACAAGCACTGTGCAGATCAGATAATAAGAAGGTGTGTGCCTGAAGAGGAGATGTACTCTATTCTTAATCACTGTCATGCTCTACCATGTGGGGGACACTTCAGTGGAACTAGAACAGCTGCAAAAGTGTTGCAAAGCGGGTTCTTTTGGCCAACGCTTTTCAAAGATGCTAGTACTTTTGTGAAGGCATGTGATCGTTGTCAGCGTACAGGAAACATCTCAAGGAGAAACGAAATGCCTTTGACAGGAATCTTGGAAGTAGAGTTGTTTGATGTATGGGGGATAGACTTTATGGGTCCTTTTCCTTCATCGTTTAGCAATCTATACATTTTACTAGTTGTGGATTACGTATCAAAATGGGTAGAAGCTGCAGCAACACCAACTAATGATGGAAAAACAGTTCTTCGGTTCCTTCAGAAGAATATATTCACACGGTTTGGTACTCCCCGAGCGATCATAAGCGATGAAGGGAGTCATTTCTGCAACAAACAGTTCGAAGCACTCCTTTCAAAGTATGGTGTTCGTCATCGAACTGCCCTCCCCTATCATCCGCAAAGTAATGGTCAAGCTGAGATTTCTAACCGGGAAATAAAGATGATTCTGGAGAAAACGGTGCAGAGATCAAGGAAAGATTGGTCAAGAAAGTTGGATGACGCATTGTGGGCTTACAGAACAGCGTTCAAAACGCCAATAGGGATGTCACCATATCGGTTGGTGTTTGGAAAGGCGTGTCATTTACCGGTGGAGTTAGAACACAAAGCTTATTGGGCAATGACAACTCTAAACATGGACTTAAAAGGCTGCCGGCGAGAAAAGACTACTACAGTTGGATGAGTTGGAAGAATTTCGAAATGAAGCTTATGAAAACGCCAAGATTTACAAGGAAAGAACTAAGAGATGGCATGACAGAAATCTAGTCAGAAAGGAGTTTCAACCTGGTCAACAAGTTCTACTCTTTAACTCAAGACTAAAGTTGTTTCCTCGTAAATTAAAATCAAGGTGGTCAGGGCCATTTACGGTGATCAAAGTGTTTCCCTACGGAGCAGTGGAACTAAAAGGTGAAAGTCCTAATACTTTCAAAGTGAATGGACAGCGATTAAAGCTCTACTTGGGAGGTCAATTTGATCAAACCAAGTCCGCCATGATTCTGGCGCCACTTTGAAGATCTCGATCAACGTCTAGCTGAGCGACGATAAAGTTAGCGCTAATTGGGAGGCAACCCAAGTGTTCTTTTGATTTAGTTGAACTCTTTTTAAGTTTACTGTTATTTTTCTTGTTGAGCATTCTTTTTCGTTACTGAAAAAAAAAAAAAAAAAAATTTGTCAGTGGCCGCGGCCATGGGATGTATGGCCGTGGCCAGATTGGTCTTACAGAGAGAGGCTGTTTTTGGCGATTTCTAGCCGCGGCGAGGGGACATACCGCCGCGGCCAGATTGGCCTTACAGAAAGTACCTTATTTTCACGAATTCTCGCCGCGGCGAGGCTACAGGTCGCCGCGGCGAGAGTGGCCAGTTTCCCTTTTTAAATCCCAAATCCCTAACATTTCAAATCAAACACCACATTCAAACCCTCTCTTCTCCACGCCGAAAACACTCCTTCTCACCATTTTTTCTTCATCTAATCCCATTCAAAACTCCTTTTCACCAAATCTAACCATAAACTTTCATCAACAATCATCCTAAACCCTTATTTCTCTCATTAAACACTAATTCCCACTCAAAATCAACCCCAAATCCCTCAAACCTCACCCAAAATATTAAAAAAACCTTATTCATCCTTTTCTTTCTCAAAAGCTTCAAGATGTCAACAATGGAGGATGATTAAAGGAAGAATTGTCATTGAGGTATTGATTCTAAGACTTCCACTCCAATTTTTATTGAAGAATTTGTGAATTTGTTGGATAGTTTTGGATTATTTGGTGGATATTTGGGATTTTTGCTATATACATTGTTGAAATTGATTGTGTGAATAGAATTGGGTTAGATTGAAGGGGATTTAAATCCCGGGAAGTCAATTTTTAAGGGGAAGTGCTGTCGAAATTTTGAAAAAATCTTGAGAGTTAGAAAAAAATTTGGGTGCTATGGGTCCAAAGAGGTCAAGGGTTAATGAGGAGGGAGCTTCATCATCCAACCCATCTAGGGGACGCTCTAATCTTGATAGAGTTAGGTTTACCAACATGGAGGCTCAAGAGCGGTTTTTGAAATTGAAAGATAGGGCATTCATTGAAGATAGAGGGATAGACATTGTCAACCTAAACCAAACTGCCAACATTCCCCCTGCTTTTGCATCTATTAGGGATCAAATCCTACATAGGCAGTGGACTAAGTTCGTAGATGTCACTGAGCGTGGTAATCAAACTCTAGCTTTGGAATTTTTAGCCAACTGGCCTGAAAGAGAAGAGGGCAAAGTTAGAGTTAGGGGGGTTAGAGTGCCTGCTACCACAGCCGATATTCATGCCCTTTATGACCTCCAAACTTTCACTGTGGAAGAACAACCCTTGAAACGACAATTTTATGAGAGAAGTTTGAATTATGTGGATATTGCTGAGACTCTAGGGTATCCTGGCCTTAGGTTCCATGAGCTTAATGGAGAACCATACCAATTGTACCGATGTGAACTCAACCCAGTGGCCAAGGCTTGGCTTTACTTTGTTAGTGCAAGGATGCTCCCCAACAAGCATTTTTCTGATGCTCAAATGGACAGAATTAAATGGGTTTACGGCATTTGAAAGGGTATAATTTGAGTGTGGGGGATATCGTTCGAGTGACCTTTGACATTATGGTTGAGGGATCTTCTGGTGGAGGACTTGGGTTGGCTGGACTAATCACTGATCTATGTGAGAAACATGGGGTACCACAGTACTCATATGATACAAAGGCACCGCCACAGCGCCCTATTAACTTGGCGACTGTTCTTCGCTTCAAACCTCCTCATCCTCATGGTCAACCGCCAGTTCAAAGAGGTCCTCCGGCAAGAGAAGAAGAGGAACGTGAGGACATCGAACCACCACGTCTTGTCGGGCCTCTTGACCCTGCCATGCAGTACACTCACGATCAGCTGAATTATCTGATTCAGCAAAACATGCATATGCAAAATTACATGGCCCAGAGGAGTACCTTCGATGAGCAGCAAGTGGCTCAATTGAATACACTTGTCACGAGGATGAATATCGGTGTGGACGAACCGAACTATTTTGCCATGCCACCCCGTTTCAACCCTTATGACCAGCCACCGCCGCCAAACCCCTTCTAAGGGGCTCAGGTAAGTTTCTCTCACCCTGGTTAATTTTCACACATTGGGGACAATGTGCATTTTAGTTTGGGGGGGGGGGGAACTTAATTTATTTTATTTTTTCGCGTTTATTTGTTCTAGTTTAGTTTGTTTTAGTTTTTTTTTAGTCTTGCGTGATAGCTAAATTGAAAGATGGATTGAATTGTTGTTATTCACTTGTGCAATGGATTAAAACATAACTGTGTGCTTGACTTGCAACTGTTTGAATTAAATTGGATGTGTGCTAGGAAGTGATTCATGTAGATTTAAAACATTTGCTATTCTCACATATCACTTGTGTTCTATTTGGATTGTGGAATGACTGATTGAACATGGAATAGAATTTGTTTGACATACTCTCTTGAAGCGAAATCCTTGATGATTTTTGTTTGGAAAGTGATTTAGGCAAGTTTTCTTTGGAACGATTGAGCCTTTCAAGCCTGCCTATGAATTTTTTTTACCATAGTATACCCAAAGTTGAGCCTTAGCCTGTTTAAAAAAATTTTCACCACTTAACTGAGCGTTATCTTGAATTTTTTTTTTTTTTTACCCTGAACATACCTTATTATGCCATGAGCCTTGAAGCAAGTTTGGGGGGAATAAGTGCTGTAAGTGAAAAAAAAAAAATATAAAGTGTAGGAATGAGAGATTGAAAAAAAAATAAGAATATTGTGTGTTGTGCCTATGGAAAAAAAAAAGAAGAAAAAATGTGTCTTCTTGAAGAAAAAAAAAGTTAAGAAAATTATGAGGTACACACATAAGAAAAATTGCAATCTCTTATTTCTGTTTTTGGGATATATGGAAAGAAAGCAAAATAAATGTCTACGCTTGCTTGGTTAATAGTGCTTATGGTATAGTATAGCCTAAATGACTTCTCACCTACCCATGTACCTAAGCCATGTGATGTTAACCGAAAAAGACCTATTGATTCCAAATAGAAATTTGTCAACATTAGTGGAGAGAGGTATGTCATTCAAACTTATTGATCATGTGTTAGTGGGATGTTGGAAAGTTAGAACAGTTGTGATATTGATGGAAATTGCGATGCTTTATGTTTGTATGAATTACTTACTTGTAAAGTGCACATTCAACTTAGTTCTTAGAGTTGGCAAGTTGAAATTCTGGTTATTGATGGATTGAAGTTGTGCAGGTGGTGGTAACAATTAAATTGTTGGAAAGTTCAGCTATCATTGTCAGTTTTTTTTTAGTTTAGTCTTAGTTTACTCGGGGACGAGTAAAGAGTCAGTTTGGGGGAGTTTGTTAGGCTATTTTTAGCCTATGTTTTGGATCCAATTTATGTGCGTTTTTAGCTGTGTTGGGACGGAATTACGCTTGTTTTCTATGTTTTCAGGTTCTTTGGAATAAAAGAGGTCTCGGGTGCAGAAATTCGTTAAAAGACGTGCTGAGCCGAAGAAAACTCAATTTTTGAGCAATTGTGCATATCTGGCCGCGGCTAAACACAACTTGGCCGCGGCTAGATCTCGAGAATTCAGAAGGCTTCAGTCGCCGCGGCGATGAAGAGGCTCGCCGCGGCGAGTTACGAGATACAGAGAGCACCCAATTTTGCAATATTCTCGCCGCGGCGAGAGGAAGCTTGGCCGCGGCGAGATCCCGTACGGACCAGGGGCATTTTCGTCCATCGAACCCTAAATTTCAATTATAAATAGAAAACTGCGATTGGAAGTCTGGGAGAGCGATTTGGAACCCTAAAACACAGCTGAGAGCGGCAGGAAGAGCATAGAGATTCAAGTGAAGATCCAGAATTCATCCACCAACAGTTCTTTTCTTTATTCCTCTTTAATTTATTTATGTTGAATATTGCTATAGGAATGGTTATGGATTTATTTCTGAACTAAATTTCCCATTTAGGGAGGATGATGATTGTTGTTTAATGTTTTGCCTAGTTAATGTTTAATTACCATTCCTCAATTCTTGTGTGTGAAATTATCTTAGTTTGTTCTTAATTTCATGTTTAAGATTGATCACCTTGTGCATGCTCTATGATCTCAATTCAAAATCTGAAAAGTGAGAATTGAGAATGCTAAAATTAAGATAATCAATGTTCTATGTGAAACGAAAGTATTTGCATGACTTATGTGACGAGTATATTATTGCTTAATGCTGATTTTATGTTAGTTTAATTAAGGAATTAATTAGATAACATGTGATTTAGAATCTAGAAGATCTGAAAGGAGCTAGGTTATTTCATAATCTGTCATTCACTCCAAGAATAGGATAGTAATTAAGCATTAACGATTTGGGTAAACAACAACAGGATTCTCCTCCCTATTGTCTCATCTTGCTCAACTTTAAATTGTGTTATTAAGTTTTCTGAATTTCTTTCATATTTTACTGTTTTTAAATCATACTTGCTTTCGATTTACCGAATAGAATCATAAGTATAATTTAGTGGTACTTAATCCAATTCCCTGTGGGATCGACCTCACCTGTGTGAGATTTACTACTTGATTGCGTATACTTGCGTAGTGTTTAAAAATACAGCAACAGCTTCTTCTAAAACTCATCTCCATTGTCTTCATCTTCCCCCATCTTCACTCATTTCCTTCTCGGGTTGGTGACAACCATGTGTGAGTTTCTTCTTGTTGTGATTGGCCACTAATAGAGAAATAGACATCTTTGGCTAACACATTCCAACTGCCCCTAACGGTTTTACCTAACTGTCAGTTATGACAGTTAGGATCGGACATTCATAAAAGGCTATAAATAGTCAATTGCTATAGCATTCGGGTAGCAAGAGGGAGTTTTTGAGTACTAGTTCAGTGTGTAACAGAGAGGGATTCTTGGTGAGATGAGTTGTTTTGTAATTGAAGCTTTGCTTCATGAGTGAATGTGTCAAGAACACTTTGTAAACAACTGTGTAATCCTCTCTTCTAGCATCAATAAAGATTGAAGCCATTGGGGCTGTTCTGGCCGAGGAGTAGGCAAGTGATTCATCATCACTTGTTCGAACCTCGTAAACTTAACTGTGTTTGATCTTTCTCTCCTATTTCTATTGCTCTTAATTGCTTATTTATCCTTGTTCAAATTCTGGTTCTTGCTACTGGTTTTATTACTGGTTTAGTGGCAATTGTTCATAGCTGCATTACTCAACTTTCATTTGCTTTACACTATTCTTGATTAATCTCTTTAGTTTGTGTTGTTTGTGAGGTGAGTAATCATGTACTGATCACATCACTTCTCAAGCAGAGTTAGGGTTCTATTCCCTTTTCCTGCGAAGCTAGCTTGTGGTTCAATTTCGGCGAAGAAATTATTTTATATTTGTAAAAAAAAAATATTGTATTTATGTAAATACAACTAAAGAATTATTAAAAATAATTATTGTTGATGTAATTTTATAGAGGGTTTTGAATACCCAAAAAAAAAATGTTAAGAAAATTGCATTGAAACAATAAAGTATAAGAATAACAATGAACATGACTAATGTTATTTAAATATATGAGACATGTATTTATTGTTCATCATTCACTGCAGAGAATGATGCGAATTAAATTCAATTACTTTTAAAAATTGTTCGTATATTAGTCATGTTATTATACATTGTTATTACTTGCAATATTTATATTGGACATTATTGCATGTGACATATATTAAAGATCAAATTTTGCATACATCTTGAAGATTATGCAAAAACTATATACATATATTCTTTGAAATATTGTAAACGAAATTGCTGAATAATTTCTTATATTTTTATGGATAACCAAGTAATAAATTTTTAAGAAATTTATAATGATGTTCTACTTGTTCAATGTCATTCCTTGAAGTGAATGCAATAATTTTAAATAATCGATGACATTATTTACTACTCAAATATTTCCAGAAGAAAGTGGAAACAACCGAAAGATGAAATACCACACACAATCAAAGTGCATGAAATCTATATACCATGTGTGGATTGAATAATAGTAGTCGCGTACCTGTAGTACGGACACACTAATAATCAAGATAAAAGTATATTTGATTATTGAATAGAATGTGAATTGTATATATCTTTTAGTATATCACAAATTTATTGTACATTTAGAATATCTAAATATCATTCCTTGAAGAGAATGAATGGACATAAAATTTTATTTCAAAGAATATAAATTTTACATATATTGGTAATGCTAGAAGCAAATTAATATATACATATTTTATTATTTTTTGAAATCAATAGTTTCAAACTATTGTTGGTACAAGATATGTATATATATTTACTATTTAATTCAGTTTGCATATTCCCAGAAGTAAATATATAATTTACTAATATTTGTTAGTGATCCAATATAATCAAAGTGATAAAGAATCACAAAATGATTATTTGAAAAGCTTCTTGAAGAAGTCTTACATACAATTGCTACTTGGAGTAGTAAAATATCTTTGTATGTACCTAGATGTATAATTTTTTTTCTAGTTATGAAAGTGACAAGAAATGACTTATTATATGTACTAGTTGTACATTTAAATATATAATATATCAAGTCATGATAATTAGACTGATATAGCATATTCGGGAAACATATAGATTGCACTCTATAAAGAAGTATCAACACAAACAGTTCTCTATGAAGATAATACTGCTTGCATCGCTCAACTAAAAGGAGGGTACATTGAAGGAGATAGAATTAGAACACATTTCACCAAATTCTTCTTTATACATTTTAAGAAAATACATATTGGTGTTCAACAAATTCAATTAAATGTCAATCTTGCAAACTTACTCACAAAGTTATCACCAACATCTATATTTGAGAACACGACAGACAAGATCGAAATTCGTCGATTAGAAGATCTCCATGAATGCCTAAATGAGGAGGAGTTAGTTTACACTGCACTCTTTTTCTTTTGACCAAGTTTTTCAGCAAGATTTTTATTGAGCCAATTATTATGGACATCCAAGGGAGAGTATTATGAAATATTATTTATGGATGTCCAAATCACCATATTAATTATCACCATTAATGCTTGATTGTATTTTCTTTTATTACATATTAATTTAGTTTCTCATTCTTTTAGTCAATACTTTTGTATAAATAGAGGTTCATCCCATTAGAATAAACAACTGAGAATTTCTCATTCACTTTCTATTTCTCTCTTCATTATCTTCTTCTTTCTTCTCATTTATTTTATAACAAATTTTATATTTTGTAAATATAAATATGTTTTTTTTTTCTTTTGTAGTTATCTATGTTCTTGCATTACAATTTATTTAGAAAGAAATAATGTTTTCCCTACAAAGTAAAAGAAGAAGAAATAGAATATGTTTAGTCATAGATGTATAATTTTGTATAATTTTTGTAGCTATCTATATTACAATTAATTTGGAAAGAAATAATAAGTTTGCCTAAATTAGGAAAAAAAAAAGAATATTTTTTTAGCATATTCTATAATGAAATTTCCAAGGACTTTGGAATGTTAAATCTTATTTTTCTTTTCAATTAGTTTTTTTTTTTACCTTATAGAATTTCATTATCTATAAATAAAGTTTTTTTCTTCATTTTCTAACACTATCAAAACTCTCTCATTCACCATGTATGATTTATCTTTCACTTTTCTTTTTAGATTTCCATTATGATTTTGTTTTACATTTTTTAATTAAATATTCTCTTTGACTAATATTTTGAATAATTTTTTTTTCTCCATAGATCAAATCTATTACTTAGATATGGATATGAGGGGGGTTTTGATAGTTGCTATTGTATTGTGTACACTTTCATTATATCCTTATGAAGTTAAAGCACAATCAATGGAATTATCAAGAGAAGAAGAGTTGGAAATAGAAAACCAACTTGAGAGATTGAATAAATCATCAATCAAAATTATAAAAGTACTTTTTTTTTTCTTTCATCTTCATAACATCTCTTCTTTGATATTATTTATACAAATGTATATAAATGTAAATAATTTATTTCGTGTGATGTACAGACACAGAGTGGAGATATTTATGATTGTGTTAATTTTTATGAACAACCAGCGTTTGACCATCCTTTACTAAAGAATCACAAATACGATTTTCAGGTTTCTTTCCTATACTCAATATGTATAATTTTTATACATATATACATATATTTATGCAATGCGTGTAAATATTATTTTTGTTGTAGATGAGACCTTCTTCTCGTCCTAAGGGGGCGATGAATGAAAACAAGCCTACAAATAAAGAGAGGCATGTATCAATAAAAAGTAAATTTAAGAGTAAAAGATGTCCAACTGAACCGTCCCAATAAAGAGACTGACCAAAGAAGATCTTATTAAAGCTAAATTGCTTACAAAGGCCCATTCTTCAAGAATTAGTTCCCTCACATCGAAAAATGCAGGTGTTCATGTAAGTATTTTGCTTTAGATTCGATTTATTTTTGGACGTATTAATTAGTATTTTTCATGATTTGAGTATAATTGTAATTTGAAATTGAATAATAGCAATCGATTGTTCATACAAAGCCTGATCCTAAAAAGAAGTACAATGGAAGTGGAACAACTGCAAGTTTTTTCACACTCGATAATGTCAGTGGCTCACAATATAGTAAAGGTCAAATGAAAATACAAAATGGAAATGATTTTATTCAAGTTGGTTGGACAGTAAGTTTCTTTCTCAATGTATTTTTGTTTCATAGATCGCTCAAAAGTATATAAACTCTAAGTTTTTGAGATACATTATAGTTACTAAGTAATATCTTATAAGATTTTGTTTAGTTATTATTATTATTTCAGGTTAATCCTACTTTATATGGCGATCACAATACTCGGTTATTCACATTTTTTAAGGTTAACTCTCCTATATCTATATATTTATTCCAAGAGTTTTCTTGATGATAAATAAGTTTTTTTTAGTTATGTGTAATTAGTCGAGATTTCTATTTTTTAATATTATTTTGCAAAATGACAAAGTAGAAAATTTCAAAGGCTATTTTTTGTGTAATTTATGTGTAAATTTTATTCTTATAGGCAGGTGAAGTATCTTGTTTTAATACGTTGTGTCCGGGATTCGTGATAGTTAGTACTGAAATTCCTTTGGATCAAGTTCTACCGGAATCCCATCCTGGTGGAAATTCTTCACAAGTAGTGAATTTCTTTGTTTATAAGGTAAATAATTTTTTTTTTTGAAAATCTTAATTTATTATTATTCTTTTGCTCTTGTTATAACATCTCCTAATGTTATTTAACATTAAACTTCTCTATTATAATTGAAATAATTTCTCCTTTGGAATATTGTGCTAAAATATATTGTTACACATTTTGACATGATATAATAGGATCAAGTTACCGGAAATTGGTGGCTTGAGCTCGGAAATAAGTATAATGAAATTGGATATTGGCCATCAAAAATATTTAGTGATGGTGGCTTAAAAGATTTGGCTACATATGTCGAATGGGGAGGAGAGACTTACAGTCCACCCGGTCTACTTGGTCCTCCGATGGGTTCTGGTTGGCTTTTGAAAGGGAATACTGCAGATGATGCATATTGTAAATTCTTAACAACTATCAATGAGGCACATAAGACAGAAGAAGATGCTACAAACACATTAAAATATTCGGTGGATGTTGACTTTTATGAAGTTGAAGATTGGGGATTTAGAAGTGAACTTCGACATATTATGACATATGGAGGACCTGGCCCTAAATGATATATTTATGTAATTTCTCAATGTAAAAAATAAATAAACATATTATCAACATTGTTGTTTTTACATTCATTTTTAATAGACTTGATTTACAAAAAGGCACAATTACGATATTATTTTATTTCTCTCGCAAAAAGAAAAAAAAAACTTATTATCTTCCTCTCAAATAATTGAGTGATTAGTTTATATTTGAAAATATTTGCAACTTTATATTTAAAATTATTTCTCCAAAAAAGGATGAAATTGACCAATTTTTGCGTCTAATTGGGGCGATATTGTCATCCCTAATAAAATATTTTTTGGGGTGTTAAAACATGTCGCTTTAAAAAAAGCACATTAACATTATTATTATTATTATTATTGAAGAGTGCATTAATTAGTATTGAAGTAATTGCATGTAGCAATATTTTTGGTAATACAAAAAAGGTTAACTTTAGTGACAACAATTTTTTTGGTGAGTAAGTATGAAAATTAGATTAAAAAGAAATAATTATTAAGAATAATGAGGTTCTATCTCAAAACTAATTGGTGATGAGTGGAGTATCTCATTTTCTTATATATGACTCAATATTTTACAATATTTGATCCATGTGAGACAATATTGTCCAATAATAATATTGATGATATCACATCAGGACCGACCCTGAGCTGTATCTTATTACAAAAATAGATGGTATTTTAAATACTATTAAAAAATATTTATTTTTTAAAAATAATTTTTTTTATTTGGCCCTTGGAGTGGGTGGGCCTGCCCTGTATCACATAAAAGTGTTGTTAAAAGTTAAAAAACCCATTATAAGTGTTGTTCTGACTAAACCGTCGTCTTTGTGGCAGCTAAGTTTTTGCAGCAAGAAAGGTTATTGGCTGATTAATGGGCGTTCAAGAAGGGTTATTGGCTAGTATTCAACATGGTACTAAAAGGTTTAGTGTGGAGATTGACTGTTTGAGGGCGATTTAACTGATTAAGGAAAGTGAAGCTAGTTGTCGGGACATTGACGTATTACCCCATCAAATTCATTTATTGTTGCAACATCCTAGTGTGTTGGGTTTGTTTAGAGAAACCAATATTGTGGCTCACATTTTAGCCAATCAAGCTTTGTTAATCAAAGCTAGTGCTATGTGGATTGGAGTTGTACTTCCTTGTATTCATCAAGCTTTTCGGTTTGATGAGCCATTTTCTTTGTAATTGTCTTAGTTGAATGAATTCCTTTTTGGAAAAAAAATTGCTCTGAAATAATTTTTTGATTGCATAATTTTTTATGTTTAGTGAGAAATTTTATTGTGATTAAAAGAAAAAAAAATTCTAGTGTGGGGTTAGATGTCACCACTCCTAAAGTTTTTAAGAGCGACAACTAATTATTAATAAAATTATTAGTTGCTGATTACGTGAAAGACAATTAATATTTTTGTCCCCTGAACTTTTTACACTACTAAGTCATGCCCACTAAGATATACAGCTTGTAAATAATATCCCTCAAAATATAACTAACATGGTCCTTCCATCACACTCAGGCTCGGCCCTGGGCATAGGCGGGCTAGGCCTGTGCCTAGGGCCCACAGGGGCCTAAATTTTTTCCCCCTTTTAAAAATACACAATTTTGGATTGATTTTGTAAAATATCATATTTTGTCTAAATAAGGGCCCAAAAATATTTTTTTTCCAATGGTCGGCCCTAATCACACTCTATTCAATATTTTCGTAAAATCAGTGACGTGTTAGATTGTAGTTGATAAATGAATACAAATTATGTACTTTTCACATTTTTACCTTAATGATTAAAAAACTAAAAATAAAAACATTAATTGTTATATAAAAAAAGGTCTTTTATTGTATTATTTATATAATTTGCATCTATTTACCGGCTACCATTTAGTGAGTCACTCTCATTTCATGAAAAAATTTAATATAGTGTGACGAAATGACCATGTTAATGTAAAAAGTATATTTTGAGGAGTATTACTATTAGTAACAAGCCGTATATCTAGGGAGCACAACTTAGTAATATAAAAAAAATTAGAGGACAAAAATGCTAATTATTTTTTGTGAAAATATCAAGGGGAGTACTTGATATTTTTTTTTTTGGAGAGTTTTATTTGCACCCTATAAGAATATAAACGCATCCCATTTTAATAATTTTTATTTAATATAATATATATATTTAATTTATATTAGTTTTTTAAATTTTTTTTTCCTTCTCATATTCTTCAAAAATATACTTATAAAATAAAAAAAAAAAAATTTTTAAATATTAACAAAAAAATATAAAATAAAATATACATAATTTTTTTAAAAAAAATGTGAAAATAAAATTAAAATAGCATTGATATTAATAGAAAATAATGTGATTTTTTTTTTGAAAAAATATTAAAAGTAATTTTTTGAAAATTAATTAATTTGATTTTTGATATTAGGGTATACTTATGGAGTGTAAATAATTTTTTTTTCCTTGAGTGAACAAAGGTAATAATTGATTCACGGGAATTAAAAAGAATGTCTTTTTATTATTTTAAGTGAACACATCACTCTAATTAATTAATTATATAAATCACTATCTTAGTTTTTTTTTCTTTCTCTAATTTGTCTATACATAGAATTATCTTTAGGTTGAACAAGTATATTCAATAAAGCAATAATGACAAAGTTTATAATTAGAGTGAGCCAATGTAATAATTATGAAATAAGTTATCTTAGAGAAGAAGAAAAAAAAGTACATTATGTATAGTTTTGTCTAGAATATCTATATCAATGATATTATTTACCAAAAAAGAAATAAATTATTTAACCATTGTTGATAAGATTTTGTTTCTTTTCTTTTTAAGGGAATTAATGTTGCTCATAAGAATTACTATGCAATAATACATTTTTTTACTGCAGTAATTTATTACACTATATATAAGAAAGCTTGCCTTGATTTCTATTGGTATATTTATAAAAGAGAGACTATAATTTGTGGCTAATTAAAATAATGGGGTTTCAATATTTCTCATACATGCTAGCTTATTTCATTGTAAGTTGTTATTTTAGAAATTAACCAATAATGTTTAACAATTTCTTGCTTTGTTAGTAATTAACTACTTAATTATTATTATGTTCTTCTTCATGGATTTTATATATGTATATGTTTTTATATAGGTGTTGTTTGGAGCAAGTTATGGTGTGCAATACTTTGATCCAGAGCTTTATTGGAAGTCTGTCCTCCCGAACACACCAATACCGAAAGTTGTCACTGATTTTCTACCATCGAGTAATAAACGATAAAAACCCTACTAAGATTGAACTCAGTATTAAAAACGTGTTTAATATAATTTTGTATTGTATTATATTATATTATTGTGAAAATACATGAATAGATCTACGATAATATTAATTTAAACATCATGTTAATTATTATTTATTTTTTTATTATTATTTTTATATTAATAATAATAAAAAGTATGTAACACATTATACATATGTATTTATATAATACAAGAAATTAATAATTAATTATTTATTGTCCGTCTGGGTAGGAAAAGATCATGACCTAGCCCGCCTTACTCCAGAACCGACAGTAGAAGTTGCACCTTACAAGCCTGCACAACTACCGATTGCATTACCAATCACCTTACCAATCACTTTACCAGCAATCACTTTGACCTCTTATGCAACTGCCACAAGTGATGATCAAAACAATATCAATTCAAATATTTATGAAGGTATCTTCTTCTTGGAGAATGACATTAATAAGTCGGGAAATCGAATCAAAACAAACTTAAATTTCATCATCAACAACACTACTAGACCAACTTTGTTCTTGCCTCGCCAAATAGCTCAATCAATCCCTTTCTCATCTAAAAAATTACTCGAAATTTTTACCAAATTTTCACTAAAACCGCACTCAGTTGAGGCTGAAATGGTGAAGAAAACCATCAAAGAGTGTGAAGAAGATAATGATCACGATCATGATGAACACTATTGTGCCACGTCACTAGAGTCAATGGTTGACTTTACAACTTCAAAGATTGGGAAAAACATACAAGCAATTTCTACACAAGTAGCAATGAAAAATAATGATCATCAATATTATCATTTCACAACAATAACACAAGTAGAAAAGAAGAGAAAGTCATCATCAATTGTTGTGTGTCACAAGCAAAATTATCCATTTGCAGTGTTTTATTGTCACTCTTTGCAAGACGTTGAAGCTTATGTGGTGAATTTAGAAGAAGAAGGTAATGATAATAAGGTTATAGCTATTTGTCATGAAGATACTTCTCAATGGAACCCTAAGCATCTGGCCTTTCAAATTCTTAAAGTTAAACCCGGAACCGTTCCAATTTGTCATTTCCTTCCTCAGCTTCATATACTGTGGATTCAAAATTAGACATCAATTTGTAACCCTAGCTATTCGGAAACTTTAATGACCGATAATGTCTGACGTCTAAATTGTAGTAGTGATAGTAACCTTAGCTATAAGAAACTTTAATAACTGATGATATCTGATATCCAGATTGTAGTAATGAATAATGTTATGTATGCGAATTATATAATATGAATGTATTAGTAATGTATTATGCATGTTTATTTAATATAAGAAGATTAAATCTATCACTTGTTGTTCTATTGAGATGCATACTTGTATATACTACAAGATCAAATAGATTATAAAGTATAATTATTAAGTAATGTGAAAATTAAATTTGAGCAAACAAAAATTCGATAGGGTTCTTTTTCAGTTTTTATCCTTCTCTCGTAGTACTACTTCACTATCAGTTACCCAGAGGTGACACTGACACTCAAATATCCCAAAAACTTATCTGAAATATATATAATATTATATATTTGACTTATATGAAGTGCCATTTTATGGTTCTAATTAGTTATATTATATTCAATTTTAAGTAACAATTAAGTTATAAGTACTAGTTAATAAGTATCTTTGGAGATAATCTAAGAACACATGCACTAGAGATAATTTGGCTCTGTTTTCAGTTTTCAGAATTGTATTTTTAAAAGTGAAAATAAAAAATAATTATTTGTCATTTTATAAATTTAATGGTGTTTGACTCAAGTTTTTAAAAATTATTTTTAGATTTTTTAATAATAAAAAAGAAATCAATATTCTACACCATACTACGATATGAACCCATCCCACCTTAGATTGAACTCGGACCTCGACTCGGATCTAGACCCTGGACCACGACCTGGACCCAAACCTGATCCCAAGACTTGGACTCGGACCCAAAACCCAAACCTAGACCTGGACTTGGACCTTGAACTTGGACCCAAATCCGGACCTCGACCTGAAACCTAGACCCGAAGCTCGTACCCAGACCCGGAGCTTGTATCCCGACCTGAACTCGGACCCTAACCCTAGACCTGGACCTTGACCCTAGACCTGAACCTTGTACCTAGGCCGAGTTCGGTTCGGGTCTGGGTCGAGTCCGAGTTTGGGGTTTGGGTCCAGGTCCAAGGTTCAGGGTCGGGGTCGAGTTTGGGGTTCGGGTTCAAGTTTGGATATGGGTCCAAGTCCAGGATTGGGTTCAGGTCCGACCGAGGTTTGGGTTCGGGTCCGACTGGGGTCCGAGTCCGGAGTCTGGGTTTGGGATTCAGATCTCGGTCCGAATTAAAGTTAGGGTTCGGGATCGGGTCCTGGTTCGAGATTCAAGTTCTGGTATGTGAGCAAAGAAGAAAAAAAGAATATTTAGATAAAAAAAATTATTTTTGAAAATAGAAAACAAACATTTTGATATTTTCTTTTTTCTAATTTTTTAAAATATAATTTTCAAAAAACTGTTTTAAAAAATTTAGCCAAACGCCGCTATTAGTTTTTAAAAGTTCTTTCCTATTTTAAAAAGTAAAAACAATTTTTAAATTATGAAGTCAAACAACCACGTGTTGTATGGTGTAGTGGTAGGAATTGTTTTTACTGTCATCCGTCCTTGCTTGAGTCAAGGGTTCGAAAATCACCATAGCCCCTCTCGAAAGGGATTAAGGCTTGGCTATTCTAAAGGTAATGTTAGCTATAGGTGGTGTCATTTGTGTGATGGGAACTCTTATGACCGAGAGAATAGAAAAAAGATCTGATCTGCTTTATTTATAAAAAAAATATAAAAACAAAAGAGAAAGGTACATATAATATTCCTTTTAAATATCACTTTCCTTTATACATAATCATTATTGGTTTTTTTTTTCTTTTTACAAAGGGTAATAATTGATCGAATGATATTTGTTAGGTTAGGGTTCACGGGTAGAAAAAAATGTTGTCTTTTAATTATTTCTAGAGTGACAACACAATGTTTGAGTTCATTTTACACAATTATACATATAGAAACTATTATTTTACACAAGTATAAATTGCAACTATATAAATTCAAAAGAGTGAAAGTTTATAATTAGGTGCATAAGTGAGCCAATGTCTAGAAATCAAATAAAAATACTTAGTTATTTTAGAGAAAGGTAAGTAAAAAAAAAGTACATTAGGTAAATTTATCTAAAATCTAATCAATGATATTATTTCCCAAAAATACATCAAACCAATGTTGATAAGATTTTGCTTTCATTTCTTTTTAGGGAAAATATTGATAAGATTTACTATGCAATGATATATATTATTTTTATTAAGTGTAATAGCAAAATAAGTACTCAAAGTTTTAAGTTTATAAGTAGCATAAAATCTTTAAAGCTATAAGTACCCAATATTTATAAAATTATAATTTTTTAATAATTTCATCAATACAGACTCTATTATTATCTTAAACAGAATACATATAAAGTCCAAATTCTAAATCATTGAATCTAGACAGAAACATGTAATATTAGTTACTTCTAAATATTCTTTTAACAAATTCAAAACGGAATCTAACTAACGAAACTGGAAGAAAATTACAGTTTTACAAATACTGTGTATTTATGCCGCTAAAAATAAATAGTAAATTTATGCCGCTTACAAACTTAAAACTTTAGGTGTAAGTTACACTGCTATTTACTCTTTTTATTAATTAGAACTCTTTTTATTAATTAGAGAGACGTACAGTCCACTTGATCAACTTGGTCCACTGAAAAGTTCTTGTTTATTACTGAAAGGAAATACCCAGTATGATGCATATTGTAGAAAATTAACGACTCATATCCTAGAAGATGCTAAAGAACACTGTAAGGCCGAAGAACAACACGATGAGTCCGTAGAGGGAGAGACAAAGAGAGTTTGACAAGGCCGACCGCTACCCTTTTCTGCAGCCGCGATTACATCTCACATGATGCCTTCGTTAGTTCGTTTCTCTTTTTCTCTCTATCAAAAACACTTCATGAAACAAAACACAAATGAAAAGTTCTTTAGACCATTTGGTATTTATTACACACTATAAAATACAAGTCATTTGATAATAATTTCGAAACTATGTTAAGCTCAGCGACACTTTACTAACTCTGGTTGAATTGAATTATCTTATCTTACACCTTCAACCGATAATGCTAAACTAGCTAGCTATTTCGGTTTTGGATTTTCGATGCACTACAGACTTAACAGTGTTGAATCATTGTAGTTTCATTCAGCCATGGCAAGGACACATCCAATTGAATCTAACAACAAAAGGGCAATGAGAAAAACATACATATGATAAATCGGTTAAAGCAGATTACACGTACCAACTTGGAGATAAAGAACGGACTTTCCAATCCCGAAATTAGCAGCCAACTCGAAAACTTTTATCTCTGATGGAACAACCACCTTCTGTTCTAACTTGAAATTGGTCGTGTCTTGACCGTCAAAACCTTGAAAAGAAAGGACCAAACTGAAAAATTAACATAACTCATGTGGAATCATTATATGGAGTTTCAATGAGAGTACACAATAATAAAATATACAATCTTGAATTGGTTAATTCCAAGGGCTCAGTAGAGAAAAAAAGAACAGAAAAGTAACTTCCTTTTGGCCTCCGAAACAAAAGAGAAATGTCTAACCTGCTGCTGCCTTGATATCTTTAGGTAGGATGCAATCTGGCCTCTATCGAGACGGTTGAGACAGTTCAATTTACCGTTACTCATCTGCAATCAGTAGAACTCTATCATCTTGATACTTCCACAATGTGATGATGTTGAAACAATTCAACACAAGACTCAACAGTTCAAGAATCAGATTAGTGTACAAAACAGTGAACTTATTAACATAATTTGGGGAAGAAGAAAAAGGAAAACAGAACAGTGAAAGAAAAATGTAACAACAGAATTTATACTGGTTCGATCAGAATTTGAGATCTACATCCAGTCTTCCTCCAAAAGAGGTTGTTTCACTATGTATGAATGAAATTACAATCACCAATCTTTGGATAGTTTACACCAGCAACAATATGACAAGAAAACAAGGCTCTTAGTTCTACCTGAAACCACTTTCATGAAGGTTGACCTCAACACTTGCTCTCAAGAACTCTTTTTCTCTCACCCTTTTTTCTGTTTCTATTTTCTGCTAATAAGTCAACTGACTTAGTACAGAAAAGAGTCTCAATTGGCTACAAAATCAATCTGAGTCTTAGTTTCTCCGCTGTAAATCTCGTTAGTCTACCAATAATCTCCGCAAGAACATGAGCCTCCAGTAAAGTGGTGGAAGCGATATGAATCCCTTAAGATTATTGTTCTTCCCACGATTTTCGATATGAGTTTGAAGGCACTGTGACAATCTTCACACACTCTCAAATTCTTCATCACACGGATTGTTCTCCCAGATGGTGTTGACAAAATTGCGAATGCCACAGCCAATTTTTCGCTATGATATTTGAGCATATGCTCTTTCTCTTCTTCTTCCACGTCATGTAAAACTAACTTTGTCGAAGAAATGTATCCTTCCTGCTTCATTTTAAAATCCAACTCTTCTAAGAAGGCATAGATCTTATCCTTCTCCGGGTGTACAGAGTCCCCAACTGAAAATGTATGAACTTTGTTCTGAACTTCCACCCAACTATATCCCGGTACTTTTTTCACTCCTTTATCTCTCATTTTCAACCTCATATTCCGAACATCACCCCATCTACCTGAAGCCGCATATAAATTTGAAATGAGAACATACATGCCAGCATTTTCGGGTTCCAACTCAAAAATCATCTTAGCAGCTTTTTCACCTAATTCGGTATTTCCATGAATCCTACTAGCACCAAGGAGAGCACCCCATGTTGCACCATCAGGTTCGAAAGGCATAGTTTTCATTAGATTCTGGGCCTCATCTAAGCGCCCGGCTCGACCTAAAAGATCAATCATGCAAGTGTAGTGTTTTGAATTTGGTGTTATTCCATAATACTCATTCATTTTGTAAAAATATTCGGTGCCTCTCTCTACTAAGCCAGTATGACTACAAGCTGACAATACCCCAACCTGAAATACAATTAGGAACAAGTATTAATAGAAACAACGGGCAACCAAAAAGTATAATTAATTAGGATTTTAGAGGCTAAGTTGTCGAATTCTTAGTGGCTTTAAGTGAGATATCTTATCGTCCTAAGGCGTTAAACCAGTTAAGGAGACTTAGTATAAATAAAGGGATGATCAATTGTAAGTGGGCAAGGAATTGTTTTGTAACAAAGCGAGTAAAAGATTACTCAGAGAGATACCAAACTGTCTTGAAAAGTTTGGAACTTTATAATTTTCTCTTTGATATCAATGAAATGCCTATGTTCTAATTCTTTCAAGAGCACTAGAACATTAGTGTATCGATACCATTCTAAATTGATTAAAATAGTGGATGCAACAATAACAACAACAATTACCATTGTAACATCGTCCGGAATGATTCCTGCTGCCTTCATAGACTCAAAAATCACAAGAGCCTCTTTGCCAAATCCATGTCTTGCATACCCTGCAATCATTGTGTTCCATGAGACAATATCTTTTTGTTGTATATCTTTAAACACATCATATGCTTCTTCTATGCTTCCACATTTAGAATACATCACAAGGAGTGCATTCCCTACATAGCAACCAGTTTCGAATCCTGATTTTACAAGTCCTCCATGCATTTGCTTCCCCAACTCAAGAGCAGCAATCTCAGCACATGTGCTCAAACCACACGTATAAGAAGACCTCGATAACCTTTCCCCTTCTCTTTTCATCTCCACAAATAGCTGCAAAGCTTCCTCACCATGGCCATTTTGAGCATAGCCAGCAATCATAGCCGCCCAAGAAATGGTATCGCGTTGAGGCATTCCATCGAAAATAAACTTTGCTTGTTCTACATCACCACTCTGTGCATATCCAGTAAGCATTGTATTCCAAGAACTAACATTTCTACATGGCATTGCCTCAAACAATTCACTAGCTACATCCATTCTCTTACGTTGAACATATCCCGCAATAATTGCATTCCACGACACAGGATTCTTTACCGGCATTTTATCAAATACTATTCTAGCTTCATCCAACGTTCCATGCTGCACATAACCCGACACAATCGCTGTCCAAGCAAACACATCTCTAACAGGGGACTCTTCAAACAAACGACTCGCTTCAAACAAATCCCCATTTTGGGCATAACCCGAAATCATTATATTCCAAGAAACAGCATCCCTATTAGTCATTTGATCAAAAAGCTTTCTAGCATCAACCAACCTCTTTTTCCTCACATAACCACCCATCAAACAATTCCAAGAAACAACTTCCCAATCAGTTTTCGAACTAAACAACCGAAAAGCCTCCTCTATCCTCCCATTTTGAACATAAGCCGAAAGCAAACCGTTCCACGAAATACCATTCCTATAAGGCATATTCTCAAAAACCTTTCTAGCTTCATCAACATAACCATACTGAGCATAACCAGATAACATAGCATTCCAAGAAACAACATCCCTCTGAGGCATTCTATCAAACAACTCACGTGCAGCACCAATATTCTTATTCCTAACAAACCCACTAAGCATAACATTCCAAGACACCAAATCTCTACGAGGCATTTTCTCAAACAATTGTTGTGCAAGATCAAACCTTTCATTATTAAGGTACCCAGAAATCATGGCATTGAAGGAAACAACAGTACGTCGAGGCATAGCATTGAAGACACCAAGAGCAGCCTCTAGTCGGCCGTTGCGCATGTGAGAACTGATTTCCACATTCCATCGTACAATGTCGGAGTCTGAGATGATGTTTTTAAGGTTGTTCTTGGGATTGTGCTTTTGGGTTAATGATTTCTTTGAAGGAATTGGATTTGGAGTGAGTTGGTAATGAGTGTGGAACTGTCTGAATCGCCGAGTTATGAACATGATTAGTACCACCTTTCATTCATATCTTAACATAGCAAAGAGTTTATACTCAAAAAAATGTCATTATGTTAGCCAAAGAGTAATTGAATCAATGATTAAGATCATGAAAAATAATCTAAAATTAATACATGTGACACGAAATAATTAAAAAGATATAAATTAAAAATAAAATTACTTACAAGAATATAAGATAAATAATTTATACTTATATTAAAAATTTTATTCGTTATATTGATAATTTGTAATTTTTTATTTTTTATAAAAATTAAATATGTAATGCCAATCATATTGATCACCATATATTGTAATATAAATATAGTTGATAAGCAGACATCACAAGGCGAGTTAGGGTTGAGATTTCTTGACACGAAAAATATGTGGATCGAGTTAAGATTGACCAATTAAACATGTCAACCCGTAAAATACGAACACGAATATAACACGTCAACACGTATTACCACCCCTAATTATAATTGTTCTAGTCTAATTGAATTAAATTATTGGTTTTGATGTCACAAACCTTTTTTATAAATTCAAGGATAATTAGGATTTTGGCCTAAAATTGTTCCTCCAAACTTTTTTCAGACCGTATTGAAATTATTAGATTTAAAGAATTCTTTTCAATTCTATTCAATTTTACTAACGTGATCGTAGTGAATGTACTAATTATGTCCCTAAACTTAGATATGTACAAAATTATACCCCTTAAATTTTCATCCATATCAAACATTCATTCGTAAAATTGGACAAAAATCTTTAAATTTAATAATCTCAATACTTCATGAGAAATTTTTAACCATTTGGTACATATCAAAGTTTAGAAGTAAATATTCTAATTAGCTTAAATTTAAACACAACAAATATAACTATTTTTATTTGAAAGAGAATTATCATTATTTTATTAATTATATATTTATTCTTTTTAACTTTTTTTTGAATAAATTATATAGCTATAATTAAGTAAATATTATTGTGTATATATAAAATGTGTAATTAAAAAAAATATATATATTAAAAAATTAATTGTGTAAAATGTAAAAAAATTCTCAGCTCTTGTTTATCTTTATATCAACTCAAAGGGAAAGAGTTCTACTTAATTTGGGTTCTAATCACAAACTAATTTTACTTTTCAAAAGCAATCACTTCATGCATAACACAAATATCAAGTAAGAAAATACCAATATAGCTCATTAAACTAAAAAAACAATGTGCAATTTGGGTTTTTTTTTTCTTCATAAAAAAAGAAAAAAAAAAGAAAGAGTAATTGAAAGTAAACTACTAGCTTTTTATTTATAGAAACTTTATATGAAGCTCAATAGGCTTTCAAATAACTATGAGCATGAGTCATTTTTTCACCCCTTCTTTGTTTCTTCTCTCCACTTCCATCAATACAGCTACTTCTACCACTACTAGAAACTAACCACAGACAACTCAACCGAATCGAATCGCTCATTCAGTTGCCTTCCCTTTGCGCCTGCTACTGCTGCTTGTTTCCAGCAAGTAACAAACCATAGAATCAACATCGTCCCCGAAAATACTGTAAGCCTCAATCGCCTGCAGGTAGCTGAATCCCATTGCTAACAGCATTCGCATGCCGCTGCTAAGGACATTGTCTTGTCCGGTCTCCACTTTTATTGTCTCGCTGCCTGATGACCCTGTTTTTTCACTGGCTCCCGAAGATGATGGCTCGGCTGTGGAAGTAGAAGAAGACTCCCTATGGCCAATTTGTTGCTTGTAAGTATCCACTGCAAGATACTCGGCTCTTGATGCTTCCATCACCATGCGTTCAATCTCCTTCTCGGTAAGCTCAAGATCTGAATAAAATCGTCCCTCTGCTAGAAGTGCCTGAAAGAAAGTAAAAGAAATGTCTTCGAATATGATAAATCAATTCACATTCAAGTAAACAATAGTACAACACAGTCAAAGGCATCAAGCACTTGCATTATCGATCTGTTGATCTTGTTGAGCTTTAATGGCAGCCTTAACTTGATCTTTGTCAGCATTTGTCTGCATGGTAAAGGTGAATCTCAATCAGATAATAATTATTGCAAATGAAACCGGTTCAAAATCTCACATCCACATCTTTTTAATCAGAACATACCCCGCGAAGGCAGCTGAACCCGAGCCCTGCACCGATCGCTAATCGACGTGGATCAACAAGAGAGTTGTAATGATTTCCATGATGATAGCTTAGCCGTATGGGTGGTGAATCAGTATTATAGCTTCCATGGAAGATGTTGATGGGTTCTAAATGACAGAATGGAGTTAGCCAGAGTGGTAGAACGTTATAAAACAGCAATTATATAAAAGTAGGATGGAACCGATATAGACCAATATTAAAGGCATCACCTGTGCTATATGAATAAATATGGATTGGCCGATTATACATTTCGGATAAGGCTTGGATCTCTACATTATTTCCATAAACCTGCCACAGAAGAGAACAGAAAGATCAGCACATGCATACTGAATAAGAAATGAACATTAACCTGAAACTTTCACAAAACGGAACGAATCAAGATAATAGAATATCATCTTTTGGATATAGAAATAGTTGCAAGGAAATTTCGCATCTAGACTGTTTGTAGCTTATTAAGGAATGACCAACTGACTTTTAAAATGTGTTCATACATATCAATAGTGTTAAGAAAATGAAAACGAACTGGTTTTGAGCCCCTCAATACAGTTTCCCTTACAGTTTGATAGTTTTATTAATAACATACTCAACGCACATATTCATTATTTTTTGAGAGTATCACGAATTTACGAATCCCAATTCTAATTATTTTTTGCTAAAGTATTAAACCAAAAATGTCCTATTATTGAAAGTGTGAGTTTTTCTCTATTGCCATGACGAATCTATGAATTATCAATATAGGATGTTCGCAGGCACTTTGCCAATAAAAGTAACATTTTCTCTCTTAGTGGTTCGACTCACTTAAATGTTACTTTCAGTAAGAAAAAAAAACATGAACCAAACATAAACGAGTAGTGCAAGAGATAAGATAAAAATCATACATACCTTATCTCTTCTTTTCCTCTTACAATAGGATGTGAAGCCCTCTGTTATAAACTGAGAAAAATGATCTCTCTCCCGCTCCTAAATAAATATTAGAATCACAATCACTAAATCATCAGTAAAAGGCTCAAATACTCATAAGTGCTGAAAATTAGTCAAGGAGCCAAAGAAAGATTACAACAAGAAGTCATCTTCAGGTTTTAGTAGCAACAAGAACACCACATTACAAACAGGACCTTCAAAGATCCCCCAAGTGAATTGCATTAAATAGTTCAATAAAAGTCCCCAAAGTGAAAATAACTCAATTTTTTTCCTAAAGTGCATTGAATGCCATGACTCATACCGTAATATTAAAGGCTTTCGACCACATCCATATCATGACTTGGTAGTAAATAACACACTGAATAATTTTATGTAGCAAATAGGATAACATAAAACAGTTATATGTGGATTCACACATGACATAGCATGACTTACCATGTAATCAATGCACATTTGTCTTGCCAAATCATATGCTTCAGAATCTCCATAAACTTGATCTGCAATAGCACGAAATAGACAATTTCCATCCTCAAGCATTCGTTTGACTTCTAAACCTTTTGCACGTCTGACATCAATTTCAAATTGTCGTTCTCGTTCCTGAAAAGATGGACATATGACAACTTTACATTACTGTTCAAACCAATCATAAGCTATGATATAACAGCATCAAATTCAAGAGATAAGTCTTTGCGAGATTAAAAATTTTACTTACAAAGAGGCACATTACGAACCATAATGCCTAAAGGAAATAAACATCCATAAACCTAATCAATTATAAAAGCAAGAACTTACAATATCATCATAAGAAGATAAGTTGCAAGGATTTTGTTCATCAGCGCTATTGTACCCCTCGCCTTCAACATGAGACCTAGGAGAAGAAGGCCGTGATCCAGTCGGTGAAGTTCTAGTTGAAACAACAGGCCAGGCAACTCTTCTAGAGGGTCCAATCCTTGTTGCATTAGAACATCCTGAGATGAACCTCCTTGCATTTGAGTTTGACGCAGACGGTTTCGGGGGTGGGACAGGAGGTGGGGGTGGCTGCGAAGTCATCCCAATGACATTCTGCAGAGAATCCCCACTCACATCTTCAATCTCAGTTTCCCCTCTCTCCGAAATTCTCAATCCACTCAAATTTGTCATTAGTTCCCCTTGATCCCCAACATCATCACCACCACCACTTCTGACTTTCTCACCATCAACAATTTCATCAGTTAAATTCTCATTCTGCTCGATATTAGAGCTCAGATCATCACTTTTCCCAACCTTACCATTGCTAATCTCAACAAACTCATCCACAACCACATGTTCCTGCAGTTCCTCTCCAATTTCTTCATCCTTCACAACAGAAACACCCTCAGAATGATTAACTGGAGGCTCAGCACGAGCCGAAGCTGCAGTAGCACGACTCGGGTTCGAAGAAGAAGACGAGGCAGCACTAGAGGAACCTCGCTGAATCAAAATCCGAGTCATACCGAAATAGATTAACCTAATGACCAATCTCTCTTTCTCCTAATTCTCTCTCCCTACCGAAACCCTCACAACTTAGAGACCCAGAACCTTACTCATCACAGGTTTATCCCTTGCTCTAGCCTTAGGCACTGTCACACCAATCCCTCGGCTCAAAGATTTCTTCCTTCCTGATACCTTCTTCTTCTCGCAAAACGATCTCTGCATTCCCCTAACAATTCTCATGAGACCCAGACCTCCAAATTTTAAGCAATAAAAGCTTCTAAGGTACTAAAATTTTACCCGATAATCGCAAACAAGAAAGAAAAAGAGAGAAAATTTATATTCCTTTGAATTCCCAATCTGCAAGAAACACCTTACATTTCTAAGAAAATCAAACCTAAAAAAGAAACCAAAAATGAATTCGAAACAACACAAAATTCAACCAAAAAAAGTCGCATTAAATCGAACGAAAAACACACTATCATAGGATCAATTACCAAATATTTCCATAAATAAAGAACAAAATTAACTAGGAAAATGCAATCAATTTCAAAATCAAGAAAGTAATTCAAGAAGAAATGAAAACTTACGGAATGAAGAAAAATCCGTTGGCTATATTCGGGAGGTATGAAATCGGAAGGGTTTTGGTTTGAGTGAGAGGATTTTGTAGGGTTTACAGAGAAAGGAATCGAAGATTGAAGATTTGGGGAAGAAGAGAAGAGAAGAGACGATGCTTTGCTTTGTGCTTTGCTTCTTTTATTTTTTATTTTTATTTATTTATAATGATTATTATTTAATGGATATTTTGTTCTACCATTTTCATTCCATTACTACCATCTATTATCACCAAGTCACGTGAGAAACACGTGTATCTTTCCCAATGATGACTATGAAAAGAGAAATGCTAATGCTCATTCGTAGGAATGTCAATCTGGGCTATTTTCGCGGGCTGGGCCGGGCCCCCGGCCCGACGGGCCGACTGTGGCCCGAATGATTCGGGCTCTTCTCGGACTTCTGGCCCGGCCCGGCCCGGCCCGGTTATATTATTTCGGGTCGGGCCCGGCCCGGCCCGGTTTCAAATATTAAAAAAAAACTTAAATCCCTAAAAAAAAATCTCAAATTCTAAACCTAAATCTCACCACTTCTTTCTCAGACTCTGCACTCCGTGGCTCCTTCATCTCCAGCCCCGCCGCCGACGACTCTGTCTCCCTCACCTCTGCCACCCAAGACCCAATCTCAAATATTAAGTAGTTATTATTTATTAAAATAAACAAATAAATTAGAGAGAGAGAGAGAGAAAGAGAAAGTGGGTGTGACTGAAACTCCAAGGAAACAAATTCACTTTCCTCAATTCGAAGAAGAAAGATAGACGGCTTAGGCAGTCCTCTAAGTCTCACAGTCACAGGTATTTGTTTTTGAGTTTTAACTATATATATTATTTATTAATTCATATAAACAATAATTGGGTAGCTAAGCAATTTGCCGATGATCATGTGTTTATGGGTTTTGAGTTGTGGTGGGTTGATTCGATCTCCTTTTACTATGCTTGCTGAGAAACCCATTAAAGGAATTGAGACCATAATTAAAAAAAAAAAAAAAAATTATTTCGGGCGTGTATTAGTGCCTGGATGTTGTGATAAATTGTATTAGTGATCCCTCCCTTGCCCTTGAAATCACAAGAGGCCCTTTTGCTTGCAATATTATGTCAATGAACGTCTGATGTATATTTTCCACAAGTGCTGTTTGTCTTTACTCTTTAGCTTAATATCTACCTTTTGCATTTATACCCCTTCTAAGAAAATATTGATCTTAGTTCAGGTGTTTTGAAGGCTCTTTTTTTATTTTTATATATATTTTTTTTGTAGAAAGATGCATTATAAATACTGTTAGCTATAGTTTTTCTCATAGTTATATGATGTTCTTTGGAGAGGAATTATGACAAATTCAAAAATTCTATACTAATATTATGCAAACTTGTTCAAGAAAAGTGATGAGAAGCTAATAAAGTACAAGCAGTATTATTACTTAACTATTTAATAAAACCATTACTAATTAAATACCCAAATGAAACAAAACAAAATAATAAGTATTTTTTAAAAAAAAAAAAAAAAAAAAAAAAAAAAAGCGGGTCGGGCCTAACCGGCCCGATTATCTTGACCCGCTATGACCCGCAAAAGAAGGAGTCGGGCCGGGCCGGGCCAAAGTGATGTCGGGCCGGGCCAAAGTGATGTCGGGCCGGGCCGGATTTGTGGCGGGCCGGGCCGGGCCCGGCCCGACTGACATTCCTACTCATTCGCCACTAATTAGTGATATTTTTTAAAAATTATTTTATTAAATTATATAAGCTCCGATACTTAATTATACCAATATTAGTATGACATTGAGGAGGATAGTAAAGTCTTTTAACAATTCTTTAAGAAAATAATTTTTAAAAAATATCATTAATCAATCGAAAGGCGCTACTTATAAAAAATATTGGGCATCCCCAATAGCAATGCTTCTAGGAAAATTATATGGGGCAACGCTTTATGACATCACAACTTATATGGGGTAACGCTTTATGACACCAATAATAATATTATACTTTATAAGATGTTAGACAACATAAGACCCCTTAGCATTTCTCTTTTCTATTTTTTTTTCTTATAAATAATTACAAACACATTTCGTATTTCGGGCACATTTGCAGCATGTGTTTTCGACCACAAAAATTGACTAAAATATTATAATATAAAATTTACAGCATCATACATGAAAGAAATTACACTACATACATCTTTTAAATCTTTTAAATTGATACTTTTAAATCAAAATTAATTATATTTATTTTTTTTTTCAATTATTCTATTACTTATACTTCTATTATTTTACGATAATTTATATTCTTCTCTAATTAAAATTTTCCCTTAATTTTTCTAGAAATTTATACATTTATCTCCAAAAACACAATATGAAATTGTGTCTTAATTATATGAGAAGCCCAAGCGCACATAATGACTATTTGATCATCAGCGGTATCAGAAGCCTTAAAGCTCGTTCAACGGAGAGGAGGAATTCATAGGCTGTTGGCTTCATTGCCACCTGCGCAAGCTTCACTCATTGCTCGGATAAACAATCACAATTACTTCACTCAAAGGTACGCTCTTTCATCTATTTTTACAGTTTTTTTTTTTTTGATTTCTCTCTGCATTTGTGTGATCAATGTTAAAGTAATTGAATCAACCTGTGTTTTGTTCTGAAAAATTGTTTAGAAGAAGAGGATAATTAGTTGATGGTTTTGAAATATGATAATCCAAATTGAGTTCTAAATGTAGAGAAATGATTGAAACTTTATCTGGTTTTTTGATATTAGGATCATTTTCAATTAAAGAAAATAAAAGAAGTGATATTAGGAATGAATGAATGATTTGAGTAATGTAATTACTCTTTGATTACTTAATAGCGATTTTAAATATATTTGTTGTATTTTAGTATAGTGGCCACCAGGTGTTTGTAATAATGTTCAAACGAAAACATAATGATGTATTGGCTTCACAAACCAATACATTCATATATCCATACCACATCTTACATACAAGCGCACATAATGACTATTTGAGAAAAATGATGAATTTAGGAAGCTAGCTAGGTAAGCCTTGCTTCCATATTGTAGTGTGTATTATGAATTCTTTTATGAAAAGATTTCGATGGTTATCCAAAAGATATGCTATATATTAGCACAATGTTGCTGTTGTGGAATTATACATTATGCATATCTGCTATTGCTAAAGATATTACACTTGAAAAATGCATATAATGTTGAAATATTTGATCTTCGTGTACTCAGTAGTAATATTTTATGGTCTATGATAGAAGGCTCAGGGAGAAGGGTGAAAGAAGAAAATAACAGAAGAATGTGAACATTCTATAATGTAAAATTTGTCAAATCAGTACTTGTCTATGCTTATGGACATAGGGCTTCATTATTTAGTCCCAAAATAGTAAAACTACTACTTTTCTGATTTTACTTTGCTAGTTGATCCTATGTACTTATTTAGCTATGATTTATATGTAGAGGAGACATGCAAAGATATATTACCACTGTAATTTTCTCTGTATTTTTACTTATAGTGTGACTGTGCATTGAAGCAAAATCAATGCTGATTAATCTTTTACTATGATGATTGATCTTTAAGATTGTTTCTGCTATTACCCGTTGCTTTGCTCTCTTTTATTTTTCTTCTAAGTTGTGTATCGATGTCTGCAGTGTTGTTCCTCTCTCCTCTCACTGTCATATTATGTTCTTCTCTTTTCTTCTTACTATAACCTTGTTTGGTATTGCATGAAATAAACATTCTGTTGTCCCAGAATTCTTACTTGAAATCTCTTTTTATATGTAGTTAGTGTCTACATTTTAAATCATATTTATGTGAGATTTGTTAGTTTTATGTAAATTCAGGTACTTGAAATCTCTTTTTATATGTAATTAGTGTTTATATTTTAGATCATATTAATGTGCGATTTTTGAGATTGGTAGGTTTTATGTAAATTTGGGGCATAAAATTGTGTACTCTTGATTAATTTAGGTTGGTTTGTTAGGGTTGAAATACATTTGTATCTTTGTTTACATGCAACATGATTGTGAGTGGAATATATGTATTTCTTTTAAAAAAAATTACTGTTTTCTGAGATCAGTTTTTATCATCCAAACATGTTTTTTGTTCTCATTGTTGAGAACACATTTTTTTAAAAAAAAAGGAAAAAAAGAAAACAATGCCAAACAGTACACCACCCAAGTGTTCAACTTTTTTTTCTTTATATGAATTAATAATTTAGTTATTATTCTTTCTTAGAACATAAATATATTTGTATAAAATCTGCAATTTACTTGGATTCTGGCTCAATATATGATAATATCTTAATGAAGGTTTGGTGCATTTTCTTTTCAGATAAGGACGAGTCATCTGAATTCGAAACCCCTAAAAAATGGCAAACCCCATGGCCTTGACATGTCAAACTTGCGGCAATGTTGGGATGGCTGATGATGCAGATGGCTTCTTCTACTGTCTTCGGTGTGGTTCTCAGGCAGAGGACATCATTGACACCGGTGTTGGTGATGAGGACTATGTCGATAAGGGCCCTGGTGGTGGTGGTGGTGGTGGTGCTGTCTATGTTGCTAGTCACCGCCGCCAACGCCAACACGTCTCCACTATATCTCAATCACAGTCCCAATTCAACGCCTCAATGCACTCTCAATTTTGGACTTCTTTAACTTTAGAAGACAAAGAAGAGACTCCCATTCAAGTCAAGATCAATAGTCAGGAAGTGGATCACAATTATAGTTGGGATCTTTTTAGTGACAACATTGGACCCACTGGCCCAGAGGATTTTGGGTCTGTCGGGGAGCTCATTCCGAGCTTCGAGGACTACTATAATGAGATAAGGATTCGATACATTATGGGTTTGCAGTTGATGATTGAGTTTCAGTGTGAGGCTTTGGTTAGGGAGTTTAAAGTGAGCCCTTTGATTTGTGGGTTGGCTGGGACCATTTGGTTGCGGTTCGTGGCTGCCACTCGAGTGTTTGATGATGGTTGGGTTGATGAAGCCATTAACGAGTCTGAGAATCAGAATCAAGGTTTGCTCAAACTAAACTCAAACCTTAATGTATCATTTTATTTTTAACTGTCTTAAATTTACGATTCATGTGACAGTATTGATACTTCAGAAAGTTGTTCTATTTGCTCGTAGCTCGCATTTGATACAGATAACGCAAGTCTTGGTTGGAATCATTAAGGCTATTAAGCATATTTTAGCATAAAAGTTGAATTAGATTAGAGTATATATATACATATAAACATATATATACATATTAACTTTTAGCTTATTTTGCCTCTTAGATGCCTTGCCTTACAAGTTACAACAACTAAGCATATTTTAGTTGTCTTAATGAATATTTTAGCATTTGAATGAGTGTTTCTTTCAGGAGAGCTGCCTAATGATGAGCCGCGGTCTAAATATAATTCAGAACCCCAAAATATGTATGGTCAGCGTGCTGTAACGATATGGATCAGATCATTGAAAAGGAAGATACCGTTGTCTTGTACTTTAGCCATTTCTTTTCTAGTTTGTCATCTCGCCAGGGAAGCAGTCTTGACAACCGATATAGTAAAGTGGTCATTAGAAGGGAAACTTCCCTACTTTGCCGCTTTTGTTGAAATCGAAAAACTCATTGGACCACCAACAAAAGCTTGCCCAATAAGTTCAAGTTCCATGTTCAGGCCTCTTGAATCTGTAACAGCACAGAAGATGGAACCACTTTCAGCTTCCATTGCTAAATCCATAGGCTTATGTTTACCTCCTGTGAATTTCTACGCCATCGCTTCACGCTATCTTCAAAAGCTATCACTTCCTTCGGATAAGATTCTTCCTCACGCTTGTCGTATATACGAGTGGTCAATGCCTCCAAATTTATGGTTATCAGCTAGTGAACTAAGGCTTCCTACTCGTGTTTGTGTGATGTCGATACTGATTGTTGCAATAAGAATTCTTTATAATATTAACGGCTTCGGAATATGGGAGAGAAGTTTGTCTAAACACAATGTTTCTTCCACATCTAATGGGGTAGAAGAAGATTCTGATTCTCCTAGTTTGAAAGATTTCAAAGACAAGGATTCTGGTTTTCCTCGTTTCGTTGATGATCCTTATAAGATCCCTGTTATAAACACATTACATCTTCAGGAATCTGAGATGGATGCTGCCGAGCTTCTGAGCAATCTTGAAGCATTGTATCATGGAATACATGAAAACTATGGTAAAAGTTATTTCTTGAGATCTTTCTTTTTTTTCCTCGAAAAGGATAATGATAGTAATGATTTAACTTACATTGACAGAGTATTCTAAAGACTTGCCAACATATCTCCAGCACTGTAAAGATGTAGTTTTTGCGGGGTTAGAACCGTCATTTGAGAATCACGAGGAGCAAAAACTGATAGAAGAGTTATGGGGTTTTTATCAGAACAAAACGGTAAGATTTCGAGTCTTTTGGTGTTTTTTCTCTTAACTTCTGGAACTTATTTATTTTTGTCTTGCAATCTAGGATTCGAAAACAACTGAAGTAGACTGTGATAATTATAGTAGAGCCGATAAGCAAAAAAGATTACGAAAAGATGAAGAGCGTAGTAGAACATTCCCACATAGAGAGAAGAAGTTCAAGGAAAACGAGGGTGTTAGTAATTCATCCGACAGTGAAACTCGAAGTGAAAACCATGACCGGTCCAAGAGTACAACACAAAATGACCAAAACCCGAAAGATGAAACAACTTCAACTACTTCTACTCTTAAAGAAGAATCCATTAAAGAAATGAAACAGAACATGGAGGAAAACAGGTTCTATTACATGCCGCCGAGGAAACAATTGAAAAAATTTGGGTATCTACATTACGCGAGAAAGAGGGACGAAGGCTCGTTGACTTATTCTGTTCATGCAGATTACTACATCTTGCTTCGTGCTTGTGCTAAAGTTGTCCAAATTGAAACTCGGTATATGCATTTCGGGGTGTTGAGTTTCGAGAAACGACTGGTTTGGACTGAGCACAAAATCAACCACTGTTTGCATATGACTCCTCCAAATCTCTCTTGTGAATTTTGTACTAATTCCATAAGTGGAGATGGCTTAGAAGAGTCTCTTGGACTTTCAAATTTGAATATTTAGTTTATTTGTTCTTTTTAGGGTGTTTTGTAAATATAATGTTGGACCAAAAGTTACGTTTTAAGTATTATACTTCCAAGTGTAGGAGTGACACTTTTGAAAATACAATGTTCATCTAAGTATGAGGTCAAACCCGAAAGAGAGATTAGTAACATAAAAAAGAAACTATTTTAATAAATTAAAGTATTAAAATTTTAACCTAACTCCAAGGATTTGATGATATTTGTTTTTAGAAATATAAAAGAAAACACATTAAAGATATTTGCTTCAAAAAGTGGATAAACTAAAAATAATTTGCTTAAAAAATGTGTAAGGAAAGATTATTAGAACATTATAATCAATAAAATGTAAGTTCAAGAATATTTATGAGTATATTTATTGATGATTGATACCATTAATATGGTGCACCAGAGTTGGAGAAGATAGTAGTAATTTGACACTTTGGAATTGTGTTTTTGGATTGTTTTGGATCGTGTTGAGGTATTGGACACCGCGGAGAGCTTTCCCAATCTAAAAGATGCACTGAAAGCAATCGAAAAAGAGTTTTTCATTTTGTCGGTGTAATGTGTCAAAACTCTTACGAGGCACACCACCATTTGGTTTCTATTTTCTTTGCGTGTTTGATCTATTTTAGATGTCATTAGGCCTGTGATGAAGTTTGAAATTTTTCTAGCAATTATTTGAATTATTTGTATTATTTTTTTAAATTAATTTTGAAGGATACCTAGGTTGGTCAGAAAATTTGAAACTAATTTTATGTGGCTTATTATAAACTGTTCTAATAAACTGATTAGATTTTATTTTTGATTGTTTTTGTATTTTTCATGAGTACTTAATGTTTAAATTAATTATATATGAAGTACTTATATGATGTTAATACGTAGCTTATTAAGGTATGAGAGAGTTTTCAATGGATGAATTGGATAATTGAGTTTATATAGAGAATGAATTATTATGTAGGTCCATTGAAAATTAATTAAAATGAATAAATATTTAATAATTAATACTAGTTTACGTTATTTAGTCTTTGGTAAAACAAATATTTCCTTTTTTTTTTTCAGTTTAATATATAATGTAGATAACTACAAATTTATTTGCATTAATAATGGAGAAATCAAAAAGGTAAAAC
This sequence comes from Cannabis sativa, assembly GCF_029168945.1. Taxonomy (NCBI): domain Eukaryota; kingdom Viridiplantae; phylum Streptophyta; class Magnoliopsida; order Rosales; family Cannabaceae; genus Cannabis; species Cannabis sativa. The sequence goes on from NC_083602.1 coordinate 574,720, forward strand.
TATACTTAAAATGGTATGATTGTGATTTTGATATTTACAATCAACAATAAATTATTACAAAAAAAATAATAATATTAATAGTATTTTTTTTATGTAAGTTCAATTAAGTTAGGCAATTAATTTATTTTAAGTTGTTTATTATATTGTATGTCTTTTACTACATTCTGCCAGTGACAATTTGTCGTTTTAAAGTATATAATATGATATGCTGTCATGTTAGAAGTGAGGTTCAATTCATTCAAGATTAATTAGTATATATTTTTAATATATACATCTTACATGTAATTAATGATATAGAATTGCAACTGTGTGAATTTTTTCCTTTTTTTTTTTTTGATATAAATGAGAAATTATATTGCTTCAAAATCATATCTACACACTTATCAGCACCATACATGGCTTGAAATCTTTGGGTAACTAAGTGCATGTTTGACATCATAATTAAAAAACTGTTTTTTGTTTTTAAAAACAGAAAATTGTTTTTAAAAACAATTTGGCTTGTTTGGCCTTGTTTTTTAAAAATAGTTTTCAAAAAACAAGAATTTTGAAAACAACAAAATGTTGTTTTCTGTTTTAAAAACCAATTCACTTTAGGTCAATATATATTGTTTTTAAAAATCACTAACCAAACGTGACTTGTGTTTTAAAAACTTCAAAAACTATTTTTTGTTCTCATTTCTAAAAACAATTTTTTAAAATAAAAAACAGAAAACAATACCAAACATACTCTAAGTTTTATTACAAGCTACAAATATACATGCTATAGTTTTCGTATCCATTCTAAATCAACTTTTTTCATATTTTTGGGTAAGATAAAAGGCAGTCTACTTTTAATACCATGCTTAATACATCCAATGATTGTTGACAATGATAAAACTTCTTTTATGCCACAAAGCTTCATTCTTATTTCTCTATAGATGATAAATCATTACAACAACCACCATACTATTTGCTTCTTGAAGCCATTCCATCGAGCTCTTGAAATCGATCTTAGCATTACTTGAAGATGTTGCTTTGTTGTTCTCCATCCCAGCCACTGTTTTATGGCATCAAGACATCTTTGCTATATAGGCATTCAAAATAGAGATGTCGAATGTCTTCCTTTTGATCACCAAAAACTAAGCACTTGTTACCCGAACAAACATTAAATTTGAACTCCAGTCTATCTCTTACTGCAAGCCACATTATGAATCGATGTTTGAGAGGGTTAAATCGTCCCCAAATATGAGTACTCCAGTTTACGGGCACAAGACTCGGGTTGAGCCAAGAGTATCCTTTTGAATAAGTAGAAGAAATAAATTGTTGCTCTATATACTTGTTTAATCTTCTCTTTCACTTTGATTACTTGTCGCCAATACGAGCTACTATTTGCAGAAAGACACAAGGTTCCACTATGGCTGGTTTTTTATGTACACAGTATTGACCTATATATTTTACCCAAAGGGTATCTTGTTTGGTTGATACCAATACTTAGTTGATAAGTGTCACTCTACCAGCAAAAGATAAGTGTCTAGAACTCCAAACCCAAATACGAGCAACCATCTTCTCAATAATGCCTGAAAAATCTGCTTTTGTGTGCCTCTTAGAACAAATCTGTATGCCTAAGTACCGAAATGACAACTTACTTTGGATGAAACCCGATGCATCTAGCACCCTCTGAACTTCACTTTGCTCCATACCGCAATAATAAATTCTAGATTTTGCTTCACTTTGCACTAGGCTTGAGGTTTGAGAAAACAAAATCAGACCACGAAGCAACAAAATATAGACCTGAAATCCACATTGAATAATAAAAGAACTGTTGGAGATTATTTTACCAGGATCTTAGATCTACTCACAAGTATGTTGATTAGCACCCTAAATATGAACTTTCTAAAACGATGAAATAAACACATATAATGTTTGGGAAACCTTACATTGGGTGCAGCGGAATAATATGACTCCTTCCGTGTAAAGCCCGCTTAGTTAATTTGGAAATTATCAGTTAATTATGATTAATTATGAAATTATTTATAGCTATTTAAATAATTTATTATACTGTTATTTATGGAATTCAGAAATGCATGGTTATGTTATTCAGTAGTTTTCATATTTTGCATTTCCGGTGCCCGGTATTTTGGAACTCGACGTTTGGCTCAGTAGAAATCACAACTTAGTATGTTAGTAGTTTGGGGACGGGTTTTAGACATTGGGAATGTCGGGAATGGCCGGGAATTTAGAATTTCCCAAAAATACCCCTTTAGTATGATTTATGTGGTTTTATGGTGGAGGGGCGAAATGGTCTTTTTGCCCCATTAGTGTTTTGTCTTTAGTGACTTTATTAATTGAAGATTAAATATTTATTTTAATGTTATTTGGCTGAAAGTGTTATATGCTAGGTGTCATTTGTTATTTTTCATTTTACAACAAAAAAAAAAAATACTAAGTAAAGAAAATAAAGAAATTTTCAAAAACACTCCAATTCTCTCTCAATTTCGGCCAAGCCTTGGAGCAGCAAGGAACTGGTTTTCTTCATTGATTTTTGCTTGTTGATTCATCTCATTTTAAGGTCCACTTCAAGCTAGGTTAGCTCTTGTAACTTCTCTTTGTGTTTTGTTGAATTTTGATGAAAAGATGGTGATGCATGCATGGATTCTTAGTTGTTGTTACTGCTGGGTTTTATTGTTAATTTCTGGGATGTATGTATGTTATTTTGAGGTTATCTAAGCTGTTGGAAATGCATGTATAGTACCTTGTTTAAAGCTTTGAACTTTCTATGTAAAATATGTGGTTTTTGAAGAAATGTAGTGAATCTGTTTCTGTGATGTTGTTATTGCTTTTAATTGTTTTCAGAGGCTTAGTTAGGCTTAATTAAGTAGAATTAGGCAGGTTTGAATGCATGTTTGTGGGATTTGCTCAAGTTTGAGTTTAGAACTCAAAGCTTGAGCTTTAATGGCAAATTTTGTATCTGAGGTTTCTGGGTTGTTTTTATGCCTTGGAAATGTTCTTTGGGGTATTTAGAGCAGGTCTGGAAGGTTTGGTATGAATTGGGTTTGATTTGGTTGAGTTAGGAATTTTTGAAAAATTCCTGCGAGGAACCGGAATTCCGGTTGTGCAACCGGAATTCCGGATGAGGGTCCAGTAATTCCCAGAACCGGAATTCCGATTGGGTAACCGGTCTGCCGGTTGGGGAATTTTCAGAGCCCGTGTTTTTCCTCGTTTTTATGTTTTAAGGGGTATTGACATGCTTTTTATCGATAGGGAAACTTTTAGTTCCTAGTTTTAGTCCCCGGGAAGTGATTTAGCGTGTCACTTATAGTGTTGTGATTTTTATGGTTTAGGAGCCTGTAATCCGCCGCTCAGCTAAAGTTCCAGTCAGGTTGACCGGCACACCTGAATTCGGAATCCAGGTAAGATTAGTATAACAGTATGCATATGTAGATTACATTAGTTATGTATGTTGGCTTCGAACCATCCAACCCTATCACGTCGGTACAGGCTGGAGTATGACCAGCAGCCGGAGTATGACCGGTTCGACCGATCAGGCTGACATTTGGTTGGTGGTTCCGTGCTGTTGACTTATCCCGTCGGTACGGAAATTTGGAGTATGACCGACGGCCGGAGTATGACCGGTTCGACCGATCAGGAGGATACTTGTCAATAGTACCGTCCCTGTGAACGTTCAAAACTCAGTACCATGTTGGACATGGCAGTAGTGGCTCAGTACCGTGTTGGACACGGCAGTAGCGGGACTCAGTATCGTGTTGGACACGGCAGTTAGAATTATGGTTGAGTATTATTATGCTTTTCTTACTGAGTCTGTCGACTCACAGTTTACGTTTATGTGTAGGTAAAGGCAAAGCTAAAGCTGATGGGCCGTGAGCGAGCTTGTGAAGATTGTACATGTCGGGGTGGTTAGGCCTGGAGCGTACGATCCTCGGGACAGCAAGGCTGATTTTTGTAACTGGTCGTTAGACGACCTTTATTTTGTGTATCAGTTAAACAGTTAAAACTTTTTTGTAAATAATTTTATAATCGGGATCCCGAGTCTTTTGTAATATTATTTTATAAGTTTAATTAAAAAGCAAAATTTTAATTAATCACGTTTTTCCATAAACCTCGTTGATTAGCAACGAGCTGCACAGTATGTTTAAAAATCACGTAATACGCCTATGTTAGTTAGGGTGTTACATTCCGTTCAGATATCTAGCGCTTGATTCCTTTATGTAGCAGAGCATTATCAATATCTGAACCTGGATCTCTTTCTCTGATTCTTTAGTGCTGAAACTCCTTCTTGTTGAAAGTCTTTCTTCACGATCTTCCTCACTATGATTGAGGTATCACTTGCTGTGTGTGGGCACTACTTTAACACTAAGAATTTCGAAATTGAAGAGGGAAGAAATAGAAGAAGGTGGTCGGCCAAAGATAGGGAGAGAGAGAGGCTCAGTTTTTTCTGAATGAAAAGTCAGAAGAAAAGTGTGAAATTTAAGTGTGTTAATTTCCTGAAGCCTTCACTATCTATTTATAGCATTCCACTAGGGTTAGGTTTGAATAATTTGGCATTTAAAATAATGAAAATATCAGAGGGAAAACCCTACAAAAGTGGCCGGTCATGCATAGTGGATTTGGGCCTCACTTTGTAATTTTACAGTTTTATCTTTTCTGCATCTGATTTTCTCAAAAACGCCAATTTTCTAATTCAACCATTTAAATGCCAATTCTAACTATTTAATAACTATAAATAATTATTAAATAATATTATCATTTATCATATTTATTAATTGAACCATACAAAGTATCATAATTAACAAATATGCCCCTAAAACTCTTTCTTTACAATTTCGCCCTTACTTAGTGAAAAATTCACAAATAGACATAGTCTTATAATTGATTAACCAAAACCAATTATATGAGTCTTACAAGCAATATTATCTCAACTAGTGCGGGGACCATGGGTCTATATAGCCGAGCTTCCAATAAGTAGATCAAGAATTTATTACTAAAATTCACTAACTTATTAATTCTTCGTTGAATCCACGCATAGAACTTAGAATTGCACTCTCAGTATATAGAATGCTCTATATGTTCCACCATATAGACACATCATTAGTTATCCATTGTTATAATCCTAATTTGATCAATGATCCTCTATATGAATGATCTACACTGTAAAGAGATTAGATTACCGTTACACCCTACAATGTATTTAATCCTTAAAACACTTAACCCCCTATAAATGATATTTCAGCTTATGTGAAATGAGATCTCCACCATTTATTTTCGTTTGGTCAAGCTCGAAGGAGATCATCCTTTACTTACTATTCGCCAGATAGAAGCTATAGATTCCATGTTTATGTTAGCGCTCCCACTCAATTGCACTACCGTGTTCCCAAAATGTACGTATCACCCTGACCCAAAAGTAGGCTTAACTAACAAATCAAAGAACAGGAATAGCCTCTCGAGATCGAGCCTAATCATAACAGGATTAAGATCATTTGATCTAGGATCAACTAGGCGATATTGACTTGAATAGATATTACGGTAAGTTTAATAAATCTAAGTCAAAGTTCAATATCGGTCCCTTCCGATGCATACTCCATGCATCCAACCTGAGCTTTACTTTAACCAATGCTCTGGAAAGAACATGGCATTTCTCCACATGCAAGTAAACTCTTGTTGTAGATTATCATATCAGTAAAACCCTGTGTCTGATAAATCTAGGAAACTTTATTCACATAGTCATGTTTACTTTCCAATGTGTTGATAGCACAATAAACAGGATCAAGTATGTGAAAAGGGTTTCAGATGAATTCATACATTATGTACATATAATCATGAAATAAATCATGTGAACCATGCAACATTAAATGTTATTTCTGATCTATATTAATAAGTAAATCTGATTATATTGAAATAAGTTTTATTTAGGGCATAAAACCCAACAAGAACATCATCCGCAAAGTAAAAGTAGTTCAGCTGAAGACTTCTGCACCTCTCATGGAATTTAAACTCCTCATTTTGTCCCACTTTCTTCATTATTGTCGATAAGTACTCCATACCAAGAACAAATAATAAAGGAGACGTTGGGTCACCTTGTTGGAGACTCCTTTTAGCATTAAAAAACCAGGGAGCTGTCCATTCATCATAAAACTGTATCTAGGAGTGCTTATACAATTCATAATTAATTGAATGAACGGTCTTCGAAAGTTGAAAGCATTAAGTATTTCTTCTATGAAGCCCCACTCAATTGTATCACAGGCTTTCTGTAAAACCAATTTGATCATGCAATTGGATCTTGAATTACTGCTTCCATAATGCCTTACTAAATTCTGGCACACCATCACACTGTAAGCAATGAATCTTCCATGCACAAATCTACTCTTGTTCTGAGCAACTAATTCTAGTAGTAATTCTCTTAATCTTGAGCAAACCATTTTGGTGGCAGTTTTATATATAACATTATAGTAAGCTATCGGTCTATACTCACTTACATTTGCAGGGCATTTCGTCTTCAGAACAAAAACATGTGAAACAAAAGCAATTGCCTAGATTTAAAAAAACACAAGGCCTAAAACCCTGACACTGACATCTGAAAACTACCAATCCATTCGACGATGACCTTTAAAAACCACCGACTCAAATCCCCATCAGACCCACCATGACCTAGATCACCATGAAACCCACCCAATTTTCAGCATTATGTTGAATCCAAGTGCATTGAACCATCTCATCTCTGATTTATCCTTAGCATAATGAGGAATTACTCACACTCTTGATACCTTTGATGGATATGCTCCCACAAGTGATCATCCACCTAATATCATCTCCATTGATAAAAATCATATAAGACATAAAAACAGAAATGTGAAGCCATTTAAAAAAAGGCAAAGACATAAAAAGCAAGCACTGGTTGTGGAAGTCTCTGAATTTTTTTTTGAAGAATCATGAATATTTAGGGATTATGTTTAAATATGACGGTAAAGGTACTTGCCTTTTGAACGATTTGAATATCCAGCTTGTGACACTACAAAAACCACTATTCCATCAGTCTTGAAAACACTATTTTTGGGGGACCGTTACTAATAAAATTAAGCGAGTGTGTAAAACATTTGGCTATAGTTTGGAATTGCCGACGGTTTATAAACTTTATTATGTATCACCGACGGTTGTACATCGTCACATAGCTTAGAATTGTCGACGGTTAAGAGTCGTAGACTAAAGGGGGCATATTTTATAACCCCAATATCACTCAAATATCATTTCAAATGTTTCTCTCATTTCAAATGTCCCTCTCTCTCATTCTAGCATGCCTCATCCTCATCCATGACCGAGTCACCACTCCTCGCTCTCCCTGTCCACTCTCTCCCCCTCTCTCGTTTGGCGACGACTCCATTTCCTTCGTTCAGATGAAACCACACTTCTTACTTCGAATCACCCAAGCTCTCTCTTGCTTTTGAACTCTCGTGTTAAAGGTATTTACTATTTTTTACTAAAAGTAACATTTTGTTGTAACTAAAAGTCACATTTAGTCACAAAAAAATTATATTGAGACTAAAAAGTTATCACTGAAAGCAGCAGTTTTTTATAGTGAGTATCAAGTCATTATTCACATGTCATTTTCTTATAAGTACATTAAATTAATTTTTTAAAAAATTTAATGGCATAGACTAATCAGGGATTGCCACACATTTATTTGACACTTAATGGTCAAGTACAGAAGTATCAAAAATATAACATAGTAATAATTACTATTAAAAACTAAATTTAAGTATTTAAGTATTTGCTGCTAAGGACACAGTTAAGCTTGGTTTAAGGAAAGGCATAGGGTCTGGTTTGACTGTGCAAATAACCACAGATCCTTGGCTGCCTATACTTGACAGAGCTTCTCCTGTTCCCACTGTCCCGGGACTTGAGAACTTTACGGTTAGCAGCTTGTTTCAAATTCATAGCCGCTCCTGGGATGCTGAAATAGTTAACGACATCTTTACTCCTGATGATGCTGCAACTATCCTTGGAATTCAAATAAAACAGTCGGTTGATGGTGATTACTGGTACTGGTTTGCGGAGAAAAATGGTCTATATTCTGTCCGTAGTGCCTATCAACTAATGCAAGATCAAAAGCTTCCTCCAGCTTCTTCAGAAGGCCATCTGTTTTAGAAAAAGATGTGGTTACTTAAGGTGCCTCATAAGACTAAAGATCTGGTGTGGAGAGCGGCTTCGAACTGTTTAGCAACCAAGGTAAATCTCTGTATTAAGAAGGTGTTGACTGATAATAAATGTCCTATGTGTGGTGTTTTTGCCGAAACTGAGTTGCATCTGCTAGTATCTTGTCAATTTGCTTGGGTCTGCTGGGAGTTTTCAGGTTTTAATGCAGCTGACAGAAACTCCAATTCCCTGCTGTCATGGCTTAGTTTCAATGCTACTCAGATGGATAATGAGAAGCTTTGCCGAGTTGTTATGTTGTGTTGGGTAATATGGTCGGCCAGAAACGATCTGCTCTGGAAGGGACAGGTTCGAAGTGTGAAAGATGTGGTCGACTTTGCTCAATCTAGCCTTGATCAGTTTATGAAAGCCCAAGGTAAAGGTAACCTACCTTCTCTGTCGCCTCTTAAACCCGGTGATGGTTCAGAGGTTTGGATTAAACCGGCTGAAGGTATCAAGTTGAATGTCGATGCAGCGATTTTCGAACATGATCTCAAGCATGGCTTCGGGTGTGTGATCAGGAATACAAAGGCGAGATGATTTCTGTTTTTTCTGGTGCTAAGCAAAGCAAAGTTGCACCAGAAATTGCTGAAATTATGGGCATAAGAGAAGCCTTAAGTTGGTTGAAAAATCACAATTTCTCTCATGCTGCTGTCGAGTCCGATAGTTTGGTTTGTGTGGATGCTATTCGAAGCAATGAGAGGCTCCATTCTGGTTTCGGATTTATTGTGGAAGAGTGCAAGTTTATTCTTCAAAATTTGTTAAATGTTACTTTATGTTTTGTCAAACGTTCTGCGAATCGTGCCGCGCATTTTATTGCCCGACACTCTTTGTCCCTAGCTGAACGTATGTTCCCTATTAATAGTGTTCCTTTGGAGTTGTTGTCTATCCTTTTGGGCGATAGCTCTTCTTAATAAAAACACTTCTTTTCAAAAAAAAAAAGAGAGTAAAAATTAAATATTTTTAACGCAAATTACTCTTCAATTTTTAAAGAAACTTGAAAAAGGAAAATTTGTGTACAACAAATAATTGACCAAAAGCAAAAAAACAAAAATATGGAAATATTTGTACAGCTAAGAATATTTCTTACAAAATAGTGTAATAAATATTTATTTGTAGTTTCTATATACATTAATTTCATTTTCTATTGAAAATATCAAAATCAGAGTCAACATTACAAATATACAGCTAAGACTATTTCCTACACAATAGTGTTATTAATATTTATTTGTAATTTCTATATAAATTAATTTCATTCTTTAGTGAAAATATCAAAATAACTGTCAACATTACAAACTCACAACATACCATTTTATGTATTTTCAAACTTTGTAACGTATATTAGTATTCAATATTTTTTGAGAAAAAAAATTAAATATTTATTAATTTTTATTTCAATTACATATATAATTAATTAGCTTGTATATAAACCCAATTCTCTAATTCAAATATTGAAACTCTCATATATATCATATTAATCTATTGCTGGTATATTATATACATCTATATTTGCATGATTCTTCTGAACTGAATCAAATTTCTGAAATTCATATATCATTTGTTTTTTGTTGGTGGATTTAGTTTTATTCTTTGGCTAATTTGAATGTATATTTATATTGCAGATAAAATCTTTCGACATAGATAGATATGGGTATGAGGGGATTTTTTATGGTTTTTATTATGTTGTGTACACTTTTATGTTATTGCAAGTCTGATGAACAACAAGTAGAATTATTAAGAGATGAACTTCTGGAAATAGAGAATCAACTTGTGCGACTAAACAAGTCATCAATCAAGGCTATTAAAGTAATTTTATTTATTTATTATTATTATCATCTTCATCTCTCGCTTATTTTATATTGGACTTATATCTAAATTGTAACTTGTGTATTGTGTCATGTACAGACACAACATGGAGATATTTATGATTGTGTTGATTTTTACGAACAACCAGCATTTGATCATCCATTACTAAAGAACCACAAGTATGATTTTGGGGTAGGTTTTTTACAAATATTTTTTTTTCTCTTATAACTTATAATTTTTTATTTTCCCTAACCATAGTGAATTTGTATTATAATATATTATCTATATAAGTAGGATAAGTATTTGTGGTATTTATGATGTAGATGAGACCTTCTTCTCATCCTTACAAAATGGTTAGGAGATACAAGCCTCCAAAGAATGTGGAACAAGTATCGATAAATAATGGGTTAAAGGGTGAAAAATGTCCAATTGGATTTGTTCCAATAAGAAGAACTACTAAAGAAGATCTTATCAGAGCCAAACTATTTACGAAGTCTTATACTTCAAGTATTAATTCTCCTCCTACTTTTCATGTAAGCATATCATTTACATTTTCAAGTTTTTTTTAACAAATTAAATAATATATTCCATCATTGAAAAATAACTTCAATTTGAATTTGAATACAATAGCATGCGCTTGTTTACACATCTGATCCAACTAAGAAATACAATGGAGCTGGAACAACTGCAAGCTATTACACACTATATAATGTTACTGGCTCACAATATACTTTTGGTCGAATGAAGTTACAAAATGAACATGATATCATTCAAGCTGGTTGGGGAGTAAGTTTTTTTTTTATTTTCACTTAAATTTTATTTTCTACTAGATTCTTTTTTGTAAAAAATAATTCCACTAAAGCTTTTTAGATAAATTATAATTTTTAAGAATATTTCTTCACTTATTAATTGGTTATACGATCATTTATTAGGTAAATCCTAGTCTATATGGAGATGATCAAACTCGAATCTTGATATATTTTCAGGTTATCTAAACTTTATGTTTATTATCTAATATTTTTTTCATATTTATTGTGTAGTTATGTGTAACTTGTGTATCAATATTTTTGTAGGCTGGTCAAATATCTTGTTTCAATACATTGTGTCCAGGATTTGTTTTAGTTTATCCTCAACCTATGATCGAAATGACTTTCAACGAAACCCTTCCTGGCAAATTACCTACATGGGAATTTGATTTAAATATTTATCGGGTAAATAAATTAAATATTTAATATAATCATTTTCTATTTTTTTTTCTTTTAAGTTTATCTTGAATACTTTGTTTAAATAAAAAAATGTGTTTAGATTTAAAATTTTGGGTTTGTATTGTTTTGTACTTGTTTGATGATATGATATAATAATAGGATAACATTACCGGAAATTGGTGGCTTCAATTTGGGACGGATCTTGCTCATGTTGGATATTGGCCATCAAGCATATTTAGTGGTGGATTGAAAGACTTGGCTACATATGTTGATTGGGGAGGAGAAACTTACAGTCCACTTGGTCAAATCGGTCCTCCAATGGGTTCTGGTTTACTTCTAAAACAAGATACTCGTTATGATGCATATTGCAGAGCATTAACAACTATAAATGAGGCACACATACAAGAAGATGCTAAACACACACATATTTCATCCATCGATATTGACTTTTATTTAGTTAAAGATTGGGGATTTAAAAGTGACTTTGGACATCTCATGACATATGGGGGCCCTGGTCCTAGATGATTTATTTACATTGTAATACTAGTAAAATAAATTTTTCATGAAAAAAATAAATAAATGTATTATTATTTGTGTTTTTGATAGACTTTATTACATATAAATATAATGTTGGATTGAAAGTCGATACGTTTTAAGTATTAATTATACTTTCAAGTGCACGAATGATACTTTTGAAAATACAATGTTCATCTAAGTATGAAGTCAAACTCAAAAGAGAGGTTACTAACATAAAAAGGAAACTCATTTAATAAACCAAAGTAATAAAATTCTAACCTAACTCCAAGGATTTGATGAGATTTATTTTTAGAAATATAAAAGAAAATACATTAAAGATAATATACAAGTAAATGTACAATATTACAAAAAATGTGTAAAAAATATAATTACATAATTTAATATAATAATAAAAAATATTTACAAATAAACATATATGTTTACGATTTTAACTTGTTGATTACTTTCAATTAATTTTTTTAAAAAATAAATAAATGCATAAAGCTAAATATGTAAATGTAAAAGTTAATATTTATATTTTTATATATTACTAAAATAATATATTTACTAAAATTTAAAACGAAATTAAAAAAAGAATATTTTATTTATATTTTTATAAACAATATATATGTTTATTATATATTTGATTAGTATCATTAATGTTTATAAAGTTATTATTAATCTAGTATGTTTATTATGATAATAAATATAATTTGTTTATTAAAAAGTCGTAACAATTTTAAAAATGAAACACTTAAGTTTATTTATTTATTTGAATAAATACTTTTTCTTTTGTTTATTAAAAAGTCATAAATAATTTAAAATGTAACATTTATACTTATTAGTTATTAAAAAATATGTTTAAGAAAATAAACGAAATTATAATTTAATGTGACCTTATGTATAAATACTATGTTTATATTATTATGGGATAATTGCGGCATAAGTCTCCAAAAAGTCCAGTTTGATGCAGATAAGTCCTCAACCTCAAAAATTGACGGTAATAGTCCATAAGGTCACCATTTTTGTTTGTCCGTTACTACCTAAGTTAACTGTTCCGTTTGTATATTTTAATATGCCACGTGTTGAAGTATTAGTTGTCCACATCATAATTTTAAATAAAAATAATTTAAAAAATAAAAAATTATTAAAAATAAAAACATCAATTATTTTTTTCATTTTTTTTTTCAGTTTTCTTCTACTATCTTCTTCTTATCTCTAGCCAACCCCGATCCCAACCCCTACCCAACCCACACGACGGACTGTAATGCTCCGGCTACCCTCGACCCAAATGGACTACTGAGAATCCAGAAACCCCCAAAGCTCTCTCATTCTCCATCTCCTCAATCGTGCCGAGGTTGGATTGTCCTTCCGCCATTGACGAAGCTTTGCCTTTCGTCGTCAAAAATGGAGGCCACCACCACAGATTTAGCCTTCACAGTCGAAGACCACCAAGAGTTCATCTCCTCCTCGCGCATACACCACGGATCTGGCCTTTATGGTTGAAGGTGAACCTAGATCTATGTGAACCCAAATCCCCTCATTCTCCTTGTCGTCCCAACTTCGTCGTCGACCCAAGAGACTCCCAACAGGTTTCAAATATTCTAGTGATTGAACATATTTCTTTTAAGTATGCATTTAGAATTGTTTGAGTGATTGAACATTGACTTTTTGGGGACTTATGTCGCAATTATCCCTATTATTATTGATAATATTTATTAATTATTAATCTAATATATTTATTCCGATAATGTTTGTGATGATAGGTTGAAATAGTGTGTTTATTAAAATTTAAATACAAATTTATAAATAAAATATCTATGTTTATTATTTATTGTATATATATTATATTTATTATTTATTTTTACCATATATAATTTGTAGATTAAATTAAGTATATGTTTCTCATAGTTAATAAAATGTATAATAAATTGTAAATAATTTTTTATGCACATATAATGTAATTAAGTACTATAAAGTATATCAAATTGTAAATTTTCCTTAATGATATTTGCTTCAAAAAGTGGGTAAACTAAAATTTATTTGCTTAAAAAATGTGCAAGGAAACATTATTAAGATATTATAATCAATAAAATGTAAGTTCAAGAATATTTATGAGTATTTCTTGATGAGTGCACATTTAACACCATTAATGACGGTACACCAGGGTTGGAGAAAAAAGTTGTAATTCGACACTTTGGGGCTATGTTTTTGGGTTGTTTTGGATTGTGTTGAGGTGTTGGACACCATGGAGAGCTTCCCCAATCTAAAAGATGCATCGAAAGCAACCGAAAAAGACTTTTTCATTTTATTGGTGTAACTCTGTTGAAACTTCCAATGAGGCACCACCATTTGGTTTCTATTTTCATTTTATTAGTGTAACTCAGTTAGTCGTAAATCAAGTCCTTGGTGAATACACAACTCGAAGAGAAAGAATGATAGACTATTTGAGTAAGATCCAAGACTTGATAAGTTAGCTCAAAGGTTATACAATAAGGTAGATCCCTAGAGAAAATAATGCAACAGTTGATGCACTTGCCGTTTAGCAAGCAACACCATTTTTGACTAGGCAAACTTGGTGCCAATACAGTTCTTGAAAGAACAAAGTATTACCATCCCAGAAGAGGTTGACATGCTGGATAACAGTCCAACCTGGATGACACCTATGGTAGTTTACCTCCAAATTAGAGCCTTGTCTGAGAACAAAAATGAGGCAAAAAAGATGAGAAGAAAATCTGCTAGGTATCTATTCCTAGATGGAGTAATGTACAAATGAGGCTTCTCAATGCCGCTCTTAAGGTGTGTTACTAAGATAGAAGCCGAGCAGTTATTGATAGAGGTGCATGAAGGCTTCTACGGCAAACATGCCAGGGGCAAAGCCTATCCAAAAAGATACTCCGACAAGGGTACTTTTGGCCAACCATGATTGAGGATTCGATGGACTATGTCAGAAAATGTGACAAGTACCAAAGATTCTCAAAGATCCCGATAGCTCCATCCAACAAGCTCACATTGATGCAGCCTATGTTGGGTTTTGTGCCCTAAATAAAACCTATTTCAATATAATCAGATTTACTAATTAATATTAGATCAAAAATTACATTTTATGTTACATGATTCACATGATTTATTTCATGATTATATGTACATAATGTATGAATTCTATTTAAGTCCAGAACATATCGATTTGTTAATGATTATAGTGTTGTCAACACAGTGGAATATAATCTTAATTATATGTTCGAAAGTTTATTCCCTGATTTGTCAGAACACTGGATTTAAACTGACATGGTATAATCAGCGATAAGTATGGAGTATACATCGGAAGGGACCGATATTGAACTTTGATTAGATATATTAGAATTTACCGTAATATCTAATCAATTCAATATCACCTGTTGATCCTAGATCAAATGATCTTAATCCTGATATGATTAGGTTCAATCTCAAGAGTGTTATTCGTGTTCTTTGATTTGTTAGTTAAGCCTACTTTTGGGTCAGGGTGATACGTACATTTTGGGAATACGGTAGTGCAATTGAGTGGGAGCACTAACATAAATATGGAATCTATAGCTTCTATCTGGCGAATAGAAAGTAAAGGATGATTTCCTTTGAGCTTAACCAAACGAAAATAAATGGTGGAGATCTCATTCCACTTAGTTGAAATATCATTTATACAAGGTTAAGTGTTTTAAGGATAAAATACATTGTAGGGTGTTACGGTAATTTAATCCCTTTACAGTGTAAATCATCTATATAGAGGATCATTGATCATATTAGGGTTATAACAATGGATAACTAATGACGTGTCTATATCATGGAACATATAGAGCGTTCTATATGCTGAGAGTGCAATTCTAAGTTCTATGCGTGGATTCAACGAAGAATTAATAAGTCAGTGAATTTAAGATATAAATTCTTGATCTACTTATTGGAAGCTCGGATATATAGACCCATGGTCCCCATACTAGTTGAGACCATGCATACTGCTTGTAAGACTCAGTTAATTGATTTTGGTTAATCAATTATAATTCTAAAGTTAGACTATATCTAGTTTATGAATTTTCACTAAGCAAGGGCGAAATTGTAAAGAAAAGAGATTCTAGGTTTATTTATTAATTAAGAGACTTTATATGTCTAATTAATAAATATATTAAATGACAATATTATTTAATAATTAATTTTTAGTTATTAAATAATTAGAATTGGCATTTAAATGGTTGAATTTGAAAATTGGCGTTTTTGAGAAAATTAGATGCAGGAATGATAAAACAGCAAAATTGCATAAGTGAGGCCCATTATCCAAGCCCATGGCCGGCCACACTTTATGGGTTTTATCATTTATTTTTTCATTATTTTAATGCCAAATAATTCTAACCTAAACGTAGGTGGTTACCTATAAATAGATAGTGATGGATCTCATTCACACTTGAACTCTGTCAGATGAAATTGAGCCTCCTATTCTCTATAGCTGAAACCACTTCCCTCTTCTTCTCTTCAATAATTTCGAATCCTTGAATGAATGAGTGAGTGCCCACACACATCAAGTGGTATCTCAATCATAGTGTGTAAGACTGTGGAAAAACAACCAACAAGAAGGAGATTCAGCATCAAAGGAAGGAGAGAAAGAGATCCAGGTTCAGATATTGATAATGCTCTGCTACAGAAAGGAATCAAGAGCTAGATATCTGAACGGAAGGAGTCATTATATTCAGCTGCACCCAATGTAAGGTTTCCTAAACTTTATATGTGTTTATTTCATTGTTTTAGAATTCATATTAGGATGTTAATGAAACATACATGGTAGTAAATCTAGATCTTGGTAAAATATATCCAACAATACGTACATTTTGGGAACACGATAGTGCAATTGAGTGGGAGCGCTAACATAAATATGGAATCTATAGCTTCTATCTGGCGAATAGAAAGTAAAGGATGATTTCCTTCGAGCTTAACCAAACGAAAATAAATGGTGGAGTACTCATTTCACTTAGCTGAAATATCATTTATACAAGGTTAAGTGTTTTAAAGATAAAATACATTGTAGGGTGTTACGAAAATTTAATCCCTTTACAGTGTAAATCATCTATATAGAGGATCATTGATCAAATTAGGATTATAACAATGGATAACTAATGACGTATCTATATCGTGGAACATATAGAGCGTTCTATATGACTGAGAGTGCAATTCCAAGTTCTAAGAGTGGATTCAATAAGGAATTAATAAGTTAGGGAATTTACTTGGTAAATTCGGTTCGACTTATTGGAAGCTCGGTTATATAGACCCATGGTCCCCATACTAGTTGATGCCATACTGCTTGTAAGACTCAGTTAATTGATTTTAATTAATCAATTATAATTCTAAAAGTTAGACTATGTCTACTTTATGAATTTTCACTAAGCAAGGGCGAAATTGTAAAGAAAAGAGATTCTAGGTTTATTTGTTAATTAAGATACTTTACATGTCTAAATTAATAAATATATTATATGGCAATATTATTTAATAATTATTTTCAAGTTATTAAATAATTAGAATTGACATTTGAATGGTTAAATTGGAAAATTGGCATTTTTTTTGAAAAAATGAGAATGGAAAATAACAAAATAGGAAAGTTGCAAAGTGAGGCCCAATTTCCTTGGGCCTCCCACTATGCATAGGCTTTTACCATTTTATTTTTCCATTATTTTAATGCCACACAATTCTAACCTAAACCTAGAGGGCCTTCTATAAATAGAAAGTAATGGCTTCAGGAAACAACACAGAATTAGATCTCATTCTTTTCAGAGTGAATTCCTGAACCATCACTTTCCTCTCTCTTTTCTTCTCTAAATTTCGAAACCCTTGAGTGATAGAGTAGTGCCCACACACATCAAGTGGTACCTCAATCATAGTATGTAAGACTCAGGAAAATCACCAACAAGAAGGAGAGAAAGAGATCCAGATTCAGATCTTGATTATGCTCTGCTACAGAAAAGAATCAAGGGCTAGAGATCTGAATGGAAGGAGTCATAATATTCCGCTGCACCCAATGTAAGGTTTTCTTAAACTCTTATGTGTTTATTTTCATTGTTTTAGAATTCATATTAGGATGTTAATCAAACATACTTGGTAGTAAATCTAGATCCTGGTAAAATATTTCCAACAATATTCACAGAACCTACTTCACTACGGATGAATATTTAAGATATTTGAACTCTACTAAGCATTCATAATTAATTTATAATAAAAGTTAGTAAATGTATACCTCGAGCTACCTAGAAATCGATCAACACCAAATAAGTCAGATCCTTGCAAATTGACCTCACAACCTACAGCATAAAGAAATACTACAAAATTACCAATTTCTTTATTTAGGTACTTACTACTTATATAATTTATGAGTAACTATAATTACTAACTAGTTACTAATGAGTAACTGGTTAGTAATAAAAATACATGAATATGAATGAAAATTAGTAACTTGCTAAGTAGTTGTAACTAACTATTTACTAGCTACTAAAAAAATAAAAACACATGAATACAATTGAAAATAGAAAAAACAATTGATACAAAATATAGTTAATTTCTAATTTCTTTTTTCTAAACTAATTTTATAGAAATTAATTTCTAAACTTTTATTTTAATACTCTCCTATCTCATTCTCATCACAATATTTAACAAATTATTAGTTTAAAATACTCAATATATACATATACAATATATAAAATACTCTCCTATATCACATTTTTCATTCACCATAAATATACACACATATTCAATACAATAGAAAATACATACATATATACTCTCCTATATCACATTTCTCATCACAATATATACACACAATACATATTTAATAATATAGAAAAATCCTAAAAAAATTTATAAAATACAAAATAAAGCAATGTACATTACTAAAATTAGATTTATACCTTAATAGACGTTGAGATACAATGTTTTCTCCATTAAAAATGGTGGCCGGAGGTATAGCCACCACAACCACTACCTCTACCTTCAGTTTACCCTAAAAAATGATGAAAAATATGATCTTTTTAGGTATATAATTTTAGGTATGAAAAATAGAAGGTTTAGAAACAAAAATGAGATAAAATGATGAAAAAAATGGTGAAATGGGGGTGATTTTCCGTGGTGGTTGGCGGAGAGGTTTTGGAGTTTCTCTGGTTTGGGGGTTTCTGGGTTGGCTGATCAAATGAGGAAGATAAAGGGCTGGGCTAGGGTTATAAACCCTTTTGGCGTCAGTTATTTGGAAATAACCGACGCCATAAGCGGCGTAAAATTTCCGTCTAAAAAATTTCAACCCTATGCCGTCGGTTATTTATTATTATGCTGAAAAAAGTGCCTCTAAAAGCTTATTTTGTAGTAGTGTTAACTAAAAGAAAACTACTCAGAACTAGACATAAGTGCCTCTAAAGGCTTGTTTTGTAGTAGTGTTAACTAAAAGAAAACTACTCAGAACTAGACATTATAATGAAAATCATAATATTTAGTAAGAGTAGAAGGAGAAGAAAAGAACTAGAATGAAGAACACCTCGAAGCCGATCTCCGTCTCTTTCTTGCTCTCTTTGAGTTTCTCTCTCTAATTTTATAGTTTTTTGACTTATTCCATTGGTAGCCTAAGAGGTCATATTTATAGTGCTTGAAAATAGATGAATCATCTTAGAATTGGGATTCTATTTATAGTGCTTCAAGATAGATGAATCCTATTAGAATTAGGATTCTATTTATAGTATTAAGAAATAT
Source organism: Cannabis sativa (assembly GCF_029168945.1). Lineage (NCBI taxonomy): Eukaryota > Viridiplantae > Streptophyta > Magnoliopsida > Rosales > Cannabaceae > Cannabis > Cannabis sativa. The sequence goes on from NC_083602.1 coordinate 594,171, forward strand.
ATCACTAAAAGAAAAGATAATAAAAAAATCGTAACTAAAAGCTATCTTTATTTTCGTTATATTTTTCTTTTTAGAAATTTTCTACTGCGACGACTGATAGTATTTTGACCATAACTTTCTCGATATTACTCGGAACTAGATGATTCAAGATGTTCTGGAAAGCTAAGAACGAGATCTAAAACTTTCATTTTGAGCTCCAAGTCCAGTTCTACCTTTAAGGTTGTCTGAATTTACAATTAAGTTCTGCCTTATAAACAGTAGCTGCTAATTAGATGGCTAGTAATATGATTTTCCTTGACTTACTCAGTTTGGCTTTAGAGACTCTGCCTAGGAATTTGACTTTCCAATTTAACCAAACTTTGATTCCTTCCAAACATTTTTTGCTGTAAGAACAAAGCAAAAAATAAGTATTTGATGTCTTCACTATATATCTTCCCCACACACCATACAATGAAGATCCAAGCTCAGTTCAAATCTCACTATTCTATCCTTTGTTATAAGTCTTTGCCACATAATGAGTCACATTATAAATTTGTGTTTAGGAATAATAATAATAATAATAATAATAATAATAATAATAATAATAATAATAATAATAAAGGTTATGCTGCTGTGTTTTGTTTGCACCATATAGTGAGTGCGTATTGGCTGAGTTAAAAATTTTGCTCAAAATAAATAACTAAAAAAATGGAACTCTCAATAAGAGATAAATTATATGCTCTAATTATATTTGAAAAATAAATGCACTATTATGTTATTAATTTGAACCTAATTACATTTATTAAAAACTTATATAAGGTAAGTACTAAGCAAACATAAACCTACAATTAGGACACTTTTTAAGTCTACTATTTAATATATTTTGCATACACTCAGGGTGAAATACATGACCGCAAGGAAATTTTCTTACGGTCACTCCCTGTTCGTATTCTTCTAAGCATATTGGGCATTCTTCTCCTTCAGATACTGTATTATCTCCACACGGATACTTGTCTTCAGGAAATGCGTCTATAGTAAGCACAGGTACAATTTCTTCGAGTGCATTTCGTGCAGGTAAATTCACATTCGGTACATTATTTTCAGGTGCATTTACAGTTAATTGGATAGATGGATTTTCTTCGTCGCCGTGAACGTTAGCAAAATATGCAGTGTGGATGCATTTAATTATCAAAATTAAGAAAAATACCCCGATTAAAAGCATCATGAGCGAAATTTCACTATTTTGACCATAGTTATCTTTGGATTTAGGTACTTTTTGATTGATTTGGCCTAAGACGGTAGGGAGTATCATAAAAATAATGATGTAACGAATAAGAGCCATTGCTGCAAAAATAATTTAAAGAATTAATAATAATTAGTATAAAAAAAGTATTGATCATTAATAAAATTAACCAATAATAAAAGTAACAATGGGTGCTTATTTGAGAAAGTAGAAAATGAAACCATAATTAATAGAGCTCATCCTCTTTTATCTGTCTAAAAATATATATGATAAATTGAAAATTATTTATGTATATTATAACCTGAGGCAACAAACAAATAGAAAAAATCTTTATTAGCAATTAATTATATATATTTAGTAAATAACAAAAGTATATATCACTATAGGTTTGATCATATATATATATATATTAATATAAAAAAGGATTAAAAAGACGTACATATATAGCTATAGGGATCGATCGTGTATAATATATAAAAAAGATTAAACAAAAAATTTAAAGAAAAAACTATACTCATTGAACAATTAAATTTTTCCATAAATGATAATAATATATTTGGCCTATATTAAATTTAATTATGATATATATATTTATATATATATATATATATAGCTCCCAAAAGAATAAATTATTAATTAAGTGACAGAATAGATTAATTAAATAGATATAATAGGCAGATGAAAATGATATTAATTTATATCTCAAGTAATAATAATATATAAGCCATGCATGATGTATATGCATGCATGCAGTAGTTTTAGTATATATATATATGATAATTATATACATAAATATAATACGTACCAGCTGGTTTGGTGAAGAGCTAGAGAAAATGGTGTTGGAGGAGAATTATTTGGAGTTGAGAGTGATTTATTTGTTGAATTTTACTTTGAGGATATATATATATATATATTAAGATTTTATTAAAACCTAATTCAACAAATGGATTTAGAATTGGTTACAAAATGTATAGACATACGTAATTACTGCGTATATTAATTAACTTAAGTGATAGTCCAATATTAAACATGATTAATTAATTAATATTTATCCAAAAATGTGTTCATTCTTATATTTGACGCCATCAATTCCTTTGTTTTTATTATCACATTAATTAATTAATTACCATTTTTGGATTAATGGAGAACTCAACACAACCCATTAAAACCTTCACACATTTAGAATTGATTACAAAATTATACATTAGTTTATCTAAAAATACATAATTTCATAGCTATATATATAGCTTAATTTATAAATATTTTATAGATATAAAAAGAAAGAATATCATTCCCACAAGCTTAGACCTAGCAATATTCATTAATTATAAATAGTCACGACTAACAAATTTTATTTAGTGGGTGATAAATATATGGGATTTTTTCATAAATATACGTAAAGTACAAAATAATTATAAAAATAACTTAACAAATCTCAATTACAATAATATCTTGCCACGTCATTAAAAAATACCTTAATTTTAAAATAATATGCCTGAAACTAAACTAATCCCAAAATTCTTTTTTTATTATTATTTTCCTGCGTTTCGCAAGTAACATTTTGGTTGCTTATGATGTTGATAATAAACCAACAAGTAAATTTTATACAAAAAAAATATCATTTTTATATTATATAATTTGAGATACATTTTGGTTACCTTTAAAACTTTCATGTATACATTTTAATAATCAACTAATTATTTAGGTTATATTAATACATTTGAGTAACTTTCAAGATTATTTTCAAAAATAATGATTTATCATTCAATAATCTACCATTTTAATAAATTATATTTTAAAAAATATATATCATAAATATTTAAGTCACTTATATTTTTTAAATGTAAATTATTATATGCATTTTGATTAATTAAATAAACAATGAAGTTACAAATAACTTTTAAATCATTACAAATACAACATTTTTTTAGACCAATTAGTTATGATTTCGATAAGATAGCAGTTGGATACCTTAATAAAATAATCAATTTTAAAATAAAAAGATGATAATCATGTCAAATAAACTTATTAGTTTATTTTAGCATATTAAAATAATTTTTCATTCTTTGTTTACATTTTTTGTATAGCCTAACATCGTATATGCTAATAAATTTATTAGTTTATTTTGACATATTGAAACAAATTTTCATTTTTCTTTTCGTATACTGGAACAATAATTCATTTCATTTTATATAACCTATCATTATATTTGTCAATAAACCTATTAATTTATGTTTGTTGGAACACTTTATTTTTTCAATACAAAGTAAACTATAATCAAACATAATGATATACACTAATAAACCTATTAGTCTATTTTTCGTATATTAACACAATAATTTATTTTTTGTTTCAAATAAAATGCGTGCCTATAAAATAACAAACTAATTAGTCTATTTTTTCAAGTTGAGACATCAAATTTGGTTGTATATGCAAAGTACATGACTATAACATGTCTTACAGACTTACATAGTAAATTTGGATAACAATATATGCACTCGTCAAAGTTTTGAGTATACTATGCCTATACTAACATATTTTGGCATATTGAAAGAAATTTTCATTCTTTGTTTACATGTTAGCATTTTTATATAACATATCCTATTGTATATGTTACTAAATCTATTAGTTTATTTTGACAATTTTTTATACTTCTAATTTTTTAAAATTATTATTCTAAAAAATAAACTATTTCTAATACATTCTAACAGAATTAAATTTGAAAAAATAAAAAAATAGTAACAGAAAAAATATGAGTGTGTGAATTAAGCAAGCTTTAGAAGTGATGGATGTGATATACATGAAGAATGATTAAGTATTTAAAATTTATTATTTAAATTTAAAAATAAATATATATATATGATTACTTTTAAAAAAAAAATTAGAAAAAAATTGTTAAAAAAATTGAAACACATCCCTCAATGTGATTTGCCATATAAAAAGATAATAAAGAAAATAAATAACATTAAAAATGTGTATCCATCAAGTCATGATTTTTTTGGTGAATATTCTTAGCTTCTACATTAAAGATCATAAATAAATAAAAAAATGTGTAGATTAAAGCTAAAAACGTGGGTGACTAAACTAAGTCCAACAATAAAAAACGGTATGTAATTATGCAGAAACGTTATAATGGACATGGTTAAATGGGTCAAGTTATTTTTGATATTAAAATGTAATTTAAGGTGTATAATGTAATTATCTCTAAATATATATTATTTGTATTAGCGAACGTATAAATTTTTATTGTTCTTAAGAGAAAATTTATATTTTGTGGGGTTTTTTTGTTAATATTTAGTAAAAATGTATTAATAGTGAAGGCCAACACATCATTAATTTGTTGCCAATTCTCAAATTAACCAACAAAAAACAAAAGTATAAAAGCAAAATAATTTGTAAATGATAATAGGAAGAAGAAGATCAGTACGAAAAGTTTTTTAATATTTTTTTAAATTATTATTATATATTAGTTAAAATTATAAACTATAAAGTAGAATATTCTTTGTTATATAGATAAATGAACAATTAAATATTAAATAGATAATAAGCAGCTGAAAATGATATTGAATTATATCAAGTAATAATAATAATAATATATTATAATGAATTAAACCAATATATGTTAATTAAGTGAATAATATACTGTTTATTAAATGCAGCTATAGTCTATTTATGTTGTCTATTATATATATAAATAATTTTAAAATATTAAATAATATTTCAAAGTAAATATCTAAAAAAAAAATGATAGTTGTGTGTTTAAATTGTTGACGCGATTTTTTGTCAACGGACCTAAGAAGATCATAAACGAGCAAGATAAACACAAGTGAATATCAATCAAAAGTAAAACTGTTTATGGAATGAATTTGACAATGATGAACAACGCATTTTTAAAGTGGGTCACCCCCTTTCAGAGGTAATATAGGCTAGTCCACTCGGATAATTATTGTTCTCAATGCTTGGAGGGAGTTCTTCAGAGTTATGTCCTCCAATAATTCAATTCTCAAGTGAGTTTTTAAAATGTGAGAAAGTGAGAGTTTGAGAGAATCCGTCCCTTTTACAAGTGACTTCACCACCTTACATTATAGGGTTTAAAATTTCTTAACTCGATATACCTCATTTCCTAAATATAGTTGAGTTAGGTTTAAAATATAAAATAATATTTTAAAACAAATATCTAATACTTGTTGTAGATATTCTTGGATGATTTTGAGGGCACGTTGTTGGATTAAAATCATATTGTGGGCACATATGTATAATGTATATGCTATTATAAAGTGTGATACAAAATTAAGTGACTAATTATGTTATGGGTATCAAAAGGATATTAAATTATTATGGAAATAATGTGTAGATACCATAAGTTAATTTATAATTTGATGAGGGACCAAATTATAAATATTCAAAACTCATTCTAAGATTAGTCTATAAATAGGTAGTGTTCCCCAAAAAACACTAGGGTTTCTGTATTCTCTCTTTCCCCATCAGAGAAAATACCTAAGAAATAGTGTATTCTTGGAAGATCAAAACATTCTCTGCAACCTCCAACAATGATTTCAGGTTAGTGCTTTTGCTTATCTTTTATCATCATCTTCTTCTTTAATTTAGCAAAGGTTCTATAAATTTATGATTTAGGATTTTCTATATTAAAGAACTTTTAGGAATATATTTAGATCTGTGATATTTATATTTCTTAAGTATTTTATAAATCCTAGCACACATGACTAGCACGAAAGTACTTCTTCACAAAAGTGCTTAACGTGGCTAGCACGGAAGTGCTTCTTTAAGGATAGCCCCTACAAGCTTGTCGTATTGGTCACGTTGGTCATGTTAATTATGTTGGTCATACTAGGTTGGTCATATTGGTCACGTTGAAATGGTGATAAAGTAGCTTGGTCTGGGACCGACGAGGTGGTGCTAAGGGGATGTGGTATTGACCTTGGTGCCGAGGTGGTTCATGTACATGATCCATGTGCTCTAACACTTTTAGCATTATATACATGCACGTTGTTTGACGCGCGGAGCAGGCCAACATGCTCATGGAGCTCGGTCGGGCAGCAGGTGAGGCTCCAGCGCCTCGGTGGCTTAGTAGCTAGTGAGGAACAGGTGCCTGAGTAGGTAAGGCAGTATGGGAGGCCATAAGGCCTTGATAGCTAGCAAGGTTTAGGAGTTGGGTGCCTCAGTCTCTCTCGAAGACTAAGTGCATTTAGGCAATTGTTGGGGCCTCCAAGAGCATGAGGCTCGAGCCTCTTGGAGCTCCTCACGCCTCATGCATAAACTTGGCAATTGATGGAATTTGAGGCGATTTGATCCCTAGTTGCACCACCTTAGTCCTTCTTAAACTCAACATACTCATGGACCATGTGACACTTACATATGCTCTTTCTATTTTACCAATAATACCTTTCTGAAACAACCTTTGAAACTTATCTCTTTTTCCATAAATAATTACAAATTCTCAACTTTCTCAATAAGAAAACTTTGATATATATTTTTTTTTAAAAGTAATTCCTTTAAATACTAAAATATTAAATAGTCTCTTTAATTAATAAAATTAATTTAGCTAGTTAATTAAATTAAATTTTTTCCAATTTAATTTAATAAAATTAAAATTTTCTAATTTTATTTAATAAAATTTAATTTTTATCTAATTTATGCAATTAAATTAGTTTTTGTCCAATTTATTTTAATTAACATAGCCTAACTAATTTATCAAGTGAATTGAATTTATTTTCATATTAATTATTTATTTTTGATGAAATGACGATGCACCTCGGCATGGGCCTGACGAGATGCAGCCAGACATTGGTCAAGGTGATTGGACAAGGTGGTTTGCATAAAGTGCTTAGCTCATGTCATGCGGTGTTGAGGTGATGTGGTTGATGCGATGACGAAGCACCTCAACCATGAATGAGATGAAGCGTCTCAGTGTGACGGAGTAGCTAGCTAGGCTACAAACGAAGTGGATGTTGGGTTTTGTGCCCTAACTTAAACTCTATTTCAATGTAATCTTGAATATTCATTTATAAATAACGAAATAGATTTATTTCATATGGTTCACATGTTTATTTCCTGAACATTTGTTTAATTTATAAATTCATCAAAATTCTTATCACATTGATATTCATCTAAATCTTTACCACTGAAGAAGAGCTATCTGCCAAGGCCCACACAAAGCGCTCCTAGGAACAACATAATTATGGTCAACCCACTCTTGCAGAAAGAGAGGACCGCTTGAGCCCTAGGGCTAGACCATCCAATTGATATGGAGTAGAGTTGAGCAGAACGATAGACATGGTATTCAAGTATCGGAGCCTAACATTAGTGGAAGGAAAAACTGCCCCAGTAATTTTGTTAACCAAATCGTCGAAGTGGAAGACTTAAATCTCAAAGACAACATGTCAACAACGGACCTCATGGACCGTTTGTATGCGAAAAGGGAAAAAGTAAGATGTGAAAAAGCCAGGCCTCGTGAAGGAGACCTTAAAAATAATATCAATGACCAAATGCGGGAACGTGATATCCCAGATGATAACACCAGAAGGCTGAAGAATCAAATCATCGCCTTAACCAAGATCATGGACCAGCTGGTTCGCAAGTAAAGTGGCACTGTTCTCACTCTCATGATGAGAACCTGGAGCCATGAATCAAAAGGATTTTAAAAGCGTCGCTACCTACACTCTTCCGCATGCCCTAAATGGACTTATACAAAGGCAGGACAGACCCCAGAGATCACTTGTCGCGATATAATAGACTGATGATTGTAATGATTGCATCCTTAAAAAAAAGATTAGTAGGGCAATTAGCACTAATTAGCTATATTATATGATTATATGTGATTATTTTATATATCATATATGGTGGGCCCTATTTTTAAGAAATAGGTATTAGGGTTATAATTTCTCAATTTTAGATATTTTGTTAAACTCTAGGTGTATTATATTTGATATATGTGCAATTTAGTATTTTTATGATTTTTGTTCGGTAACGATAGAAATGCGACTGTTTGGCCATTAGAGATACATGGGTATAGTATAGAACCTTTTTTAGAAGGGTATACTTATTTGATATTGAAAATATCAGGATTAATCGGGGTTATGGTAATGGACTATTTTATCCCTAGGCCTTAAGATTACCTAAGTGAGAAACAAGGGGCAAATTGGTCATTTTGCCTAAGAGGTTGGCTTTGTTTCTAGTGGTAGTGGTAGAACTTTCTAATGTTTTAATTCATTTTATTACCTAAGGTTTAATAAAAGAAATTAAGGGTATCGCATTAGATAAACATAAGTAAAAAGATCAAGTACTCTACCCTTCTCTCTCTCTCTCTCTCTCTCTCTCTCTCTCTCTCTCTCTCTCTCTCTCTCTCTCTCTCTCTCTCTCCTTAGTTCGGCCCTAAGAGAACCAACAAGAATCAGGGTTTTCTTCATCAAATTGTTAGGGATTTCAGCAAGAATACAAGTGTGTTGGAAGAGCAAACAAAAGGTAAAACCCTAGATTCTTTTCTTTTTGAGTTTTGAAAGCTTTGGTTTATAGTTAGAACATGAAAATTTTAAGAATAGGTTTTGTTTGAACCTAGGTTTGTCTTGAGTTGATTTCTGGGATAAAATGCAGTTGTTTAAAGCTTGTTTGATGTTAATTTGATGGTGGGTTTATTGGAAATATTTTACCAGGATTTAGATTTACTAACAAGTATGTTGATTAACATCCTAAATATGAATTCTCTAAAACAATGAAATAAACACATAAGGGTTTAAAAAAATATTATATTGGTTGCAGAGGAATATAATGACTCCTTCTGTTCAAGATCTCTAGCCCTTGATTCCTTTCTATAGCAGAGCATTATCAAGATTTGAACCTGAATCTCTTTCTCTCATTCGGGTTTGGTTACCACTGTCTTACTCACTATGATTGAGTACTTGACTTGCTATGTGTGGGCACGACACTCATTCACTATGGGTTTCGAATTCGGAAGAACAATGAAGGAGGTGAAATCACTAAGGAAGAAACTCTCTTATTTAGGTTGGTTGAATAGTCAAGTTGGTACATTAGTTAAGTTGGCAAGCAAGAGGATGAGATGAGAGTATCATGTTCCTTTTATAGTGTTTCAACTAGGGCTTAGGGCTGAATTATATGGATTAAAATATAACAAAATATTGGGCAAAATAAACTTAAGTGCCGTACACAATAATGAGACCACTTTCTAGTTACAATTTTATCACTTTATTTCAACCACTTATTCTTCTTTCAATAATACCATGCATATTTTCAAATTCAATCCTATAAATGCCAAAAGTATTTATTTAATAATTATAATTAATTACTAAATAAAATTATCATTCATGTAATTTATTAATTAGACCATGCAAAGTCTCTTAATTAACAAATTGACCCCAAAATCTCTTTTCTTCACAATTAAGCCCTTGCTTAGTGAAAATTCTTAAATAAGACATTGTCAAATTTTAGAATTATAATTGATTAATTAAATCAATTAACTGAGTCTGCAAGCATTATTATCTCAACTAGTGAGGGGACCATGGACATATATAACCGAGCTTTCAATAAGTAGATCTAGAATTTACCAAGTAAATTTCCTAACTTATTAATTGCCTTGCGCCATTATAGATTTAGAATTGAATAGCACTCTCAATCAGTGACAGACCCAGGAGTTTTACTTTGTGGGGCTTATTTATCATAAAAAAAATACTTATCGCTACATTATAATCACTCTTACTAAATTTATCTAATTTTTTGGGGGCTTTTCTACTATTTTGGCCTATAATTATTAAATTAAAAAATTTACATTTAATTTTTTAAAAGGCAATATTTTTGTTATAGCCCCCACATCAATCTTATTGGGTCCGTCCCTGCTTTCAATTATATAGAACGCTCTATATGTACCACGATATAGATACGTTATGATTATCCATTGTTACAATTCTAATAGTCAAAGATCCTCTATAGATGATCTACACTGAATAGGGACAAATTTACCGTTCTACCCTTCACTGTATTTTATCCTTACAACACTTAGCTACCTATAAATGATACTTCAGCAAACTAATATAATTACTGAAATGAGGCCTCAATATCTCTATTCAGCCAAGCTCGAAGGAAATTATCGTTTCAGAAGCTATAGATTCTATATCTATGATTAGCGCTCCCACTCAATTGAACTACCATGTCCTTAATCTGTATGTCACAAGAAAATCCAATTGGTCAACTTTAACGAACAAATTGAAGAACATAACTAGAACTATGATTGAACCTAACCATACTATTATTAAGATCCATAGACCTAAGATCAACCATTGATATTGACTTAGAAAGATATAACGGTAAATTTATGATATCTTATCCAAGTTCAATATCGATCCCTTCCAGTGTATACTCCATACATTCGATACTGGTAAACTTAATTTGCTAATGCCCTGGAAAGGGCATAACACTTATCCAATGTGTAAGTATACCTTATTGCTGATTATCATGCCAGTCTAAATCCAGTAAATTGACAAATCATGGGAATTAAATTACTTTTGAACATATAATCATGATTATATTCCACTGTGTTGACAACACTATAATTATGAACAAATATATACATATTTATATATGTTCTGGACTTAATAGAATTTATACATTAAATATAATCATGAAATAAATCATGTGAACCATGCAACATAGAATAATGATTTCTGATCTTATATTAATTAGTAAATCTGATTATATTGAAATGAGTTTTATTTATGGCACAAGACCCAACAGGGTTGTGGTGTTAAGCAAGTTTGAGTTCAAGAACTCAAACTTTGCTCAACAATGGTAGGTTTTCATAATTTTGTGTTATAACTGTTATTATCACTTGAAGTATATTTGTTGGACTTTAATTAGGTCTTCTGAAGCTTGGTTTGAGATTTGGGGTAGATTTGTTTTTGAAATGAGATGCTTTGCAAAACTGTAGCAGAAAACAACAGGGTGTGTTCTGAAAAACAGTCTACCATTTTTGCTGGCAGTAACCCAGAAGCAGTTTTTTTGAAATTTTGTTTTTTGTGTTTTCTCGATATTTAGTGTATTATCACGCTATTTATGAAAAAGTTAGTCTCACGATCCTCCTCCACATCCAAGCAAATATCTAACCATTTTGTTTCTAGATATTTCACTAACAACCCCACTACTAGAAGCCATGGAGATTCACAACAAAACAAACGCTAAAAAATGAAGAACAAACACTCTATAAAGAAGAGAGACGAAACCTATGTCAAAGGGCATGACTTGGCCTTGATACAACATTTTAGTTGTGCCTTTATATTGTATATATGGAACACTTTTCAATAAGTATTACGCATTGATAGGTATCAAATAAATTTAACTATAAATATTAATTTTAAAAATATTAAACCATTAGATTTAGTTTGATAATAAAAGAGAAATTTAAATTTTTATGCTTAATTTAGCTACTTAATTAAAAAAAATATCCAAAAAATACATCTTTTCACACTATATCAAAAATATGTTTATATAAAAAATATTTAAATCAAACTCAATTTTTTTAATTAATCATTTTTTTGTTGAAAAACTTGTTTTTGTTATTTTTTTCAGTTAATGGTACAATCCCAGCCCATATAATGTAAAAATGAGAAATTTTTTTAATTAAATAGAAAAATTAATCATAAAAACTCAAATTTTTCTAATATTACCCATTCATGAGTAATACTCATTAAGAGTGCACCCATATATATATACGGATCATTTCTTAATGGGTATTACCCATGAATGGTTACTAAACAAATTTAACTATAAATATTAATTTTAAAAATATTAAATCATCAAATTTTGATCTAATAACGAATAATAAAAGAGAAATTTAAATTTCTATGCTTAGTTTAACTACTTAATTAAAAAAATATCGAAAAATATCTCTTTTTATACTATATCAAAAATATGTTTATATAAAAATATTTAAGTGAAACTCAACTTTTACTCATCTTTTTTTTTAATTTTTTTTTCCAACCGATGGAACAATCTCAGTCTATATAATGTTAAAGTGAGAGATTTTTCTAATTAGATAGAAAAATTAAGCATAAAAACTCAATTTTTTTCTAATTTCACCCATTCATGGGTAATACCCATTAAGAGTACCTTAATGGGTATTACCCTTGCATGATTACTAAACAAATTTAACTATAAATATTAATTTTAAAAATATCAAACCATCGAATTTTGATCTAATAACGAATAATGAAATTACAAATTTGAATTTTTATGCTTAATTTAACTACTTAATCAAAAAAAATATCTCTTTTTACACTATATCAAAAATATGTTCATACAAAATTATTTAACTCAAACTCAACTTTTTATTTTCAAATTTTTCTGGCTAATTTTTTTTTTTAATTTTTTTTTACCGATGGAACAATCTTAGCCCATATTGTAACGTCCCCCCTTCAAGCCTCCATTGGGTCTTTACACCCACAGAATGATAGCTCTTATACACGAGTACGTCACTCTGGCTGCTTCATGGACTAACGACTGCCACTACAGACCAACACGAGTGTTTCCAGCATGCTTTGTCCTCACTCGCATGCTTCTTGGGAAAACTTCCCAGGAGGTCACCCATCCTGAAATTACTCCAGGTCAAGCACGCTTAACTATGGAGTTCTTCCGTGATGGGCTACCGAAAAACAAGATGCACCTTGTTGATAACGGTATTACTAATCAATCCATTTAAGCTCTCTTCAACTTTGTAGTCCCATACCCACACAGCCTTAAAATCATCCCACGTGACCTTCCCCAGGCGATGTGGGATTGTACAGCTTACCCGGTATTTCTCCTTACGGATCACAGGACTACTGACTGTCACACATATGATATAAAAATGAGAGATTTTTTTAATTAGATAGAAAAATTAAGCATAAAAACTCAAAATTTTCTAATTTTACCCATTCATGGGTAATACCCATTACGAGTGCACCCATATATATGTGGAGGAAGTTTTAATAGTTACATCAAATATGTAACTACCATGGGTACTTTTATTTTTAATCATTGGATTACTAATGGTTATGATTAATAATTTAAAACTTATAAATAAATAAATAATAATTAACTTGTAACTTGATAGTAACTTGATACTTTATTTCTTTATAAACTTTTAATTATTAGAATTAATTATTTAAAATTAAATTACTAATAATTATTAATTAGTTTTTTACAATTTATTATTAAGTAAAAATCATTTAGCAATTAATTTTTCTTTCACTTATTTTAATGAAATATTTGTAACAAAAACTCTTTATAATTTAAAATTATTATACACATAACCTTAATAAAAATAGTAAGAATGACCTCTAAGTAGAGGTAATTCTACACTCAATCTTATTTTTAATACTTTAAGTGTCAAATTAGTATGTCAATTCAAAATTAGTTCAAGTTATTTAGTTATATTTTAATTTAAAAATTATATAAAAAATAGTTTAAAATCTAATAACAGTTATAAAATTATTAAAGATAAGTTCATTTTTTTTTCCTTCCTCATCGTGTTCAAAAACATATTTAAAACAAGTGGGACAAAATTACATAATGATTAATGATCACCGAGAAATGACAATTGATTGAGGAGGTGGAGCCTCTTGTCTCTAGAATCTCCACCATCATGAACTTGGTGTTTTAATTTTTCTTTTGTATAAAATTTTTAGATTAACAAAAAAAGAAAAGTACAAGTATTATATATGAACAATATAATGATCATGTTAGAAATATTATTTAAAAAGGAGTAGACCTAAAAACGATGTCATGTGAATGAAAAAAAAAGGTATGTGAAAAAGAATTTGAAGAAAGTAGACAAGGTAAAATAACATTTTGTTGTTATTGTCAATTAATTTATGAAAGACGTGCAACATTATTGGGCCTGAACGTGCGACAGGACAGCTGAGAACGAGAGAGAAAGGAAAAGAACGTGATATATAGCTAGTAGATTGGATAAATTTGTTTGTGGCAAAGACGTAAGAGATTGTATCAAAGTGGAAAATTCACTTGATGTTAGGTTGGGACAGACTAAAATCCTAATTTTCAAAAACGGGAATTTTTTTTTTCAATAATGAAGGAAGGTAGATCAAGCGGTTCTGCACAAAAAATAATTCAATGGAATTTTTAAGAATTAATTAACTATAGTAATATACTATTTTCTAAGAATATATATCTTTACAATTAATTATTATTTAAGTTATAAAGTAATCTTTAAGTGAAACTTCTTTTTGAACATTTGACTAGTACTTGGCAATTAACTTATGCATGTATGACATTTGTATTTTTTGTTCCTAAGTTGAGTCACCTTCTTTTTTTCTTTTTTGATTATAATCTTTGTTTTCAATTGAACTAATAACACGTTTACTACACATTATCCAAAAAAAAAAAAATAATTAATAAAAAATGTAACAAAATAAAACTGAAATATTAAAAATTCATTATATTTAATAAGCAATGTGAATCAATAATAATTAATTAAGGTACCTCTTCCCTTACCGTTTTCTTTTTATTTTAATTTATTAAAATTAGAAAATGAAGAACTTGATTAAAAGAAAGGGAATACTTTCCCCTCTAGTTTTTTAAGAAATATCATTAAAAATAATAGTTTCTATTTATTTTTATTTATTTATTAAAAATTAATTTTATAATGATAATTTTTTCCTTTAATATATGTCTTACAAAATAACTATCATGTATAATAGTATAACTCAAAATGATAATTTAGCTAATTTAAGCACTCTAATTACGTTTTCTAATAAAGTAAACAAGATAAATCATTATCATTCTATTTAGTAAACAACATATTACAAATATTAATTCCATTTATTCTTCATTTATTATATTATATTTCTCCATCAATTTATTGTGATTCTCAATACCGTGTGTAAACATGTTATAAAATATTCCACAAAAATAATTCTTTGGCTCTCTATCATGCTGTCATTTTTTGCATTCGCGGAGAATGGAAATTTGTGCGTTTCTTTACCGACTGTCAAGTGCTTGTTGCTGCTATGTTTGTTCGAAAGCTTCGGATCGAAAGTTGATTTCTTTTTTTAAACTTATTTTGTTCTCTCAATTCGTTTGAGTTTTGGAATGTTGTTTGGATTCCTTGTTCCCATAATTAGGTGGCTCATCGGATTGCCTCTTGGGCAGCTGATGGCCATGTTTCCCGCTTTCTTTCTATTGGATTGCACCCCTATTGCAACTCTAACCTTGTAGTTCTTTTTTGTGTATGTTTAATGAAGTTTTTAGTTTTGCAAAAAATAAAAAGTGTTATTCGTCATCTTGCAAGTATAATATTAAAAATGTACTCATTTTTGGGTTCAACATCATATTTATAATTAAGTCTATCAAAAGCACAAACAATATCACATTTATTTTTTTTTCTGATGAAGAAGGTAGTTTTGGTGGCAATACAATGTAAATAAATCATCTAGGACCAGGACCACCATATACCATGAGATGTCCAAAGTGACGATGAAATCCCAAATCTTTAACTAAATAAAAGTCAATATCAATGGAAGAAATTTTTGTGTTTTTAGCATCTTCTCGTATGTGCGCCTCATTTATAATTGTTAATGCTCTACAATATGCATCATAACGAGTATTTTGTTTTAAAAGTAAACCAGATCCCATTGGAGGACCAATTTGACCAAGTGGACTGTAAGTTTCTCCTCCCCAATCAATATATGTAGCCAAGTCTTTCAAGCCACCACTAAATATGCTTGATGGCCAATATCCAATATTATCATAATTCTCTCCAAGTTGAAACCACCAATTTCCAGTAGTTGGATCCTATTATATCATGTCAAACAAGTAGAAAATAAATACAACCCAAAATTTCAAATATAAGGCACTTTTTTTTATTTATTAAAAAAATATTCAACAAACATGGTAGGAAAAACAGATTTAAAAGAAATATTTAATTTTTTTTTACCCGATAAATATTGATTGGAAGTTCCCATGTAGGTAAATTACCAGGGTGAGTTTCTCTTAGAGTCATTTCGATCATAGGTTGAGGGTCAACCAAAATGAACCCTGGACACACTGTATTGAAACAAGATAATTCACCAGCCTACAAAAATATTGATACATGAGTTACACATAATGTTGCTATATTTTTAAACGCTACGCAAGTATACGCAATCAAGTAGTAAATCTCACACAGGTGAGGTCGATCCCACAGGGAATTGGATTAAGTACCACTAAATTATACTTATGATTCTATTCGGTAAATCGAAAGCAAGTATGATTTAAAAACAGTAAAATTATGAAAGAAATTCAGAAAATTTAATAACACAATTTAAAGTTGAGCAAGATGAGACAATAGGGAGGAGAATCCTGTTGTTGTTTACCCAAATCGTTAATGATTAATTACTATCCTATTCTTGCAGTGATTGACAGATTATGAAATAACCTAGCTCCTTTCAGATCTTCTAGATTCTAAATCACATGTTATCTAATTAATTCCTTAATTAAACTAACATGAAATCAGCATTAAGTAATAATCTACTCGTCACATAAGTCATGCAAATACTTTCGTTTCACATAGAACATTGATTATCTTAATTTTAGCATTCTCAATTCTCACTTTTCAGATTTTGAATTGAGATCATAGAACATGCACAAGGTGATCAATCTTAAACATGAAATTAAACACAAACTAAGATAATTTCACACACAAGAATTGAGGAATGGTAATTAAACATTAACTAGGCAAAACATTAAACAACAATCATCATCCTCCCTAAATGGGAAATTTAGTTCAGAAACAAATCCATAACCATTCCTATAGCAATATTCAACATAAATAAATTAAAGAGGAATAAAGAAAAGAACTGTTTGAGGATGAATTCTGGATCTTCACTTGAATCTCTATGCTCTTCCTGCCGCTCTCAGCTGTGTTTTAGGGTTCCAAATCGCTCTCCCTGACTTCCAATCGCAGTTTTCTATTTATACTTGAAATTTAGGGTTCGATGGACGAAAATACCCCTGGTCCGTACGGGATCTCGCCGCGGCCAAGCTTCCTCTCGCCGCGGCGAGAATGTGCCAATTTCAGCCTCTCTCTGTATCTCGTATCTCGCCGCGGCGAGACTCTTCATCGCCGCGGCCAGATATGCAAAAACTCAAAAATGAAGTTTTTCTTCGGCTCAGCACGTCTTTCAATGAATTTCTGCACCCGAGACCTCTTTTACTCCAAAGAACCTGAAAACATAGAAAACAAGCGTAATTCCGTCCCAACACAGCTAAGAATGCACATAAATTGGATCCAAAACATAGGCTAAAAATAGCCTAACAAACTCCCCCAAACTGACTCTTTACTCGTCCCCGAGTAAACTAAGACTAAACTAAAAAAAACTGACAATGATAACTGAACTTTCCAACAATTTAATTGTTACCACCACCTGCACAACTTCAATCCAATAATAACCAGAATTTCAACTTGCCAACTCTAAGAACTAAGTTGAATGTGCAATTTACAAGTAAGTAATTCACACAAACATAAAGCACCGCAATTCCCATCAATATCACAACTGTTCTAACTTTCCAACTTCCCACTAACACATGATCAATAAGTTTGAATGACATACTCCTCTCCACTAATGTTGACAAATTTCTATTCGGAATCAATAGGTCTTTTTCGGTTAAAATCACATGGCTTAGGTACATGGGTAGGTAAAAAGTCATTTAGGCTATACTATACCATAAGCACAATTAACCAAGCAAGCCTAGACATTTATTTTGCTTACTTTCCATATATCCCAAAAACAGAAATAAGAGATTACAATTTTTTCCTTATGTGTGTGCCTCATAATTTTCTTAACTTTTTTTTTTTCTTCAAGAAGACACATTTTTTTTCTCTTTTTTTTCATAGGCACAACACACCATATTCTTATTATTTTTTTTCAATCTCTCATTCCTACACTTTATATTTTTTTTTTTTTCACTTACAGCACTTATTTCCCCCCAAACTTGCTTCAAGGCTCATGGCATAATAAAATATGTTCAGCTCCGTGAAGTGGTGAAAAATTTTTAAAACAGGCTAAAGCTCAACTTTGGGTATACTAAGGAAATTTTTTTTCAGGTAGGCTTGAAAGGCTCAATCGATCCAAAGAAAATTTGCCTAAATCATTTTCCAAACAAAAATCATCAAGGATTTCGCTTCAAGAGAGTATGTCAAACAAATTCTATTCCATGTTCAATCAATCATTCCACAATCCAAATAGAACAGAGGTGATACGTGAGAATAGCAAATGTTTTAACTCTACATGAATCACTTCCTAGCACACATCCAATTTAATTCAAACAGTTGCAAGTCAAGCACACAGTTATGTTTCAATCCATTGCACAAGTGAATAACAACAATTCAATCCATTTTTCAATTTAGCTATCACGCAAGACTAAAAAAAAAAAAAACTAACACAAACTAAACTAAAACAAATAAAAAATAAATTAAGTTCCCCCCCCCAAACTAAAATGCACATTGTCCCCAATGTGTGAAAATAAACCAGGGTGAGAGAAACTTACCTGAGCCCCTTAAAAGGGGTTTGGCGGCGGTGGCTGGTCATAAGGGTTGAAACGGGGTGGCATGGGAAAATAGTTTGGATCATCCACACCGATATTCATCCTCGTGACAAGTGTGTTCAATTGAGCCACCTGCTGCTCATCGAAGATACTCCTCTGGGCCATGTAATTTTGCATATGCATGTTCTGCTGAATCAGATAATTCAGCTGATTGTGAGTGTACTGCATGGCAGGGTCAAGAGGCCCGACAAGACGTGGTGGTTCGATGTCCTCATGTTCCTCTTCTTCTCTTGCCGGAGGACCTCTTTGAACTGGCGGTTGACCATGAGGATGAGGAGGTTTGAAGCGAAGAACAGTCGCCAAGTTAATAGGGCGCTGGGGCGGTACCTTTGTATCATATGAGTACTGTGGTACTCCATGTTTCTCACATAGGTCAGTGATTATTCCAGCCAACCCTAGTCCTCCACCGGAAGATCCCTCAACCATAATGTCAAAGGTCGTTCGAACAATATCCCCCACATTCAAATTATACCCTTTCATAATACCGTAAACCCATTTAAGTCTGTCCATTTGAGCATCAGAAAAATGCTTGTTGGGGAGCATCCTTGCACTAACAAAGTAAAGCCAAGCCTTGGCCACTGGGTTGAGTTCACATCGGTACAATTGGTATGGTACTCCACTAAGCTCATGGAACCTAAGGCCAGGATACCCTAGAGTCTCAGCCATATCCACATAATTCGTACTTCTCTCATAGAATTGTTGTTTCAATTGTTGTTCTTCATAAGTGAAAGTTTGGAGATCATAAAGGGCATGAATAGCGTCTGCGGTAGCAGGCACTCTAACCCCCCTAACTCTAACTTTGCCCTCTTCTCTTTCAGGCCAGTTGGCTAAAAATTCCAAAGCTAGAGTTTGATTACCACGCTCAGTGACATCGACGAACTTAGTCCACTGCCTCTGTAGGATTTGATCCCTAATAGATGCAAAAGCAGGGGGAATATTGGCAGTTTGGCTTAGGTTGACTATGTCTATCCCTCTATCTTCAATGAACGCCCTATCTTTCAATTTTAAAAACCTCTCTTGAGCCTCCATGTTGGCAAACCTAACTCTATCAAGGTTAGGGCGTCCCCTAGATGGGTTGGATGATGAAGCTCCCTCTTCATTAACCCTTGACCTCTTTGGACCCATAACTCCCAAATTTTTTTTTTTCTAACTCTCAAGATTTTTCAAAATTTTGACAGCACTTCCCCTTAAAAATCGACTTCCCGGGATTTAACCCTTTCACAATCACATTCAATTGACTCACCACAATAATGTGCAACAATGTATGATCAACAATTCCAAAAATTTCAACACAAAGTCTAATATTCTCTAGCAATCCACAAATAATCCAATCAAACTTGTGTAGAGAAATTAAAATTTGTTACCTCAATGAAAATCACTCTTTAGTCAACCTCCATTGATGAGAACCTTGAAGCTTTAGGGAAGAAGAAGGTGAATAGTGATTTTTCTGAAATTTGGGTGAGGTTTAGGGATTTTGGAATGGATTTTTAGAGGAAAAGAGTGTTAGATGAGAGAAATAAGGGATTATGATGATTTGGGATGAAAGTTTATGGATAATTTTGAGGAAAATTGGTTTGAATGGGGTTAGATGAAGAAATTAAGGTGAAAAGGGTGGTTTTCGGCTGGGAGAAGAGAGGGTTTGAATGAGGTGTGAATTTGAAATGTTAGGGTTTTTGGGATTTAAAAAGGCAATCTGACCATTCTCGCCGCGGCGACCATGTAGCCTCGCCGCGGCGAGAATCCGTGAATTTATGGGTCATTCTGGAAGTTCAACCTCGCCGCGGCGACCATGTCTCCTAGCCGCGACGAGATTTCGCAAAATTTAACCTGTTTCTGTAAGTCCATTCTGGCCGCGGCCAGACATCTCATGGCCGCGGCCACTGACCCATATAATTTTTTTTTTTTTTTTTTCGCAACGAAACAGAATGAACATCAAGAAAAATAACAGTAAACTTAAAGAGAGTTCAACTAAATCAAAAGAAAACTTGGGTTGCCTCCCAATTAGCGCTAACTTTATCGTCGCTCAGCTAGACGTTGATCGAGATCTTTAAAGTGGCGCCAGAATCATGGCGGACTTGGTTTGATCAAATTGACCCCCCAAGTAGAGCTTTAATCATTGTCCATTCACTTTGAAAGTATTAGGACTTTCACCTTTTAGTTCCACTGCTCCGTAGGGAAACACTTTGATCACCGTAAATGGCCCTGACCACCTTGATTTTAATTTACCAGGAAACAACTTTAGTCTTGAGTTAAAGAGTAGAACTTGTTGTCCAGGTTGAAACTCCTTTCTGACTAGATTTCTGTCATGCCATCTCTTAGTTCTTTCCTTGTAAATCTTGGCGTTTTCATATGCTTCATTTCGAAATTCTTCCAACTCATCCAACTGTAGTAGTCTTTTCTGCCCAGCAGCTTTTAAATCCATGTTCAAAGTTTTCATTGCCCAATACGCCTTGTGTTCTAGTTCCACCGGTAAATGACACGCCTTTCCAAACACCAACCGATATGGTGACATCCCGATTGGTGTCTTGAACGCTGTTCTATAAGCCCACAATGCGTCATCCAACTTTCTTGACCAATCTTTCCTTGATCTCTGCACCGTTTTCTCCAGAATCATCTTTATTTCCCGGTTAGAAATCTCAGCTTGGCCATTACTTTGCGGATGATAAGGTAGAGCTGTTCTATGACGAACACCATATCTCGAAAGGAGTGCTTCGAATTGTTTGTTGCAAAAGTGACTCCCTTCATCGTTTATGATTGCTCGGGGAGTTCCAAACCGAGTGAATATGTTCTTTTGAAGGAACCGAAGGACTGTTTTACCATCATTAGCTGGTGTGGCTGCAGCTTCCACCCATTTTGATACGTAATCCACAGCTAATAGGATGTATAGATTGCTAAACGATGAAGGAAAAGGACCCATAAAATCTATCCCCCATACATCAAACAATTCTACTTCCAAGATTCCTGTCAAAGGCATTTCGTTTCTCCTTGAGATGTTTCCTGTACGCTGACAACGATCACATGCCTTCACAAAAGTACTAGCGTCTTTGAAAAGTGTTGGCCAAAAGAATCCACTTTGCAACACCTTGGCAGCTGTTCTTGTTCCACTGAAGTGTCCCCCACATGGTAAAGCATGACAGTGATTAAGAATAGAGTACATCTCCTCTTCAGGCACACACCTTCTTATTATCTGATCTGCACAGTGCTTGTAGAGGATTGGCTCTTCCCAATAATAATGTTTCACCTCAGAAAAGAACTTCTTTAGTTGTTGTCGAGATAGCTCGAGGAGTGATATTGCGCCCAAGAAGTTAACATAATCAGCATACCATGGTACCATCAGACTTTCCCTCACACTAAAGAGTTGTTCATCGGGAAATTGTTCATTTATTTGTACCTCTTTTGTATTCTGACTTTCTTCTAGTTCTAGTCTTGACAAGTGATCTGCCACCAAGTTCTCAGTACCCTTCTTGTCTTTTATGTCTAGATCAAATTCTTGCAAAAGAAGAACCCATCGAATCAGTCGTGGTTTGGCATCCTTCTTAGTCATCAAGTATTTGATTGCTGAATGATCTGTATACACTATCACTTTATTACCAATTAAGTAGGGTCGAAATTTGTCACATGCAAACACTATGGCCAGCATCTCTTTTTCTGTAGTAGCGTAGTTTAGTTGGGCATCATTCAAGGTTTTGCTTGCATAATAAATGGTTCTGAATACCTTGTCAACCCGTTGTCCCAAGACTGCTCCAATAGCATAATCACTGGCATCGCACATGATTTCAAAAGGTAATTCCCGAGCTTGGTGTAGTCACAATCGGTGCTGAGATTAACTTCTCCTTGAGAATTTGGAATGCTTCAAGACAATCTTTCCCAAATTCAAAAGGTACTCCACTAGCAAGAAGATTGGATAGCGGTTTGGCCACTTTGGAGAAATCTTTGATAAATCTTCTATAAAACCCGGCATGACCCAAAAAGCTTCGGACTCCCTTCACTGAAATTGGAGGAGGCAAGTTCTCAATTGTAGATACTTTGGCTCTGTCAACCTCAATACCTTCTTTTGAGATTTTATGTTCCAGCACTATTCCTTCTGTAACCATGAAATGACACTTTTCCCGATTCAAGCACCAAATTAGAGTCTTCACATCTTGCTAAAACCAACTCCAAGTTACTCAGACATTGGTCAAACGATGAGCCAAATACTGAAAAATCATCCATGAACACCTCGATGCACTTTTCTATTAAATCTGAAAATATAGCCATCATACACCTCTGAAATGTTGCTGGAGCATTACATAGCCCAAATGGCATTCGTCGAAAAGCAAAAGTACCATATGGACATGTGAATGTTGTTTTCTCTTGATCCTCCGGTGCTATAGCTATTTGGTGATACCCTGAGTATCCATCAAGGAAACAATAGTACTCTTGTCCTGCCAACTTGTCTAACATCTGATCAATGAATGGGAGTGGAAAGTGATCTTTTCTTGTGGCCTTGTTGAGTTTTCGGTAGTCAATGCAAATTCTCCATCCCGTGACAGTTCTGGTTGGGATGAGTTCATTCTTCTCATTCTTTACCACCGTCATCCCTCCTTTCTTTGGAACAACTTGGACTGGGCTCACCCATTTACTGTCTGAAATAGGATACGCTACCCCTGCATCTAACCACTTCAAGACTTCTTTTCTGACAACCTCCTTCATTGGTGGATTTAATCTACGTTGTGCATCAATGGTTGGTTTCACTCCTTCCTCCATTAAGATTCTATGCATTACAGTTGAAGGGCTGATCCCTTTAATATCTGCTAAAGTCCATCCAATGGCTTTTGAATGCTTCCTTAGAACCCGTAATAGCTTATCTGTCTCTACAGAAGATAGGGAAGAAGCCACAATAACAGGAAGTGTCTTATTTTCACCCAAATATTCATACCTGAGATGCTCTGGTAGGACTTTTAACTCTAGTTGAGGAGGCTTTTCAGTAGATGGGGTAGGCTTTGTTGGTATGACTCCTAACTCTTCATAATATTTTCTATTCAGCGGTCCATAAGAATCGAGCCACATAGCATATTCATAAGCTTCCTTACCATCTTGTTCCACCACCTCTTCTTGTACCAAAGTCAGATTAAGAGGGTCATCAGCATGTGTCTTTGTCTCCACCAACTGGTCCACCACATCAATTGCAAAACAGTTGTCACTAGCTGTAGGATAGGTCATTGCTTTGAGTACATTAAATACAACTTCATCTCCTTGTACCCTTAGCTTTAACTCTCCTTTCTGAACATCAATTAGTGCTTTCCCTGTTGCCAAGAAAGGTCTCCCCAGGATGATAGGAACATTACTGTCTTCTTCCATATCCAGAACAATGAAATCAGCTGGGAAGATGAACTTGTCCACCTTTACTAACACATCCTCAATGACTCCTCTAGGGTGAGCTAGCGATCGATCTGCCAATTGAAGAGTTACAGTAGTTGGCTTTGCTTCACCTAGCTGCAATCTTTTGAACACTGACAAGGGCATTAAGTTAATACTGGCTCCCAAATCACATAGTGCATTTATCCCTTCAATTTTACCAATAGTACAAGGAATAGTGAAACTCCCTGGATCTCTGAGTTTTGGAGGGAGTTTCTTCTGTAGAATAGCGCTACACTCTTCAGTTAGAGCCACTGTCTCATAGTCTTCCATCTTCCTCTTCTTTGACAAAATTTCCTTCATAAACTTCACATAACTTGGCATCTGCTCTAGAGCTTCAGCAAAAGGAATGTTAATGTGAAGTCTTTTGAAGACTTCTAGGAACTTAGTGAACTGCTTGTCTAAGCTTGACTTTCTCAGCCTTTGAGGATAGGGTATCTTTACATGATGATCAATACAAATCGGTGGAGACTGTTGTGGTGGTGCTGGGCTATCAGTAGCCTTCTCTGCTGTCGGTGTTGGTGTCGGCACTGGTTGAGCATTTATTTCTACCTCTACCTCAACTGGTTGTGGTAACTCAGGCCCATCATACTTCTTACCGCTCCTCGTGGTAATTGCCTTGCTTTTCTTTAGGATTAACTTCGTAGTGCTAGGCAAATTTCCTTGAGGGCGGGTTGCTACCCGAGTTGCTAGCCGGCCCATCCGAGTCCGTGGGTCTTTAATTGAAGATCTAGTTTCAGTCATGAATTGGAGCAAGAATCTGGCTCGCAAACTAGAACTTCCACCGCAGGCTTGTTCCGATTAAACTGTTGGTTCGATTTCTTTGTTGATAGAACCCACTATTTCTTCGGTTGTTATTCTGGTTGAACCCATAATTGTTGTTGTTGTTGTTCTGTGAAAAATTCCCCATGGCCTTAGCTTCATCCATTGGCAAATCATCCACATCTGCTTGGCACTCCGAAAAGTGATGACTTCCTCCACATAACTCACAAACAATTTGGGCTTGCTTAGCTTGCCCTGCAATGATTTTAGTCAATGCCTCAACCTGAGCTGTTAACTTTGTGATGGCATCGACTTCTAACACACCAGCTACCTTCTTGGATTGACTCCTTTCAGTTGGCCACTGCTGGTTGTTTAGAGCCATCTCCTCCAATAGATCATATGCCTCATTAGCACTCTTTCTCATAAAAGCTCCGCCCGCTGCTGCATCTATTAGAGTTCTAGTATTACCAACCAACCCGTTGTAGAAGTTGTGAACCAGCATCCACTTCTCTATACCATGATGGGGACACCTCCTGATCAGATCTTTAAACCTCTCCCAAGCCTCATAGAGAGATTCATTATCTTGTTGGCAGAAATTGTTGATTTCTCCTCTTAGCTTTGCGTACTTAGCCGGAGGAAAGAACTTTGACAAGAATTTTGTTGCCAGATCATTCCATGTAGCAATAGAATTCGGTGGCAAAGAATTCAACCAACTCTTGGCTCGTTCTCTGAGCGAGAATGGAAACAACCTCAATCTAATGGCATCGTCGCTAACTCCATTAACTTTAAAAGTTTCACAAAGTTCCATGAAGTTAGAGAGATGCAAATTAGGATCTTCAGAAGGGAGACCACCAAACTGAACTGAAGACTGCACCATTTGAAGGATGGCAGGTTTGATCTCGAAGTTGTTTGCATCCACTGCCGGTGGCCTAATACATGACTGCACTCCCGTCAGAGTAGGGAGAATGTAATCTCTCAAGCTACGGCCATTAGCTTGATCTTCCACAGCGCCACCATTATTACCATTATTACGCCCATTGTTCCCAACATTATTGTTCACATTGGCAGCCATGATTTCTGATGTTTCAGCAGTTGCTGAAACTCTTTCTTGCCTCTTGTTCTTTCGATTCTTCCTGCAAGTTTTCTCAATTTCAGGATCAACTGGTAATATGACTGATTGTCCTTGACGGCGCATGCACTTAGGATTCCTGAAATAAATCAAGAAAATATTGCAAGAAAAAGGTTAGAAAAATCAGCAAGAGAAAATATACCAAAGTAGAAGTTAGTATAATTTTATGTAATATTAATCTTTAACAATTCCCCGGCAACGGCGCCAAAAACTTGTTGCTATATTTTTAAACGCTACGCAAGTATACGCAATCAAGTAGTAAATCTCACACAGGTGAGGTCGATCCCACAGGGAATTGGATTAAGTACCACTAAATTATACTTATGATTCTATTCGGTAAATCGAAAGCAAGTATGATTTAAAAACAGTAAAATTATGAAAGAAATTCAGAAAATTTAATAACACAATTTAAAGTTGAGCAAGATGAGACAATAGGGAGGAGAATCCTGTTGTTGTTTACCCAAATCGTTAATGATTAATTACTATCCTATTCTTGCAGTGATTGACAGATTATGAAATAACCTAGCTCCTTTCAGATCTTCTAGATTCTAAATCACATGTTATCTAATTAATTCCTTAATTAAACTAACATGAAATCAGCATTAAGTAATAATCTACTCGTCACATAAGTCATGCAAATACTTTCGTTTCACATAGAACATTGATTATCTTAATTTTAGCATTCTCAATTCTCACTTTTCAGATTTTGAATTGAGATCATAGAACATGCACAAGGTGATCAATCTTAAACATGAAATTAAACACAAACTAAGATAATTTCACACACAAGAATTGAGGAATGGTAATTAAACATTAACTAGGCAAAACATTAAACAACAATCATCATCCTCCCTAAATGGGAAATTTAGTTCAGAAACAAATCCATAACCATTCCTATAGCAATATTCAACATAAATAAATTAAAGAGGAATAAAGAAAAGAACTGTTTGAGGATGAATTCTGGATCTTCACTTGAATCTCTATGCTCTTCCTGCCGCTCTCAGCTGTGTTTTAGGGTTCCAAATCGCTCTCCCTGAATTCCAATCGCAGTTTTCTATTTATACTTGAAATTTAGGGTTCGATGGACGAAAATACCCCTGGTCCGTACGGGATCTCGCCGCGGCCAAGCTTCCTCTCGCCGCGGCGAGAATGTGCCAATTTCAGCCTCTCTCTGTATCTCGTATCTCGCCGCGGCGAGACTCTTCATCGCCGCGGCCAGATATGCAAAAACTCAAAAATGAAGTTTTTCTTCGGCTCAGCACGTCTTTCAATGAATTTCTGCACCCGAGACCTCTTTTACTCCAAAGAACCTGAAAACATAGAAAACAAGCGTAATTCCGTCCCAACACAGCTAAGAATGCACATAAATTGGATCCAAAACATAGGCTAAAAATAGCCTAACACATAATTACACAACGAATATGAAAAACCCTTAAATAATAATATAAAATTAGGGTAACCTGAAAATATATGAAGATCCGAGTCTTATTATCCCCGTATACACTAGGATTTACCTAATGAATAATATATAGTACAACAAATTAATAAGTGAACAAATATTCTAAAAAATTATAGTATATCAAAAAAGCGTTATTATTTTTAGCTCTAAAGAATATTGAAGAGAAAAAAAACTTACTCCCCAACCAGCTTGAATGATATCAAGTCCATTTTGCAATTTTATTCGACCAAAAGTATATTGTGAGCCAGTGACATTATATAGTGTGTAAAAACTTGCAAATGTTCCACCTCCATTGTATTTCTTGGTTGGATCGGATGTGTAAACAAGTGCATGCTATTATATTCAAATTCAAAATATAATTATATTTCAATTATAGAGTATGCCATTTAATTTGTTAAAACACTATGTAAATCTAAAATATGCTTACATGAAAAGTAGGAGGAGAATTAATTCTTGAAGTATATGACTTTGTAAATAATTTGGCTCTGATAAGATCTTCCTTGGTAATTCTTCTTATTGGAATGAACCCAGCTGGACATTTTTCACCTTTTAACCCATTATTTATCGATACTTGTTTCACATTTTTTGGAGGTTTGTTTTCCCTAACCATCGGATTGGGATGAGAAGAAGGTCCCATCTATACCACAAATACTCATGTTTATTCACTATGGTTTTAGAAAAATAAAAAATAATGAGCTATTAGAGAAGTAATTATTTGAGAAATTAAAAACATACTTGAAAATCATATTTGTGATTCTTCAACAAAGGATGATCAAATGCTGGTTGTTCGTAAAAATCAATACAATCATAAATATCTCCATGTTGTGTCTGTACATGACACAAAACAAGTTAGATAAGTAGGAGATGAAGATTAAATTAATAATAATGAAAGAAAAAAAATACTTTATAGTTTTGATTGATGATTTGTTCAGTCGCTCAAGTTGATTCTCTATTTCAAGAAGTTCATCTCTTGATAATTTTACTGATTGTTCTTGAGATTTGCAATAACATAAAAGTTTACACAATACAATAGCAACCATAAAAAATCCCTTCATTCTCATATTTATGTTGAAAGATTTTATCTGCAATGCAAATATACATTCAAATTAGCCAAAAAAAAATCAAAGTAATAAATCTACATTCAATAAAATAAATGATATTAATTTGTATCTCATATACAAAACAATACATAATAGCTTCTCCAATGTTGAATCTTGTATGAATCCTATCAACAATAACTATTTTAATTCTCTCTCTACACAAAGTATACTAAAAACTTTTACACAAAAATCCACAAATATATATATATATATATATGTACCTTTTTCTTATACTAAAAAGAAATTATATACCAGCTAAGAGGTAGCTTAATATATTATGAGAGACTTTTCAATACATGAATTGGAGAATGAATTATTATGTAGATGAAATGAAAATTAATTAAAAGGTAAATATTCAATACTAGTAATTTACTTATATTTAGTCTTAGGAAATACAAATATTTCCTTCTTTTTTGCTTTTGATAATCACCAATTTATTACATTAAAAATGGTGAAATAGAAAAGGTAAAACAATGCATAAAATGGTATGTTGTGAGAGAGTTTCAATATTGCAATGTTGACTATGATTTTGATATTTTCAATTAAGAATGAAATATTTAAATAAATAAATATTATTAGCTGTATAATTAAATACAATTTTAATTTACAAAACTAGAAATGAACTTACAACTCATTTTTTCTGTATTTTTGTTCTTTTGGACATTACAAGTGAATTAAATATTATTATAGCTTCACAATATTAAATATTATTTACGTTATACATTTGACTAAGTACTTATTGGCAATTAACATATGCATGTATGACACTTGTATTTTTTTCCTAAGAATGAATTGCCTTTTTTTTTCTCCTTTTCTGCTTTCTGATAACTTTTTTTATTGAATTAATGACACGTTTCATTATTTAGAATCAAAATAAATTAATAAAAAAAATTGTAACGAAATAAATCAGTATTGCCATTAAAATATTAGAAATTATGTTCACTATATTTAGTAAGGGTATATAGTGGCATAAGTATCTAATGTTTTAAGTTTGTAAGTGGCATAAACTCAATAATTTTTTTTAGCTGCATAAGTACCCAATGTTTAACTGTAATTTTCTTCCAGTTTTATTAGTATAGAGTCTGTTATTGTCTTAAACATGACACATGTAAGACTCAAATTCTAGATTATTTGGTCTGGACGAAAATATGTAGTATCAGTTACTTCCAAATCTTTTTTTAATAAATTTAAAACGGAGCCTGTACTGACGAAAATAGAGAAAAATTACAGTTTTACAAACATTGGGTACTTATGCCACTAAAAAAAATCATTGGGTTTATGCCGCTTACAAACTCAAAACTTTGGGTACTTATGTCGCTATTTACCCATTTACTAATAAGCAATGTAAATCAATGGTAAGATAATCATTAATTCCCTTACATTTTTTGCTTTAATTTATTAAAATTAGGTAAGAGAGAACTTGATTAAAAAAAAAGGGAATACTTCTCCAACCAATTTTCTAAGGAATGTCGTTAAAGATAATGTCTTCTATTTACCTTTATTTATTTATTAAAAATAAAATATATAATGACAATTTTATCATTTAATATATGCCTTACAAAATAAATATCATATATTATAGTGTTATGCCCATATTTTGAGTAGCAATATAGTGCTATGTAATATAGCAGGAATATGAACCATCTCGAATCATGGAATAATAAAGACATTCAGACAATTCGCCTCGGGAAGTACAGTTAGTAGAAATATTCGAACTCACCTTCTTGAAGACAATGGCAAGACATGAATAAAAACTACCAATTGATGAGACCAGCGAGACGAACAAAGAAATTCCATCTAGGGATACACAAAATACACAATAGAATTATTTGGAAAGGGTAGATAATTAGTGATCCAAAGAGCTCCTAACTCATTGACCCACATACATGGTTGAAAGACTAAATACAACACCTTCAACATGATTCATCTCGCAATTGTCATGCTGCGATAAGCATCTCGTGTATACTTCACTCAACATTAATAGAAGAATGCAAGGAATACTATAACATATACTTAGATGCTGGCTTACAATAAAGTGTCTAGAAGAGTATTGTTGTACTGCGAGAAGGATAAAGCATAATCAGGCAGTTATGTAAATAAAGTTAAAAGTACGGTTCTGGAAAGTTACTTGTGTAATTATCTCATGTGCATATAAAATGTGGGGATTCTTTATGTTTCACTTATGGTTACAAGTGATAAAAATCCCAAGAGAATAACTATCATCCTAGACTTCTATAAATAAAGACAAAACTTAGGGAACAAAGGACGACCAATTTGAGAAAGAAAAGAATTCTATCTGTAAAACAATTTATTGTATTTTGTATACAATTTATCAACCTCAGAATAAGATAGACTCGCGGACTATGAAGAATTAACTTCAAAACTACGTTGAAAATCTTCTTACCATTTATTTCTATTATCATTATTATTAGGGTAAATAGTGGTATAAGTCTTTAAAGTTTCAAGTTTGTAAGTGGCATAATCCCAATGTTTATTTTTAGCGGCATAAGTACCCAATGTTTGTATAACTTTAATTTTTCTCTAATTTCGTCAATACAAACTGTGTTATTTTCTTAAATAGGCCACATATAAGGTCCAGACTCTAGGTCATTGGGTTTAGACAAAAATATATAGTATCAATTACTTCTAAAATGTTCCTTTAATAAATTTAAAATGGAGTCTATACTAACAAAATTGGAGGAAAATTAGAGTTTTATAAACATTGGGTACTTGCACCGCTAAAAATAAACATTAGATTTATGTCTCTTATAACAAACTTAAAACTTTGGGTACTTATGCCGCTATTTACCCTTATTATTTTTAATTATAGTCAAATTGATTCCTAAGTATATTAATTACACGAAAAAGCTTGTTTATTAGTTAACAAAAATTACTATTTAATAGTTTGGTGCTTTCATTGAGATCCTTGTAATAAAAACTCAGAAGAACACCTCGTTGAAGATAAATTCAAATTGTTCATTCATGGCAGACGATACTCCTCAAAATGAAGAAAATCAGCCAGGAGAGACAACTCAACGCCCTAGAAAAGAGCATCAGACTTCTCACTGGACAAATGCCACTGAAACTCCCCATTCTAGAAGAAATGGTGGAGAATTTGAACAAATTGGGGATGAAATCCAAGAGAGACGAAGCAAGGATGCCTATGATATGTTTCATTAGTAGAACTGGAAAATAAGAAATTTTGACAGTAACTGGCTTAGTCAAATCAAAGAATTGTAGAATTAGAGTGCGAGGCAGCAACCGCAAGGGCTGTGCGAGATGATGCCCCTCCAAACCAACCTGAAACATCGACTAGATGACCTCAGGGAAGACCTAAAAGCTCTAGGACCAGAAGACATGAGGATGCCCCTAGGGAGAATAACCCTAGAAATCCCACGAATACTCAGGAGGATCAACCTGAGAACACAAGGGACATCTTAATGGATAAAGAGATCCCCAAAAATCCAAGAAACACTAGAAATGAAGAAACTCGACCCAACAATCTAGGTTCTTCCTATGGATATACAAACTGTGAGAATGAACAACCTAAAAAATATAGAATCATCTTGCATGAATGTGAATGCCAAGTAAGCACAACATGGGAATGAAAGATTCTTTTAACACGATGCGAGAGGAGTAGGCAATCGGCCTGGATTATGCCGACCACCGAGACTCCTGCAAAGGCCAAACCACAATGACAGAGACAGTGAGTACACCTATTTAAGTAAGGTACGTGTGTCAAATTTGTTCCGAAGATGGAGGCCAATGCAAGAAGAACCTCAAGAATAGGGTTGAGTACAGATCCTAGTGGGTCAAGATCAAGGACCCATGGGCAGAGCAGATCAACTAAAACCTATACACGTGACAGGTAAGCATGAGATGGGGATGGTTCGCCCTACTATTATCGAGATGATCAAGAGTCAAAGTTATCAATCTAAGAGTTATTCTATAACAAGGTTAGTAAGAAATTACGAACAAAGAAACAAGAGGTGACGCGACCCTGATCTACGGGAGCATCTAAACCGTAGACAACCAGACCTGCATGATCACTTGAATCAAAATGTTCTAGATCTTCGTGATTGATTAAACCAGAATGTAGGTCACCAACAATAAGGCGAGCAACAGCCCATGAATCTGATTTAGTTAAGGGTAATACAGTTAGAGGATAAGTTCAGGCAATACCAATACAGGGAATATGGGAAATTATCAAGATATGATTTAAATGAAGAGGGAGAGAGAGAGAGAGAGAGCCTTTTCATCCTGATATATTGAATTTTCAATTATCTTAGGGATTCAACAACCCGCACGTTGCATAGTATGACGACACAACCGATCCTGTGGCATATCTGAACCATTTTAACACAATAATGCGAGCAAGTAATGTTTCAAACAACTTGCGTTGCATTTTATTTCCAACTTCTCTAATGGGAGCAGCAAGCAGTTGGTTCGATAAATTCATCAATTATTCCATAACCTCCAGGGAACAACTATCCAAGAATTTCAAGAAACAGTTTCAGGTCGCGAGGGATAGGAGGCCTGAGACCGCTGACTAATATCAAGCAACAATCAGGAGAATCTCTAAAGGCTTACATGAGTCTCTTTAGTGCAATAGTAACCAAAGTAAGAAATCTAAATGATAGCATTCAGTTGATAGCTTTTCAAGCTAGAATAACAACTGTTTATTAACCGCGGGAGGAGAATTATGTGATGATCTGCAGGTTCACCCTATTAGAAACATTAATGAATTTAATGAAAGAGCACAAATTTTCGTGTAGAAGGAAGAAGCACGAAGCGAGAAGAAAATACTCAAATCTGGCTTGGGACACAAACCTAGCACAAAAACTGCAACAACGAGTACTGTAACAACCAAAGCAAGAAATTCAAACCATAATGGGTCGAATGGAAAATGGAAAGATGAGTCAAGAGATTCATCATAAGACAAGAAAAAGTAAAATAAGTACGAGAAGTATATTCTGAAATACTCAGTATGTACAAAATTCAGTAAAACTCGTGAAAATATCTATCTCGTAAATGAAAACTGGGTCGCATTTTGAAGACCTGGACCTATGAGACTTGCTAGGAATAAGCGATATCCCAACAAGTATTTTAGTTTTCATCAAGATATTGGACATACCACTGAGGAATGCCACCAATTAAAAGATGAAATTGAAGGGCTTATTTCTCGTGGATATTTGAGGCAGTATGTGAGAAATCAAGGAAATGAACAAACTTTACCCAATAACCAAAATAATAACTATGGAATATAACCTCCCCCGGTTGAGGGCAAGGACATCTTGGTTATTTCTAGAGGGCCACACCTCATAGGAAACAACAATAGTGCTCAAAAGAGATATATAAATGAAGTTAAGAATCAAGAATCTGCCTTTGCACCCAAACCCTTGAAGGGAGCCAAGCCTGAAGAACCACCTATTATCTTTACTGATGAAGATGCTTCACATGTCTGGTTTCCACATATGGTTCCCCTAGTGATTACGATTCAGCTCATAAATAAGAGAGTAAAAAGTGTCCTTGTTGATAACGAGAGTTCTGTTAATATTCTCTACAAAGAAACATTAAAAAATATGGGTTTGAAACCATACATGGTGAAACTATGTGGATTCATGGGTGATAGTGTTGCAAATTTAGGCATGATCAAACTTCCATTCACTATGGGAGAGCCACAACTATCGGCAACCCAGATTCATTAGATCGTTATCAAAAATACAAAGTAATTGACTTATGCATAAATAGACTCCCTCTTATTGTATGCCGCAAGCTTGATGTATTCAACCTACTAACCGAATCTTGATAAAACTCCAAGAGCTCGAACTCCCTTCGATCACCTTGAAGAGTGCTTGAATCCTCCCGATTCAAGGCTTAAAGGCTATCTCCCGAAAGCCTATACAACCATCTCCCGAAGGTTGTGTTCTTGTATCATCCCGATGCAAGACTTCAAAAGCAATCTCCCGAAAGCTTGTAAAACCCTTCTCCCGAAGGTGTGCTTGTATCCTCCCGATGCAAGACTTCAAAAGCAATCTCCCGAAAGCTTGTAAATACCCTTCTCCCGAAGGTGCACCGATGTTCTTCTTCGTTGTAGACTTGAATACAGACTCAAGACAATACAAACAACAAATAAACAGAGTAAGAGTAGAGCAACTCTTCTCTACAAAACAAAGACACTCTTTTCTTAAGATATGAAAGTGAATAAAAGATTTTAACAAAACAAAGACACTCTTTCCTTAAGATATGAATACAATTCTAAGTGTGTGAAAGAGATATCAAACCTAGCTGCTATAAGATGTATTTATAATGAATATACATCTTATTGACAGCTTACATTCGGTCTGAACAAGACCTCAACCCACTAGAAACTTCCCTAAAATAATTCTTCAATCAGTCCAGGAATTTCCGTTTCTGTACCTACAGAATCGTGGGCAGTAACTACAACTTTCCTTTTATAGAAAATAAAAGTTTAGCTCCGGTTTTCTCTTCAAGAAACCTGATCTAAGAAAATGGGAAACTCAACACAAGATCAGATTAACAGCTGGTTAGAAAAGAATAAATGTGTAATCAAAACTTACCATATTTACCTTAATTTCCATAAATAGGAAAGCTAGACAACTTTCCTTCCAAGTTTAGATATACACAAATATGAAAACCATATTAAACACTTCAGCCGAAATTAATAGGAAATAATAAAATATTTTTGTCAATTAAATATGCCAAAAATGGAATTAACAACATTTAAAAATTTAAATCATCTTATTGCCAACTTAAAATGATTAAATACTAAAGATCATGAGCCCACCAGCTTTCATCTTCTACTAAACTTCTTTTTAATTATCTGTAAATGAAAATAATGACAATTAGTTAAAATATTGAGCAATTCACTACAAAAAATCTTACTTTTAGTCACAACAAAACTTGTGACTAAAAGTAAAAAAGTTTTGACTAATTATAAAAAACAACATTCTTATGTTGTGACTAAAAAGTCCGTGGTTAAAAGTATTAATCACAAAAATTACAATCTGTTGTGACTAAATATGTTTGGGACCCATATATTTTTAGTCACAATACTTGTTATGACTAAAACTAAATTAGTGACAACTTGTAGCTAAATGCTATATTTTAGTCACAAGTAATATTTTGTTGTGACTAAAAGTCACATTTAATCACAAAAAATTTATGTTGTAACTAAAAAGTTGTCACTAAAATTAACTATTTTTTGTAGTTATAGAATTCATTTTCTAAATTCTACAATATAAAAAATAATAGCAATGATTTCATATGTAGAACCCTGTAAAATAACACACTTCAAACCTTTTGTACAAGATAAGTAGTATAATTATAATTTTCATTGATGTATGCGGTTGCTACAAAATAATATAATTTATGGGTCAAATAGATTCATATTGTTACTAAAATTAACACAAATTTAAAATCTAACTGAACCAATGGCTGGTCGAACTTAATGATAAATCTATTGTGAACCATTAATTGTGATATAAATTACAAAATATAAATTTAATATAATATTAATTAATGATAATAAGAATATTAACAACTTCAGAATGTCCTAAATAATATTTAACAACCTTTTAATTATGTTATTAATACTTGACATTAATTTTTTAAGTGTTATTAATAATGTTTAATGACATTTTTTCAAATGTCATCTAACCTAATTTTTTACAACATTAAAATGAAAATGTCATAAATATTGTGTCGTGAAAAATATTTTTTGATGTAGTGAAATAATTATGCTATAGGGAAGAAAAAAAAATACACTAATAATTTTAAACCAACTTACATTTATTTATAAACTTATATAACAGTAGTACTAAGCAAACATAAATCTACAATTAGGACACTTCTTAAGCCTACAGTTTAATATATTTTGCATACACTCTGGGTGAAACACATGACCGCAAGGGAATTTTCTTACGGTATCTCCCTCTTCGTATTCACCTAGGCATATTGGACATTCTTCTACTTCAGTTGTTGCATTTTCTCCATACGAATACTTGTCTTCAGGAAATGCATCTATTGTAAGCACGGGTGCAATTTGTTCGAATGCATTTTGTGAAGGTAAATCCACGGCCGGTGCATTATCTTGATGATCAGGTGCATTTTGCACTGATAATTGCACAGATGGATTTTCTTCGTCATGGTAAAAATCAGCACGATATACAGTATGAATGCATTTAATTATTAAAATTAAAAAAAATACTCCAATTAAAAAAACCATGAGCAAAATATTTTGATTGTCATAGTTATAATCATGACTAACATCACCATGACTCTGTGGTACGACGGTAGGAAGTAGTACCATTACCATACAGATGGTGAAGAAATAAATAATAAGAGCCATTATTAATGCTGCAAAAATAATTTAAAATATTAATAATAATAATAATAGTTAGTATATAATATGCATAAAAAAGTATATATATTTTTTTGAACAACATAAAAAAGTATATATTGATCATATATATTACACACTCATATTTATTAATGTCTTTTTTAAACTATCCTTGATATTAATTTTATTAGAATCTTTATGAGATTTTTTAATTTTTTTCTTTTATAAATTTATGAAAGAGTGCAAATCACAAAATATAATTATATTCAAATTAATGTGGATCCAAACAAGTATCTGATCGAGCAAAATTCTTTAGCAACATATATATAATAGTAATTATTAATTCTTATAATTAGAACATAATTCTAGTAAATAACAAGAGTATATATTACTGATGTTAAAAAAAAATTAAAAAGACGTATAGCTATAGGGATCGATCATGTATAATATAAAAAAGATTTAAAAAAAGAATAACAAACAATTTAAAGAAAAAAAAAACTATGTACTCATTGAACAATTAAATTTTTCCAAAAATGATAATAATATATTTTTGGCCGATTAAATTTAATTATGGTAAATATATCTATAGCTGCCAAAAGAATAAATTAATTAAATAGATAATAAGCAGATGAAAATGATATTAATTTATATCTCAAGTAATAATAATATAAGCCATGCATGCATGCAGTACGTAGTTATAATATATATATATAAATATATAATACATACCAGGTGGTTTGGCGAAGAGGTATAGGCAAGAAATGTATTAGGAGCCTTTAGGAGTATTCAGAGTGATATATAGAATCTCTATTTGTTGAATTTACTTTGATAAATTGATGCAAATGAAGATATATATATATATATATATATATATATAGAGAGAGAGAGAGAGAGAGAGAGAGAGAGAGAGTATAGTATATATCAAAATTATTAAAACCTAATTCAGATGGATTTAATTAGAATAGGTTATGTATAAACACGTAATTACTTGAGTATATACACTCATTTGCGCATGTTAATTAATTTTTAGATAATTTATTAAGTGATAGTCCAATTAATATTAAACATGATTAATTAATTTTATCCAAAAATGTGTTAATTCTTATATTTGACGCCATCAATTCATGTTTAATTTATCTTTGTTTTTATTATCACGTTAATTAGTTACCATTTTTGAATTAATGGAGAACTCAACACAACCCATTAAAACCTTCACATTTAGAATTGATTACAAAATTATACATTAATTTATCTAAAAATACTTAATCTCATAGCTAGCTATATACATTAATTATGTATAGTACGGCATTAATGTTATTATTCTCATAGCTATATATAGCTTTATAAATATTTTATAGATATAAAAAGAAAGAATAACATTCCCACAAGTTTAGACGTAAAATATTCTAACTAGCATATTCATTCGTACCATTCACAAGTTTTATTTAGTGGGTCATACTTGCACAAAATGCACCCGAAGAAATTGTACCCGTACTTACACTGTATAATCAGTCGTTTTCGAGATTATGAAATTTGTTAAAATAATAATTTAAAATATTGAAATTTGAAAAATAACCTCACTGCCGTATTAATGGTCGCACAGTGTAAATTTATAATCGTTTATAATTGCACAACTATTTTTGCGACCATATAAAATTTGCTAATAAATATTTATTTTGCACCATAAAAAAAATATGAATACCAATCATGCATGCATGCAGTTATATTTATAATTAGCTTTTATTATACGTATAGTACCATTTAGTACCTATTATTTTCCCATCATATATATAAATGTATATATATATCCTATATTTGTACAGTCTAAGCCAATTAACTTTCCACTTTCCATAATAGCAGTTTAATTTTCTTTTTTTCTTTTCTGTTTTGCTATATATGCACAATATACACAATTTAATATATATAATTAGCCGAGTAATTTGCTATTTTGATACATACAATTTTAGTGTACGTACGTCCACACACACTACAATATTAGGGAAAAGTAGTAAATACCAAAACTAACACTAATTAATCACTGTTTAATTAACAGTGGGAATCATCAGTACTAGAATTATGTAGCAAACAAACCAACAAACACTACAAAAAAACTGCTACTTTTAGTGACAACTTTTTAATCACAACATAATTTTTTTGTGACTAAATGTGACTTTTAGTCACAACAAAATATTACTTGTGATTAATACATAGTATTTAGTTACAAGTTGTCACTAATTAACATTAATTTAGTGTTATATGGTTCTTTATATTACATATTCATTAATAGCATTTTTTTTAAAATGTAATCGCATAAGTTTTAATTACATTATTATTATCATATATATATATGAAGAAATATTATATTTTAATATTGTTATAATTTTTTAATAATAACTATTTTTTAATGTTATGATTGTTAAATTTATAGTAATAACATTTAAAAAAAATGTAATTATATAGTTTTTAAAAATTATTATGATAAGAACCATATAAGACATAAAACAAATTTTGGTCGCCAGGAACAAAGAACGTCATGTTCCTCTGTGTTGACGAACCCGAAACTGACTAGAGCAATTTCAAAGGCATGATGAAGATTCTCGAAACAACATGTCCGATCAAGATCGTGATTCTTTTCCCCCAAAATACTCCAACACCACCATAAGAAATATCGTAATAATTTGTACCCTATTCGCGACCAAACTAATTTCCAGTGCTTCGTGATTCTATGATTTTCAGGGTTGCTCCATCAAAACCATCGTCGTTGTCGGGGTAGCAAGGCCAAGGGAGAAGGGAGAAAGAAACAAGAGAGGGGAGGGGAGGAGGGTTCTGTCGTCGTTAGAGTAGGGAGCCTGAGAGGGAGAAGGTGATGTTTGGCGAGAAATGGGGCACGATTCTGGGGAAATTTTGGGTGAGGGAAGAAGCAAAAAAAAAAAGGAAAAACATAAAATTTATTAATTTAATTATTGTTTTTTTATAATTTGTAATTTTTTTTTTGTAATTTTTAAATTATTTTTATAATATTTAAATAATTAAAATTATATAGACCACTAAAAAATTTTCACATATATATGGGTACAATTAGGTTGTCCACTTGGCACTTAACACAATATTTTAGATGGAAAAGTAAAAATCAAAACAGAACGGTAGTTTTGAAGATTTTACCATTAAAAAATTAATTTGTAAAATTAAATATCACAAATCATATAACTCGATTAGTTTTGTTGTCCTTAATATTTTAAGGTTACTATTAGGAAAGGAAAAAGAAAAAAAGGCACAAGTGTCATACATTCACATGTTAAGTAGTGTCACGTACTAATTAATTATAGTTAAATTAGTTTTGTAACGTAAAATAGTATATAATTGTGCAACTAATAATAAAAAAATATAAAAATATTGAACTTGTAACGTACAATTATTATTGTATAAATTCATTCTTCACAATTAAA
Organism: Cannabis sativa; assembly: GCF_029168945.1. Classification (NCBI taxonomy): domain Eukaryota; kingdom Viridiplantae; phylum Streptophyta; class Magnoliopsida; order Rosales; family Cannabaceae; genus Cannabis; species Cannabis sativa. Next base: position 634,652 of record NC_083602.1, read on the forward strand.
ATATATCAAACTTAAGTTTAACATTACAAATAATATTGAAAGTCTTATCACAATATACCATTATTTTTTATCAGGTATATGATTTCACCTTTAATTTCTCATCACAATCTGCTATTTTTTGTGATTTTTCTTTCCAATTTATTACATTTTACTGTTCTTGTAAATATACTTTTTCTAATATGTTCTTATTTAAAATGTTAAAATTATTGATATTATCAGTGGTAGGCTTACTGATAAATGAGGCAACTAACCTTACTTATTTTTATTCTTATTTTTTAACAAATATATGTGTGTTAATAATTAATTAATTCGTTTCAGGTAAATTTTTACGGTTCATTTCCATATAAATTTTTGCATTAACAATTTTAATTAATAATTATTTGAGTAATTTACAGCGAAACTCTCTTATGTTTTAATTTTTATACACTTAATCCCTTTATTTTTTTTTTTTTTGTGGCAAAATCCCCTTATGTTTTAACTTCTATACACTTAACCTCCTTATCTTTTTTTTCTTTTTGTGGCAAAACTCCCTTATGTTTATTTTTTTTTTGTAAATTTGACACACCAGTTAAATATTACCGTTAAATATCAACTGGTTGATCACTGTATACACCTGTATATATGTAACGGTAAAATCTCGAAATCGATACAGTAGTAATCCAATTAATATTTAACGGTAGTATAAATCTAACTAAAACTTTAAATTTGTATAGCTCAAAATATTTCTTACATAATAGCATAATTAATATATATTTGTAGTTTCTATATACATTAATTTTATTTTTTATTGAAAATATCAAAATCACAGTCACCACTGCAATTATACAGCTAAGACTATTTCTTACAGAATACTGTAATTAATATTTATTTGTAATTTCTATATAAATTAATTTCATTAATTTCATTCTTGAGTGAAAAAATCAAAATCACAGTCAAACATTTCAAATATTGAAACTCTCTTACAACATATACCGTTTTATGTATTTTCAAATTTTGTAACGTGCATATTTGTATTAAATATTTTTAAGAAAAAAAATTAAAATATTTATAAATTTTATTTCACCTACATAATTTATTAGCTGTATATAAATCCAATTCTCAAATTCAACTATTGAAACTCTCATATCATATTAATCTATTGCTGGTATATGATATATATAAATATTTATATGATTCTTCTAGAATTGAATTAAAATACCAAAATTATTGTTGATAGTATTCATATCATTTATTTTTTTTGTTGGTAGATTTAGTTTTATTCTTTAGCTAATTTGAATGTATATTTGTATTGCAGATAAGATTTTTTCACACATCGATGGGTATGAGGGGATTTTTCATGGTTTCTATTGTGTTGTGTACACTTTTATGTTATTGTAAATCTGATGAACAACGAGTAGAATTATCGAGAGATGAACTTCTCGAAATTGAGAATCAACTTATGCGACTAAACAAGTCATCAATCAAAGCTATTAAAGTATTTTTATTCATCTATTATTATTATTATTATTATCAACTTCATCTCCTGCATATGTATATATTAGACTTATATGCAAATTGTGACTTATACAGACACAACATGGAGATATTTATGACTGTGTTGGTTTTTACGAACAACCAGCATTTGACCATCCTTTGCTAAAGGATCACAAATATGATTTTCAAGTATGTTTTTAAATAATTATTTCTACAATAACTTATCATTTTCAATATTTCCAAATTTTGTATTATAATATCTTCTTATCTACATAAGGATCGTGAATATTTATGTAGATGAAACCTTCTTCTCGTCCAAACTCGATGGTTAGAGAAGACAGGCCTCCAAAAAATGTGCAACAAGTATCGATAAATAGTGAGTTAAATGGTGAAAAATGTCCAATTGGGTATGTTCCAATTAGAAGAACAACCAAGGAAGATCTTATCAAAGCCAAATTATTTACAAAGTCTTATACCTCAAGAATTAATTCCCCTCCTACTCTTCATGTAAGCATATTTGCATTCACATTTTGTTTTGACAAATTAAATAGCATATTCTATCATTAAAATATAATTACAATTTTGATAAAATAGCACGCGATTGTTTCAACAAGACCAAATCCAACCAAGAAATACAATGGAGGTGGAACAGTTGCAAGTCTTTACACATTATATAATGTCGCCGACTCACAATATACTTTCGGTCGAATGAAATTACAAAATGGACTTGATATCATTCAAGCTGGTTGGGGAGTAAGTTTTATTTTTTAGTTGAATTATCTTTTTATTTTTGTGTGTTAAATTATTTTTTTTGTTAAAAATAGTTCAACTTAAGCATTTTAGATAAATTATAATAATTTCGAATATTTTGTTCACTTATTAATTTCTTATACTATCATATATTAGGTGAATCCTTCTGTATACGGGGATAATAAAACTCGGATCTTCATATATTTTCAGGTTACCTAAATTTTATGTTAATTTTTTTTTTCATATTTTTTTCATATTCATTGTGTAGTTATGTGTAACATATATATTAATATTTTTCCAGGCTGGTCAATTATCTTGTTTCAATACAGTGTGTCCAGGATTCGTTTTAGTTGATCCTCAACCTCTAATTGATATGTATCTAAGGGAAACTCACCCTGGTGATATACCTACATGGGAAATCCCAATCAAAATTTATCGGGTAAATAAAACAAATATAATATTTAATATTACCCCACATTTTGGGCTGTATTTATTTTGTAATTGTTTGACATTCTATAATAGGATCAAATTACTGGAAACTGGTGGCTTGAGATGGGAAAGGACCTTACTCAAACTGGATATTGGCCATCAAGTATATTTAGTGGTGGATTGAAAGATTTGGCTACTTATGTTGAATGGGGTGGCGAAACGTATAGTCCACTTGGTCAAATCGGTCCTCCAATGGGTTCTGGTTTATTTTTAAAAGGGAATTCTCATTATGACGCATATTGTAGAGTAATGACAACTATTGATGAGGCCTACAACCAAGTAGATGTTAAAAACACAGAAATTTCTTCTATTGATATTGACTTTTATTTAGTTAGGGATTGGGGATTTGTAAATGATGACTTTCGACGTTCCATGACATATGGAGGCCCTGGTCCTAGATGATTTCTATGTATTTCTACCAAAATAAACTTTTAATGAAGAAAAAATAAATGTATCATTATGTGTGTTTGGTAGACTTAATTATAAATGTGGTGAAAGATCACCCCCAAAACTTGACTATTACAATAGTAATAATATCAAAGAAACATAATTTAAACTAGAACTAATTACGCATATCAAAAATTGAACTTAAATGAAACTAGAAGAGAATATAATTTAGATCAAGAATGAATGAATTAATGATGAGTCTACCAAACACACTCAACATAGTGAATAATTACAACTCAACATAGTACTAATTACAAAAAAAATGTCTCACACTGAGGGAAATTACTTCAAAAGTGATACTCCCATTACATCCCTCCACATACATTCACTGTAATATTGGACTCCTCTCTAAACTTGGCTCAGAAATCTGAACTATGAGCCTTGGAGTTTTCTTGAGAGAGTAAGACACATGTGTATTTATAGGTCTTGTTGAGGCTCTCTTTAAGTTGGTGTCAAAGCCAACTATTATAACTAACAACAACTTCCTTTAGATTTATCTGGTGAGTGTTAAGATGGAACTACTGACATGACAAGGGTTAAGTGAGTTTAATCCCAATAATTCTACCTGTTTAGACTCACTTATCCATAATCCAAAAGAAATGAGTGATGACATTAAATGTCCTGAATGTTGAACAAGTTTAGACAGTGCCTAAACCTGTCTTTAGTTACACTTTTAGTAAAAATATCTGTAGGGATATCATGTGTGCTTATTTTCTCCACATGCACCTGTTTTGATGACACAATATCCCTTATAAAGTGTAACTTGATATGACCTCTCATGAAATATTGGATTTTTCATGTGATGCAAAGCACTTTGATTTTGTCACAGTAAATTGTGATATCGTCAGATTTCAAACCTAACTCCTCTGCTAACCCCTTTAGCCATATAGCCTCTTTGATGGCTTTGTATTAGCCACGTATTCAACTTTTTTAATTACAATGCCACTACTTTCTGTAGGTTAGATTTCAAGTTGATGCAGCCCTCAAGAGCAGTGAGCACAAAGCTTGTTAGGATCCTTATAGTGTCTAGGTTTGCTACAAAATTTTAGTCTACATAACTAGTGATTTCTTCCTTGATCTGGATCTCTTTACTGAACACAATTTTAGTGTATAGAGTACGTTTTAGATACCTCATTGTCGATTTCAGTGCTTCCCAATGTTCAGGCCCAGGGTTTGAAATGTATCTGCTGACCAGACTAGAAGGATTTGAGGAGGCTGAAAAAGATCACTTGGTGTGCTTGTTACAGAAGTCTCTGTACGGTTTGAAACAATCTCTTAGACAGTGAAGTAGGAGTTTTGATGATTATGTGATCAAGATAGGTCTGGCGAAAAGTAAGTTTGATATTTGTATATATTTCTTAAAGAGAAATGGAGATACATTGTATTTGTTGCTATACGTAGATGATATTCTGATTGCCAGCAAGAGTGCACAGGAGATCAAGCAATTGAAACTCCAGCTAAAGACGGAGTTTGAGGAGTAGTGGGAGCATAAAGCTCCTTTGAATAGCAGCTGGTATTGGCGAAAAATAGTTGAGGCAAAAGACAAAGTGAAGCAACTGATGTGCACCAATACATTTTCCTCTAAAAATTATAAAATAGCAGCAGGATATAAGTTGTTGCAGGGTGATTTTGAGCATCCTTTCTAGTGAAAAGAGATCTGGAGTAGGCTCAATGTGCCTAAGCACAGTTTTATTCTTTGGTTAGCAATGCAAAATCGATTAAAGACCAAAGAAAGGCTAGCAAAATTCAAAATTCTGGAGGATGAGAACTGCTCTTTCTACAACATGACAACAAATACATTAGAGCATTTATTCTTTGGCTGTAGGTTCTCCCAAGAAGCTCTGCAGCAGGTGAAATTCTGGCTTGATTGGAGGATAAATTCAAGTAGCTTGTGAGGAATTATTTGAAGAATTGAGAGAGGTGAATACTCAAAATTCAGAAAACGTGTTTATTGTGCTGCAATTGCAGCCTTGGGGTATTCAATTTGGCAAAATAGGAATGATCAGCTTTGGAATTCAAAGATGGATACTCCCAACCAAATGCAGCAGCAAACAAAGTGGATTTTGAAACATAGAATTTCAAGTGTAATGCCAAAAAAGTAGCTGAAAAAGCCAAATTTTGGTTTAGCAATCTTTAACACAATAGTTATATATACACACTTGTATAGTTTACACAAAGGCCTTGATTAAGATGCTTTTAGTTTGTAAATGCTTGTTTAGTGCAATGAAATTCTTGATTCATCAAAAAAAAAAGACGGAGTTTGAAATCAAGGATTTGGGTCCAGCTAGTAAGATCTTAGGCATGGACATAAGAAGGAAAAGGTGGAAGAGACTACTACACTTGAATTAGATGAGCTATAGCAGAAAGGTTCTAGATACCTTTGAAATGAGTAACTCTAAGGTAGAGAGTACTCCACTTGCACAACACTTCAAATTGAGTGTTGCTCAGATGTCAGAAGAAGAGACTGAGAAGTCAGAGATATCGAGAGTTCCATATGCTAGTGTTGTTGGCTTCCTGATGTATGTCATGGTTTGTACTAGACCAGACATAGCATATGCATTGAGCATGGTAAGTAGATTCATGGGAAATCTTGAAAAGGAGCTTTGGGAAGCCCTGAAATTGATTATGCATTATTTGAAGGGAACTGACATTCGACATGAATAACCGGAATGAATACTTTGATGTGATCAATGGTTATGTGGGTTCTGATTGTGCATGGTGTATTGATACCTGACAGTCTTTAACCAGATATGTGTTTACTATATATGTTTGAAACTGCTATTAGTTGGAAGGAAAATCTCTAGAAGGTTGTGGCACTATCGACAACTGAAGGAGAGTATATGGCCTTGACAGATGCAATCAAGGAAGCACTATGGTTAACTTGGTTAATGGAAGAGTTGAAACTCAACTAGAAGGTTATTAGTGATCATTGTGATTACCAGAGTGCAATTTAATTAATTAAGAATTGTATGCATCATGATCTAAGCACATTGACTTCAAGCTTCATTTCGTACGAGAGGTTGTGGAGAAAGAAGTTGTGAAGATTTCCAAAGTTCCAAATGAAGACGATCCTTCTAACATGATAACCGAGGTAGAGCCAAGTGTTAAGTTTGAGCACTGCCTGAAGCTGAGCCCGGAGGAGTTGAGGGGACAACGGTATTTTAACAACGATTTATTAACCAACTTCAACATTGAAATCAAGTTGGAGATTTATTGATTATAATTACAAGTTTTGTCATTCGGGAAGCTATGTTACTCCATAAGGAAATTAAAAAAAGCTTCGTAGTCATCTAGAAGCTTTGTTAGTAAAGTTGTGGCCAATCTGGATGGTTCTTCCATGAAGCTTCTCTTCCGTAATTGTAGTGTCTTCCGGATAGCTTGTCATTAATCTAGAGATGCACTTCTAGGTAGTTTGTCATTGATCTGGAGATGCACTTTCTGGATACCTTACTGTCAGTCAAGGATGTTCATCTAGGAGGAGCGGTATCAGCTTATCTGTATTAAAGCTTCTGAAATGTCTGTACCAAATGAAAGTGCATTATCAAAGCTGATATGGATTAATATTGCTGGTGATGAGTGGAACATTTAAGGCGGTGTAAATATGCCACAATAGTTTTAGAGTTATTTTAGGCAACAATTCAAATCTATAAATAGCTATCAATCTTTGTAATCTGTATGAGATTTAGATAGTAATTGTTTGAGTGAAATCGTGATAGTGTAAAGTTAGGAGAGAGAGAGAGAGAGTCTAAACAAGAGAGAGAAATCTTTTCTTGTAATCTCTGAGAGTTTGTGAGGATTCTTATAACCTTGATAATACTGATATCAATAATTATATGATTGTTGTTGTTCTGGTCGAGACGTAGAGCATTGCACAAAGCTCGAACTCGTTAAACCTGGTATTATTCTTTTCTATTTTACAGCTTTATAATTCATTACTTGATTCTTGAGATCTCTTGGTATATTGTTTCTTGATTGTGTTGTGTGTTTTGCTGGTTCGATATACTGAATTGTAAGTTATTGATTGTTTTTGTTTTGCACAACACGTATTAATAGAGGTAAATCACCCTGTAATCCCGCTCCTATTTTATAATTGTCAGGATCTTTGGATGTTGGGCCTTCTTTTCAAGAAAGGAAAACAATATCAAAGACTAAAATTTATTTTGATGCATGCTAAGGTTTCTTAATATTGGAATTCTGCTCTAGTATGTTACGTTTTTGGGGGGCACACCGGCCTCCAATTGAAGTCATGGAAGGTTTTTTTCTAATAGCTCATGGAGTTTCATTGTATGCTTTTATACTTTTGTGCACAGATAAAATCATAGCACAAAATCGTATGACTTCCCACTGAATTGTTCAGAATGACCCATAATACCAAAAATAAGCACAATGTGGGAACATTTTCATATTTGAAATTAGCATAAAAAGTTTCACCTCTTCATTGTCAAAACTTCATTTAATAATTAAGGGGAACTTCAAGATCAATACGCACACGCACTCTTAAGTACTCCTGCCAAATGCTTGTGAAATTATTCAGGTCCGAATCAATATAAGCACCTATATATAATTTTCAGCCTCACGAACGACCCGTTCTGTCTTGAATCCTAATTAAAGATTATGGATTTGAACCCACATGTCAAGCTTGTTTAGTGCGATGTTGTTTTCAGATATACAATGATATGTATCTTGCAATCATAGGTCCAAGGGCTGCCTGTAATGGCTCATTGAATATCGATCTCATAGTAGAATTGAAATAAAAAACGATTTTGCTCAAGGATTTTCACATACATACCCTTGGTTTCCAAAGGTTCGCTAATATATTCTGAAATATTTGGAAATCTAATACTTTCCCTATAAGTGGGCGACAAGGCACCATATCGATTATCAAATTCAAGTTCTTTTGCTTCTTCGAAGATCGTCCTCCACACACTACAAAAAATGTTACTTTTAGTCACAACAAAATTTGTGACTAAAAGTAAAAAAAATTGTTACTAATTATAAATTATGATTCTTATGTTGTGACTAAAAGGTCCGTGGCTAAAAGTATTAGTCACAAAAATTAAAATTTATTGTGACTAAATGTATTTTTAGTCACAATACTTGTTGTGACTAAAACTAAATTAGTGACAATATGTTACTAAATATTATAGTTTAGTCACAAGTAGTATTTTGTTGTGACTAAAAGTCACATTTAGTCACAAAAAAATTATATTGTGACTAAAAAATTATCACTAAAAGTAACAGTTTTTTGTAGTGATATCCAAGCAAATATCTTACCATTTTCACTAACAGCCCCTATCTACTAGAAGCCATGCAGATTCACAACAAGAATCAACGCCCAAAAACGAAGAACAAACACTCCCTAGAGAAAGAGCAACAAAAATGTTAATATAATAATAAAAAGTATAAACATACTAATATATGTTATTTATCAATTAATTAATTAGAAAATATAATAACGGAAATAAAACAAAAAATGATCAGTAACTTGTTTACATAATTTTTTATTATAATTATTATTATTATTATTATTATTATTATTAGAGGTTATGCTTGATTAGGCAAATGAGCTAGCTAGAGAAGGATTTCCTCTCATTGGATGCTGTTGTATTTTGATTGCCTTAAAAATTAAAAATTTTGTTTAAAATAAATAAATAAATAGAAATGAAACTCTTATAAGACACAAATTATATGCTTTAATTATACAATTTGAAAAAAATTACACTATTATATTATTAAGAAAAAATTACTATACATATATTATTTTTTAACTTTTTCTTTTCAAATTTAAGGTTTGAGTTGCTCCGGTGGTTTCTATATGGGCTGTTATACGGATTTTAGTTGCGATTTAGGTTACTCCGTTAGTTGCTACAGGAATTTCTATGTAGAATTTCGTAAAAATACAAAAAAAAAAATTATTTTGAAGTATAAAAATAAAAAAAAAAACTCTATTATTAATTTGAACCAAATTACATTTATTTTAAAACTTATATAAGATAAGTACTAAGCAAACATAAACCTACAATTAGGACACTTCTTAAGTCTACTGTTTAATATATTTTGCATACACTCAGGGTGGAATACATGACCGCAAGGAAATTTTCTTACGGTCCCTCCCTCTTCGTATTCTTCTAAACATATTGGGAATTCTTCTCCTTCAGATGTTGTATTATCTCCACACGGATACTTGTCTTCGGGAAATGCATCTATAGTAAGCACAGGTGTAATTTCTTCGGGTGCATTTTGTGCAGATAAATCCACGGCTGGTGCATTTTGTGCAGGTAAATCCACATCCACTGCATTATCTTCGGGTGCATTTTGCACAGATAATTGCACAGATGGATTTTCTTCATTACCGTGAAAATTATCGTGATATAATATATGTATACATTTAATAATAGAAATTAAGAAAAATGCCCCGATTAAGAGCATCATGAGCAAAATTTCAGTTTTTTGACTAAAGGGGTTGTTAGTTTGCTTATGTGCGTCTTGATTGTATTGGGCTAAGATAGTAGGAAGTAGTACCATTACGATGGTGAAGTAATAAATGATTAGTGCCATTGCTGCAAAAATAATTTAAAAAATTAATAATAATTAGTATAAAAAAGTATTGATATGTGTTAACTAGAAAGTAGAAAATTATGAAACCATATAATTAGAGCTCATCTCTTTTATCTGTTTGAAAATATTTTAAGCAAACCATTGAAAATATATTTATATACAAAGTATACTTATAACCTGAGCCAACAAAAAAATAATAAAAAAAAATCTTTATTAATTAGCAATTAATATATATTTAGTAAATAGCAAAAGTATATATTACTATAGGTTTGATCATATATATATTAAAAAAAAATTAAACAATTTAAAGAAAAAACTATACTCATTGAACAATTAAACTTTTCCATAAATGATAATATATTTGGCCGATTTAATGTAATTATGATAGCTCTAGAATAAATTAATTAAATAGATAATAAGTACTAGATGAAAATGATATATATTAATTTATACCTCAAATAATAATAAAAGCCATGCATATGCATGCAGTAATTATAATATATATATATATATTATATATATGATAATATATATAAATATAATACGTACCAGCTGGTTTGATGAAGAGGCAGGCAAGAATTGGTGTTGGAGGAGAATTAGGAGCCTTTAGGAGTTGAGATCAGTGGTTTATTTGTTGAATTTTACTTTGATAAATTGATCAAATAATGAAGATATACATATATATATATATATATATTAAGATTTTATTAAAACCTAGCTGATTCATCAAATGGATTTAGAATTGGTTACAAAATGAATGTATAGACACGTACGTAATTACTTGATGAGTATAACTTAATTAGTTGAGTCCAATTAATATTAAACATAATTAATTAATATTTATCCAAAAATGTGTTCATTCTTATATTTTACGACATCAATTCATGCTTTATCTTTGTTTGTATTATCACATTATATATTATACCATCGAATTATAACACCAATTAATACATTAATTACCATTTTTGATTTAATGGAGAACTCAACACAACCCATTATAAAAACTTCACATTTAGAATTGATTACAAAATTATATATTAATTTATCTAAAAATACTCAATCTCATAGCTATATATATTTATGTAGAATATCTATATATAGCTTTATAATAAAAGGAAATACTCTTCTTATCATCCACAAATTATTTTGCTTTTACTTTTGTTTTTTGTTGGTTAATTTGAGAATTAGCAACAAATTAATGAAGTTACCTTTTTTACTAAATATTAACAAAATATAAATTTTCTCTTAAGAATAGACAATAAAAATTTATGTTTGCCAAATATAAATAATATATATTATCACCCAATTAAATAAAATTTGTTAGTCGTGACTATCTATAATTAATGAATATATAGCTAGGTCTAAGCTTGTGGGAATACTATTCTTTCTTTTTATATCTATAAATATATAGAGCTATAATTAATATAGTTATGAGAATGAACATTAATGCCCTACTATACATAAATATATATAGCTATGAGATTAAGTATATTTAGATAAATTAATGTATAATTTTGTAATCAATTCTAAATGTGAAGGTTTAAATGGGTTGTGTTGAGTTCTCCATTATTTTAAAAATGGTAATAAATTAATTAATGTGATAATAAAAACAAAGGAATTAATGGCGTCAAATATAAGAATGAACACATTTTTGGATAAATATTAATTAATCTTGTTTATAATATTGGACTATGATCACTTAAATTATCTAAAAATTAATTAACATGCGTAAATGAGTGTATATACTCAAGTAATTACGTGTTTATACATAACATAACAGCATTTTGTAACCAATTCTAATAAATCCATTTGATGAATTAGGTTTTAATAAATCTTAATATATATATATATATATAGTAATATAGTATATATATACTACTCGATCTATCTTCATTTGCATCAATTTATCAAAGTAAAATTCAACAAATTAATAGATATTCTATATATCACTCTGAATACTCCTAAAGGCTCCAAATACATTTCTTGCATATACCTCTTCACCAAACAAACTGGTACGTACATATTATATATATTATAACTACGTATGCATGCATTGCATGGCTTATATTATTAATTATTACTTGAGTTATAAATTAATATCATTTTCTGCTTATTATCTATTTAATTAATTTATTCTTTTTGGAGCTATAATATATATATTTACTAATTAAATTTAATCGGCCAAATATATTATTATCATTTTTGGAAAAATTTAATTGTTCAATGAGTACATAGTTTTTTCTTTAAATTGTTTGTTATTTTTTTTTTAAAAAAACCTTTTTTATATTATATGATCGATCTCTATACCTATACGTCTTTTTTTTTTTAACATATATATGATCAAACCTAGTTATAATATTATATATATATACTACTCTTGTTATTTACTAGAATTATGTTCTAAATATAAGAATTAATAATTACTATTATATATATATTACTAAAGAATTTTGCTCTAGCAATATAATTACTATTATCTCGATCAATTTATAATTGTTATTTACTATTATCTCGATCAAGTTATAATTGTTGGGATATTCCACATTTGAATATAGATATACTTTGTGATTTGCAATCTTTCATAAATTTGTGAAAGCAAAAAATTAAAAAATCTCATATCTGCTAGTACATGTTAATAAGATGATTAGGCTCTTACTTATAAAGACTAATAAAATTAATATCAACGATAGTTTAAAAAAGACTATTATTATTATTATTATTATTAATATTTTAAATTATTTTTGCAGCAATGGCTCTTAGTATTTATTTCTTCACCATCTGTATGGTAATGGTACTACTTCCTACCGTCGTACCACAGAGTCTCAAACGTGATCTTAGCCATGATGACTATGACAATCAAAATGGGGAAATTTTGCTCATGCTTTTTTTAATTGGAGCATTTTTTTTAATTTTAATAATTAAATGCATTCATACTGTACATCGCGCTGATTTTCACAATGACGAAGAAAATCCATCTGTGCAGTGCAAAATGCACCTGAAGATAATGCACCGGCAGTGGATTTACCTTCACAAAATGCACCCGTGCTTACAATAGATGCATTTCCTGAAGACAAGTATTCGTATGGAGAAAATGCAGAAACTGAAGTAGAAGAATGTCCAATATGCCTAGGTGAATACGAAGAGGGAGATACCGTAAGAAAATTCCCTTGCGGTCATGTGTTTCACCCAGAGTGTATGCAGAATATATTAAACTGTAGGCTTAAGAAGTGTCCTAATTGTAGATTTATGTTTGCTTAGTACTTACCTTTATATAAATTTATAAATGAATGTAATTTGGTTTAAAATTATTAGTGTATGTTTTTTTTTTCTTCCCTATAGCATAATTATTTCACCATCAAAAAATATTTTTCACGATATAATATTTATGACATTTTCATTTTAATGTCGTAAAAAATAATTAGGTTAGATGACATTTAAAAAAAATGTCATTAAACATTATTAATAACACTTAACAAATTAATGTCAAGTATTAATAACATAATTAAAATGTTGTTAAAAATATAATTATTTAGGACATTCTAAAGTTGTTAATATTGTTATTATCATTAATTAATATTATATTAAATTTAAATTTTGTAATTTACAAATCTCCTATTGTTATATTTTAGTAACAATATGATTGTATAGCATACTCGTTTTGTTATCAATGCAGCTCTTGAATTTGTTTTTAAATGCTTAAGTACATGCAATAAATCCATTTGACCCATAAATTATATAGCATACTCGTTTTGTTATACCAATTAATAAAAAATTATAATTATACTACTTATCTTGTAAATGTTTGAAGTGCCTTATTTTTACATGGTTCTACATGAGATCATTGCTATATTTTTCACATTGTCGAATTTAGAAAATAAATTCTATTGCTCAATATTTTAACTAATTTTCATTCTCATTTACCGATAAAAAGAAGTTTAGTAGAACAAGATATGAAAGTTGGTGGGCTCATGATCTTGAGTATTTAATCATTTTTTTTATGAATCAACAAGCTTTTCATTAAAACAACTTTACAAGCAATAGCACCTACAAGTGGGACGACTTTGCGCTGATTTTCGATTCCTCAATTGTCCTTAAAGCTTTCGCTAATGACAGATCCCCCAGCTGGAAGTGTCTCTCTTGGTTTGCCGCTGCCACAAAACTTAAACACAGTTTCTCGAATGTTTCCTTTTTTCATTTCAATCGCACTTATCTAGCCTTTGTAGACTCTTTGGCCAAAAGTGCTCGCTGTTCTGAGAGCGAAACTCCTTGTTGTAAAGGGGAGGGATTTCCCCCTGTGGATCCCATTTTCTCAGTTGCTAATCTAAGATAAACACTTTGTCTTTTCAAAAAAAAAAGTATTCTATTCTCCGCTTCTATCTTCTCTTTTTTTTACAACTTGGAGAACCAAATTGTATCTATAACATTAGTTTTCTTAGGCCAAAAACAAGTAATTCTACCATTAACATTATTTTTTATCTTGCTTATGATCAATGATTTCTTGGTTGTACTCGAATTCCACACTATGTCATTTCTAGCACGCTAAATTTGGTACGTACACAAGAGCTGCCATGGCAGCCACATATACTTGCTTGCGAAACTTGGTGCATTTGGCTTTCCCAATCCACCGAATAAGCTAGCTTGTTCAAATGGTTTGATTCAGCCCACCAAGAGAGCCATTTTTTCACTTGTTGAAAACAGCTAAGAGGAAGAGAACATTGAAAGAAAAGATGATCAACCGACTCATTATTTGTGTTGCAAAAAACACAATTAATTTGCATCAGTCACCATGTGAAATTTCAGCAATCTTTCCTTCGTTCTTAACTTGTTTTGTATCGCGATCCACAATACAAAACTATGCTTTGGTATGTCGAATCTCCCCCATACTTCATTGCTCCATCACGCTTTATTTTGGGAAGGACATAACAATTTATGACCTTAAGATATGTAATATTTGACCCCTAAAAACTGTTGCAAATCAACCTGTTTAAATTGATTTTTAACAGCTGCCAATCTCCACAGTACAAACTTCCATTCAAAGGTGGTTCATAAGACCACCAACCTTCATATTTGATATATACACTAGGTACCCAACAAACTCAAAGATTATCTTCCTTGTTAGCAACAACCCAAACGTACATGAATAGTCCTGCAACATTCCATTCTGCTATCTTCTTAAAACCAGCCCCTCCATCTGCCTTGGATTCACAAACTGATTCCCAGGAAATCAGCCCCGCTCCTTGTAGCATATACTGGCCTTTCCATAAGAAAGCTCGGCAAATAGCTTCTATTTCTTTAATAATTTTCTTGGGCAAAATCATGATTTGGCTCCAGTAAGAATGTATAGATAGCAACACTGAATTAATAAGAACAACTCTACCTGCAAATAGGATAAATTTTGGGCGCTCCATGTCTTGATTCTAGTTGTCATTTTTTCCGCAAGAATCGAGCACTCCTTGCTTGAGATCCTTTTGGAACAGATGGGGATACCGAGGTACCGAAATGGCATCTCTTTCCTGTTGAAATTCGATGCATCTACAATACGCTGCACTTCTCTATCTTGCATATTACAACAACAAATGGCTGATTAATTTAGTCGAGTTTGGTTGTAGGCTGAAGGTACAAGAGAACAACTTCAAACCTTGGAGAATATAATAGATGTTTTTATAATCTCGAATAACATCTTTTGCATGGATCAAATGATTTATTTTCAAAGTTATACACCTGTCCAAAAACTTGAAATCTTGTTTAGTTCCAATTCACTGCATTATTCGGGATAGATACTCCATTCCTAGGACAAATAGAAGAGTAGACATCAGATCCCCTTGCCTAAGTCCTCTTTGAGCTTCAAAGTATCCATGCATTGCGCAAGTGAACATTAGTGAGAACCTGGGAGTTCGAACACAAGTCATGATCAGTTTTACTAACTTATTTGGGAAGTTTAATTCTCGGAGCATTTCTTCCAGAAAGTCCCACTCGACAGTATCATAATAAGCTTTTTGTAAGTGAAGTGGTCGGCCATGGCTTATGGGAAGCCTTGGATGGTGTTTTCTTTTGCCTATTTCTGTCATATGGATGCTAGAAAACCATTTTGGTCACACTGGGTCTTGGCCAATTGGTTAAGAGAGCACTGGCACAACTTTTGTCAAAAAGATGGCAATGGTCGCATAAGAGGGCCATGGACCCTTGAGTGACTTTTCTCACTTGTATTTGACACATGGATGTTGGAAATAAACTTTGGCCAAAGAAACTCCCCCTCTTATGTTCTGGTCGACCACTGCCACCATTTGTGCCAAATAGGCGGTAGTGGTTGGCCAAGTGGTTTCTACACTACTTGGTGGCTTTTCTCACTTAGTTTTGACATGTTAGTGATGAAAAAGAACTCTTGGCAAAAAAAATCTCATTCTCATTTGATGTGGCCAACCACTACCACTTTTTGTGCCCCAAAGATGGCAGTGGTCGGCTAGGCATGTTCCTTAGTGAGAAATGGTTTCTTTCACATGTTTTGCACTACTGGGTGTTGAGGGAACACATTTTGACAAGTCCCTTTTGGTATTTAGTGAGTGGCAAGAGCTTCCATATTCTTGTGGCAGTGCTCTCCAAAAAGAAGGAGAACACTGGCATCTTCATGTGGCAGTGGTCGCATAGGCCATATTGCATGGAGTTCTTGTGTAATTTTGACTTTATGTACAGTCTAAGCCTTTTTATACCTAAATAAGTTAAGTCCTTGTTGGTTTCCTTGTTGAATTAAGGTCTCTAGGATGAAAATGCTCGTGTGAGCCCATAAACCCTAGTCTGGGTACACTTGGGTGTGGGAGTCCCAGCACCAAATGGTTGGTCAATGTTTTCAAGTCTCCTAGTGGTGCCATGGGGCCCTCAAGTTGGATATCTTAACTTATTTGACATTTATAACTCTTGGTCAAAGTCGCAAGGTTGACTTAAGTATCTTCAAGGTACTCCTTGCATGTGAGCCCTTGTGCAAGAGTAGCCATTTTATTTATTTATTTATTTTTTGACAAAAATTAGGTATAACATTTGCCTCCCAAAAATATTTTCTTGTAAGCCTTCAAGTAGTACTTTTGCACTAACCCCAAGGCTTGCACAAAAAATACTTCTTCGTAGAGGGCATGAATGTTACTTCTTTTTTGGAGATGTGTGCATGGGCACGACCAATGTCGTTAATTGTTGTGAAGAGTTTGCATGGGCATAACCAATATCCTTAGACTTGTATGTGTAGAGTTCTTAAAGCATGTGCCTTCTCTTTATAATGTGAGCTTATATCTCATATCTCATGTGGTAGTCGAGTAGAGTTATGTCTCTTGCTCGATTTTGGGACTTTTGTAAGGTTAAAACTTTTTG
Source organism: Cannabis sativa (assembly GCF_029168945.1). Classification (NCBI taxonomy): domain Eukaryota; kingdom Viridiplantae; phylum Streptophyta; class Magnoliopsida; order Rosales; family Cannabaceae; genus Cannabis; species Cannabis sativa. The sequence goes on from NC_083602.1 coordinate 651,725, forward strand.
CCTGTATTTTTTAATTTTGAGTAGAGTTATATCTTTTTCTTGAATTTTAAATCTCTTGCTTAAGTTTTGAGCGTTGAGTAGAGTTATATCCCTTTCTCAAACTCATCCTCGATTAGAGTTAAATCTCTTGCTCAAGTTGGTTGGTAAGTAAGGTCTGTCGTGAACAAAGTTAAATTCTATTGTTCTTATACACTTTTTGGTTGTGCATTGATGTTGAGACCCACATGTGTGGGTTTATATATGTCCACTTATCGTGGAGTGCTTATTAGTTAGGACTAATGTATTTATTATTCCATAATTCGAGATGATTCATATTCCAGCTATATTACATGTGTTAGCATTATATTGCTGCTCGAAATATGAGTATAACACTATAACATATGATATTTATTTTGTAAGACATATATTAAAGGATAAAATTGTCATTATATATTTAATTTTTAATAAATAAATAAAATTAAATAGAAGACATTATCTCTAACGGCATTCATTAGAATATTGGTGGGAGAAAGTATTCTCTTTCTTTTAATCAAGTTCTCTATTTTTTAATTTTAATAAATTAAAGTAAAAAATACTAGGAAATTAATGATTATCTCACCATTGATTTGATTCTTATTAGTAAATATAGTGACCATAATTTTTAATATTTAAATAGCAATACTCATTTATTTCGTTACATTTTTTATTAATTTATTTTAATTATATAATAAACGTGTCATTAATTCAATAAAAAAAAGTTATGGAAAGAAGAAAAGAATAAAAAAAAGGTGATTCATTCTTAGGGAAAAAAAAATACAAGTGTCATACATGCACATGTTAATTGCCAAGTACTTAGTCAAATGTCTAAAAAAAAGTTCCAATTAAACATTACTTTATAACGTATATGATATTTAATATTGTAAAGCTATATAATAATATTCTTAGAAAATAGTATATAATTAATATTTAATTCACTAGTAATGTCCAAAAGAAGAAATACAGAAAAATTGAGTTGTAAGTTCATTTTTAGTTTTGTAACTTAAAATTGTATTTAATTATACAGCTAATAATATTTCTTTTTTATTTAAATATTTCATTCTTGATTGAAAATATCAAAATCATAGTCAACATTGCAAATATTGAAACTCTCTCACAACATACCATTTTATGCATTGTTTTACCTTTTCTATATCACCATTTTTAATGTAAATAAATTTGTGATTATCAAAAGCAAAAAAGAAGGAAATATTTGTATTTCCTAAGACTAAATAAGTAAATTATTAGTATTAAATATTTATTCTTTTTAATTAATTTTCATTTCATCATCTACATAATAATTCACTCTCCAATTGATGTATTGAAAAGTCTCTCATGATATATTAAGCAAGCTCTTAGCTGGTATATGAGTTCTTTCTAGTATCTTAGATACATATAAATACATAGCTGGTATATATATAAATATATATATATATATATATATATATATATTTGTGGATTTTTGTGTAAAAGTTTTTAGTATACTTTGTGTGTGAGAGAGAGAATTAAAATAGTTATTGTTGATAGGATTCATACAAGATTTAACATTGGAGAAGCTATTATGTATTGTTTTGTGTATATGAGATACAAATCAATATCATTTATTTTATTGAATTGTAGATTTATTACTTTGATTTTTTTTTTTTTTGGCTAATTTGAATGTATATTTGCATTGCAGATAAAATCTTTCAACATAAATATGAGAATGAGGGGAGTTTTAATAATTGCTATTGTATTGTGTAAACTTTTATGTTATTGCGAATCTCAAGAACAATCAGCAAAATTATCAAGAGATGAGTTTCTAGAAATAGAGAATCAACTTGAGCGACTGAACAAATCATCAATCAAAACTATAAAAGTATTTTTTTTTTCTTTCATTATTATTATTTTCATCTTCATCTCCTATTATCTAACTTATTTTGTGTTATGTACAGACACAACATGGAGATATTTATGATTGTATTGATTTTTACGAGCAACCAGCATTTGATCATCCTTTGTTGAAGAATCACAAATATGATTTTCAAGTATGTTTTTCTCAAATAATTACTTCTCTAATAGCTCATTATTTTTAATTTTTCTAAAACCATATTGAATAAGCATGAGTAATTGTGGTATAGATGAGACCTTCTTCTCATCCCAATCCAATGGTTAGGGAAAACAAACCTCCAAAAAATGTGAAACAAGTATCAATAAATAATGGGTTAAAAGGTGAAAAATGTCCAACTGGATTCATTCCAATAAGAAGAATTACCAAGGAAGATCTTATCAGAGCCAAATTATTTACAAAGTCATATACTTCAAGAATCAATTCTCCTCCTACTTTTCATGTAAGCATATTTTAGATTTACATATTGTTTTGACAAATTAAATGGAATACTCTATAATTGAAATATAATTATATTTTGAATTTGAATATAATAGCATGCACTTGTTTACACATCTGATCCAACCAAGAAATACAATGGAGGTGGAACATTTGCAAGTTTTTACACACTATATAATGTCACTGGCTCACAATATACTTTTGGTCGAATAAAATTACAAAATGGACTTGATATCATTCAAGCTGGTTGGGGAGTAAGTTTTTTTTTTCTCTTGAATATTCTTTAGAGCTAAAAATAATAACGCTTTTTAGATAAATTATCATTTTTTAGAATATTTGTTCACTTATTAATTTGTTGTACTATGTATTATTCATTAGGTAAATCCTAGTGTATACGGGGATAATAAAACTCGGATCTTCATATATTTTCAGGTTACCCTAATTTTATGTTATTATTTAAGGTTTCTTCATATTCGTTGTGTAATAATGTGTAACTCATGTATCAATATTTTTGTAGGCTGGTGAATTATCTTGTTTCAATACAGTGTGTCCAGGGTTCATTTTGGTTGACCCTCAACCTATGATCGAAATGACTCTAAGAGAAACTCACCCTGGTAATTTACCTACATGGGAACTTCCAATCAATATTTATCGGGTAAACAAAATTAAATATTTCATTTAAATCTTTTTATCCTACCTGTATGTTTATTGAATACTTTTTTAATAAATAAAAAAGTTTCTTATATTTGAAATTTTGTATTTATTTTCTACTTGTTTGATATGATATAATAGGATCCAACTACTGGAAATTGGTGGTTTCAACTTGGAGAGAATTATGATAATATTGGATATTGGCCATCAAGCATATTTAGTGGTGGATTGAAAGACTTGGCTACATATATCGATTGGGGAGGAGAAACTTACAGTCCACTTGGTCAAATTGGTCCTCCAATGGGATCTGGTTTACTTCTAAAACAAGATACTCGTTATGATGCATATTGTAGAGCATTAACAATTATAAATGAGGCGCACATACGAGAAGATGCTAAAAATACAAAAATTTCTTCCATTGATATTGACTTTTATTTAGTTAAAGATTGGGGATTTCGTCGTAACTTTGGACATCTCATGACATATGGTGGCTCTGGTCCTAGATGATTTATTTACATTGTATTACCACCAAAACTACCTTCTTCATGAGAAAAAAATAAATGTGTTATTATTTGTGCTTTTGATAGACTTGATTATAAATATGATGTTGAACCCAAAAATGAGTACATTTTTAATATTATACTTGCAAAGACGACGAATGACACCTTTTTTTTTTTTGCTAAACTAAAAACTTCATTAAACACATAAAAAAGAACTACAAGGTTAGAGTTGCAATAGGGGTGCAACCTCTCCAAAAGAAAGAAAGCGGGAAACATGGCCATCAGCCGACCAAGAGGCAATCCGATGAGAGCCACGTAATTACAGGAACGAGGAATCCAAACAACATTCCAAAACTCAAACGAATTGAGAGAACAAAATAAGTTTAAAAAAGAAGTCAACTTCCGATCCGAAGCTTTCGAACAAACATAGCAACAACAAGCACTTGACAGTCGGTAAAGAAACGCACAAATTTCCATTCCCGAATGCAAGAATGACAGCTTGATAGAGAGCCAAAGAGTTATTTTTGTGGAATATTTTATAACATTCTTACTACACGGTATTGAGAATCAGAATAAATTAATGGAGAAATATAACAGAATAAAAATGAAGAATAAATAGAATTAATATTTGTAATATGTTGTTTACTAAATGGAATGATAATGATTTATCTTGTTTACTTTATTAAAAAAACGTAATTGGAATGCTTAAATTAACTAAATTATCTTTTTGAGTTATACTATAATATATGATAGTTATTTTGTAAGACATATATTAAAGGAAAAAAATTATCATTACATATTTAGTTTTTAAAAAAATAAATAGAAATTATTATTTTTAATGATATTTCTTAAAAATCTAGAGTGACAAGTATTCCTTTTCTTTTAGTCAAGTTCTCCTTTTTCTTTTTAATTTTAATAAATTAAAATAATAAAAAAAACTATAAGGGAACATGTATTTTAATTAATTACTATTGATTCACATTGCTTATTAGTAAATATAATGAATTTCTAATATTTTAATGGCAATACTCATTTATTTCGTTACATTTTTTATTTATTTTGTTTCTGAATAATGTATAGTAAACATGTCATTAGTTCAATTAAAAAGAAAGATTATCAGATTATCCAAAAAGAAAAAAGAACAAAGGAGACTCATCTTAGGAAAAAAAATTACAAATGTCATACATGCACAAGTTAATTGCCAAGTACTAGTTAAATGTTTAAAAAGAAGTTTCAATTAAAGATTACTTTATAACTTAAATAATATTTAATTGTAAAGCTATAATAATATTCTTAGAAAATAGTATATTACTATAGTTAATTTATTTTTAAAAATGATATTGAATTATTTTTTGTGCAGATAGTACCGCTTGATCTACATTCCTCCATTATTAAAAAACAAAAGAAAAAAGAAAAAATTCCCATTTTTAAAAATTAAGATTTTAGTCTTTTTCCAACCTAACATCATGTGAATTTTAAACTTTGATACAATCTCTTACATCTTCGCCACAAATATATTCCTCCAATCCACTAACTATATGTCACGTTCTTTTCCTTTCTCTCTCGTTCTTAGCTGTCCTACTCCTACTGCACGTTCAGACCTAATGATTTGCATGTCTTTCATAAATTAATTGACAATAACAACAAAACGTTGTTTTACCTTTGTCTACTTTCTTCAAATTCTTTTTCACATACTTTATTTTTTTTCATTCACATGATATCGTTTTTAGGTCCACTCATTTTTAAATGATATTTCTAGCATGATTATTATATTGTTCATATATAATACTTGTACTCTTTTTTTATTTTTAATCTAAAAATTTTATACAAAAGAAAAACTAAAACACCAAATTCATGGTGGAGAGTCTAGAGACAAGAGGCTCTACCTCCTCAATCAATTGTCATTTCTAGGTGATCGTAATTCATTATGTAATTTTGTCCCACTTGTTTTAAATATTTTTTCGAACACGATGAGGAAGAAAAAAAAATTAACTTATCATTAATAATTTTATAATTATTTTTAGATTTTAAACTATTTTTTATTTAATTTTTAAGTTAAAATATAACTAAAAATAACTTGAACCAATCTCGAACTGATATACTAATTTGACACTTAAAGTATTAAAAATAAGATTGAGTGTAGAATTACCTCTACTTATGGTCATTCTTACTATTTTATTATAAGGTTATGTGTATACTAATTTTAAATTATAAAGAATTTTGTTACAAATATTTTAATAATTAAGTGCAAGAAAAATTAATTGCTTCTTACTTAGTAATAAATTGTAAAAAGTTAATTAATAATTCTTAGTAATTTAATTTTAATAATTAAAATTTTATAATGAAATAAGTATCAAGTTACTATCAAGTTATAAGTTAATTATTATTTATTTATTTTTAATTTCTAAATTAATCATAACCATTTAATAGTAATCCATTGACTAAAAATAAAGGTAACCATGGTATTTACATATTTGATGTAACTATTAAAATCTCCTCCACATATATATGGGTGCACTTTTAATGGGTATTACTCATGAGTGGGTAATATTAGAAAAATTTAAATTTGTATGATTAATTTTTCTATTTAATTAGAAGATTTTTCTCATTTTTACATTATATGGGCTGGGATTGTACCTTCAGCTGAAAAAAAAAAAGAAAAAAAAATTAGAGCCTTGACCTAGCAGAAGTATGGTCGATGAGGACGTCGAACCTCGTAAGGGGGGTGATTGTGACAATCAGTAGTCTCATGATCCGTAAAGGGAAATACCGAGTAAGCTGTGCAATCTCACATCGCCTGGGGAAGGTCAAGTGTGATGATTCTGAGACTGTGTAGGTATTCTGACTAACATTTCGAGCGGGTTCGACCCGAACCCGAGCAACCCGCTCAAACCCGAACTGGTGAGGCCGCAAATTTTTTTTAATAAAATATTCGGGCGGGTTCGCAGGTTGACGTTTTAAGAGTATCGGGTTTCGGGTTAAACCCGCCAACCTGCCTGCCAAACCACAATTTAAATATATTATATATTTTTTTATTACATTTTATATATATGAAATTATTAATTAAAAAATAAAAATCCTATTTTTTTTAAAAAAAAATTAAACTCTCAAATTCTTTTTTTTATATAATTTATTTTTTGTTAAATAATATAAATTAAATATATTTTTATACATATAATTTTTTATTAAAAATATAGATATATTATATAAAATAATTTATATTCAGAAATGTATAATAATTTTTTAATAATTTATATTAATTTAATTTTAATTTATTGTTATTTTTATTAGTTTTGAATAAAAAATTAATTTTTTTTAAAGAGTTGACCGAGTTGACCGGGTCAACCCGCCAACCCCGGTCAACCTGGCCAAACGAAACACGCCAACCTATGACCCGCCAACCTGCCAACCCGTGCCCTATTTGGGTCCGGGTTCGATTTTATTTTTTGAACCGAAAACCCGTGAACCCGAAACCCGCGAACCTGAAACTCGGTAAACACACCCAACGTTCAGCCCTAGTAGGTATGGGACTGCACAATTGAAGAGAGCTTAAATGGATTGATTGGTACTACCTATATCAACAAGGTGCATCTTATTTTTCGGTAGCCCATCACGAAAGAACTCCATGGTTAAGCGTGCTTGACCTGGAGTAATTTCAAGATGGGTGACCTCCTGGGAAAAGCGTGCGAGTGAGAACAAAGCACGCTGGAAACACTCGTGTTGGTCTGTAGGGTCATTCGTCATTCCATGAAGCAGCCAGAGTGACGTACCCAATGCTTACTCTACCATTTATCTCTATTAACCCAAGCTCGAAGGAAATCATCATTTCACTTCTATGTATTTTTAAAAGCTATAGATTTTGTATCTATGATTAGCGCTCCCAGTTAATTGAACTACCATGTTCTTAATCTGTAAGTATCGGGAAGATCCAATTGGTCAACTTTAACGAACAAATCAAAAAACACAAATAACACAATTGAACAAGAACCTAACCATCTTAGGATTGAGATCATTGATCTAAGATCAACTAAGTGATATTGACTTAGATAGATATTATGGTAAGTTTATAATATCTTATCCAAGTTTAATATCGGTCCAGTCCAATGTATAACTGTTAGGTTATTTTTAGTATTATTTTTAGGTTAATTTTTTAGTGTGTTTTTAATTTAATTCTACTCTTGTTTGGAACAATTTTACGCTTTTTATCTTTTATTTTTGCAGATTTAAAATATAAGAAGATAAGAAAATATCAAAGGAATAAGATAGAAAAAAGATTAAAAAAAAAAGCCTCACAAAAAATGATACATAAAATAGAGAAAATTGTGCAAGAAAATAAAGCTGAAACTTCAAGCCTATATTAGGCTATGTTTTGATCCAATTTTGTAGAAAGTCAAAGCATAAAAGTTCTAGATCTCTCTTTTATCTTTCCGGAACATCTTCAATCGTCCAAATTTGAGTAATATCGAGAGAGTTATGACAAAAATACTATCAGTCAACGTAGTAGAAAACTTACTGCCCCTTCTAATCCTAAGCAGAATAGGATTTTTTAATATTTTTTATTTTTTTTTATCATTTTTTGGCTATAAAATAAGTGAACTTCAATAATTTTCAGGAAGCAATTCAGAAAGAAATCAGAGCAATCAACCGAGTACGAATTTTGGAAATCGAAGCCAATACTTAAGGCATTTTTCAGAGGGTTTTCAGCATTCTCTTCTTATATATTTTCTTCTCTTTTTTAAAATATATGTGTGAATTTGCTACAATGAACATGAGTAGCTAAACAGTTAATTAGGGTCTAGATAGAGATTGTTTGATATTGATTTATGGTTCTAATATGATTTTATTTTCCCTCAATTTCTATATATTTTATTTTATTTGTACTAATTAATTACTTTTAATTATCTGGCCATCAATTAATTGCTTTATGATTTTGATGCGAGATCTAAGAAGTGAGTGTCAATTATATGCTATACTGAAATAGAACTAAATTTTGATATAGGACAAAAGTACTTATATATTTTAGATAGCTTATAAGGTTTTCGTGTTTAATGACTATTACATATATAATTTATCACGAAAGTAGAAAATTTACATGTATTGAGGTTTATATATCTGAGAAGACTATAAATTACCTCGTAAACCTGTTATTGCATATAAATTGGTAATAGGAAGATAATCATATTAGGCCATAATCAATAGATATAATTGAAATCGAAAGCCCTAACTTTTATTCATTGTTAATTTGCCTATTAATTTACTTGCTTCCTAATTTTTACTATTCTTATTGTTTCCTAGTTTAAATTTTCTCTTAAATCTTATTCAACCAAATTGACGTAAGAGTTTAATTTTAACGTACTTAACTACAATCCTTGTGGAATTGACCTCAATCTTTGTGAGCAATACAAACGATTACGTATACTTGTGTGTTGAACATGCCACAACGATAACAATACATCTAATCCAAGCTTACTTTACCAATGCCCTGAAAAGGGCATAATACTTATCTAAGGTGTGAGCAAACTACATTGTTGATTTTCATATCAGTGGAACTCTTGTGTATTGATAAATCGTGGGACTTTATTAAATTACATAATCTTGATTACTTTCCAATGTGTAGACAACACAGTAATCATAAATATCAATGTGATAAGGATTTATAGATGAAATTATAAATTAAACAAATGATCATGAAATAAACACGTGAACCATGAAATAAATCTATTTCTTTATTGATAAATGAATATTCAAGATTACATTGAATAGAGTTTTAGTTAGGGCACAAAACTCACATCCACTTCATTTGTGGCCTAGCTGCTTCGTCACACCGAGACGCTTCATCTCATTCATGGTTGAGGTGCTTCCTCATGGCGTCAACCACATCACCTCAACACCGCATGATGTGGCGTGCTGCCCCATGGAACACCCACACTAGGGCCATTTTGTAACATGAGCATGCCTTGGTGCTTGATCATTAGTCAAGTCTCGCACCAAGCACCTCATTGGGGTATTTTGTAACTTGAGCATGCCTTGGTGCTTGATCATTAGTCAAGTCTTGCACCAAGCACCTCATGGGGGTTGGGAACCTTTTGTGGTTTAGCTTTCTTTATTTGTATTTCCTTCACATATGTCTACAGAGCTAAAATCATCTATGTTCCTGGAAATCCCTTAAAACCCCAATAAGCTCTTTAGGGGGGGGGGGGTGACCAGGTGACTTATGAAGCACCTTGTCACCAGCATGATAGGGGCCCAGCTGTGTACTCCCTTGCCCTATCAAGGCCATATAATAATAAAACGATGTTTATCCATGCTTCTTGTGTATGCTTCTATATGGTCTTTGTGATGCCTGTTTGTTGCCTTTGTTGGGCCATTGCGTGCCATTTGTCTATATGTTTGCTTGTGGGTTGTGTGAGATTGGTCCTTGGGGGACGCTTTGTGTTTGCCTGTTCATGCTTCTTGTTTGCACTCAACATGTGCGAGACATGTATCGTGCCTAACCTTTGAACTTGTTTGCTTGCAGGCGTGTTTAGGCTGACTTGCTAGTTTGGTGTGCCAGCAAGTGCCGCACATCCCACCTATTTAGGGGTGTCCAAATAGGCGGTCCGTGACAGTTGGTATCAGAGCCAAGAGAAAGGGAAGCTTGGTAACACGACATAATGGTGAGCAACATCCAAAGGATTCAAGAGCTTGAGAGGCTCATAGGGGAGTTAGATGGCCTGGACGAGAGGGTTAGGGATCTAGCCTCCAACAATCGTAACTCGGGGCCAATGCGGTGACACAACAACAAGTTGCCTCGTTGGCTCAAGACTATGCTAATTTGTTGGCCAGGGTAGCTGCGATCGAGAGAAGAGATGCGCTTGGAACATCGTGTGCACCTCGATGGAGGATCGCATCAAGGCATTAGAACAAGCAACAACCGTACATGCGTGTAGCTATCACCGTACTACAAAATGGGCAGGCTGCATTACAAGACTCCTCAATGATACGATCGAGGATTGTAATGTGTCTCACTGACCATCGGGAAGAATTAGCGGTGGATGTCAACCAAGCTAAATCTTACCATGATACCGACGCAGCGCGCAACACGGGGGGCACGGAGGTATGGAGTATGGCCGAGTGAGAGCACCCGAGCCCAAATGCTATGGAGGGGCGAGGGATGCCACCGAGCTCCAAAACTTTCTGTTTGACATGGAGCAGTACTTTAGGGTCGTGCGGTCCGACTCTGAAGAAGCCAAGGTAGCAACGACTACCATGTATTTGTCCCGGACGCCAAGTTGTGGTGGAGGACGAAATATGAAGACATTCAAAATGGTAAATGCACCATCGACACTTGGGAAGATCTCAAGAAGGACTTGAACGCCCAATTTCTGCCAGAGACTATCGCCTACCTCGCTCGACGTCGGCTTAGAGAGCTAAAGCAAGCCTCGGGACACTCGAGACTATGTAAAGAAGTTCTCCGGATTGATGCTCGACATCAAAGATATGAATGAAGTCGACGGACTTTTCTACTTCCTTGAAGGACTTAAACCATGGGCTAAACAAGAGCCGCAAAGGCAACGTGTGGCGGATCTCGCCACTTTGCTCAAGCCGTTGCTCGAGCGATCGACCGACTACACCTGCGGGGAATTCGCCCAAAGAAGACGAATCCTCGGACCGGCGCCAGCAATGCCGCGAGCAAGAAGTCGTAGCAAAGGGCCGAGTAAAAGTGGGGGAGGGAGACAAGAGGACTCCCGAATCTAGTTCCTCCTCTAAAAGTGATGCCGCAACGGGGAAGAAGCCCCTTAAGTGTTGGCTTTGCCAAGGCCCACATAAATGGCGGCCGCTTGCCCCACCCGGTCCAAGTTGAGTGCCATAAAGGCATCCATTGCTCGAGGAGCAAGGATGTGGGGAAGATGATGAGGATGAAGACCGTGCGCACATGAGCGGCCTGTTCGATTAATGGCCGCTCCGAAGAAGCATGGCGTCGGAGGGAAGAAAGCCTTTGGGAAGGGGTTGATGTTTGTGGAGGCCACTTTAAACGGTAAGCAGGCCAAGAGCGTACTGATTGACACCGGCGCAACACACAACTTCATCTCAGAAATCGAAGCTAAGAGGGTGGGCCTAAAACTGGAGAAAGATGCGGGTCGCATGAAGGCAGTCAATTCAAAGGCAATGGCCACAACTGGAGTGGCTTAGAAGGTGAATGTCAAGATTGACGGATGGGAGGGACAACTTGACCTCGTAGCGGTTCGCATGGATGACTTCGATGTGGTGTCGGGAATTGAGTTTCAGCGCAGAGAAGGGGGCCATCCCGATTCCAAGAACGGGGAATCTCTCGATCATGGGTGAGAATCCTTCAATGGTACCCGCCAAAGTGAGACGGCCCCCGAAGTCAAGCTACTATCGGCCACCCGCAACCGAAGAGGGCCTCGAAGAAGAAGAGGCCAACATTTGTCATCGCTCCCAACCGTGTACGACGAAAAAGTGGAGGAGTCCACTCCACCCGTAATCAAGAAGGTGTTAGATGAATTCAAGGATGTGATGCCGACGAGCTTCCAAAGAGACCGCCTCCCTGCGGAGGGGAGTTGATCACCAAATTGAGGCGGTGCCAGTGCAAAGGCCCCGGCTAAAGCAGATATCAAATGTCTCCCTCCGAACCAGGAGTTGAAGAGTCACTAACTAAATGCTTCGAGCCGAATTCATCAAACCCTCAAAGGCATCTTTTGGTGCCCCCGTGTTGTTCCAAAAGAAGAAGGACGGGACCTTGAGATCGTGCATAGACTACCGCGCCCTCAACAAGGTGACGTGCGCAACGGATACCCCATTCCTTGATCGCGGATCCGTTTGACCAGGCGGGGCAAAATACTTCACGAAGTTGGACTTGAGATCAGGATACTATCAAGTTCGGATCGCCGAAGGGGATGAACCAAAGACCACTTGTGTTACTCGGTATGGGGCGTTTGAGTTTCGCGTCATGCCGTTTGGGTTAACAAATGCGCCAGCCACATTACGCGTACATCGATGAATGAAGTCTTCCATGATGTCTTAGAACAAGTTCGTGGTGGTGTACTTGGATGATATCGTGGTCTACGGCGCCACTTTAGAAGAGCATCGGGAACACTTGACAACGGTGTTTCGAAGTTGAGGAAGGAACAATTGTATGTAAAGCGCGAGAAGTGTTCTTTCGCTCGGGGAAAAGTATCAAGTTCCCGGGTCATATTGTGGAACACGGAAAATCCGTATGGACATGGAAAAGGTGCGGGCGATCCAAGAGTGGACGACCCCAACCAGATGAAACAACTTCGCTCGTTTCTCGGTCTAGCCAATTACTATAGAAGATTTGTGGAGGGCTATTCTAGAAGAGCGACACCCATGTTATTGAAGAAGGGTGTTACATGGACGTGGTCCGAGAAGTGCGAAGAAGCTTTTCGAAGTCCGAAAGAAGCCATGGTCGAAGATCCCGTATTAGCCCCGCCCGATGTATGCAAGCCTTTGAAGTACGGATCGACGCGTCGATTATGCTTTAGGAGGGGTACTCGTGCAGAGGGCCACCCCGTGGCATTTGAGAGCCGCAAACTTTCCGAAGCAGAAGGCGGTACCGCGCAAGAGAAAGAGCTCTTGGCAGTTATTCATTGATTACGGACGTGGAGGCATTACTTGCTGGGGTCAAAGTTTGTGGTGAAGACGGACAATACGCTGTTAGTCATTTCCTCCTCACACAGCAAAACCGGACTCCCAAGGTGCCGGATGGCGGGAGTTCTTGGCGGTCGACTTCTATTTCGAGCACAAGGCCGGACGTCTTAATCGCGTGATGCCCTTAGTCGTAGAAGCAGAGTTGGCGGCACTAAAGGTGTTAGCGGGCATGTCAGCTAGCCAAGTGGGTACACCAATCAAAGAGCGCATCAAGGAGAACTTGGAGAAGGACCCAGTTGCAAAGAACATCATGACTCTCGCAATAAAGGGAAAAACAACTCGCCTTTGGGTGCAGGATGACCTCTTGTGGGCCAAAGGTGGGCGGTTGTTCGTTCCAAAGGCGGGCGATCTAAGGAGGACGGCCGCCGAGTGAGTGTCATGACACGTTGTGGGCGGGTCATCAAGGGTGGCATAGGACACATGCCCTTTTGAAGCATGGGTACTATTGGCGTCCGGAGATGCGGGAAGATGTGGTGGACTACACAAGGACTCGTCTCATCCGCCAACAAGACAAAGTGGAGAGGCATAAGACGCCGGGTTGTTAGAACCTCTGTCGGTCCCCAAGCGAGCCATGGGAGAGTGTCTCGCTTGATTTCATCTCGGGTTTGCCGAAGACTGGACTTGAATGCAATCTTGGTGATTGTGGATAGATTTTCTAAGTATGCAACCTTCATCCCGTGTCGGCGTGTAAAGAGAAGAGACATTCAACTTTTCTTCAAGCATATAGTAAAGTACTGGGGAGTACCCCAGAATATAGTAAGTGACCGAGATCGAAGATTCACAGGGACCTTCTGGTCCGAATTATTCAAGCTTCTTGGGTCACAAATGAACATCTCCTCGAGCTACCATCCACAGACAGATGGGCATTTAAAGATTCAATGGGATGTTGGAGGAGTATTTGCGGCACTTTGTCAATGCCAACCGGAAGAATTGGCCGCAACTACTGGGACGTAGCTCAATTTTGTTTCAACTCTCGAAGAGTTCTTCATCAAACAAGAGCCCTTTTGAAGTTGTGAACGGACGACAAAGAACCACCCCTGTTACACCAAACGTGGATGAATACCACGGACGGAATCCAGCGGGCCTTTAATTTTACAAAAGACTGGAAGAAGAACACGATTACCCAAGCATATTTAGAGAAAGCTTCACGAAGAATGAAGAAGTGGAGCGGTCATCGAAACGCCGACCGCCGGAGTTCAAGACGGGTGACTTAGTGTTGATCAAACCGCGGCCGTAACAATTGAGATTCCGAGGGGACAAGGACATCGACTCGTACGCAAATACGAGGGCCCCGTTCCAAATCATCTCTAAAATTGGCCTAGCATCCTACAAAGTCGAACTACCTTCATGGATGAAGATACACCGGTCCCCGCACGTCGGCAACCTCAAGCCGTATCATGAAGATCCAAAGATCCAGCGCGCAACCGGTCTACTGGGGACGACATCAAGATTCAACGGCGCACAAGCAGAAGAACTGAGAAGAAATCCTTGCCGAAAGAACTGACCGTGTGAAGAGAAAGAAGAGAAAGAGTACTGGTCAAATGGAAAGGCCTTGCGATGACGAGATCACCCGGGAAAAGGCGAGGACTTGCAGGCAGCTTTATACGAAGATTGAAGATCATGCAGCAGTTCGTCGAGGACGCCGAACAATTAAGTGGGGAGAATGTGGCGTGCTGCCCCATGGCACACCCACACTAGGGCCATTTTGTAACATGAGCATGCCTTGGTGCTTGATCATTAGTCAAGTCTCGCACCAAGCACCTCATTGGGGTATTTTGTAACATGAGCATGCCTTGGTGCTTGATCATTAGTCAAGTCTTGCACCAAGCACCTCATGGGGGTTGGGAACCTTTTGTGGTTTAGCTTTCTTTATTTGTATTTCCTTCACATATGTCTACAGAGCTAAAATCATCTATGTTCCTGGAAATCCCTTAAAACCCCAATAAGCTCTTTAGGGGGGGGGGGGTGACCAGGTGACTTATGAAGCACCTTGTCACCAGCATGATAGGGGCCCAGCTGTGTACTCCCTTGCCCTATCAAGGCCATATAATAATAAAACGATGTTTATCCATGCTTCTTGTGTATGCTTCTATATGGTCTTTGTGATGCCTGTTTGTTGCCTTTGTTGGGCCATTGCGTGCCATTTGTCTATATGTTTGCTTGTGGGTTGTGTGAGATTGGTCCTTGGGGGACGCTTTGTGTTTGCCTGTTCATGCTTCTTGTTTGCACTCAACATGTGCGAGACATGTATCGTGCCTAACCTTTGAACTTGTTTGCCTGCAGGCGCGTTTAGGCTGACTTGCTAGCTCGGTGTGCCAGCAAGTGCCGCACGTTCCACCTACTTGGGGGTGTCCAAATAGGCGGCCCGTGACACATGACATGGGCTAAGCCACTTTATGCAAACCACCTCGTCCAATAACCTCGACCACTATTAGACCCATGCTGAGGTGCATAGTCATTGCATCAAAAATAAATATTAAATATGAAAATGAATTCAATTCACTTGATAAATTTTTAGGCTATGTTAATTAAAATAAATTGGACAAAAACTAATTTAATTGCATAAATTAGATAAAAACTAAATTTTATTAAATCAAATTAGAAAAATATAATTTTATTAAATTAAATTGGAAAAAATTTAATTCAATTAACTAGCTAAATTAATTTTATTAAAGAGGATATTTAATATTTTAGTACTTAAAGGAATTATTTTTTTTTAAAAAAAGAAGAATATCAAAGTTCTCTTATTGAGAAAGTTGAGAATTTCTAATTATTTATGGAAAAAGAGATAAGTTTCAAAGGTTTTTTAAGAAAGCTATCATTGGTAAAATAGAAAGAGCATATGTGACTAAGGGTCACATGGTCCATGAGTATGTTGAGTTTGAGAAGGACTAAGGTGGTGCAACTAGGGATCAAATAGCCTCAAATTCCATTAGTTGCCAAGCTTATGCACGAGGCGTTGAGGAGCTCCAAGAGGCTCGACCCTCATGCTCACGGAGGCCCCAACAACTGCCTGAATGCACTTAGTCTTCGAGAGAGACTGAGGCGCCCAACTCCTAAACCTTGCTAGCTATCAAGGCCTTATGGCCTCCCATACTACCCTACCTACTCAGGCACCTGTTCCTCACTAGCTACTAAGCCACCGAGGTGCTGAAGCCTCACCTTCTCCCCGACCGAGCTTCATGAGCATGTTGGCCTGCTCCGCGTGTCAAACAACGTGCATGTATATAATGCTAAAAGTGTTAGAGCACATGGATCATGTACATGAACCACCTTGGCACCAAGGTAGATACCACACCACCTTAGCACCACCTCGTCGGTCCCAGACCAAGATATTCTGTCACCGTTTCAACGTGACCAATATGACCAACCTAGTATGACCAACATAATTAACATGACCAACGTGACTAATATGACCAGCTTGCAGGGGCTATCCTTGAAGAAGTACTTTCGTGCTAGCCACGTGCCCTCAAAAAGCACTTTTGTGAAGAAGCACTTTCGTGCTAGTCACATGCCCTCAAAGTCATCCAAGAATATCTACAACAACTATTAGATATTTGTTTTAAAATATTATTTTATATTTTAAACCTAACTCAACTATAGTTAGGGAATGAGGTATATCGAGTTAAGAAATTTTAAACCCTACAATGTAAGGTGGTGAAGTCACTTGTAAAAGGGACGGATTCTCTCGAACTCTCACTTTCTCACATTTTAAAAACTCACTTGAGGATTGAATTCTTGGAGAATATAACACTGAAGAACTCTCTCTAAGCATTGAGAACAATAATTGTCCAAGTGGACTAGCCTGTATTACCTCTGAAAGGGGGTGATCCACTTTAAAAATTTGTTGTTCATCATTATCAAATTTATTCCGTAAACTGTTTTACTTTTGATTGATATTCACTTGTGTTCATCTTGCTCGTTTATGATCTTCTTAGGCCCGTTGACAAAAAATCGTGTCAACAATTTAAACACACAACTATCATTTTTTTAGATATTTACTTTGAAATATTATTTTATATTTTAAAATTATTTATATATATTCATGTACACAAACAACATAAATAGACTATAGCTACACTTAATAAACACTATATTATTCACTTAATTAACATATTGGTTTAAGTCAGATCAGATTATTATTATTATTATTATTATTATTATTATTATTATTATATAAATGAGATCAGATTATTATTATTACTTGATATAAATTAATATAATTTTCAGCTGCTTATTATCTATTTAATATTTAATTGTTTATTTATCTATATAAAAAAGGATGTTCTACTTTATAGTTTATAATTTTAACTAATAATAATAATTTTAAAAAATATTAAAAAACTACTGATCTTCCTCTTCCTATTGTCATCCACAAATTATTTTGCTTTTATACTTTGTTTTTTGTTGGTAAATTTGAGAAATATTGGCAACAATACAATAATTTTTAAGTTACATTTTTAATTACTAAATATTAACAAAAACCCCCACAAAATATAAATTTTCTCTTAATATAAGAACAAACAATAAAAATTTATACGTTTGCTAATACAAATAATATATATTTATCACCCACTAAATAAAATTTGTTAGTCGCGCGTGACTATATATACATAATTAATGAATATAGCTAGTTAGGTCTAAGCTTGTGGGAATGATATTCTTTCTTTTTATGTCTATAAAATAAGTTTATATAATTTCTCTTTTATAAAGCTATATATATAGCTATCATGAGATTGAGTAATTTTAGATAAATTAATGTATAATTTTGTAATCAATTCTAAATGGTTTTAATGGGTTGTGTTGAGTTCTCCATTAATTCAAAAATGGTAATAAAAACAAAGGAATCAATGGCGTGAAATATAAGAATGAACACATTTTTGGATAAATATTAATTAATCATGTTTATACTATACTCAAGTAATTACGTATGTCTATACCTTTTGTAACCAATTCTAAATCCATTTATTGAATTATTAGGTTTTAATAAAATCTTAATATATATATATATATATATATATATATCTTCATTTGATCAATTATTCCCTCAAAGTAAAATTCAACAAATAAATCACACTCTGAACTCCTAAAGGCTCCTAATAATATTCTCCTCGATCGATCCAACACCATTTCTTGCCAATACCCTTCATGCCACCTGGTACGTATTATATATATTTATATATATATATATATAAACATATACACTATTGCAAAGGATATATCTAAAACTACTGCATGTGCTTCTGTGCTTTTGGGTTTGTAATTTATTTCTTATTTTTCTCATAATATATATTATGAAATTTAATTATAACTACTGCATGCATGCATGCCTTATATATACATTTAATAAGCACACATAATATTCACATTCACGTACCTAATTAATATATTGGGTTAATTCACATCAGATCGATTATTATTATTACTTGATATAAATTAATATCATTTTCATCTGCTTATTATCTATTTAATTATTTTTTTTGTCAAGGAAAGTGAGGTTATTTTGTCTTTACTTTAGTGATGCTGTTATTCAAATATACATTTTTGGCACAACTAATTTCATTTTTATTATATATTTATATATAAAAATATATGAGTGGTGATGAAAGAAAAATTTAATAATTCAATGAGTAATTTTTTTTTCTTTAATTAAATTGTTTGTGTAATTGTTTTTATTCTTTTTTTTAATATTTATACTAATTATTATTATGTTTTTTTGCAGCAATGACACTTATTTTTTACTTCGTTATCTGTATAGTACTTCCTAATGTACTAGCACAAAATATCCATGATGACTATTTGAATCAAAAGACAGAAATTTTGCTCATTTTAATCGGGGCATTTTTCTTAATTTTGATAATTAAATGCATGCATACCGTATATAGCGCTAATTTTCACGGTGACGAAGAAAATCCATCCGTGCAATTAACTGTGCAAAATGCACCAGAAAATAATGCACCGGCCGTGGATTTATCTGCACAAAATGCACCCGAAGAAATTGCACCTGTGCTTACTATAGAGGCATTTCCCGAAGACAAATATCTGTGTGGAGATAACACAACATCTGAAGGAGAAGAATGCCCAATATGTTTAGAAGTATACGAAGAGGGAGCGATTGTAAGAAAATTTCCTTGCGGTCATATATTTCACCCTGAGTGCATGCAAGATATATTAAATAGTAGACTTAAGAAGTGTCCTAATTGTAGATTTATGTTTGCTTAGTACTTATTGTTATAATACTGTAAACTCAGAATATAGCCCTAATTAATTCATGAGAATCAAACAATAGAATATAGATTAGCGGAAGCGTACCGGAGTCCATAGAATCGACCTTTGATTGGTATGATCTTCCAATTTTGCATCAAAACCTTTTAAACCTTATTTTCCTGATGATGGGGATTCAAGAACTCTGTAAAATTATTGATACGATGCAAAATGGGGACCCATACCTGTTATATTACCAACTGTTACAACAGTTGGTAATATTTATTAATAATTTCTAATTTGGCCCCTCATCAAATCAGAAACTATCTAATTGGTATCCACATATTAAAATCATGACAATCATGCCCTTAAGTCATAAACTTTATTCCAAAATAGACCACATAAATTTGACTTATTTATTTGATGACCCAACACACATTTTATATATATACAGTTGTGACCCCAATTATTTCTAACAATCTCCCACTGGGTCACATATGTATACATATAAATGTGTTAACCTTATTGAGCTCATAACTTTGTCATCATAACCATAGGCATGTGCAATCTCGTCCATTAACTATATCAACATAGGATCAAAGCGATTTTCGTTGTATCAATCACAACTAAACCCATCAATGGTCACATATATCAACATAGCCAAATGACATAGATCAATCATGATAATGTGGTATGAAAATTACATGCATGGTGATCTATTCATGTCAATTTTCAATTGGTCCTACTTTACTTTATGGAGATCAAAACTTTAGCTTAAATGTACAAAGTGAAATAAACTGAATAACATAATTTCGATCGAAAATATCCAAATACACATGTTTCATGAAACAAATAAAACACACTAAAGACAAACTCCCACCGAATCTAAAACATCCTCATAATCTAAAACACCCATACGAGCGAGTGTGCTCATGAAAGACCTTGGGAGGCAAACCCTTAGTAAGGGGGTCTGCAATCATGGAGTTTGTACCTAAGTGTTCTATACAAATCTGCCCACATTGTACCCTTTCTTTTACAACAAGGAACTTGATGTCAATGTGTTTTGACTTAGTCGAGCTCCCGTTGTTGTTGGAATACAATACAAACTCGATTTATTGTCACAATACAACTTAAGTGGTCTTTCAATTCCATCCACAATGCGCAGCCCGGTCTGACAAAGTTCCCGAGCCATATACCATGGTTGGATGCCTCATAACATGCAACAAATTCTGCCGCCATGGTGGATGAAGCTATGAGTGTTTGTTTTGCACTCCTCCATGATATAGCTCCACCACCTATACCGTATATATGTAGCCCGAAGTAGATCTCCTACTATCTTGGCATCCCGCAAAGTCGAGTCGTAGTATCCAATGATCTCAAAGTGATTTGACCTCCTATATGTGAGCATGTACTCTCTTGTTCTCTTCAAATATCTCATAACCTTTTTGGCTGCTTTCCAGTGATCAATTCCTGGATTGCTTAAGTATCTACTTAACAGTCCAACAATGTACGTTATATCTGGATGCGTACAAACTTGAGCATACATTAGACTCCCAACGGCTGAAGCGTAGGGAATCTTTTGCATTTTTTGAATTTCAAGGCTTCCTTTAGGGTATTGTTTCAGACAAAATTTGTCTCATTAAACGGCAGTGTATTACCTGGTCTACAATCTTGCATGCCAAACTGTTTGAGTACTTTATCGATATAACTCTTTTGTGATAATCCAAGAATACCCCGATAACGGTATCGTTGTATTTGAATTCCTAAAACAAAAGAGGCGTCACCAAGATCTTTCATCTCAAAATGCTTCGATAGAAATCTCTTGGTTTCGTGCAATAAGCCTATATCATTAGTGGCAAGCAATATGTCATCGACATATAGAACCAGAAATATACACTTACTCCCACTAAACTTATGATACACACAATCATCAACGCATTCATCTCAAAACCAAATAAGAGAACCACTTGATGAAATTTGTGGTACCATTGACGGGAAGCTTGCTTGAGTCCATAGATGGATTTTTTTAATTTGCAAACCATTTTCTTTGGGTCACCAACCACAAAGTTTTCTGGTTGCTCCATATAAATTGTCTCATCAATGTCGCCATTGAGAAATGCTGTTTTAACATCCATCTGATGTAACTCAAGATCAAAGTGAGCAACAAGTGCCATTATTATCCTGAAAGAGTCTTTCGATGAAACCGGAGAGAAAGTCTCTTTATAATCAATGCCTTCTTTCTGAGTATAGCCTTTTGCTACAAGACGTGCCTTAAACCTCACCACATTACCATTTTCATCCCTCTTGGTTTTAAATATCCATTTACAACCAATGGGTTTTACACCTTCTGGTAATGGGACAACTTCCCAAACTTTATTGTCTTGCATAGACTTATTCTCTTCATTCATGGCATCATTCCACTTTTGAGAGTTAGAACTTTTCATGGCTTGATGAAAGTTTATTGGATCATCTTCCATCATTCCAATGCCATCCTCATGTTCTTGAAGATACACTATATATTCATCTGGATTAATAGCATTTCTTCTTTCTCTAGTGGATCGTCGCAAAGGCACTTGTTCTTGAGGTTGTTGAGTTTGTACCTCTGGGGTTTGATTGACTATGTTTGGTTCTTCGATCTAAAACTTGATCAATATTAGGAATGGAATCCTGGATATTGTCAAAAGCAACTATTGGAATAGGAATCAACTCATCCTCAAGAGGAGTGGTTGATTCTAAATCCTCCTCAAAAACAAAGTCTTTAACCGTATTTCTCCCCCCAAACTCAATATCCTCAAAAAACTTTGCAGTTCCCGTTTCAAATATATTCTTTACTTTGGGATCATAAAACTTGAAACCCACCGGATCGTTCGAATATCCAATAAAGTAGCCGCTCACGCTTTGGGTTCCGGCTTCTTTTCATTTGGCCTATAAGGCCTAGCCTCAAACTGGACATCCCCAAACATGAAAGTGCTTAAGACTAGGCTTTCGCCCCCGTCCAAAGCTCATAAGGTGTTTTTGCAAACTCGCTTTAGTTGGTACCCTATTCAAAATGTAGGCCGCTGTCTTAAGTGCCTCTCCCGTAGTGATTCCGGTAAGGTTGAATGACCGATCATACTCCTTACCATATCTTTAAGAGTACCGGTTTCGTCTTTCAAACAACACCATTCATGCTAGGAGATCCCGGCATAGTGTACCGTGGGACAATTCCACACTCCTGCAGATATCCGGCAAAAGGTCCCGGACGTTGTTCACCCGATCCGTCATATCCGCCATAGTACTCACCACCACGGTCGATTCGACTTGCTTTATTCTTTTGCTAAGTTGATTCTCAACTTCAAACCCTTAAAAAGATTTGAACACGTCCAACACTTGAGACTTTTCATGAAGTAGAAATAGGTACGCATATCTTGAGTAATCATCTATGAATGATACAAAATATCGTTGACCATTCCCAAGAAGGTGTAGGAAATGGCCCACAAATATCTGTATGTATCAACTCTAAGACATCGGTAGCTCTTTTCGCACCCAATTTCTTTGTTTTGGTCTGTTTGCCTTTGATGCATTCAATACAAACATCAAAGTCTGAAAAATCAATTGAATCTAAAATTCCATCAGATACAAGTCGCTGAACTCTATTTCTAGAGATGTGACCTAACCGTTTGTGCCATAAGGAACTTGATTTTTCATAATCCATTTTACGCTTAGTACCACGTGATTCTACATTCAAGGTTTCATTATAAGAAGCAACAGTGTCAAGCAAATATAAGTTGTCATAAACCATAAGTGAACCAAGCTTCCAACGCATTTGAATTAATAGATAAACTAAAGCAATTGTTTCCAAATGAACAACAATAACCCAATTTGTCCAAACAAGAAACAGAAACCAAATTCCGTCTAAAAGACGGTACAACAAAAGTATCTATTAAGTCCAAATAGTAACCAGTACTTAACAACAACCTAAAATGCCCTATTGCTTCCACATTTACCGACTTGCCATCTCCCACATAAATGCATCTTTCAGCAAAGATCATTTGGCTTTCTAACTCGAACCCCGCATAGAAACACCGATGTTAGTAGTAGCACCTAATCTAACCACCAAGTGTTTCTTGGTACTGAAGCTAAATTTACCTCAGAACAGACCAAAGTAAGAAATGTACCTTTCTTTGCTCGCCATGCAATATACTTAGCACATTCCTTCTTCATGTGTCCTTTCATGTTGCAAAAGAAACAACCATCGTCACTGTTGGTTTGAGTTTGTTTCTTATGTGCAGGACCTTTATCCTTAGCAGCCTCATTCTTTCTTTTCTTGCCCTTATCCTTAGAGGTGCTTGCCAAATGAGCACTTTCGGACTTTTCTTGCTTCAATCTTTCTTCCTCTTGAACACAAAATGAAATGAGCTCATTAAGAGTCCACTTCTCCCTTTGGCAAGCCAGTTATAGCCGACCTTAAATTGACTGAATTGTGGAGGAAGAGAGATAAGCACTAAATGCACAAGCAAGTCATCCGAAAGCTCAAGCTTTAGTGCCTTCAACTTTGAAGCAAGGTGAGACATTTCCATAATGTACTCCCTTATATTTTCCTTGCCCTTAAACTTCATGGAAATAAGTTTCTTTAAAAGAGTACTTGTTTCCGCCTTATCGCTTTTTGCAAAGCGTTTCTCAATTTCAAAGAAGGAAAGTTGTGGCATCTAAGTGACCTCCTCGGACACCGCACCCCTAAAAGCCTCAGGTATGCCGCGCTTAATGATCATAAGACTCATGCGGTTTGAACGGTCCCACTTCTCATAAATCCTCCTTTGCTCGGAGGTACTAGTATCCGTAAGAGAAGCAGGACGATCCATCCTTAATGCAAGGTCAAGATCCATGCAGCCAAGAACAATAAAAATGTTCTCCTTCCAGTCCTTAAAGTTATTACCATTAAGGACCGGTACCGAATTAAGGTTAGCAGATACACTAGCAACAGCTGAAAAGAACAATACAATTACATAAATAATAACATGCTCATATAAGAATCCAAATAAAACAATAAATTCAAATAATGGTTGATCCCATCTCAAGATACCAAACACAACATTAATATTAAGTCTTTGGACAGTAATATTAATTGCAAGCGGTACTCTTGTTGTAGTGATCAAATATTGACAATAAATTATGTCAAACAATATGCAATCTTTGGACTAACAAATTGTTCACATAAAATACCTTATAATTGTCACACATTTATCACCACAAACATGCATGAAATTCAACCAAATATTAACTCACCTTTGGGTTAGTTAATAAATTTATGAATCACATACACACAATTATCATAATATTTTTATTAAATTAATCTACACAAAAGAAATCACTTTGGTGATATTTTGTTTCAATTAATTTAATTAAATATTAGATATCTTTAATAAACTTTAAACCAAAATTTGAATTAAATTGTTACTGTATTATTATTATAATTAAAACTATTATTTATTTTAATAAAATAATAATAATAATGATGCATTACATCCATTCTCGCAGTATCCATTCATGCATAATGAAAACATATATTACTGTGTGAACTTTAATGCATCATGATACATTACTGTTAAAAAACAAATAAAAAAAAAATAAAATAAAATTGAATGCATCATGCATTCGGTGTAACAGAATCACCAGAACCGACTTTCAAATCATATATGTATATATATATACAATTCAAACGAATAGCCATCAAATCATAAAGTATGTCGAACAAAACCAATAAGCAATATATCAAAGTTTCTATCGCACATCGAATATATATATAAAGTATGCGATCGACTTTTATATGTATAAATATACTTATAGTTGTTCATCGCAGAAATATATTACTGCAAATCCAAAAATTCAATCGCATGCAATATATATACCTACGATTGAACAAATTTGCAGCGATAACAT
Source organism: Cannabis sativa (assembly GCF_029168945.1). Taxonomy (NCBI): domain Eukaryota; kingdom Viridiplantae; phylum Streptophyta; class Magnoliopsida; order Rosales; family Cannabaceae; genus Cannabis; species Cannabis sativa. Next base: position 677,009 of record NC_083602.1, read on the forward strand.
TTAAATATATAGCATGATTAACTAAATATTCTAAATGCAAAAAAAATAATTTAATGGAAGATCAATACTACCATAAATTCTCAAGAATTAATTTAGGGATGCTCTTGATACCACATGTTATAATACTGTAAACTCAAAATATAGCCCTAATTAATTCATGAGAATCAAACAATAGAATATAGATTAGCGGAAGCGTACCGGAGTCCATAGAATCGACCTTTGATTGGTATGATCTTCCAATTTTGCATCAAAACCTTTTAAACCTTATTTTCCTGATGATGGGGATTCAAGAACTCTGTAAAATTATTGATACGATGCAAAATGGGGACCCATACCTGTTATATTACCAACTGTTACAACAGTTGGTAATATTTATTAATAATTTCTAATTTGGCCCCTCATCAAATCAGAAACTATCTAATTGGTATCCACATATTAAAATCATGACAATCATGCCCTTAAGTCATAAACTTTATTCCAAAATAGACCACATAAATTTGACTTATTTATTTGATGACCCAACACACATTTTATATATATACAGTTGTGACCCCAATTATTTCTAACACTTATTTCATTTGAGTTTTTAAAATAAATGTAATTTGGTTCAAATTAATAATATAATAGCGTATGATTTTTTCTTCCCGAATAGTATAATTATTTTAGCTAGGTTTCTTTTTTTAATTTTTTTTATTATATATGCTTTAGACTATTATCTGATTTGTTTTAGTTTTATTTTTTAAATTTATTAATTAGTTTTGTTTTAATGAATTAGGTGAAGAAAATAGTTAAGACAGTACACTACTATACTTGTCCTTAACAGTAACTCTGTTAGTGGCCGGTACTTATTAACAAGATAATGTAATAAACTATGGTGGCGTTTGGTAACACTTTTTTAATCAGTTTTCTGTTTTTAAAAGTGGAAAAGTGAAAATATTTTTCAAAAACATGTTCTATAAAACTGTTTTTACTTTTCAATTTTATAATTAGAAATCAAAATTTTAAAAACAAAAAAAAAACACTTTCAATATTTTTTAAACAGTTTTTTTTTCTTAATCAATCTTTTGGATTACAACCAGACCCGGACCCAAAGCCCCTCCTCACGGCCTTGGCACTGAACCCGGCTTCTAACCCGAACCCGAATCCAACCCCGGATCTTGACCCGACTTAAACAAAATTAAAAAATGAAAATAAAAATGAACTTTACAGAACACACTTTTGTTTTCTGTTTTTAAAATTGCAAAACAAAAGTGGTTACAGAACGCATTTTTGTTTTTCAAAAGCAAAATTTTTAAAAACAAAAATTTTACTTTTATTTTGTGATTAAAAAATTAAAAAACAAAAGTGTTACCAAACGAAACCTATATTAATACAACAATTATTAAAAATTAGGTACTTAATAACAATAAAATGAACAAAATTGATATTTTTCTGCAAATTTTCTTAAATAAATAAATAAATAAAAGAGATATTTTTAGCATAGTATTTAATTGTACAGCTAAACCTAATGTTACTATAATAAAGTTTTCGCTCTCTTTCTTGGTTGTCCTTCTTCTCCTCCGAGGTTTAGTCACGGTTAATAATTGAGTTCGAAGTTAAAGGGGACTTTTGAGTTTAATTTACTCGATCCTAACTTGTTTCTCTTTATTAAGTTCGTTCTCGACGATGATCGTTTTCGTGTTCTTAAAGTCGGATTGTGGATTGTGGAGTATTCCTTGTTGGTTTTGGCTGAACCAACTGGGATTGGTAACTACTCAGATCTATGTTTTAATTATGTTTCTTTTTGGATTTAGTTGCATAATTTACCAATTTGATGTATTTCAACTGAGGTTGGGTACGAAGTTGGTGCGCTTATTGGTCCTGTGACTGAGGTGGCGGCTGGTTCTTTTGGTGATCATATAATGGGTCGTTTTTTCGAGTGCAGATTCCCATTGACATTAGTGTTATACTCATATTTTGAGCAATAAATATAGTAATGACACGTGTGATAGGGCATGAAAACAAACTAGCTTGGATATTGAAGAAATAAATATGTTGATTTACTTGCCTCGGAGAATACAGATAGCAGACGTATTTAAGTCTCTTCCTAATCATTTAAGGACGATTTATAAATATCGTGATTTTGTAAGACCAGCGAGATAAACAACTAACAGAAAAAGTTCATCTCAGGAAGTACAGAGTAAGATAAAATATGGGATAGATGAGACGGTGTAAATGCTCTCTAACCTAAGGAGCACAAATATAAGATACAATCTGAAAAGCTTATCATAAGTTTTTATAAAGATTATATAAAGGCTTCATTATAAGCGGCTAGCGCGAGAAGAAGGTCAAAGAAAGCTCGTCAAAGACATCTCCTTTACAGTTATAATGTGAGGAATAAAGCAAGATGCAATACCACATCACAACAAAACTATTAGTTAGCAAATCCTCTTTGGATAAAGACAAAGGCAATTTGTAGTGGTTATTTCTTTTATCCATGTGCTGTGTAAATATGAAATATGGGGATTATCCACGTTTAATTAACAGATATAAAGATAAGATTAGGCAGGAATAACAACCACCCCTAAACACCTATAAATAGGGGAAGGATTTCCAAACTAGGGTGATAATTATTTGAGAAGAAGAATAAGAAGATACAAAAAAAAAATAAGGGAAGACTATGATTTCATTTAACTGCAAGATCAAAAGGTATAGAAATACAATTAATTAGAAAGTCTTATATAGGAAACTAACATAAAACACTAAAATAAAGGAAAAGACTACAGTAATCCTAAATAATTATTTAACAACTGATAGCAAGGCCCAAAACAAAATCCCAGTGCTAATTGACCCAAATGTCTTGCACCAAAAAGAAGGAGTGGATGGACCAAGCCACTTCTTCAGCCCATGACACTAGCAATGAACAAGCTTCTTCAACCAAAGGAAACAAGAAGAAGGAGAAGATGGAAGAGAACCAGGCAGCTACAATGCGTGAAGGAAGGGTGCGCGTGAAACTGAAATGGCTTAAAGACTTCGTGATGGATGTGCGTTGTTGAGGAGGGAAATTGTAGGTGCCAACTGAATTCTATTAGCAGGGGAATTACCTTTTTCTTTCTTGTTAGTTAATATAAATACTCTTTTGTAATTTTGAAGAGGGATGCCTATTGAATGAATTAGCAAGAATTTGCTTGGGAGACTTGTCCTATCTCGAAGAGGGGAGTTTATTCAATCAACACCCTCTCTTAAACTCATGATGCTGCTGCAAGAAGCATCGAGAGTTTTACTAAAAGAAAACAAAAAACGAGAAATTGTGTGTGACATAGTAAAAAAGTCAGCAAGCTGCAACGATGAAGGAACAAAAGGCAAAGTAATGTTGTCCACTTTCAAATGGTGACGAGTAATATGGCAAACAATCTCAATATGCTTGGTGTGTTCATAAAAAATTGAGTTGTGAGCAATCTGAATGGCAATTTGGTTGTCACAATACATAGGAGTAGGACAAGAGTGAATGACACCCATATTTGTAAGTAACCATCTCAACCAAACAATATCTTTAGTAGTAGACGCCATGGCACGATACTCAGCTTCTGTAGAAGAGTGAGAAACAACAAACTCTTTATTGCTCCTCCAAGAAATAAGGAAATCTCCCAAGAAGATACAGATTCCAATGGTAGATTTTTAGTCTGTGGGATCACGACTGTTGACTTCGCTTTTAGCCAACGACAATGAGTCTTTTTGATAAGCGATAAACGATATGTCGTAATAAGAATAAGTAGTAAAGCAATAATAAGACACAGAAATTTTATAGAGGTTCAGCCCCGAGCAGTTTGGTAATAGCCTAATCCTCGTTAGTTGTATTGACTTAAGAATAAGGAAGAAGATTCCTTTTCTTATAGCTCTTACAATAATATCTTTGAATATATAATTCTTAGATAGCCTTAGCTTATAGCATTTCGGCGTACAATTTCCTCGTCCCTTGCCCAGTGAACATTCCTCACTATTTATAGGGCAGGAAACTTGAGGAGGAAGAGTTTCCTCTCTCGTTACAATGCGCATAAATAGAAAGATCGTGTGATCAATGTTGAATGCTAGGATCGTGGGATTGAGGCTGAATACATTGATAGTGGGATCGTGTGTATGCCACATCCATGCAAGTTGATCCCTGAGTTATAGGGATTGAGCTGGTGACTCACGATGCGTTTGGTTAAATTCGCTAAGTGTTGCTCATTCTGCACGGATTGTTGAGTATTCCATTATGGACATGCCAGCGAGGCATCCTGCTCGGCATGTTGATCCGACCAGATGCTCTAAGTAGAGTCCACGTGTCACCATTCTTGTGATGTCACGTCAGAGTGCCAATTTTGGGATAACAACGACCATGATCAGCATCACAATAAGCTCGCAACTCAAGAGAAGAGGTGGAAGGTAGTAGTACGCTTTGAAAGATGGCACCTCGAAGATACTGCAGAATGCGAAGAACAGTAGCCCAGTGAACAGTATTAGGAGAAGGAACAAACTGACTAACAATATGAACAACATATGTAATGTCTGGATGAGTAATAGTGAGATAAACTTCCAATGATGGTACGATACAAAGTAGGATCTTCCAAAGGAGAGCCATCAGAAGGAGAATACTGAACATTCAACTTAGAGGGAGTGTCAACAACTCTAGTATCAGGCGAGCACGCTCAATAATGTCAGTAGTTTACTTAGATTGAGAAAGAAGATAACTTTTTGGAGAAAATGCAACTTTAATACCCAAAAAATAGCGTAGAGAACCCAAATCCTTCATCTCAAACTAAGAAGCTAATTCTGACTTTAACACTCTAATTCCTTGTAAATCATCTCCTGTAATAATCATATCATCAACATACAAAGAAAGTTGAATAGGACTTGTAGATGTGAACTTTATAAATAAAGTTGAATCATAATCACTTGAGGCAAAACCAAGAAACAAAATAACAATAGAGAACTTCTAAAACCATGCTTGGAGGCATGTTTAAGACCATTTACAAAGCCTTTTTAGCTTGCAAACCTCTCATTGCTTATGAGGAACACCAAGAGGAGGAACCATGTAGACCTCCTCATGTAAGTCACCATTCAGAAAGGCATTCTTAACATCCATTTGAGATATAGTCTAATGGTGAACGGATGCCACTGCTATAAGAGTGCAAATGGTAGTTAGTCCATACCATACTGTTGTGAAAATCCCTTAGCCACTAATCGAGCCTTCTACCGTTCAATGGATCCATCAGACTTGGTCTTAATTTTATACACCCAACGAGAACCAGTAGCATGTTTACCAAGAGGCAAAAGTATTAAATTTAAGTCTTTTGCAAAGCACAGAGTTCCTCATTCATAACACACTGCGAAAGGGAGTTAATAACTGCCTCTCTATAGGACAAAGGCTTAGAAAGACAATGAATAAATGCCAAAAAAAAGGGTAAAAGAAGCAGAATAAGAAGAGTATGTAAAATTTGGTTAGCTAGTAGACTTAAGAATGCATTGATGATAGTGATGAGGAGGGTCCACAATCTAAAGAGGATTTGGGATAGCTACAGGAGGAGGGGGAGGAGCATTTTCAAGTTGTGAAGTACCAGTATCTAATGGAGGATCGATTTCAAGTTGCAAAGTTCTAGTATCTAACAGAGGAGTAATTTTGGGTTGCGAAGTACCAATATTTAATTCTTGAGACCTGTCAATAGGACGCAGGCGAGAGTAATGAAGAGGAAAAAGAACTGTAGAATTAGTGGATAATTCAGACTCAGACTCAGAGAATGGGTCAAATATGTGAATAAGATCTGATTTTTATCAAATTATGAGGATTACCATGAATAGAAAAGAAAGGTAATGCTCAAGAAAAACTACATGACGAGATACATACAATTTTTGAGAAACTGGATATCAAAACAACGGTTACCCTTTTTCCCTTCCCCACAACCGAGAAACATACAAAGAGCAGAGGGTGACGACAACTTTGTACGCTCTACAATAGGAAGAAGCACAAAACATGTAGAACCAAAGAATCTTAAAGAAGAATAGTCAGGAATACAATTATATAGTTTCTCAAAAGGAGACAAACCCAAAATGACAAAAGACAGAATCATATTAATTAGGTGAACTGCAGTTAGAATCACCTCCCCCCAAAACTAACTAGGAGCAAAAGATGACAACAGAAGAGAACGAGTAGTTTCAATAATGTGTCTATGCTTTCTTTCAGCCACACCATTTTGTTCAGGTATATCAGTACAAGAAGTTTGATACACAGTGCCATCTAAGGCAAGTGAATCGACAAATTTATTCGAAGTATACTCACCACCTTGGTCACATCTAAAACATAGTCTAGTCTCCCAGGTAAGCTGGTAACGAACAAGTCAAAGAACTCATGCAATACATTTAAGCTAGAGCTTAACCATCTCAGGACTGAGATCAACTGATCTATGATTAACTAAGTGATATTAACTTAGAAAAGATTGTTGGGTTTTATGCCCTAAATAAAACTCATTTCAATATAATCAGATTTACTTATTAATATAGATCAGAAATGACATTTAATGTTGCATGGTTCACATGATTTATTTCATGATTATATGTACATAATGTATAAATTCATTTGAAACCCTTTTCACATACTTGATCCTGTTTATTGTGTCGTCAACACATTGGAAAGTAAACATAACTATGTGAATAAAGTTTCCTAGATTTATCAGACATAGGGTTTTACTGATATGATAATCTACAACAGAGTTTACTTGCATTTGGAGAAGTGTTATGTTCTTTCCAGAGCATTGGTTAAAGTAAAGCTCAGGTTGGATGCATGGAGTATGCATCGGAAGGGACCGATATTGAACTTTGACTTAGATTTATTAAACTTACCGTAATATCTATTCAAGTCAATATCGCTTAGTTGATCCTAGACCAAATGTTCTTAATCCTGTTATGATTAGGCTCAATCTTGAAAGGCTATTTGTGTTCTTTGATTTGTTAGTTAAGCCTACTTTTAGGTCAGGGTGATACGTACATTTTGGGAACACGCTAGTGCAATTGAGTGGGAGCGCTAGCATAAACATGGAATCTATAGCTTCTATCTGGCGAATAGTAAGCAAAGGATGATCTCCTTCGAGCTTGACCAAACGAACATAAATGGTGGAGTACTCATTTCACATAAGTTGAAATATCATTTATACGGGGTTAAGTGTTTTAAGGATTAAATACATTGTAGGGTGTAACGGTAATCTAATCCCTTTACAGTGTAGATCATTCATATAGAAGATCATTGATCACATTAGGATTATAACAATGGATAACTAATGATGCGTCTATATGGTGGAACATATAGAGCATTCTATTATACTGAGAGTGCAATTCTAAGTTCTATGCGTGGATTCAACGAAGAATTAATAAGTTAGTGAATTTTAGTGCTAAATTCTTGATCTACTTATTGGAAGCTCGGTTATATAGACCCATGGTCCCCGCACTAGTTGAGATAATATTGCTTGTAAGACTCATATATTGCTTGAGATAATATTCCGCTGCACCCAATGTAAGGTTTACTAAACTTTATATGTGTTTATTTCATCGTTTTAGAAAGTTTATATTTAGGGTGTTAATCAACATACTTGTGAGTAGATCTAAGATCCTGGTAAAATAATTTCCAACAAAGATATAATGGTAAGTTTATGATATCTTTTCCACTGTTAATATCGATTCAGTCTGATGTATAGCTAATACATCTGATCCTGATTTACTTTACTAATGTCTTGGAAAAGATATTCCACTTACACAAGTATACATAAACCTTATCGTTGATTATCACGTTAGTGTAAATCCAGTGCACTGATAAATATATCGTGGGACTAAATAATCTGAAGCATATAATCACAATTACTTCTATTGTGATGACATCACTGTAATTGTGAGTAACTATATGTTTGGAACTTAATAGAACTTATATATTAAAGACATATAAACATGTGAACAAAGAATATGACAAAGTCGTGGTATGATTCCTGATCTTTATTGAAAGTAAATATGTTACATTAAATTAGATATTGTTTAGGGCACAAAATCTCAAGCCTGTCATGACATGGAAAGCAAATGGGACATCAATCACTAAAAGTTGGGACATCACCATGTCGATCATCAGACTTTCCTATAGTGAATGGGAGACGAATGTGTCCTAATGCATGGAGCTATTTGACCGGAGAACTGTTAGGCTATTTTTAGCCTAAGTTTCGGGTCACATTTTATAGTTGTTTTTCTTCTTTATTATTATTTTTGGAATAGAATTACACTTGTTTTCTTTGATTTTAGGTTTATACACTTGGAATGTATAAATTGGACAAATTTCAGAAAACAGTGATCTATAAAATAAAGAAAATTTTGAAAAAGAATAAAGCTGAAACTTTAAGCCTGAATTCGACTATGTTCTAATCAGATTTTGGAAGAAGTCAAAACATAAAAGTTTTAGATCTCTTTTTTTATCTTTCCAATGCATCTTGAATCAGCTCATTTGGAGTTCGTATGAGAAAGTTATGTCTATTTTACTAAAAGAGATCGAAGCAGAAAAAATTGGGTTCACTGGCCGCGGCGGGGGACTACAGAAAGCTCGTTTTTTCACTTTTCTACAGCCGCCGCAGCGAGGATATTGCCCGGCGCGGCGCCAACTTCGTACAGGTCAAGGATAACTTCGTCTTTTCTCATTTTTGGGCTGAAAAACTCTATTTAAAGGAAAGGGGTCGCGAATTATAGGGGCGAGACTATATGGAACCCTAAAAATATAAGAAGAAGGTTCTTGGAGCGAGCATGGGCGATCCGCGACAATCCTCCATCTAGTTTCTTTCTCTTCTCTTGATTTTTTTATGTTTTTATTTGTGTTTAGTTTAATTATGGATTCGATTATGAGCTAAACTCTCTATTTAGGGATTTGATTGATATTGACTGAGATTATTCTATGGATTAATGTTATTTGATTGTTCTTTCTTCCTCTATTATTGTGATTTATACATATTTGTGCTTATTTCATGTTTAAGCTTGATCACCTTTTGCATGTTCTATGATCTCAATACAAAATCTGAAAAGTAAGTATTGAGAATGCTCTAAATGAATAGACATAGGTTTTGATGTGAAACGAGAGTATTCACATAGCTTATGTGACTTTTAGATTATTGCTTAATGCGAATTGTATGTTATTCTATCTCAGAGATGCAGTAGTTGGCATGCAATTTAGGACCTTTATGATCTGAAAAGAGTTTAGGTTAATTTATAATCTGTCATCACATAGGAGGAAGAAGAATGGTTAATTAGTGTTAATAATTGGGTAATCAAAGCAATTGAAATCATATCCCTAATTTCACATCCATTGTTAAACCTTTTATTTGTTTGTCTTATTTAATTTTGCTTAGTTTATTTTGTTCAAAATTTAATTATTCGATTGCCAAATAGAAACAAGAATTTAATTGATTGGTATTTAACTGCATTCCTCGTGGGAACGATCTCACTTACCTAAGTATTACTTGTTAAAACGATATGTATACTTGCGTGTTGGATTTATCACAACAAGAACCCACTGGAACCGCTCACCCACAACCCGCTAACCCACCAACTTGGGTCATTACATGGGCGGGTGCTGGTATTTTTCTTAGTTTGAAATTCATGAACCCCTAACCCGTGTACTATAGAACCCATAACCCGCATGATATTCAGCCATAATAGATTTCTCAATTTCACAAAATATTTTAATGTAAACCTTTTGAAACTGTTCTTTAATTTCTAATATTTTAAGGGAAAAAAAAAGACTAGTTGTAAAACACTTATCCCAATTAAAAATAACTTTGTAACTTAAAATATTATTATTTTTATTTTCAGAATCCTATCTCATTCTTTAATTTTGTAACGTAAAATTGTTTTTAATTATACAGCTAATAATATTTATTTTTTTATGTAATATTTCAATATTCATTGAAAATATCAAAATAACAGTCAACATTGCAAATATTGAAACATACCATTTTATAGTTTTTACCTTTTTCATATTTCTCCCTTTTTAATGCAAATAAATTTGTAGTTATCTAAATATTTATTTTTTTTTAATTAACAATTTTTTATTCACCTATTTATTTTGATTGTTTGGCTAATCTGAATGTATATTTGTATTGCTGATAAAATCTTTTGATATAGATATGGCTATGAGAGAATTTTTTATGGTTGCTATTGTATTGTGTACACTTTTATGTTATTGTGAATCTGGAAAACTATCAGAAGATGAAATTATGGAAATAGAGAATCAACTTGAGCGATTGAATAAGTCATCAATCAAGACTATAAAAGTATTTTTTTTTCTTTTATTATTATTACTTTCAACTTCATTTCTCAAATATTTAACTTGTTTTTTGTTATGTACAGACAGAATTTGGAGATATTTATGATTGTGTTAATTTTTACGACCAACCAGCATTTGATCATCCTTTACTAAAGAATCACAAATATGATTTTCAGGTACATTTTTCTCAGATAATTATTAATAGTTTGTCATTTTTTATTTTTTCGAAACCATAGTGAATTTGTATTATAACATACTTATATGTATTTATGGTGTAGATGAGACCTTCTTCTCGTCCCAACTCAATGGTTAGAGAAGGCAATCCTCCAAAGAATGTGGAACAGGTATTGATAAATGGTGGATTAAATAGTGAAAAATGTCCAATTGGGTATGTTCCAATAAGAAGAACTACTAAAGAAGATCTTATCAGAGCCAAATTATTTACAAAATCTTATAACTCGAGAATAAATTCCCCTCCTACTTTTCATGTAAGTATATTTTACATGTTCTTTTTGTTTTGACAGATTAAATGACATATTCTATCATGAAAATTTAATCACAATTTGAATTTAAATATAATAGCAATCGCTTGTTTACACATCTGATCCAACCAAAAAATACAATGGAGGTGGAACAAGTGCAAGTTTTTACACCCTATATAATGTTGGTGGCTCACAATATACTTTTGGACGAATGAAACTACAAAATGGACTTGATATCATTAAAGTTGGTTGGGGAGTAAGTTCTCTTTTCTTATCTTTTCTACTAATTATTTGTTAAAAATAACTCAACTCAAGCTTTTTAGATAAATTGCAATTTTTAGAATATTTGTTCACTTATTAATTTGTTATAATGTCATTTATTAGGTGAATCCTAGTGTATATGGGGATAATCGAACTCGGATCTTCATATATTTTCAGGTTATCCTAATTTTATGTAATTATTTAAGATTTCTTCATATTATTTGTGTAGTTATGTGTAACTTATGAATCATGTAATATTTTTGTAGGCTGGTGAATTATCTTGTTTCAATACAGTATGTCCAGGATTTGTTTTGGTTAATCCTAAACCTATGATCGAAATGATTCTGAGAGAAACTCATCCTGGTACTTTACCTACATGGGAACTGGAAATCAGTGTTTATCGGGTGAATAAAATTAAATATTTCCTTTTTATTTTTTATTTTTTTCAACTAAGTTTATCCTGAATATTTTTGTTTTAAATTAAAAAAAATGTGTCTATATTTTACATTGGTGGGTTGTATTTATTTTGTAATTGTTTGACATGATATAATAGGATCCAATTACTGGAAATTGGTGGGTTGACTTTGGAAAGAATTATGATCAAATCGGCTATTGGCCATCAAGCATATTTAGTGGTGGACTAAAAGACTTGGCTACATATATTGATTGGGGAGGAGAAACTTACAGTCCACTTGGTCAAATTGGTCCTCCAATGGGATCTGGTTTACTTCTAAAACAAGATACTCGTTATGATGCATATTGTAGACTATTAACAACTATAAATGAGGCACACATACAGGAAGATGCTAAAAACACAAAAATTTCTTCCATTGATATTGACTTTTATTTAGTTAAAGATTGGGGATTTCATCGTGGCTGGGGACATATCATGACATATGGTGGCCCTGGCCCTAGATGATTTTTTTATATTGTATTTTCACCAAACTTTCTTTGTCATGAGAAAAAATAAATGTGTCGTTATTTGTACTTTTGATAGACTTGATTATGAAAATAGTTGAACAAAAAATGGGTATATTTTAAATATTATACTCACAAGTGCATGATTGAGTAACATAAAAAAAAAAAAAAAAAAAAAAAAAAACTCTTTTAACTAAAGTAATAAAATTTTACGTTTGTGATATATGTCTTAACTATCTTAAGGAGAACCATCATTAAAAAATTGTTAATACGACACATGAAGACAATAAAGTAAATAATAAGTATCATTTAATTTTCATTGAAAAGAAAAAAAAAATAAAAAATAAAGAAAGAAAGAAAGTTGCACAGTCATTAGTATAAAAAACAGTCACATATGTAATTAAATATTTGAATCTAATTTTATCACCGTAAATTATTCGAAATTTTTTAAAATTTTACTCGTGTTCATAAATATTTACAACACAAAAATAATAAAAAAAAATGGACTAAAATTTTTTGAAAATCAAAATAGATAGTAAGTTTACCAAAACATTTTTTTTTTTGGTTATTAAGAGGTGTATTGTACAATAAATTTCTGTAAAGAGTTATTTTTGGGAAATATCCTAATAGTAACCTTAATTTCTAATATTTCAAGGTTACTTCTCTTATGTCATTGGAAAATTATAAAAATATATAAATACAAGTGTCATACATGCATATGTACTAGTCAAATGTTTGAAAAAACTTGTTCCAAATTCCAATTAAATATCATCTTAAAATATAGTAATTAATTGTAAAACTAATAATATTCTTAGAAAATAGAATATAATTAATATATATATATATATTTGTTTTTTTGCACAAAGAACATAATTAATATTTAATTGACTGGTAACATCCAAGAAACAAATATAGAAAATTGAGTTGTAACGTATGTTCATTTCTATACATATCAAAAATCAATTAAGCTCAACATTACAATAATGAAATTTAGTTCTCTTGTAACATAAAATTGTATATAATTATACAACTAAAAATATTCTTTTTTTTTCATATATAAAATTTCATTCATTCATTGATAATAACAAATCATAGTCAACATTACAGTTATTGAAACTCTATCATAACATACCATTTTACATCGTTTGTTATGTTGTATTGTGTTATATAGTAATATATTGGCATATTGAATTGTCACTAACAAAAAAAAATTACTTTTAGTCATAACAAAATTTGTGACTAAAAGTAAAAAAGTTATAACTAATTATAAATCATTAATCCTATATTGTGACAAAAATTGCAATTTGCTGTGACTAAATGTGTTTTTAGTCACAATACTTGTTGTTACTAAACTAAATTAGTGACAACTTGTATCTAAAGACTATGTTTTAGTCATGAATAACATTTTGTTGTAACTAAAAGTCACATTCAGTCACAAAAAAATTATGTTGTGACTAAAAAATTGTCACTAGAAGTAGTCATTTTTTAAAGTGTGTATTAGTATTATTTAATACAATACTATATTTGGCATTGACTTGTATTAATAGCTTGTGTAAAATTATATTATCTTTACCATAAACTCGACCCCAACTCCGATTCCCGTTCGGGTTGGGATTTGGGTCTGGGGTCTGAGGCCCGAGGTCAGAGTCTAAGTCGCGGTCTGAGGTCGGAGTCTGAGTCGGGGTCGGGGTCCGGGATTGGGTCCGGGGTCGGGATTGGGGTCCCAAACAGTCTGGGTTCTGAGGTCGGAGTCCAGGTCGGGGTCCGGGTCTGGGTTCGAGATCAGGATCCAAGTTTGGGTCTCAGACCGAGTCATGGTCAGGGATGGGGTCCGGGTCTGGGTTTGGGTCGAAGTCTGTTTTTGAGTTGGGGTTCGGGTTCGGGTCTGGGTTCTGTGTCTTGGGTCGGGGTTTGGGGTATGGGTCCGGTACTAGGTTTGAGTCTAGACCGGGGTCTAGGTCTGGGTCTTGTTTGGATCAGGGTCCAGGTCCGCGATCCGGGTCTGGGGACGAGGTCTGGGTTTGGGTAGGGGTGGCAATTCGTGTTCGCGAGTCGTATTCGTGTCGTGTCGAGACCCATAGGTCTATTCTTAACGTGAAGACGACCCATTTAATAATCGGATCAGAAAATAAAATCCGAACACAACTCGTTTATAAACAGGTTGACACGACACGACTCATGTAACCTGTTTATAAGTATATTTTGTTTAAATATGATGGCTTCAACTTGGAAAAGATCATGATCAAATTGGATATGGCCATCAAGCATATTTGGTGGTGGATTGAAAGACTTGGCTACATATATTGATTGGGAAGGAGAAACTTACAGTCAACTTATTAGTTAAATTGGTCCTCCAATGGGGTTTGGTTTACTTATAAAATAAGATACTCATTATGATGCATATTGTAGAGAATTAACAACTATAAACAAGGCACACATACAAGAAGATGCTAAAAATACAAAAATGTCTTCTATTGATATTGACTTTTATTTTGTTAAATATTGGAGATTTCATCGTGACTTTAGATATGTTATGATATATGGTGGCCTGGTTCTAGATAATTTCTTTACATTGTACTACCACCAAACTATCTTTTTCAGGATAAAAAAAGGAATAATTACATAAGACACTATTTTTTGTAAAATATTTACATTTTTACGTTCAAAGAATGTTTTTTTACATTTTTACGGTTTTCTAAAAAATAATACGAAAACAACATAAAATCAACAAGAAAACAACATAAAAGTAACATCAAAATAACATCAAAATAACAACAAAAAAACAACAAAAAATAACATACATATAACAAAAAATTAACAACAAATGAACAAAATTTCAACATAAAAAGACCGTATTTTATGTAAATAAAATCAAAAAAATCGTAAAAATGTTTAAAATTCCGTGAAACCGTATTTTTGTTGTTTTTTTGTTGTTTTTGTGCATTTGTAAAATTAACCCATAAAAAAAATAAATAAATATGTCTTTATTTGTGCTTTTGATAGACTTGAATATAAATATAGTTCAACCCAAAATAGAGACATTTTAAATATTATACTCTTAATTGCATGCTAATGATACTCAAAAATAATTTGTTCATATAAGTAACAGGTCAAACCCAAAAGAGAGTAGTAACATAAAAAAGAAACTATTTTAATCAAAGTAATAAAATTTTACCTTTGTGATGTATGTCTAAACTATCTTGGGGAAGCATCATTATCCAATTGCTCTCACATTTGTCTATTACTCTCCTCCACCTCACGGAGTCGTCTCTCTATCTCTAACAAGCGATCGTTGGCCTCATCATTCTTTTTCCTTTTAGGGTAATGAGTGTGGAAAAATTGGGTTTGTGTCACTCCATAACTCATGGCTCGGACTCGACCACCATGCTCATTTGTCTCGAGGGCCATGGTCAAAATTTTATTCTTCCCTTCCATGCATATCCTTCCCTCTCCTACTTGCTTTCGAAAGTCATCCTACAAACATAATAAATTGAATTAAAAATAAATTATGAAAAATAAAAATATAAATGCAATTATATATTTAAAACTTACAATCTGTTTAGCGATATCCACAGTTGGGCCCTCCACCTCACCTTTCGTGTTCGTTTGAAGTCTTTTCCACACTTCAAATCTATCAATGTCGATGAGTTGGTCGCCTAACTCTTTCTCCATTTCTTCTTCCACGTTCCTCACACCACCTCGTCCAAAGCGGTCGTTGTAAATATTTTTCACTCTGGGCAGTTTTTCTCTTTTTCACTCAGGAGTCAATCTAGATGCCACAAATTCCTTCCAATCATTCTCATCAATTAAATTCTTCATAAAGTTTAGGTGGCTTCTCAAGAAGATGGGAAGCCACATCTTTGAATTCATATATACCTTTTACATATTAGGAATGTTTTCCAATCTCTCCATCTCTTGAAATGGTGGGTTTCTTGTTCTCCTGTGACAACTCAAAAAATCTTTTCAAAAATTGGCAATTATTGTTATATATAAGTACAAATCATAAGTAATAGTGAGAAATAAATTTAAGGTACTTAATATTATCTTCATTTCATTTAAACATTTTTCTTTAAGTTCAGCATCCACCTTAGGCTAACTGATATCTTGTTGTGGAATGTTCGCACACAAGTCTCAAGTCGGGTAGCGAAAGCAATCGTTCATTTTCCCCAATGTTGTCCGAAGTTGTTGAACTCAACCTCCATTTGCTTCCCCTCGCTCTTTATTTTAGTAAGATCTACTCTTTTGCTTCTCCGATTCTCTATGAGGTTCTTTCAGCTCAGATGTGTCATGATAATTGCCAATGGACTGACCCCCATCATCATATTCCTTGTCTGGTGCTGGCTCCGTAATGAATAGTCCTACACAAATACGGAAAACATATATTAAATTATACAAAAATATACAAATTGATAATTAAAATTAAATATGTCAAAAAAAAAGTAAATACTAATATGTGTTTGATAACTCATGGATTATGAGTTGATAGTTTCATTCACCCACAACCCTTTCCCATCATCACGAGATGATATGATATCATCCCCAACAATGATATTAATAGGTGGTGGAGTAAGTTGATGAATTTGGTCGTTGAGCATGAGATCATCGCCACTAGACTCTTAGTTAGCATAATCTTTTGCTTGCATTGTGAGGACAACTGACCAGCGTGCATCTAATGGATCGCTCATGTGAAATATTTGAGTGGCTTGTGATACCATTATAAACCTATCAGACTTATGGCCTATTTGATTCAAGTCCACTAATTTGAATCTAAATTCATTGTCTTTAACCCCGGCATCACTTCTAACTTAATCACAAAGAAAAATAGGGATTCAAAAACTACTGTAATCTAATTCTCAATTTTTTTTGAATTATACCGTAAAAGGACATATCACATTCAATAGTGTTTTCGTCTTTTAAACTAGATATTTGAAAAGTCTTAGCAGCTATCATAGCATAGTTATTTTGTGTTTTTTTAGATTTATCACGGTCTTGAGTATAAAATTAAGTACTATTTAAATAGAACGATTGGTATTTAAGTACATCACACGAAAGACCTCGTAATATGTATAATAGTGTGTTGGATATGTTGCTTGGGTTTTCACACATTTTCGCATATACCTAACATTCACAAGTGAATTAGGGATCGTACAAGTGTATCAATATGATATGTAACAAAATAATAAATGTATACAATCTTTTTCTGTAACCATGTACTGAAATTTCGATAATGTTCATCTTGTACTAATTTTTTATTCGTTGACTTAGTCGGATTAGTGGTCTTGATCCAATTAAAATGTTCCCTTGAACATCCAGTAAAGTATTATAACATTTTAGTTTCAATTGAATATTTTGTAATGCTAAGTGTGAAAAGTTAACTTAAACTTACTCAATGTACGATTAGACCTTGTCAATATTTTGCAAAACAAGCAGATCTGCTTTGTCACGATCAGCTCGACTCACACCGCAAACAAAAATACCCCTACTCCCTCTACTTCTTTCATTATCAACTTGAGTAAGGCAAGAGCCAACAATTTTAACCTCAGACAAGTAGATCTGAACAGAATTCAATCGTCCATTCAACGATGTATGATTCAACAATACAACCCTCGAGCCTACTTCTACTTCACATACCACTTCAAGATTTTCATGTATCGTTCAAATGAGTACATCCATCTCGATTACACAGGTCCACACAACTTCTCCTCTTTCACTAAATGTATTGTTAGGTGAACCATTATGACTTTAAACACATCTATCTAGTCACAATAAATTGTAATTTTTGTGACAAATACCTTTACTCACGAACATTTTAATCACAACATAAGAATGATAATTTATAATTATTCAAAACTTTTTTCACTTTTATTCACAAGTTTTGTTATTACTAAAAGTAAGATTTTTTGTAGTGGGGAAGCAAGCTAGTGCTTCGAAGAAATTGGGTCCTTTTTCAGATGACCCAATTCTAAAAACAAAATTCTTGGCCAAACCTACAGAGATTACGATGATTGGGTTCTCCAGTTTTGAATCAAAGAATGAAGAACTGCGAAGGGGGCAGACTGGTGGCAATTTTGTTGGAGGGGTGCTAAAATCTCCCATTCTTGCAAATGCTTTTATTCACCGAGTTTTTCAGAAACTGATTAAAAGAAGATTAAGCTAAAGAAAATGTGTTTAAAAAATGAATAAGAAGAGATTTTTACATGGTTAAGGCGTTAATGAGCCTTAGTTCACGAGTCAATATTATTAAGCTATTGGCTATGGAGTATTTATTAGATTTTTTAAACAAGCTTGCCTTGCCAAATTTTTTGTAACCCTTTGCATGGAGGGGTATATAGAGCCTTATTTATAGGCTTTTTGACTAATGGATCTGGTTGACCCGTATCTATTAGGATTTTCTCATATGAAATAAGCTCACTTATGTGGTAAATATAATTAAATATTGACTATTGGACTCGTTAATTAGGTGAGGCCCCATGTCTTGGTAACCATTATCCGTAGATGGACACATTATTGACAGAGATAGGTGCGTGTGTGCATTGGTTTGGAGAGATATGTGATTTCCTTTTGGTTGTGAGTCTTTATGTGGTTTGATACAGAGGACGAGCTGCTTGATTTCTCGAGATCACGTAAATTGAGTGTCATGTGGCTCGACTTCCATGACCCTAAGCGACTACGGACGCCCTTTCACATTTTGTTCCCACATGCATCTTCAGAGTAACTTTCTTTGTCTTAGACACGTTTGACTTTTCATTGGAGTGAAAGATGAGGCTTCTGAAATTGTCTTGTGAAGCTAGTCTTGATGGAGCTGGAGCCCGCATCTGATTCCTCTCACCTTTGATAGGTGGGCTACTCTTCTAATCTTTGAGGACCCAGTGGATGGGCCTTGTTTCAGCATTAGGCCTCTGAAATGGCCCCTTTATTAGTCATCCGAAAACGCTGATAACAATTTCAACCCTAGAGAAATTGGACATTACTGAAACCATTTCTTCTTGGATTGGAATCATGAAGGATTCAGAGGATTATCCCCTATTTTCAGACATTCAATGATACGTTGCTTGCTATTAAATCTCCTTGCCATGAATGAAAGAATGAAATGCAGAACAAGAAAGAGAAAGAAAGAGAATCAAAGGAAAGAGATGAAAGAATCTCTCAATCAGTTATTGAACAATGTAACAGCATTATATACAAGCATAGCGGAGTAAAAGGAAGCTAACAACTAATTACAACAGAAATCATAACAGAATTACAGCTGTACAGTTAGTTGCATAACTAACTAGCTGAGCTGTCAATTAGCTCTAACACCTCCCCTCAAACTCAGAATTGAAGCATCTTCAATGTTGAGTTTGTTTCTGAACACAGAGAACCTTTCAGTCGAAATAGCCTTAGTTAGACCATCAACTAACTGATCAAAGGCAGGGACATGTTTGATTTGCACCAACTTGTTGAGCACCTTTTCCCGAACAAAGTATAAGTCAAGTTCAATGTGTTTGGTCCTAGCATGAAGGACCGGATTTTGAGTCAACATTACTGTACTCAAATTGTCACACCAAATTGTGGGAGGTTGAGGTTGCTGAATTTTAAGCTCCGAGAACAGGTAGTGCAGCCATGTTAATTCAGCAGTTACATTGGCCACACTTCGATACTCTGCTTCTGTGCTTGACCGAGAGACTGTTGGTTGCTTTTTACTTTTCCAAGTGATCAAGTTCGAGCCAAAGAAGATGGCAAAGCCAGTGGTGGAACGTCTATCATCAGGGTCTGAAGCCCAATCAGCATCACAGAATGCAACCAAATCATATGAGCTAGGTCTTTTCAAGTGAAGACCAAAGTTTATAGTGCCACTAATGTACCTGAGAATTCGTTTAACAGCCATCCAATGTGTGGTTAAGGGCTTCGCATAAATTGCGTACTTTATTCACACTAAAGGAGAGTTCAGGACGAGTGATAGTGAGGTATTGCGCAGCACCTACTATGGAACGATAGTGTTGAACATCCGCCAATGGTTCCCCCCGGTGAGCCGATAAACGAATGGTACCGATCATAGGTGTTGGAGAAGACTTGGCATCGCCCATTTGAGCCTTTGCCGAAGATCCCGAGCGTACTTAGCCCTACGGATACGATGCACTCGATCGCATGTTGAACCTCGATTCCCAGAAAGTAATGCAAAGGGCTCATGTCTTTAAGAGCAAACTGAGAATTGAGAGTGGCAATGAGATTAGTGATCGTTGATTGCAGTCACTTCGTAACAATGATATCATCAACATATACAAGCACCAAGGTGGTGAATGTAGGAGTGTGTAGTGTAAACAGGGAGTGATCTGAATTGGAGGATACAAAACCAAGAGATACCAAACTGTGTTGCAGCTTGTCAAACCAAGCTCTAGGAGCTTGTTTGAGTCCATAAAGGGCCTTATTAAGCTTGCAAACTAGATCAGTTTGGCTAGGAACTTCAAAACCAGGTGGTTGTACCATGTATACCCCCTCTTGTAATTCTCCATTGAGAAAAGCCTTGTTGACATCAAGTTGTCTTATAGTCCAACCCTTGGACAAAGCAAGAGTCAAGACAGCTATAATTGTCACTGGTTTCACCACCGGACTAAATGTCTCTGTGAAGTCAAACCCTGGTTGTTGATGGAAACCTTTAGCAACCAACCTAGCTTTGAGTTTTTCAACTGTACCATCTGGATTTTCCTTGATTCTGTAGACCCATTTACAACCAATAGCCTTTCTTCCAGCAGGCAACTTAACTAGAGTATATGTCTTATTTCGGGTTAGAGCCAGAACTTCATTAGCCATGGCATTGTTCCATTGAATGTTTTGCAATGCCTCTTGCAGTGTGGTAGGAACTTTAGTGTCCATAAAGGTTTTTGGCTTGTGAATTCTGGATTTAGATCTGGTCTTCATGCTGTGTTTATTTTGTTGTTTAGGATTGGGTGCACAACTAGCAATATCTGGTAAGATAGCTTGGATAGTTTGGTGTTGTCCGTAAATCAATCGTCACGCTAGAATGGAATTAGCAACAGAGCAGTGTCAACCGCCGTCGTGCTACCGTCTTTGCCGAACCTGCTTCGACGGATGCCTCATGTTCTGGTGGTTCATCTTGTGTTTCAGCACTTTGCATTAAGGATTGACCTACATCAAAAACAGCTTGTTGGCTTGTGGGCCAACTGTTAGGTACAAAAACAGATGTAATAGGTTGAGAAATATCAGATGATTGAGGATTGTCAAATAAAACATGTTGGTCAATTCCTGCTACATTATTTGACAGCGAATCTGTCATGGTATAATGTGTCTTAGGATGAGAACAACTTGGTATAATAGCAGACACAACTGAAGGTTGGACAGTTGGAACATAAGTGCTACTGGTTTGGACAGTTGACTCTTCATAAGGAAAGACAAATTCCTCAAAAACAACATCCCTTGAGATGTAGAGCCTCCCATTTTTATCAAGACATTTATAGCCCTTATGATTAAGGCTATAACCAAGAAAAGTGCAAGGTGAGGATCTAAACTCAAGTTTGTGTTTGTTATATGGCCTTATATTTGGGAAGCATTTACAACCAAAGGTTTTAAAGGATGAGTAATCGGGTTTGATGTTGAACAAGGTTTCAAGAGGACATTTATTGTTCAACACAGGTGTGGGCAAGCTGTTATGAATGTAGACTGTGGTTCTAAATGCTTCATCCCAAAATTTGAGAGGTAAAGATGCTTGAGCCAACAAGGCAAGGCCATTCTCAACAATGTGTCTATGCTTGCGTTCAACAAGACCATTTTGTTGATGTGTAGTGGGACAAGGATGTCTATGATGTATTCCATTCTCAGCAAGATAGGTGGAAAAGGATCTTAACTCACCCCCAATCGGTTTGTAATGTTTTAAGAGGTTTTCCTATTTGAAGTTCAGCCTCGGCTTTAAAATTTAGAAAAACCTTAAAGGCATCAGACTTGTTTTTCAGCAAGTATAACCAAGTGAACCGAGAGAAAACATCAACAAAATGAATGTAATACTTATAGCCATTGAAGGAAGTAGTATGTGAGGGTCCCCATAAATCTGAAACCACTAGCTGTAGTGGTTCGGATACAACAGTATTGGAGGCCTTTGGGAAGGGAAATTTGTGGATTTTACCAAGGCAACAGGCTGAGCAAATTGAAAACTGAGAAATTTTATTGCTGAGAGAAATATTACAAGTTTGCAAGACTTTTTGTACAACCTTTTCAGATGGATGCCCTAGCCTATTATGCCACAAGGTAAAATCATTTTCAACATCAGCATTGCACTTAATACAGCTAGAAACAGAGGCTTTAGTGTTATTTAAAGTGACAACAAATGTGCTTTTTGAAGCAGATTGGCAGCTGTTATTGGATAAGGATGGCTGGTGTGACTGAGTTTGTTCAGAATTTGAAGGCCCAAGTGTGAACTGAGATGGCTCAAAAGAATACAGGCCATTCTTGTGCCTCCCCATCAGCAAGGTAGAATGAGTCAATTTGTCCTTAACAAGACACATATCATCATGAAATTCAAAGAAAACATTATTGTCATGAGCAAATTTTGAGACACTAATTAGATTCTTTGTAATTTCAGGAACATGCAGCAAGTTATTTAGTGCAAGAGGTTGAGATGACAATTTAGGAAAAATAAAGGATTGACCAATGTGTTTTATAGACAAACCTGAACCATCACCAACATACATCTGATCTTGACCATTATAGTCAAAGCAATTTGCCAAGTTTTGAGCCTGTGGAGTGCAGTGATTAGTAGCTCCGCAGCCCGGGATACCGCTGGTGTCATTGTCGGTGTTGGATGTTGTCAAATTGGCTTCGTGTATGAGGCCGATTAGGACCGTTGAGTGCCGGCGACCGGATGAGCCGAGAGATGGACCCGAGAAAGCTTTGTCAAAGCGATAAAAACAAGCCTTGCACAAAGGTGTCCAAACCTTAGGCACAATTGACATTGTGGCCTATTATTTGAGCTCATTCCAGATCTGCCACCTCTGCTAATGGAGAAGCCACCTCTGCCTCCATAATTCAGATTGGGAACAAACTCGTTTGCATGTGTATTGTTCCTGTTGCTGAACTGAAATTGACCATTAGCATTGGTGAAGTTTTGATTTCCTCTGCCTGCATACTGTTGTTGTTGTCTAAATCTTCTAAATGCAATGTTAGCTTCAGCTACTGGATCAAGTTCAGAGGTGGTGAGATTAGCACTGAAATCAACATCCTTGCTCGATTTTTCAATCCTCGATTCAGAAGCGAGAAGAAGAGCTTCTATTTCACCAACAGTGTAATTTTCAATTCTTGTGTTGGAGGAGATGACAAAGGTATCATACTCGCTAGGCAAACCTTTGAAAATAGCAGCCACATGATCTCGATCACTCAACACTTCTCCAACTGAAGCTAAAAGATCAACAGTATGTTTAACTTTTAGCAGATAATCATTCAAACTCAAAGAACCTTTCTTCAAGTTTTGAAGCTTGGTTCGAAACTCAAGAATTTTCGATGAGACCTTCAAGGTGAAGTGCTTATCCAATGCTTTCCAGATCTGGTGCGAAGTGTTGCATCCAACCATTCTTGTCAGCAAGCTTTCTGTCATTGATGACAGCAACCATGACACCAAGAGTCGATTCGAACCTCCCAATCAAAGATAAATCTGGATTGACTCTCATTGCCGCAAAGATCTCCTTCATTGAGAAATTCTGGTGGCGGTGGGTCTGTAATGTATTTCATCAGTCGATTTCCCTTTATTGCAGCCAAGATCTGTTGTTTCCAGAGTAAGAAGTTGTGATCATTAAGTCGGATTGAAATGCTGTGATTGAAGAACACTGGATCTTGACTCGTGCGATTCCTGCTGTGAGTTTGAGCTCCATTGATTCCTCCATTGATTCCTGTACCAGTAGTATTGTTTTCAGCAGCAGCAGAGTTATTTCCCACAGTTGCCATGTTTGCCACAAGAGGTGGAAACTGCTCTGATACCATATTAAATCTCCTTGCCATGAATGAAAGAATGAAATGCAGAACAAGAAAGAGAAAGAAAGAGAATCAAAGGAAAGAGATGAAAGAATCTCTCAATCAGTTATTGAACAATGTAACAGCATTATATACAAGCATAGCAGAGTAAAAGGAAGCTAACAACTAATTACAACAGAAATCATAACAGAATTACAGCTGTACAGTTAGTTGCATAACTAACTAGCTGAGCTGTCAATTAGCTCTAACACTTGCGATTGTAAGTCCAAGAGTTTCCCGTAATGACTCGTTGAATATCGATCTCATGGATGGTAGAATCAAAATAAAAATTAATTTTGCTCAAGTATATATACCTTTTCCTGGTTTCCAGATGGTCCACTATTATATTCTAAGACATTTGGAAATCTAATACTTTCCCTGTAAGTAGATGACCAACCAAGCACCATCGATTATCAAACTTAGGTTCTTACACACTTCCTCATCATGAAAAACAGCTAGCCTCACCATCCTCCTCCACATCCAAGCAAATATCTGACCATTTTGTTTCTAATATTTCACTAACAACCCCATTACTAAAAGCCATAGAGATTCACAGCAAAACAAACCCTCATAAACAAAGAACAAAGACTCTATATATAGAAGGGCATGTGTCCTTGGGTACAACATTTTAGTTGAGCTTTGATATTGTATTCGGTTGTAATGGAGTTTATTGTAAATAAAATCTTATTGAATTATGGAAAAAATGAAAAACATATATTGCTACAAATATTTTTTTTATTTATTTACCATTAATGGGACAAATTATTAATTACACTATACTACACTATATGTCACTAACCACTACAAGAAATGTTACTTTTACCAGCATATTTTTGTGCTGGCAAAAGTTAGTATTGCGCTAGTAAAATAGAATTTACTTGTGATGTGTTGGCAAAAGGGGGTTGACAAATCAACGTTGGTATTAGAACTTTTTCCAGCATAAAATAAAAAGCGCTGGCAAAAATGACTTTTCCCAGCGCGAAAATGCGCTGGTAAAAGTTAGATTTTAGCAACTGTAAATGTACGCTGGTAAAACTTTATCCTCTTTGCCAGAGTAGTTTGTGAAATGTGCTGGTAAAAATAACTACTTTTACCAGCGCAGTAACAAAATGTGCTGATAAAAGTGACATTTCTTGTAGTGAACCGATAATGGGACAATTTTTTTATTATTATTAAAGTTCATATATATGCTACAAATATTTCCTCTTATCCTTTTCTTCTATCGAATATATCTATATATATTTATATAGTAATTGCCTTGTCACTTTATTAACTAAACTCCTTACATATAATTAATCACAGTTATTTAGGCAAAATTAATTAGTATTATATCCTTCCATAACCTCAAAAAGAAGACTATATTTGAAATTTAATTTATCCTCGTACATTATATATATGTTATTTATCAATTAATTAATTAGAAAATATGACAAACATACTAAATAAGACAAAAATGATCAGTATAACTTGTTTACATAATTTATTATTCTTATTTGTTCAAAATAAATAAATAAAAAAGATGGAAGTCTACTAAGAGATAAATTGTATGCTTTAATTGTACTATTTTAAAAAAATACACTACTATATTATTAATTTGAACCAAATTACATTTATTTTAAAACTTATATAAGATTAGTACTAAGCAAACATAAATCTACAATTAGGACACTTCTTAAGTCTACTGTTTAAAATATTTTGCATACACTCAGGGTGAAATACATGACCACAAGGAAACTTTCTTACGGTCGCTCCATCTTCGTATTCTTCTAATTAAGCATATTGGGCATTCTTCTCCTTCAGATATTGTATCATCTCCAGACGGATACTTGTCTTCGGGAAATGCATCTATAGTAAGCATGGGTACAATTTCTTCGGGTGCATTTTGTGCAAGTAAATTTATGGCCGGTGCATTTTGTGCAGGTACATTCACGGCCGGTGCATTATCTTCAGGTGCATTTTGCACAGATAATTGCACGGATGGATTTTCTTCATCACCGTAAAAGTTATCGTGATATAATATATGTATACATTTAATAATAGAAATTAAGAAAAATGCCCCGATTAAAAGCATCATGAGCAAAATTTCAATTTTTGAACTCAAATACTTATTATGGTTACCATCACCTTTCTGACTTTGGGCTAAGACAGTTGGAAATAGTATCATGCAGATGGTGAAGTAATAAACTAGAGCCATTTCTGCAAAATTATTTTAAAAAGTTAATAATAATTAATAATATAACATATTAAAGTAATAAGTAAATAAGAAAAAATAAGACAAAAAAGAATGAAATAAAAGTAAGTAAATAATATTTATTTTCTCCTTTTTTTATGAATTATTTAGTTTCTAACTCCATTAATATTCTCTAGCTAAGATATATATTTATATATATAACAAAGAATTGGGTTCTTGAAGTATTTGTTAGATTATTATTGTCAGAAGAGTTTTACAAAAAACCTCACTTTCCTTGATCACAAAAAAAAGAAATAATTAATAAATAGATTTTAAGCAGCTTAGCTGAATATATATGATATTAATTGATATCAAGTAATAATAATAATCTGATGTGAATTAACCCAATATATTAATTTAGTACGTGAATATTATGTGCTTTTATTAAATGTTTATAATATTGCATGTACATATAAATATAGATATATATATATATAAGGCATGCATGCATGCATGATGCAGTAGTTATAATTAATTAATTTCATAATATTATGAGCAAAATTAGAAACAAATTACAAACCCAAATTAAAGCTCAGAAGCACATGCAGTAGTTTTAGATCATGTATTAATTAATTGTTTTGATCATCGTTTGTAATTGTGTACGTCTATGCATGTTTATATATATATATATAATATATATGTATATATATATAATAATAATACGTACCATGTGGTTTGGTGAAGAGGCAGGCAAGAATTGGTGTTGGAGGAGAATTAGGAGCCTTTAGGAGTTGAGATCAGTGGTTTATTTGTTGAATTTTACTTTGATAAATTGATCAAATAATGAAGATATATATATATATATATTAAGATTTTATTAAAACCTAGCTGATTCACCAAATGGATTTAGAGTTGGTTACAAAATGAATGTATAGACACGTACGTAATTAGTTGAGTCCAATTAATATTAAACATAATTAATTAATATTTATCCAAAAATGTGTTCATTCTTATATTTTACGACATCAATTCATGCTTTATCTTTGTTTGTATTATCACATTATATATTATACCATCGAATTATAACACCAATTAATACATTAATTACCATTTTTGATTTAATGGAGAACTCAACACAACCCATTAAAAACTTCACATTTAGAATTGATTACAAAATTATACATTAATTTATCTAAAATTACTCAATCTCATAGCTATATATATAAAGCTTTATAAAAAGGAAATTATATAAGCTTATTTTATAGACATAAAAAGAAAGAATATCATTCCCACAAGCTTAGACCTATATATATCTAGCATATTCATTAATTATATATAGTCATGACCAACAAATAATTTTATTTAGTGGATGATAACACCTTAAGGATCAAATAATTATCACCTTAACCAAGATCACGGACTAGTTGGTCTGCAAGGAATTTGGCACTATGTCTGACTCTGATGATGAGGACCTAGAGCCATGCATCAAAAGGATTTTAGAAGCATCGCTGCCTGCACGCTTATGCATGCCCTAAATATATGGACTTATACAATGGCAGGAAAAACCCCAAAGATCACTTGTCTCGATGTTGAGAATCATGGGGTTCCAACTCAAAACCAATTGGCAATGAGTGGAGTAGCCCATGTTCTTATATATGGCTCAATACTTTCACATTTAATCCATGTGGGACAATATTCTCCAATACTCGATAAAATAGATTGATGATTGTAATGATCACATACTTAGAATAAGGATTAATAAGGTAACTAACACTAAATAGCTATATTATATGACTAAATGTGACAATTTTATATATTATATATGGTGGGTCCTATTTTTAAGAAATAGGCATTAGGGTTATAATTTCTCAATTTTAAAGATTTTATTAAACTCTAGGTATATTATATTTGATATATGTAAGTATTTTTATAATTTTTGCTCGGTAACGATAGAAATGCGACGGTTTGGTTATTAGAGTTACACAGGTATGGTTTAGAACCTTTCTTTTAGCTGGGTATATTTATTTAATATTAGAAAAATTAGGATTAAGTGGGGTTATGATAATGGACCATTTTACCCCTAGGCCTTAAGATTATTTAAGTGAGAAGCAAGGGGTAAATTGGTCATTTTGCCTACAAGGTTGGCTTTAATTTTAGTTGATGTGGTAGAACTTTCTAATAATTTAATTTAGTTTATTACCTAAGGTTTAATAAAAGAAATTAATGGTATTTCATTAGATAAACATAAGTGAAAGATCAAGTCTATCCTTATCTCTCTCTCTCCTTAGTTTGGCCCTAAGAGAACCAACAAGAATTAGTGTTTTATTCATCAAACTTTTATAGATTTCAGCTAGAATTCAAGTGTGTTAGAAGAGCAAACAAAAGGTAAAACCCTAGACTCTTTGCTTCTCGAGTTTGAAAGCTTTCGTTTAGTTAGAACGTGCAAATTTTAAGAATAGGTTATGTCCAAACCTAGGGTTGTCTTGGGTTGATTTCTGGGATAAAAAGAAGTTTTTTAAAGTTTTTTTGAGGTTAATTTGATGGCTAGTTGTGGTGTTGAGCAAGTTTGAGTTCATTAACTCAAACTTCGCTCAACAATGGTGGTTTTCATAATTTTGTGTTATAACTGATGTTATCACTTGGAATATGTTTGTTGGACCTTAATTACGTGTTCCAGATCTTGGATTGAGATTTAGAATAGATTTGACATGTTTTGGAAAACTTCAGGAGAAAACGGCAGACTCTGTCGTTTTCTCAGAAACGGTCTATCATTTTTGTTGGCAGTAACCCAGAAAAACAGTCTGTCGTTTTTACAGAAATGGCCTGCTGTTTGTCAGGCAATTTTTTTTAAAGTCTTTTTTTGTATTTTCTTGATATTTAAGGTATTACCACGCTATTTATCGATAGAGAACTTCTAGTTTTGAGTTTAAGTCCCCGATAAGGTTTTAGCAAGTTATTTACCTGTTTTACGTAAATGTGACATATGGTCTCTCTTTAGTGAGCGATATTTTCATTCAGGATGACCGGAACACTTGAACCTAAAAACGAGATAACAATAGAATAAGATGTATGTATATGTATATGTGTGCACGTGATATACATGTTTATGTTGGTAAATATATGAATTGGTATCATAGCAGGTGCAAACTATAGTGTCAGGTCAATAGTGCTAGTATATTGCTGGTTTTGACTGATATATTTTAATTTCATAAAGTATTAATTGACACTGTCATAGCGGTGCAAACAATAGTACCGGGTCAATAGTACAAGTATAGTACTTGTGAAGAGTGATAATATGGTCAATGGTTCTTTTGGGTATAGACTGATGCTATCATAGCAGTATAACTATCGTGTTGGGTCCGCAGCGCGACCATAGTACTGGTAGTGGCTGATATTATGATCAATCATACCAAAGGCAAGAACGTTCTTGATTTATCTGTTAAGCCTTGTAGATAGGTGTATAGACGCCTAGATGCATGGTCGATAATATGTTTATATGTTTTATGCTTTTCTTACTGAGTCTATCAACTCATAGATTTGTTTACATGTGTAGGTAAGGTAAAGGTGAAGGCTGAGTAGTAGTGAGTCCAGAGCTTGCAGGTGATTGTACATATCAGGATGGTTAGGCTTTGGAGTGTTAGGTTTCGGGACAACATGAGTTTTTATTTTATTTTTACTTGGCGATACTTTCATGAAAAATGTATTATGTATAAACTTTTAAATGAGATCTCAAAAATTATGTAAATTTATGTATTTATTAAAGTTAAAGCTTAACTTTAAAGTTTTAATTGATCACGTTTTTCAAGAAATTTGATTAGTAAAGGCATGCACAATAATTAAAAAATCATTGTAGAGTGCCTAAGCAAGTAGGACGTTACAATTTAGTATTAGAGCCGCCAGGTTATTTACCAAAGACCGTCAATATATATACAATCATCATTAAAGACAAACTCGACTCA
Source organism: Cannabis sativa (assembly GCF_029168945.1). Taxonomy (NCBI): domain Eukaryota; kingdom Viridiplantae; phylum Streptophyta; class Magnoliopsida; order Rosales; family Cannabaceae; genus Cannabis; species Cannabis sativa. Next base: position 707,093 of record NC_083602.1, read on the forward strand.
CAATTTAGTAAGTCTTTACTTGTTTAATTTGTAATTTAATTGATTAGAAAAAGCAAGATAGGAAGCATGTTAGTAAATGTTAGATGAATAGTGCATTGCCTAAAATTCCATGTATGCAGTAGTTGGATTGTATTTGATCGCTGTCTGACCTACCTGACTTATGGGTTCGCATGCTAGTCCTATATATAATATGGATGCCTAAAGAAACAAGAGAAATCATGGTAATATGGTTGAGATAGGAGGCATTCGGGGAGGTCAAAATCATCCTCATCACTGTGGATGCGGCAGAAGCCGTGGTAGATTACACAGAGGGTGTTATGAAAATCCGCTACAGGCTCCTCAGGACTGGGAGCAAAGGTTTGCGGAGATGCAAGCCTGAATTATCCAACAAGATGGAGAGATCCAAAGGTTAAGGCAACAGAGTCCTCTTGTTGTGCCTCCTCAGCAAGTGCCCCAGAACTAGGAGCAAAGTTTTGTGACTAAACTATAAGTAATTTTTTTTAAGTAAACATTACTCTATTCATTTTTGTCATTTAATAAAATAAAAAAATTAACTCTTAAAATTTTTATGTCGTGCCTAATTACTTCAATAAGTTAAGGTGCCAATTGTTACTAATATTCTTACAACAATGTATTTGTTCAAATTTCAAAAATAAAAAAAAAAATAGAAAAAATGATTTTTTTTTTCATTTCTACACTTTAAAACAATTTTTTTTTTTTGTATTTTTGTGAAATTTTACACATAAACCTCTATAGCAACGTCTAATGGAGCAACATAAAACGCAACTAAAATCCGTACAGCAACCACATAGAAACTACTAGAGAAACCACTAGAGCAACCCAACCCGTAAATTTGAAAAAAAAAATAGTATATGGAGTAATTCCCAAAAAAAAAATGTATTTGTTCAAATAAAATATATATTAACATTTTGTAACTGTATTTCTTTTTAATTATATAATTTTGTTTTCTAGTTTTGTAACGGAAAATTGTATTTAATTATACAGCTAATAATATTCAATTTTTTTGATCACATTTTATTCTTGATTGAAAATATCAAAATTACAATATGCCATTTTAAGTGTAGTTTTACTTTTTTTTTTTTAATTTCTCAATTTTTAATGTAAATAAATTTGTAGTTATCTACATTATATTGAGAAAGAAAGAAAATAAAATATTTGTTTTACCAAAGACTAAATATAACGTAAATTATGAGTATTAATTGTTTATTCTTTTTAATTAATTTTCAATGGACCTACATAATAATTCATTCTCTATATAATTAACTCAATTATCAAATTCATCCATATTGAAAAGTCTCTCTTAATATATTAAGCTACCTATTAGCTGGTATGTGATTTTAGTTTTTCAGTATATATAAATATATATTATGGTCGATTTGTATAAAAAAATTTCATGAGAATATTTTGTGAGAGAGGATTAGAATAGTTATTGTTGATATAATTCATATAAGATTTTTTTTTCTGTTGGTAGATTTACTTTGATTCTTTGGCTAATTTGAATGTATATTTTTATTGCAGATAAAATTTTTTGACATAGATATGGGTATGAGGGGATTTTTTATGGTTGCAATTGTGTTGTTTACATTTTTATGTTATTGCGAATCTGAAGAACAACTAACAGAATTATCAAAAGATGAACTTCTGGAAATAGAGAATCAACTTGAGCGATTGAACAAGTCATCAATCAAGACTATAAAAGTACTTTTTTTCTTTTATTATTATTAATTTATTTTCATCTAATCATTTATCTAACTTATTTTATGTCATGCACAGACACACTATGGAGATATTTATGATTGTATTGATTTTTACGAGCAACCATCATTTGATCATCTTTTATTGAAGAATCACAAATATGATTTTCAGGTACGTTCTTCCTGAATAACTATTTCTCTAATAGCTCATTATTTTTTTTTTTATTTTGCCAAAGCAATAGCAAATATGTAATATAATAAAAGTATATCTATATAAGGAGTATAATTATTTATTGTGTAGATGAAACCTTCTTCTCATATGGACTCGCTGGTTAGGGAAGATAAGCCTCCGAAAAATGTGAGACAAGTATCGAAAATTAATGGGTTAAAGGGTGAAAAATGTCCAACTGGGTCTGTTCCCATAAGAAGAACTACCAAGGAAACTCTTATCAGAGCCAAACTGTTTACAAAGTCTTATGCCTCAAGAATTAATTCTCCTCCTACTTTTCATGTAAGCATATTCAACATTTTCATTTTGTTTTGACAAATTAAATATCATATTTCATTATTCAAATATAATTACAATTTGAATTTGAATATAATAGCATGCACTTGTTTATACATCTGATCCAACCAAGAAATACAATGGAGGTGGCACAATTGTAAGTTTTTACACATTATATAATGTCACTGGCTCACAATACACTTTCGGTCGAATAAAATTACAAAATGGACTTGATATCATTCAAGCTGGTTGGGGAGTAAGTTTTATTTTTCTTGAATAATCTTTCTATTAGATTCTTTGTTGTTAAAGATAATTAAACTAAATATTTTTAGATAAACTATAAGTTTTTAGAATATTTTGTTCACTTGTTATTTTGGTATCATTTCTTAGGTAAATCCAAGTGTATACGGGGATAATAAAACTCGGATCTTCATACATTTCCAGGTTACCCTAATTTTATGTTATTATTTAAGATTTCTTCATATTCTGTGTAGTTATGTGTAACTCTTGTATCAATATTTTTGTAGGCTAGTGAATTATCTTGTTTTAATACAATGTGTCCAGGATTTGTTTTGGTTGACCCTCAACCTATGATCGACAGAATTCTAAGAGAAACTCACCCTGGTACTTTTCCTACATGGGAAATTGGAATCTATATTTATCGGGTAAATAAAATTAAATATTTCATTTAAATTTTATCTTTTTTACTTTACTAAGTTTTTATTGAATATTTTTGTTTTAAATGAACAAAAAATGTGTCATATATATTTAAAATTTTAGGTTGTATTTATATTGTACTTGTTTGATATGATATACTAGGATCAAATTACTGGAAATTGGTGGCTTCAACTTGGAAAAGATCATGATCAAATTGGATATTGGCCATCAAGTATATTTAGTGGTGGACTGAATGACTTGGCTACATATATTGATTGGGGAGGAGAAACTTACAGTCCACTAGGTCAAATTGGTCCTCCAATGGGGTCTGGTTTACTTCTTAAACAAGATACTCGTTATGATGCATATTGTAGAGAATTAACAACTATAAACGAGGCACACATACAAGAAGATGCTAAAAACACAAAAATTTCTTCCATTGATATAGACTTTTATTTAGTTAAAGATTGGGGATTTCATCGTGACTTTGGACATGTTATGACATATGGTGGCCCTGGTCCTAGATGATTTCTGTACATTGTATTACCACCAAATCATCTTTTTCATGGGAATAATTAAATAAATGTGTCTTTGATAGATTTGAATATAAATATAGTTGAACCCAAAAATATGGATATTTTATATATTATACTCTCAAGTGCTTGAATAATAACCGTAAAAGGAGGTGCATTATGTTGGGTTTTGTGCCCTAAATAAAACTCATTTCAATATAATCAGATTTACTAATTAACAAAGATCAGAAATTATTTTATGTTGCATGGTTCACATTATTTATTTCATGATTATATTCTATTAAGTCCAGAACATATGTATTTGCTCATGATTGTAGTATAGTCATCACAGTGGAATATAATCATGATTATATGTTTAAAAGTTTAATTCTTTGATTTGTCAGTTCACTCAATTTAGACTGGCATGATAATCAGCGATAGGTATACTGACACCTTGGATAAGTGTTATGTCCTTTCAAGGGCATTGATAAAGTTTACCAGTTCGGATGTATGGAGTATAAATTAGAAGGGACTGATATTGAACTTGGATTAGATATGATAAATTTACCGTAATATCTATTCAATTCAATATCACCTAGTTGATCCTAGATCAAATGATCTTAATCCTGACATAATTGGGTTCAATCTCAAGAGTGTTATTCGTGTTCTTTGATTTGTTAGTTAAGCCTACTTTTTGGTCAGGGTGATACGTACATTTTGGGAACACGATAGTACAATTGAGTAGGAGCGCTAAACATAGATATGGAATCTATAGTTTCTATAGGTATTTAGAACTGAAAAGATGATTTCCTTCGAGCTTGGCTGAATAAAGAAAAATGATTGAGATCTCATTTTAGTGATTATATTAGTTCAATAAAATATCATTTATAGGTGGCCAAGTGTTTTAAGGATAAAATACATTGAAAGGGTGTAGGTAATTTATCCCTATGCAATGTAGATCATCTATAGAGGATCATTGATTATTGGGATTATAACAATGGATAATTAATATTGTATCTATATCGTGGAACATATAGAGCGTTCTACGTAACTGAGAGTGCAATTCCAAGTTTTACGGTGGATGCAATGAGAAATTAATAAGTTAGTGAATTTACTTGGTAAATTCTAGATCTGCTCAGTGGAAGCTCGATTATATAGGCCCATGGTCCCCATACTAGTTGAGACAAACTGCTTGTAAGACTCAGTTAATTGATTTTAATTAATCAATTATAATTCTAAATTTAGACTATGTCTAGTTTATAAATTTTTCACTAAGATATGGCTTGATTGTGAAGAAATAGTGTTTTGGGGTTTATTTGTGAATTAAGAGACTTTATGGAGTCTAATTAATAAATATTATAAATGACAATTTTATTTGATAGTTATTTTAATTATTAAATAAATACTTTTGACATTTATAGGGTTGAAATTGTAAAAAGTGGTATTTATGAAAAATAGGTAAAATAGTTGGGAAAAATGACAAAACCCAAACTTGAGTGGGGCCCATTAAGTGGCCGGCCATCAAGTGTAATTTTGACCCTATTTTATCATTTTTTTATTCCTAATAATTCAACCCTAACCCTAAGAGAAATAGTATATAAGGATAGCTAAGGTCTCTTCATCCAACTAATGCCTCCAAAGCTAAAAACCTAGCTTTCTGATGAGACATCTTCCTTGTTCTTCTTCTTCCTCTTGAATTTTTGAAACATTAAGTCTTTCTTCACAAAATAAATTCAGTCATTAGTGATTGAGTAAGTGCCCACACACATCAAGTTGGTCCTCAATCATAGTGTGTAAGACTGTGAAGAATCCAAACACAAGGAAGGAGTTTCGGGCTCAGATCTTGGTGATACTCTGCTACAGAAAGGATACAAGGGTTAGAGATCTGAGTGGAAGGAGTCATTTAATTCCGCTGCACCCAGTGTAAGGTTTCTCAAACTTTATGTGTTTAAATTACATTGTTTTATATAAATTCATATTTAGGATGTTAAAAACATACATGGTAGTAAATCTAAATTCTCGTAAAATAATTTCAACACATTATTCTCGTCCACCTCTGGCTCCACCTCCACGGTGATATTTTGGCGAAGGAAGAGGATCATCGCGACAATTCTCCGATCGCCATCCCCGACCACGACCTGACTTTTTTCTATGAAGGGATAGAGACAGAAAATAGTTATGGAAGGAAATCAAAGAGTGTAAGTGAACTAAGAGCTTCTTTATATATAAATATTTTTTTCTTAATAGCAGAGCTCATCCTGGGTTGTTCTCGGTCGAAAATTGTAACCTGCCGGCTAGGGTCCTCCATAGATTGCTAGCTACGATTAGCTCTCTAGTTTTATCAAGATCCAGGTTCTTCAGTTTCCTTTTATCCCATTCGTTTTTATATGTTTGTTTTGATTATAAAATGTAATTTTGTTTTCAAATTCTTTTTGCATTTTCTTTGATATTGTTAAGTTCTCTTCAGTATCTTGTTGAGTTTTTGCAATAGTTTTTTATTTTCTTTTGAGGAATCTTTTAGTAATGGGTTGCGGCTGCCACTGGTGCCTCTGTTCTAACCACCACCCCTTCTCCACGGCGTCGATGTCTGTCAAACCACAATGAAGTTTCAGATATACCAACCGATCCAAAATTATGGTACTGATTTACGCGTGAAGATAGGCTTTAATGGTGGAATATATTATGAAATTTTATTAAATTTGAAAAATTAATGTTCAGATATCTTGAAAAATATATTTACACAATATTCTCTTTCTCTATTATTGTATACTATTTTTGGTTTTGCTACTATTTATTTTAAAACGTTTTCATTTAAACTCTAATTATAATTAAATTATTTTATTTTATTTTTGCTTTAAATTTTAGTTATTACAGATATATATTTATTTTTCTCATTTATTCTTTTCTCTTTTGTAGCTTTTTATAAATTAGATACTTTTGACTTTCCTTTTAATTTTAAAATTTTCATTAATGTTTTGAACGCACAAATTTAGTTCTGCAAATACATGTATTGCGGTCGGATGGGTGGATAATTTTGTATTGTTAATATTTTTTTTATTATTATTATTGTATTGTTTTATGTCTTTAGTAGTTATTTTTTCATGTTTTAAATTTTCAGGAATGTCCGTCTACAACCGTTATGTTGCTAAAATTTTACTAGAATTAGGATAAATTTCACTAGAATGCATAAAATTCACTAAAATTTAAAAAAATTAATTGAATAAAGTTTTCTTAGAAGTTTCGAAATGGATAGAGATTGGATGGGTGCGAATAGATTATCAGCGGAGTATAGTGAAGGTGTTGACCATTTCTTCGACTTTTGTCAGAAGAATGCCAAAAATCCTAAATTGATTCTTTGTCCTTGTCTTAAATGTGGTAACATGGAGCGTATGGACATTACTAGGATAAAGGAACATTTATTTAGGAACGGAATAGACAAGAGTTATAAGGTTTGAGTTTACCACGGGGAAAAGAATAGAGTTCTAGGCGAGGGAATGTCTAAGTCCAACAAGGTTAAGGGTGTTAATTTGGAGTATGAGGATGATCACATTCTAGAAATGATTGGAGATGCACAATATGAATTAAATGTCAATCCTTTAAAATTTCAAAGTTTTGTAGAGGATGTCGAGAAGCCTATTTACCCTAACTGTAATAGGTTTACTAAGTTGTCGACACTTATTAAATTATACAATATAAAAGCCAAACACGGGTGGAGTGATAAGAGTTTTACGGGTAGATGTGATGCACATCGAGAAAAATGTGTCATACAGCTTACTTAATACCTTGTTCAATATTCCTGGGCATAGCAAAGATGGAATCAATTCCCGCCTAGATTTGAAAGAGTTAGGGATTCGGGCCAATTTACACCCACAAGTTATTGGTCGACGAACGCTCTTACTACCAGCTTGTCATGCTCTAATAAAGCAAAAAAATAATCTTTGTGTGGTTCTATCTTCCCAGGTGAAAGTACCTGAAGGGTACTCCTCAAATGTCTCTAATTGGGTAGATATGTACAAATTAATTTTGAGTGGTCTGAAATCTCACGATCATCATATATTGATTCAACATATTCTACCAGTGAATATCCGTTCTGTGTTGCCAAAGAAAGTTAGATATGCAATTACGAGATTGTGTTTGTTCTTCAAATCTCTTTGCTGTAAAGTGGTTGGTGTGCCTAAGTTAGAGAATCTCAAGATAGAAATTATAGAAGTTGTGTTACATGGAACAATTTTTCTTGTCTTCCTTTTTCGACATAATGGTTCACCTAACAGTGCATTTGGTGAGAGAGGTGAAGATATATGGACCTGTGTACTTGAGATGGATGTACCCATTCGAACGACACATGAAAATCTTGAAGGGTTATGTCAGAAGTAGAAGTAGACTTGAGGGTTGTATTGTTCAATCATACATCGTTGAAGAGACGATTAAATTCTGCTCAAACTACTTGTCATAGGTTACCACTGTTGGCTCTCGCTCTACTCGGGTCGATCGATAAGGAAATAAGTAGGAGGTAGGGGTTTTTTGTTTGTGGTGTGAGCCGAGCTGATTGTGAAGAAGTGCACCGGCTTGTGTTGCAAAATACTGATGTTGTCCAACTGTACATTGAGTAAGTTTAAGTTAATTTTTTATTGTTAAAACATATTAATAATATCAATTCAAACTAAAATTAATCCATCGAACACTTGAAGGGAACATTTTAATTGGATCAAGACTACTAATCTGACTAAGGCACGGAATCAAAAATGGGTACAAGATGAACATTATAGAAATTTTAGTACATGCATGGTTAAAAAACAAGGTACTATTAACAAAACTGTTTTGTTACGCGTCATATGTTGATTTACCTTGACTCACTAATCAACTTGTATGTTCATAATTATATGAAGAAATATGTGAATATCCGGGTAGTGTGTCCAACACACTACTTTGCATATCACGAGGTCCTTTGTGTGATGTACTCAAGTACCCATCGTACTATATAAATAGTACTCAATTTTGCACCCAAGCCCGTGATAAATCTAGAAAAATACAAAATAGCGGTGTTATGATTGTTGCTAAGACTTTCCAAATATCTAGTTCAAAAGACAAAAACCCTATTGAATGTGACATGTCTTTTTACGGTGTAATTCAAGAAATTTGGGAATTAGATTACAGTTTTCGAATCCCTTTTTTTCTTTGTGATTGGGTTAGGAGTGATAATGGGGTTAAAGACGGTGAATTTGGATTCAAGCTGGTGGACTTGAATCGAATCAGACACAAGTTCGATAAGTTTATAATGGCGTCCCAAGCCAGTCAAGTGTTTCACATGAGCGATACATTAGATGCACGACGCAACCAAAAGATTATGATAATCAAGAGTTTAATGGCAATGATCTCATATTTAGTGATCAAATTCATCAAATCACCCCACCACCTGTTGATGTCACCATTGGGAACGATATCATATCATCTCGTGATGATGGTGAAAGATTATGGTTAAATGAATCTATCAACACATGATCCATATATAAAACACGTATTGGTATTTAGTCTTTTTGATATATGGTTGAATGAATCTATCAACACATAGATCGTTCACCATGTATAACCAAATGATAGAACAACCTAATCGACCTACCCAGTGGATGACTCCTATCTGTCCTCAACAACCTGGCGACAAACACTGGGGATATTACGTCATGAAATTAATTGAAATCTTCATGATCGTAGAAGATCCAATACAACTGTTGAACCGACATGATAGGTTCTCCACTCCGTACACTAATGGTGAGATAAATATTATGCGTGATCGGTTAATTCATTACGTGAAAGCAGAAGCGGAGTGACAATAGTTACCGTGTTAGTCAGTGTGTATACATCTAGATTTATCGTTACTACATAGATTTGTAAATGTATTTAGATTATTATAATTAGCGTTAACTTAATTATAGATTTTTAAATATATTTAGATGATATTAGCATTAATTCAATTATTGTGACTATACAAAATTTTTTATATATTTAGACGATAATAGCGTTAGTTTAATTGTTGTGATTATGCAGATTTGTACAAAATTTAAAAATTAATGCATGAAAAAAATTACAGAAAATCTGTTTTTCCCTATTTTTCAAATGTAATGACTGAAAAAAAAAAGAGCGTGTCGCTAAAAAAAATTAACAAAACGGAGCCAGACTATAAGGCACGGTTTAAAATTGTCGCATATACCAAGTTATAGGCGACGGTTTTAAACCGTCGGGAAACTCACATTAGCGACGGTTTTGAACTGTTACTTATTCTGCTCGTTTTACAACGGTCGTATAGGCGACAGTTATAGAAACCGACGAGTATACTTTAAACGATTGTTTAAAAAGTCTACAAAACTCATTTTTGTAGTAGTGGCTACGTATAAGAGAAAAAAAAGGACAGACATGCAACAACATAATGACATTTAATTGGAGAGATATAGACGATCGGAGAAGAAGTGGGCCAATTCTTAGGTATTTGATTTTTTTTTCACGTGTTTAAAATTTATGACGTTTTTACTAGGGTTGGACCTGAGTTGAAATGAGTGATAGGTAATCAAATTTTGGAATTATTTCATAAATACATAAAAATAGCAAAAAAAAATTTCAAAAATACGGATTCACAAAATTTTAAATATTTTTACGATTTTTTTGATTTTATTTGCAGAAAATACGATATTTTTGTGTTGTACTCTTGTTAATTTGTTGTTTATTTTTTGTTAACTATATGTTATTTTTTGTTGTTCTTTTGATGTTATTTATATGTTATTTTTATATATTTTTTCTTGTTATTTCCGTGTTGTTTCTATGAAAAATTCTAAAAATGTAATTTTTTTACAAAAAATAATATCTTATGTATTTATTCTTAAAAATATAGTGAGATTGTCACTAAGAGTAATTATTTTTTAAACTAATTTTATAGTGTCGCTTACATAATATAAATATATATATATAAATATATATATATATATAAATATATATTCATCTACACAAACAAACAACATATAAAAAGACTATAGCTACATGTAACAAACACACGTAATATTCACTTAATTATTAACATATTGGGTTAATTCAGATCAGATTAATATTATTATTACTTGATATAAATTAGTATCATTTTCAGCTGCTTATTATCTATTTAATATTTATTTGTTTATTTATCTATATAACAAGGGATATATTCTACTTTATAGTTTATAATTTTAACTAATAATAATATTTTTGAAAAAAATATTAATTTTGGTATACTCTTCTTCTTCCTATTATCATCCACAAATTATTTTGCTTTTACTAATTTTGTTTTTTGTTGGTTAATTTGAGAATTAGCAACAAATTAATGAAGTTACTTTGTTTTTACTAAATATTAACAAAATATAAACTCTTAAGAATAGAAATTTATGTTTGTCAATACAAATAATATATATTTATCACCCACTAAATAAAATTTGTTAGTCGTGACTATCTATAATTAATGAATATAGCTAGGTCTAAGCTTGTGGGAATGATATTCTTTCTTTTTATATCTATATACATAAAATAATAAGCTTATATAATTTCCTTTTTATAAAGCTATATATATAGGTATGAGATTATGTATATTTGGATAAATTAATGTATAATTTTGTAATCAATTCTAAATGTGTGAAGGTTTTAATGGGTTGTGTTGAGTTCTCCATTAATACAAAAATGGTAATTAATTAATTAATGTGATAATAAAAACAGAAGGAATTGATGGCGTCAAATATAAGAATGAACACATTTTTGAATAAATATTAATTAATTAATCATGTTTAATATTGGACTATCACTTATAATTACGTATGTCTATACATTTTGTAACCAATTCTAAATCCATTAATTTGTTGAGTTATTAGGTTTTAATAAAATCTTAATATAAATATATCTTCATTTGCATCAATTATTATTCCCTCAAAGTAAAATTCAACAAATAAATCACTCTCAACTCCTAATAATTCTCCTCCAACACCATTTCTTGATCCCTAGCTCTTCACCAAACCAGCTGGTACGTATTATTATATATATACATGCATAGACACAATTACAAAGGATGATCAAAACAATTAATTAATACATCTAAAACTGCTACATGTGCTTCTGTGCTTTTGGGTTTGTAAATTGTTTCTAATTTTTCTCATAATATTATGAAATTAATTAATTATATATATAACTACTGCATGCATGCATGCCTTATATCTATATTTATATGTACATGCAATATTATGTATATACATTTAATAAGCACACATAATTATATTCACGTACTTTATTAATATATTGGGTTAATTCACATCAGATTATTATTATTATTATTATTATTATTATTATTATTATTATTATTATTATTATTATTATTATTATTATTATAATCATTTTCATCTGCTTATTATCTATTTAATTTCAATTTTTGTCAAAGTGAGGTTATTTTGTCTTTAGTGATGCTGTTATTAAAATATGCATTTTTGGCACTATAAATTTCATTTTTATTATATATTTATATATATAAATGTATAAGTGGTGAAGGAAAATTTAATTGTTCAATGAGTAAATTTTTTCCCTTTAAATTGTTTGTGTATTTTCTTATTCTTTTTTATATTCATACTAATTACTATTTATGTTTTTTTTTTGCAGCAATGACACTTATTTTTTACTTTGTTCTCTGTATAGTACTTCCTCATGTACTAGCTGAACATAACTATGATGACTATTATCTGAATCAAAACACTGAAGTTTTGCTCATGCTTCTTTTAATTGGGGTATTTTTCTTAATTTTGATAATTAAATGCATTCATACTGTATATAGTGCTAATTTTCATGGCGACGAAGAAAATCCATCCGTGCAATTAACTATGCAAAATGTACCAGAAGATAATGCAACGGCCGTAAATTATTTACCAGCACAAAATACACCTGAAGAAATTGTACCAGTACTTACTATAGAGGCATTTCCCGAAGACAAGTATCCATGTGGAGACAATACAACATCTGAAGGAGAAGAATGCCCAATATGCTTAGAAGTATACGAAGAGGGAGCGACCGTAAGAAAGTTTCCTTGCGGTCATATATTTCACCCTGAGTGCATGCAAGATATATTAAATAGTAGACTTAAGAAGTGTCCTAATTGTAGATTTATGTTTGCTTAATTAGTACTTATTTTATTTTAGTTTTTAAAATAAATGTAATTTGGTTGAAATTAATTATTTAATAGTGTATGACTTTTTTCTTCCTAATAGTATAATTAATTATTTTAGGTTTTTTTAAGTTTTTGATTATGTATGCTTTAAACAATTATCTTATTTTTGTTTTAGTTTTATTTTAATTTATTAATTGGTTTTACTTTAATTAGTTAGGTGAAAAAAATAATTAAGACAATACACGTGTTTTTAATAGTAACTCTGTTAATGGGTACTAATGAACAAGAGAATCTAAACTATTGTAAAGTGGGGTTTTGACTTTTGAGTTTTAATACAATAATTTTTAGAAATTGGGTACTTATTAACAATAAAATGAACAAAATTAATATTTATGTGTAAGTGGTTTGACACTAATGGGAGTAGAATGGATAATGATGGTGACTAGCATGTGCGTCAACCGAGAGTGGTACCAAAATGAATCGTTCATACTTGCATCTCAAGCAAAATTGATATATTACATTCCTGATCTTCAGAATGGTAAAGACTGGCTGATTGTGAACGAGTACATCCCGCGAAATGTCTGGGACTTCCCGGACACTGATGGGGAGACACCCTTTATACAGGAAAACAATTCAGCTGAAACCGACTTAATTGTTCAACTTCCACAATCGGATGATGTTGACTATGTTCGCCATGATGTGGACCAAACTGAAGTTGCAAACATCCATCGTGTGAATTCAGAGCCTCAACAGTTAGATGATTTCATTATCGACGATGACACCGAGGGTCTAAATGACCAAGACGATAACTACTTAGAATAAGAGAGTGACAGTGATGATAATGTTGTATATGTAACTGATGATGATGATGATGAATTGTAATTGTAACAGTGTTTTAATAGGAATAAAAATTCAATAAGTTCTTATTTAATATGTTTTGAATATGGTTGTTTATTTTAAATAATAAAATATGTGTTGTATACGTAGTATGTTTACCCCAGGTGGCAGCATTTCGAAAGAAAAAGGGGTCAGAGGTAAATACAAAGGAAAAAATGTTGAAGAAGCGCTCTCCAAAACACCAGCTGCCAAACTACACATTGAATTGCATGAAGAGACGGGCACCCCAGTCGGCAAAAACGGAAAAGAGTTCAACAATATGTGTAAATGGATGTCTCGCATGTCCATCCCCATGAATAAATTCAAATGGGAAGATGTTTCTAGAGCTAAAATTAATGTATTGTGGGACAAACTTTAGGTATTTCATAATTTATTTTTTAATTTTTACTTTACTATATTCTTCTTAAATTTCTAATTAATGTATTAATGTGAATGTGTAACTTTTTTGCAAACAAAGTTTGTCCTCCCACAAGATAACTCTACGTTCGTAGACTATGGTGAGTACGAGATGTCAAAGAATTTACGTGACTGGCGATCTGACTGTAAGAAAAAATGGATACAAAATATTGAGGAGCTTGGACAGGAGAGGGCAAACATGTTACCTCCTGACGGAGTAACTCAGAAGGTGTGGAGCGATTGCATTGCTTAGTGGAGCACAGACAAACAAAAGGTACTTAATAAAAATTTTAATTGTAGTAAAGCTTCATGTTATATAGTCAATAATACATAATTAATTGTTAGAAAAATTATTAATTTCAGGCAAGAGCAGCAAAAAAATAAAGAAAGTCAGGGTAAGATGAAACTTCAAGGAGGCTGGGGATCAAAGTCTATCGATTTAATTTTTTTTGTAAAAATACAATAATAATATTTTTTTTTTACTTAAAAACTAGGCTACCCCGACACAAGAGAAGTTCCAACTGTGGTGGAAACTTTTCAAAAGTTTCACCATAAAGGCAACAATTGCCGCAATGAATACGCGCAACAAGCTTACGTAAGTTTACATTTATATTGATTTCTATTTATTTCTTTCAATTTATTTTGTATTAAAATTAACCATTTAATTTATTTGTTTGTTTTAGGAGCAAATAGTTGAAATAGCTGCAACTCAACCTGCGCCCACAGAGGATCAGCCTGATGAGACTGCCGTAGATCCCACAAAATACCCCCGAGACTTGCCTGTTATGACGCAAGTACTCGGGGGAGCAATCTCGACAACTAAGAGGCTTTGGCCATCTCCCGAGACTGAAGGCAGTTGGGGCCAAAAGAGCACCTGCCATGAATTCTTCGGCCCCATGGATCTTCCACCATTCCCCGCTGCTCCTGGTATTGGATCATCATCACTTGCTCCTGGTGCTGGATCGTCATCGCATCCTTCCGAGACTCAGATAAACAATGACGATGACATTACTCGTCTATATAATATTACATATTTTATATACCAATTGGAACTTCACTTTTTTTTTCCAATCGAACATCTTTTAATATTTTGTTTATTTGCATTACTTACTAATTTTAGTACAACACTTTTGCTATATTAGTTTGATTATAAAAATTCCTAATTATCAATGTAAATTATGTTTGTATTTTTTAATATAAATATAATATAATTAATTTATTATTATAATTATAATTATTATAATTAATTTATTATTTTAAATAAATATTTGATCGACGCATTACTGTGTCGGCAAAACTTAACACTAAAAGGTTCACGCCTTTTCTTAGGTATTTCATAATTTATTTTTTAATTTTTACTTTACTATATTCTTCTTAAATTTCTAATTAATGTATTAATGTAAATGTGTAACTTTTTTGCAAACAAAGTTTGTCCTCCCACAAGCTAACTCTACGTTCGTAGACTATGGTGAGTACGAGATGTCAAAGAATTTACGTGACTGGCGATCTGATTGTAAGAAAAAATGGATACAAAATATTGAGGAGCTTGGACAGGAGAGGGCAAACATGTTACCTCCTGACGGAGTAACTCAGAAGGTGTGGAGTGATTGCATTGCTTAGTGGAGCACAGACAAACAAAAGGTACTTAATAAAAATTTTAATTGTAGTAAAGCTTCATGTTATATAGTCAATAATAAATAATTAATTGTTAGAAAAATTATTAATTTCAGGCAAGAGCAGCAAAAAAATAAAGAAAGTCAGGGTAAGATGAAACTTCAAGGAGGCTGGGGATCAAAGTCTATCGATTTAATTTTTTTTTTGTAAAAATACAATAATAATATTTTTTTTTACTTAAAAACTAGGCTACCCCGACACAAGAGAAGTTCCAACTGTGGTGGAAACTTTTCAAAAGTTTCACCATAAAGGCAACAATTGCCGCAATGAATACGCGCAACAAGCTTACGTAAGTTTACATTTATATTGATTTCTATTTATTTCTTTCAATTTATTTTGTATTAAAATTAACCATTTAATTTATTTGTTTGTTTTAGGAGCAAATAGTTGAAATAACTGCAACTCAACCTGCGCCCACAGAGGATCAGCCTGATGAGACTGCCGTAGATCCCACAAAATACCCCCGAGACTTGCCTGTTATGACGCAAGTACTCGGGGGAGCAATCTCGACAACTAAGAGGCTTTGGCCATCTCCCGAGACTGAAGGCAGTTGGGGCCAAAAGAGCACCTGCCATGAATTCTTCGGCCCCATGGATCTTCCACCATTCCCCGCTGCTCCTGGTGTTGGATCATCATCGCTTGCTCCTGGTGCTGGATCGTCATCGCATCCTTCCGAGACTCAGAGAAACAATGACGATGACATTACTCGTCTATATAATATTACATATTTTATATACCAATTGGAACTTCACTTTTTTTTTTCCAATCGAACATCGTTTAATATTTTGTTTATTTGCATTACTTACTAATTTTAGTACAACACTTTTGCTATATTATTTTGATTGTAAAAATTCCTAATTATCAATGTAAATTATGTTTGTATTTTTTAATATAAATATAATATAATTAATTTATTATTATAATTATAATTATTACAATTAATTTATTATTTTAATTACTGTGTCGGCAAAATTTAACACTAAAAGGTTCACGCCTTTTCTTAGATTAGCGCGAATAGTTTTACCGGTGCACCTATTGCGCCGGTAAAACTATTCGCGCTAATCTGAGAAAAGGCGCGAACCTTTTACCGTCGCATTAATGCGCCGACAAAAATATCTCAAAGCAGGTTCAAAGCAGATAAGGGTATCTATTTAGGCTGACGTTTAAGTTGTGTCGGCGCAATTTTTTGCTGGTAAAACAAGGTTTTACTGGCGCATTTCACCTGTGCGACGGTAAAAACTCCTTTACCGACCAAGATTCGCTGACCTATTTTGTTGGCGTATAATTGCGCCGGCAAAGCTTTGCCGGGGCATTTAGTTTGCTTTTGTCGACGTATTTTTGTGCCGGCAAAAGTAGGTTTTCTTGTAGTGACCCTCCCTAAAACTCATGATGCTGCTGGAAGAAGCATCAAGAGTTTGCCTAAAAGAAAATAAAAACGAGAAATCGTATGTGACTTAGTAAAAAAGTCAGCAAGCTGCAACGATGAAAGAACAAAAGGCAAAGTAATGGTGCTCACTTTCAAATGGTGATGAGTAAAATAACAAACAATCTCAATATGCTTGGTGTGTTCGTGAAAAACTGACTTGGGAGCATCTAAATGGCACTTTGGTTGTCACAATACATAGGAGTAGGACAAGAGTCAATAACACCCATATTTGTAAGTAACCATCTCAACCAAACAATCTCTTTAGTAGTAGATGCCATGGCACGATACTGAACTTCCGTAGAAGATTGAGAAACAACAAACTATATCTTGCTCTTCTAAGAAATAAGAAAATCTCCTAAGAAGATACAGAAAATTGCTGTAGATTTTCAGACTGTGGGATCACGACCATGATCAACATCACAATAAGCTCGCAACTTAAGAGGAGAGGTGGAAGGTAGTAGTAGGCTCTGAAAGATGGCACCCCGAAGATACTTTAGAATGCGAAGAACATCAGCCCAGTGAACAGTAGTAGGAGAAGCAACAAACTGACTAACAATATGAACAGCATATGCAATGTCTGGATGAGTAATAGTGAGATAAACCAAATTGCCAACGATGGTGCGATACAAAGTAGGATCTTCCAAAGGAGAGCCATCAGAAGGAGAATATTGAACATTCAACTTAGAGGGATTGTCCACAACTCTAGTATCAGTAAGATGAGCACGCTTAATAATGTCAGTAGTGTAATTAGATTGAGAAAGAAGATAACCTTTTGGAGAATGGACAATTTTAATACCAAAAAAATAGCACAGAGAACCCAAATCCTTCATCTCAAATTGAGAAGCTAAGTCTGACTTTAACACTCTAATTCCTTGTCAATCATCTCCTATAATAATCATATCATCGACATAGAAAGAAAGCTGAATATGACTTGCAGATGTGAACTTTACAAATAAAGTTGAATCATAATAACTTGACACAAAACCAAGAAACAAAAATAACAGTAGAGAACTTTTAAAACTATGCTTGGGGGCCTTTTTAAGACCATACAAAGCATTTTCTAGCTTGCAAACCACTCTTTGCTTATGAGGAGCACCAGGAGGAGGAACCATGTAGACCTGCTCATGTAAGTCGCCTACTCCTGGTGCTAGATCGTCATCGCATCCTCCCAAGACTTAGAGAAACAACGACGATGACATTACTCGCTTATAGATCATTAGATATTTTATATACCAATTAGAACTTCACTTTTTTTTCCGATTCGAACATCTTTTAATGTTTTGTTTATATACTAATTTTAGTACAACATAATATAGTTAATGTTTGTTTATCTTTTAATGTAAATTATGTTTGTTTTTTTCTTAATATAAAATATAATATAATTAATTTAGGGTTTATAATATAAAATATAATATAATTAATTATTTATAATTAATTAATTTATTTTTTAAAAAAAAAAATTAGTTTCGCCGGCGCAGCAAAACTTAACATTAAAAGGTTCGCGCCATTTCTCAAATTGGCGTGAATAGTTTTGCCGGTGCAACTATAGTGCCAGCGAAACTTTTCGCACCAATCTGAGAAATAGTGCGAACCTTTTTACCGGCGCATTAATTATTGCACCGGCAAAAAAATATCAAAGTAGGTTCAGAGCGGATAAGGGTATCCTTTTACACCGACGTTTAACTTTTGTCAGCGCATTTCACTTATGCGCCGGTAAAAAGTCCTTTACCGACTAAGATTTGCTGACATCTTTTGCCGGCGTAGTATTGCACTGGCAAAGCTTTGCCAACGCATTTAGTGTACTTTCTCCAACGCAAAAATGCCCCGGCAAAAACAGTTTTTCTTGTAGTGCGATTGTATGTCACTGCTATAAGAGTGGGAATGGTAGTTATTTTTGCAACTGGAGTAAAAGTCTACTCAAAGTCCATACCATACTGTTGTGAAAATCCTTTAGCCACTAATCGAGCCTTGTACCGTTCAATGGACCCATTAGACTTGATCTTGAGTTTATACACCCAACGAGAACCAATAGCATGTTTACCAAAAGAGAAAAGTATCAAATCCCAAGTATAAGTCCTTTGCAAAGCATAGAGTTTCTCATTCATAGCACGTTGCGAAAGGGGTTAATAACTACCTCTCTATAGGACAAAGGCTCAGAATGACAATGAATAAATGCCAAAAACAAAGTAAAAGTAGCAGAATAAGAAGAGTATGTAAAATTTGGTTAGCGAGTAGACTTCAGAATGCATTGACGATAGTGGTGAGAAGGGTCCACAATCTCAGGAGGATCGGGAATAGCTGCAGGTGGAGGGGGGGGAGCGTTTTCAGGTTGTGAAGAACCAATATCTAATGGAGGATAAATTTCAAGTTGCAAAGTGCTAGTATCTAATGGAGGAGCAATTTGAGGTTGCGAAGTACTAATATTTAATTCTTGAGACCTATCAACAGGACACATGCGAGAGTAATGAAGAGGAAAAAGAACTATAGAATTAGTGGATGATTCAGACTCAGACTCAGAGAATGGGTCAATGTGAATAAGATCTGATTTTATCAAATTATGAGGATTACTAGGAATAGAAAAGAAAGGTAACCCTCAAGAAAAACTACATGACGAGATACATACAATTTTTTAGAAACTGGATCAAAACAACGGTTACCCTTTTTCCCTTCCCCATAACCGAGAAACATACAAAGAGCAGAGCTTGACGACAACTTTGTACGCCCTACACTAGAAAGAAGCACAAAACCAGTAGAACCAAAGACTCTTAAAGAAGAATAGTCAGAAATACAACTATATAGTTTCTCAAAAGGAGACAAACCCAAAATGACAAAAGACAGAATCATTTAATTAGGTGAATTGCAGTTAGAACTGCCTCCCCCCAAAACAAACTAGGAGCAGAAGATGACAACAAAAGATAACGAGCAGTTTTAACAATGTGTCTATGCTTTCTTTCAACCACACTATTTTGTTCAGGTGTATCAGTACAAGAAGTTTGATACATAGTGCCATCTAAGGCGAGTGAATCGACAAATTTATTCAAAGTATACTCACCACCTTGGTCACATCTAAAACATTTAGTAACATCACCATATTGAGTTTTGACATAAGCTCAAAAACGATCATAAATACTATAAAAGTCATAACGATGTTTTAAAAGAAAAATCCAACAAAAACGAGTGTGGTCATCAATAAAGAAAATATAATATCGAGAACCCCCTTTTCTAACTTATCTCATCTAATTATTTAAATACCAAATTTATTTTAATAATTATAAATAACTAGCTATCAAAAAAAACACAATTTAAATATATCTATTTGTTGTGTTAGACAACAACCTCAGCCAGCAAACAAACATTAATCAATACACCAGAAATGAATTAATGAATTGCAGAAAAATATAATAACAGAATTTAAAGAACACAATCAAGATTATAGAGGTTCGAACTTCCTTCACAAAGTGAAGAGCCTAGTCCTCTTTGAACTCCCTTAGGATTAGTCTTTATTATGAATCAAATGGCAAGATTACACTATGTTTAGTTGTACAAATTACAGAACACAGAAATGATGAGATATTCCCTTTGTCTTAGCTTTAATCCTGAAGCTTGAACTCCTTGAAACCACCTGAAGCTTTAACTTGCTTCCCTTGGTTTCTAACCCTTTAGTTCTTCAATGCTCCATAATTTTCCCTCTCTAAGAACAAGTAATCTTCCTCACCATACATAATTCTCTCTCTCTCTATCTATCTTATCTGCTACATTTCTAAAAT
The DNA here is from genome assembly GCF_029168945.1 of Cannabis sativa. Taxonomy (NCBI): domain Eukaryota; kingdom Viridiplantae; phylum Streptophyta; class Magnoliopsida; order Rosales; family Cannabaceae; genus Cannabis; species Cannabis sativa. The sequence continues at coordinate 727,799 of NC_083602.1, forward strand.
AGAAAAGAACAGAACTATATATAGGCAGCACCACATCAGGTTTTGCCATTACAAGAATAACTGAAAAAACCTAACTAAACTAACACATGCTGATGTGTCAAGTCTTCACTTGCCATGTCATCATTCCTTTTACTTAATGTGTTTTATTAAGGACTGAAATAAACAACAAATTCCACCTCAGTACTTAATAAAACAAATCTAAAGAAAACTTCTCCTAAGATCATTGTTCAGTCCACCTACTGACTTAACCCTCTTCTATGCCTAGCAATTCCAAACAATGTTGGAATTTGCTAAGTGTAACTGGTTTAGTACCCATGTCAGCAGGATTTTCTTCACTTGGTACCTTTTCAATGTTGATCTGTTCTTGAGTAACTTTCTCCCTTATGAAATGGTACCTTACTTCAATATGTTTTGTTCTATCATGAAATACTGGGTTCTTACACAAGTATAATGCACTTTGGCTATCTGTATAGACAGTAGCTTTTCCTTTGAACAAATTCATCTCTTCTAGCAAACCTTGTATCCATAACCCTTCCTTAATTGCCTCTGTTGCAGCTATATACTCAGATTCAGTGGAAGATAAAGCTACCACAGGTTGAATCTGAGATTTCCAACTTACACAATTGCCTGAAATGAGAAATGTGTAAGCTGTAGTAGACTTCCTTGAGTCTTTATCCCCTGCAAAATCTGCATCCACAAAGCCTTCCACCTGAATTTTGTCTTGGTTTTTCTTGAAGCATAAACCAACCTTGGTAGTGATGTTGATGTACCTGAGCATCCATTTCATTGCAGCCCAATGGAGTTTCCCAGGATTTCCCATGTATTTGCTCAGCACACTTGCTGCATATGCTAGGTCTGGTCTTGTACAGACCATAGCATACATCACAGATCCCATAGCATTTGAGTATGGTATTTCTTCCATCTCTTGCCTTTCTTTATCAGTATTAGGAGACTGTTTATTAGATAGTTGAAACTGACTTGACAGTGGCATTGTTGCCTTCTTAGAACCATTCATTTGGAATTTTTCAATTACCTTTTCCAAATAATCCTTTTGACTGAGAAATAACAGATTTTTGCTCCTATCTCTCTTGATGTTAATTCCCAGAATTTTACTTGCAGCCCCTAAATCTTTCATGTCAAACTCAGATTTCAGAATTTCCTTCATTCCTTCAACCTTTTTCTTTTCTTTGCTAATCAGTAGCATATCATCTACATAGAGTAGAAGGTATTCAGCTTGTAATATTTCAGTGCCTTTGTAGTACAAGCATGTATCATGCATGCTCCTTGTGAATCCATGTTGTGTAATGAAGCTATTGAATCTTTTATTCCATTGTCTTGGAGCTTGTTTTAACCCATACAAGGATTTCTTCAAGAGAAACACATGATCATTTTTGCCTTTTTCTTTGTAACCTTCAGGTTGTTCCATGTAGATAGTCTCTTCTAAGTCTCCATGCAAGAATGAAGTGGTTACATCCATTTGCTCCAATTCTAAATCAAACTGAGTAACCAAGGCCAACATTATCCTTATTGTCTTGTATTTCACAACTGGTGCAAAGATTTCATTAAAATCAATTCCTTCTTTTTGACTAAAACCTTTTGCCACGAGTCTAGCCTTAAACCTTGGCATTTCATCATCTCTAAAACCTGGTTTGTGCTTGAAAATCCACTTGCAACTGATCACCCTTTTTTCTTTTGGTCTTGGAACCACTATCCAAGTCTTGTTCTTTTTCAATGATCATCTCATTATCCATAGCCTTGTTCCAATGCTTTTCTTCTTTACTTGAAATGGCTTCTAAATAGGTCTTTGGCTCAGTTTTTACAAGTTCTGTAGCTGTGACAAAAGCATATGCCAGCATATCTGTGAAAGCAGAAAATCCATATCTTTGAGTAGGTTTTGAAACCCTCCTATCTCTATCTCTAACCAATTGGTAGTCTTGAGGATCTGTTACATCTTCCTGATCAGGTTCCACCTGATCTATATTTCCAATTTGTCCCTCAGTGTTTGTAACTTCCACCTGATCAGTGCCTTGATCATTTCCAGTTTCTCTCATTTCTTCTTCAATGATTTGTATCTGATTTTCAATGCTACCTGCAGGGTTAGTCTTATTTCCTGCATTGTCATGATTAGTAGTTTTCAAGCAAGGAAATACATCTTCTTTAAATATAACATCCCTACTATTTATGGTTTTGAAACCTTTTTCATTGTTGAGCCAAACTCTATAACCTTTAACACCTTGAGGATAACCTAGGAATACAGTTTTTATTGATCTAGGTTCTAACTTACCCTCACTTTGGTGCACATAAGCCATGCATCCAAATACTCTCAAATTAGATAAATCAGGAGGTTTACCTATCCATTTATGCTCAGGTGTCATGAGGTTGATAGCTGTTGAAGGACTTCTATTAATCAAATAGGCTGCTGTCATCAAGGCTTCTCCCCAAAATGTTTTTGGAAGACCTGAGCCGAACATCATGCATCTCACCTTGTTCAGCAATGTTCTATTCATTCTCTCAGCTACCCCATTTTGTTGAGGAGTGATCCTTACAGTTCTGTGTCTTTGTATACCATGGTTCCTACAAAAATCATCAAACTCTCCACTACAAAACTCAAGACCATTGTCAGCTCTTAAGGTCTTAATTTTTTTTTTCTGTTAGGTTTTCAATTAGCAGTTTCCATTGTTTAAACTTTTCTAAAGCTTGATTTTTGGTTTTCAATAAAAACACCCAAACTTTTCTAGAGAAATCATCAACAATAGAGAGAAAGTAAGAGTTACCCCCATGTGTAGACACTTTTTCTGGCCCCCACAAATCTGCATGGATGTAATCCAAAATTCCTTTGGAACAATGCTTGCCAACACTAAAACTCAACCTGTGTTGTTTTCCCAAAATGCAGCTTTCACAGAAATCAACCTTGCTGATTTTGTCCTTCCCAAGCAGGCCTTGATCATGGATTACTTTGAGTCTCTTCTCACTAATATGCCCAAGCCTTCTATGCCAAAATATGGCATTAGAATCTTCATCGCTTGTAGCTACAGATGCATCTCCAGTCACTGTATTACCAATTAGGTAGTATAGTCCATATCTCTTTTCTCCTTTTATAACCACCATTGAACCTTTGCTTATCTTCATTATGCCAGATTCAATCTTGTTTGTATAACCTGCATCATCAAGGGTTCCAACAGAGATTAGATTTTTAGTTAGATTAGGCACATACCTCACATCTTTGAGAATTCGAATTGCTCCATCAAACATCTTAAAATGAGCATTTCCTATGCCTTCTAAACTACATGTATTGCTGTCTCCAAGAACTACTTTTCCACCACTTGTTTCCTTGAAATTTCTAAGTAGTTGCTTGTTGTATGTCATGTGGAATGTGCATCCAGAATCTAAGATCCAATTTTCATTTTGGATGTGAGAAGCAGCTAGCAAAACTTCTCCAGAATCATATCCATCACAATAGTTTGCTGAATCTTGGGATTCAAATTTGTTGTTGGAGCTATGATGATAGTTCTTTTTGTTCTTATGATTCTGACGATCTGTTCTTGTTAAAATAACAGTCTCTTTTGTAATGTCCCAACTTTTCACATGTATAGCACCCCTTTACATCCTTGTTTGAGTCTTTGCTAGAATCCCTTGAGTTTGATCTTCCATGGTTTCTTGAATGATTGTTGTTCTTATTCTGATTGTAAGATCTTTGTGGTTGTCTTCCTCTTGTGAAATTCACTTCACCATTCAATCTTGATAGTTTCCCATTGTTCTTCAAAGATATTTCCTTTGAATATATGGCACCAACAATTTCATCCATCACCAAGGTGTCCTCTGCATATAAAATTGTATCTCTGAATTGTTCATATTGCTGAGGTAGTGAATTGAGAAGATAAATTGCTTGATCCTCCTCCTCAATTTCCACATTTAAACTGCAAAGATCAGAAAGAAGTTTAGTGAATTTATTAAGATTATCATCAATAAATTTACCTTCATCCATTTTAAAACCATAGAATTTTTGTTTCAAATAAACCCTGCTGGGTAGAGTTTTTGTCATGTAGGTTTGTTCAAGCTTTTCCCACATTGCAGCAGCTGTCTTCTCTCTAACCACTTTTCTCAAAATCTCATCTTCAAGGCTCAACACTATAGTGTTTCTTGCCTTTTTCAGGATCTCTTCCTTCTTGGATTTCTCCAATGTTTCAGACATTTTGTCTTCTCCCTTGAGAGCTTCATCTAATCCCATGTTTCCAAGATGAGCTTTCATCTTTTCTCTCCACAAATAGAAGTCATTCTTGCCATTGAACTTCTCAATGTCTATCTTTGTTGTAGACATCTTTCTTGGTCACTTTCAATCTGAATCTTGAGGTTCTTGCTGCTGTAATTCAAAACAGTAATCAAAACACTTTTTCTTCTCTGTCAAATTCTGCAGGTTTCTTGATTGTTGCTTAGCCGATCCTTCTGTTGAATCCTAGCTCTGATACCATTTGTTGTGTTAGACAACAACCTCAGCCAGCAAACAAACATTAATCAATACACCAGAAATGAATTAATGAATTGCAGAAAAATATAATAACAGAATTTAAAGAACACAATCAAGATTATAGAGGTTCGAACTTCCTTCACAAAGTGAAGAGCCTAGTCCTCTTTGAACTCCCTTAGGATTAGTCTTTATTATGAATCAAATGGCAAGATTACACTATGTTTAGTTGTACAAATTACAGAACACAGAAATGATGAGATATTCCCTTTGTCTTAGCTTTAATCCTGAAGCTTGAACTCCTTGAAACCACCTGAAGCTTTAACTTGCTTCCCTTGGTTTCTAACCCTTTAGTTCTTCAATGCTCCATAAGTTTCCCTCTCTAAGAACAAGTAATCTTCCTCACCATACATAATTCTCTCTCTCTCTCTCTATCTATCTTATCTGCTACATTTCTAAAATAGAAAAGAACAGAACTATATATAGGCAGCACCACATCAGGTTTTGCCATTACAAGAATAACTGAAAAAACCTAACTAAACTAACACATGCTGATGTGTCAAGTCCTCACTTGCCATGTCATCATTCCTTTTACTTAATTGGTTTTATTAAGGACTGAAATAAACAACACTATTAATTAGACCCACAAAGTGTACTAATTAACAAATAAACCTATATTTCTCGTTTTTTCTCAAAATTGTCCAAACTTGGTGAAAATTCTCAAATAAGATATAGTCTATTTTTGAATTCTAATTGAGTTATTAAACCAACTAGTTGAGTCTAAAAGATGATATTATCCCAGACAATATGGAGACCACTCATAATAAGTAGATCCAAAATTTATCGAGTAAATTTCCTATCTTATTAATTCATCCTGACTCCACTATAGATTCAGAATTGTACTCTTGATTACATAGAATGCTCTATATACCAAATATAGATATACTATGAATTATCCATTGTTTCAATCACAACAATCATTGATCCTCTATAGATGGTTTACATTGAGTAAGGGAAAAATTATCGTTTTACCCTTCAATGTATTTTATCCACAAAACACTTAGCTACTTGAAAATGATATTTTAGGAAACTAATATAATTACCAAAATGAGTGCTCTATCATTTATCACATTAAGTCAAGCTCCAAAGAAATCATCGTTTCATTTCTAAATAGTTATAGAAGCTATAGATTCCATATCTATGATTAATCCCCACTCAATTGCACTACTGAGTTCCCAAGATGTAAGTATGGGACTAGTTCCGCATGTAAACTGGTAAGGAACAAGTCAAAGAACTCGTGAAATACATTTAAGCTAGAGCTTAACCATCTTAGGATTGAGATCAAATGATCTATGATCAACTAAGTGTAATAACTTAGAAAAGATACAATGGTAAGTTTATGATATGTTTTCTACTGTTAATATCGGTCCAGTCTGATGTATAGTTGATACATCTGATCCTAGTTTACTTTACTAATGCCTTGGAAAAGATATTCCACTCACCCAAGTGTAAATAAACCTTATAGTTGATTATCACGTCATTGTAAATCCAGTACACTGATAAATCGTAAGACTAAATAATTTGAAGCATATAATCACAATTACTTTCACTGTGATGACATCACTGTAATTGTGAGTAACTATATGTTTCGGATTTAATAAAACTTATATATTAAAAACATATAAACATGAGAACAAAGTATATGACAAAATGATTCTTGATCTTTATTGAAATTAAATACGATTACATTAAATTAGATATTTGTTTAGGGCACAAAATCTCAACAGGCCTATCATGACATTGAAAGCAGAATGGACGTCAATCACTAAAAGTTGGGACATCACCATGTTGTTCATCGGAGCCTTTCCTACCGTGAGTGAGAGACAAATGTGTTCTAATGCATGGAGCTATTTGGCCGGAGAACCCACTGGAGTCGGTCACCCGCAACCTGCTAACCCACCAACTTGGGTCATTACATGGGTGGGTGCTGGTGTTTTTTTTTTTTAGTTTGAAACTCACGAACCCAAAACCCCGTGTACTAGAAACCCATAACGCACTTGATATTCAGCCTTAATAGATTTCTCATTTTCACAAAATATTTTAATGTAAACCTTTTGAAACTGCTGCTTAATTTCTAATATTTTAAGAAAAAAAAAGACTAGTTTAAACACTTATCCCAATTAAAAATAACTTTGTAACTTAAAATATTATTATTTTTATTTTCAAAATCCTAAAATATTTTTAATTGTACAACTAATAATATTCTTAAAAAATAGTATATATAATTAATATTTAATTGAATTGTAACATCCAAAAAAAAATAAATATATTACGAAATATTGAGTTATACTGTATATAAATCTCATTCTTTAATTTTGTAACGTAAAATTGTATTTAATTATACAGCTAATAATATTCATTTTTTTATATAATATTTTATTATTCATTGAAAATATCAAAATAACAGTCAACATTACAAATATTGAAACTCTCTCACAACATACCATTTTGTAGTTTTTACCTTTTTCGTATTTCTCCATTTTTAATGTAAATAAATTTGTAGTTATCTAAATATTTATTTTTTTTAATTAATAATTTTTTATTCACCTATTTATTTTGATTGTTTGGCTAATCTGAATGTATATTTGTATTGCAGATAAAATCTTTTGATATAGATATGGGTATGAGGGAATTTTTCATGGTTGCTATCGTATTGTGTACACTTTTGTGTTATTGTGAATCTAGAAAACAACCAGCAATATTATCAAGAGATGAAATTCTTGAAATAGAGAATCAACTTGAGCGATTGAATAAGTCATCAATCAAGGCTATAAAAGTATTTTTTTTTCTTTTATTATTATTACTTTCATCTTCATTTCTCACTTATCTAACTTGTTTTGTGTTATGTACAGACACAATTTGGAGATATTTATGACTGTGTTAATTTTTACGAACAACCAGCATTTGATCATCCTTTACTAAAGAATCACAAATATGATTTTCAGGTACATTTTCTCAAATAAGTATTTCTCTAATAGTTCTTTATTTTTTCGAAACCATGGTGAATTTGTATTATAACATACTTATATGTATTTATGGTGTAGATGAGACCTTCTTCTCGTCCCAAGTCGATTGTTAGGGAAGGCAATGCTCCAAAGAATGTGGAGCAGGTATCGATAAATAGTGGGTTAAATAGTGAAAAATGTCCAATTGGGTATGTTCCAATAAGAAGAACTACTAAAGAAGATCTTATTAGAGCCAAATTATTTACAAAATCTTATAACTCAAGAATTAATTCCCCTCCTACTTTTCATGTAAGTATATTTTACATTTTTTTTAGTTTTGACAAATTAAATAACATATTCTATCATGGGAATATAATTACAATTTGAATTTGAATATAATAGCAAGCGCTTGTTTACACTTCTGATCCAACTAAGAAATACAATGGAGGTGGAACAAATGCAAGTTTTTACACCTTATATAATGTCGCTGACTCGCAATATACTTTCGGACGAATGAAACTACAAAATGGACTTGATATCATTAAAGTTGGTTGGGGAGTAAGTTCTATTTTCTTATCTTTTCTACTAATTATTTGTTAAAAATAACTCAACTCAAGCTTTTTAGATAAACTGCAATGTTTTAGAATATTTATTCACTTATTAATTTGTTATAATGTCTATAATGTCATTTATTAGGTAAATCCTAGTGTATATGGGGATAATCGAACTCGAATCTTCATATATTTTCAGGTTACCCTAATTTTATGTTATTATTTAAGATTTCTTCATATTGTTTGTGTAGTACTTATGTGTAATTTATGAATCATGCAATATTTTTGTAGGCTGGTGAATTATCTTGTTTCAATACAGTATGTCCAGGATTTGTTCTGGTTAATCCTAAACCTATGATCGAAATGACTCTGAGAGAAACTCATCCTGGTACTTTACCTATATGGGAAATGGAAATTAGTATTTATCGGGTAAATAAAATTAAATATTTTCCTTTAATTTTCTTTTTTCTTCATTCAAGTTTATCCTAATATTTTTGTTTTAAACGAAAAAAAAAATGTGTCTCAAATTTAACATTGGTGGTTTGTATTTATTTTATACTTGTTTGACATGATATAATAGGATCCAATTACTGGAAATTGGTGGGTTAACCTTGGAACGAATTATGATCAAATCGGATATTGGCCATCAAGCATATTTAGTGGTGGATTGAAAGACTTGGCTACATATATTGATTGGGGAGGAGAAACTTACAGTCCACTTGGTCAAATTGGTCCTCCAATGGGTTCTGGTTTACTTCTAAAACAAGATACTCGTTATGATGCATATTGTAGACAATTAACAACTATAAATGAGGCACACATACAAGAAGTTGCTAAAAATACAAAAATTTCTTCTATTGATATTGACTTTTATTTAGTTAAAGATTTGGGATTTCATGGTGACTTTGGACATATCATGATATATGGTGGTCCTGGTCCTAGATGATTTCTTTATATTGTATTACCACCAAATTATCTTTTTCATGAGAAAAAATAAATGTCATTATTTTTACTTTTGATAGACTTGATTGTAAAAAAAAGTTGAACCAAAAAATGGGTACATTTTAAATATTATACTCAGCATGACTGAGTAACATAAGAAAGAAGTTGTTTTAACCAAAGTAATAAAATTTTACCTTTGTGATATATGTCTAAACTATCTTAGGAAGAACCATCATTACAAAATTGTTAATACGAGAAGTGAAGACTATGAAGTAAATAATAAGTATCATTTAACTCTCATTGAAAAAAAATACAAAATAAATAAATAAAGTAGCACATCATTCGTATAAAAAATCAGCCGTAATTAAATATTTGAATTTAAATTTGTCACGGTAAATTATTTAAAATTTTCTGAAATTTTGTAAATATTCACAACACAAGAATTAAAAAAGAAGGATTAAAATATTTTGAAAGTCAAAAAAGATAGTGAGTCTATCGAAACACTTTCTTTTTTTGTTAAGAGGTGTATTGTACAATAAATTTCTCTAAAGAATTGTTTTTGGAAAATATCCTAATAGTAACTTTAATTTCTAATATTTCATGGTTACTGATCTAATGTCAATGGAAAATTATGAAAATATATAAAAGTGTCATAGATATGATGTACTAGTTAAATATTGTTTGAAAAAACTTCCAATTATAAAGACAACTTTGTATCGTAAAATAGTAATTAATTGCACAGCTAATAATATTCTTAGAAAATAGAATATAATTAATATATATTTGTTTTTTTGCAAAATTATATAATTAATATTTAATTGACTTGCAACATCCAAGAAACAAATATAGAAAATTGAGTTGTAACGTATGTTCATATAAATAAAATTCATTCACACTTGAAAATATCAAAATCAATTAAGCTCAACAGTCAACATTATTACAAATAATGAAACTTAATTCTCTTGTAATGTAAAATTGCATAATTATGCAACTAAAAATATCATTTTTTTTATATATAAAATTTTATCCATTCATTGATAATAATAAATCATAGTCAACATTATAAATATTGAAACTCTATCAAAACATACCATTTTAACTCATTTGCTATAGTGTATTGTACTGTATTGTATAATATATAGTATTGTGTTGGATTGAATTGTCCCTACAAAAAAATTTATTTTACTCACAACAAAACATGTGACTAAAAGTGAAAAAGTTGTAATTAATTATAAATCATTATTTCTATATATTGTGACTAAAAGATCCGTGACAAAATAATTAATCACAAAAATTATAATTTGTTGTGACTAAATGTATTTTAAGTCACAAAACTTGTTGTGACTAAAACTAAATTAATGACAATTTGTACCTAAAGACTATATTTTAGTCATTCGTAACATTTTGTTGTGACTAAAAGTCACATTTAGTCACAAAAAAATTATGTTGTGACTAAAAATTTGTCACTAAAAGTAGTTATTTTTGTAATTAGTATTATTTAATACAATACTATATATGCTATTGACTTGTATTAATAGCTTGTGTAAAATTATATTATCTTTACCCTAAACTCGACCCCAACTTCGATTTCCGTTCGGGTTGGGGTCTAGGACCCGAGGTCGGAGTTTAAGTCGAGATTGGGGTTCGGGGTCGAGATCGGGGTCCTAGACAATATGGGTTCTGGGGTCAGAGTTCAGGTCGGAGTCGAGGTTTGGGTTTGGGACTGGGTCCAGGTCTGGGATCGGGATCGGGATCCAAGTCTGGGTCTCGGACCGAGTCAGGGTCGGGATTTGGGTCCGGGTCGGGTTTGGGTTGGAGTCCGTTTTTAAGTTGGAGTACGAGTTCGGGTCCGGTCCCGAGTCCTGGGTCGGGGTTCAGGGTTCGGGGTACGGGTCTGGGTGTTAGGTCTGAGTCTAGGCCGGGGTCTGGGTCTAGGTCTGGGTCTTGTTTGGATCAAGGTGCGGGTCTGCAGTCCGGGTTGGGGATCGAGGTCTAGGTCAAGGTCTGAGGTAGGGGTGGCAATTCGTGTTCGCGAGTCGTATTTGTGTCGTTCCGAGACCCATAGGTATATTCTCAACCCAACACAACCCTTTTAATAATCGTGTCAAAATGAAATTTGAACACAACTCGCTTATAAACGAGTTGACACGACACGACTCATGGAACTTGTTTATAAGTATATTTTATTTAAACATGGTTGCTTCAACTTGGAAAAGATCGTGATCAAATTGGATATTGGCCATCAAGCATATTTAGTGGTGGATTGAAAGACTTGGCTACATATATTGATTGGGGAGGAAAAATTTACAGTCCACTTGGTCAAATTGGTCTTCCAATAGGGTCTGCTTTACTTCTAAAACAAGATACTCGTTATGATGCATATTGACTTTTATTTAGTTAAATATTAGGGATTTCATCGTGACTTGTTATGATATATGGTGGCCCTGGTCCTAGATAATTTCTTTACTTTGTACTACCACCAAACTATCTTTTTCAGGATACAAAAAATAAATGTGTCTTTATTTGTGCTTTTGATAGACTTGAATATAAATATAGTTGAACCTAAAAATAGGGATATTTTAAATATTATACTCTCAAGTGCATGAATGATACTCAAAAATAATGTGTTCATATAAGTAAGAGGTCAAACCCAAAAGAGAGTTGAGTAACATAAAAAAGAAACTATTTTAATCAAAGTAATAAAATTTTACCTTTGTGATATATGTCTAAACTATCTTGGGGAGAAGCATCATTAGCCAATTGCTCTCGTATTTATCTATTACTTTCCTCCACCTCACGGAGTCGCCTCTCTATCTCTCACAAGCGATCGTTGGCCTCATCCTTCTTTTTCCTTTTAGGGCATTGAGTGTGGAAAAATTAGGTTTGTGTCACTCCATAACTCATGGCTCGGACCCGACCACCATGCTCATTTGTCATGAGGGCCATGGTCAAAATGTCATTCTTCCCTTCCATACATATCCTTCCCTCTTCCACTTGCTTTCGAAAATCATCGTACAAACATAATAAATTGAATTAGAAATAAATTATGAAAAATATAAATATAAATGCAATTTTATATTTAAAACTTACAATTTGTTTAGCGATATCCACAGTTGGGCCCTCCACCTCGCCTTTCTTATTCGCGTGAAGTCTTTTCTACACTTCAAATCTATCAATGTCGATGAGTTGGTCGCCTAACTCTTTCTCCATTTCTTCTTCCACTTTCCTCACACCACCTCGTCCAAAGCGGTGCTTGTAAATATTTTTTACTCTAGGCACTTTTTCTCTTTGTCGCCCACTCAGGAGTCAATCTAGATACCACAAATTCCTTCCAATCATTCCCATCAATTAATTCTTCATAAAGTTTAGGTGGCTTAGAAGGTGGAAAGCCACATCTTTGAATTCATAAATACCTTCTATTAGGAATGTTTTCCAATCTCTCCATCTCTTGAAATGGTGGTTTTCTTGTTCTCCTCAAACAACTCGAAAAAACTCTTCAAAAAATGACAATTATTGTTATATATAAGTACAAATCATAATTAATAGTGAGAAATAAATTTAAGGTACTTAATGTTACCTTTATTTCATTTAAACATTTTTCTTTAAGTACAACATCCACCTTAGGCCCACTGATATCTTGTGGTGGAATATTAACTCGCACCCAAGTCTCAAGTCGGGTAGTGAAAGTAATCGTTCGTTAACTCACACTCAAGTCTCAACCTCCATCTGCTTCCCCGCGCTCTTCATTTTAGTAAGATCTACTCTTTTGCTTCTCTGTCTAGTATTTTTCTACTATGGTATTGCTTGTGGAGGTTCTTCTGATTCTCTATGAGGTTCTTTTGGCTCGGATGGTGCATCATGATAATCGACAATGAATTAGCCCCAATCATCATAATCCTTGTCTAGTGTTGGCTCCATAATGAATAGTCCTACACAAATATGGAAAACATATATTAAATTATAAAAAAAATATATACAAATTGATAAATAAAATTAAATATGTCAAAAAAGTAAATACTAATACGTGTCTGATAACTCATGGATTATGAGTTGGTAGTTTTATTCACCCACAATCCTTTTTATCATCACGAGATGATATGATATCATCTCCAACAGTGACATCAATAGGTGGTGGAATAATTTGATGAATTTGGTTACTGAGCATGAGATCATCGCCACTAGACTCTTGGTTAGCATAATATTTTGCTTGAGTTGTGAGGAAAACTGACCAGAGTGCATCTAATGGATCGCTCATGTAAAATATTTGAGTGGCTTGTGACGCCATTATAAACCTATCAGACTTATGGCCTATTTGATTAAAGTCCACTAATTTGAATCTAAATTCATCATCTTTAACCTTGTTATCACTCCTAACCCAATCACAAAGAAAAATAGGGATTCAAAAACTACTGTAATCTAATTCTCAAATTTTTTGAATTATACCGTAAAAGGACATATCACATTCAATAGGATTTTTATTTTTTAAACTAGATATTTGAAAAGTCTTAGCAACTATCATAACATAGTTATTTTGTGTTTTTTTAGATTTATCACGGTCTTGAGTACAAAATTGAGTACTATTAATATAGAACAATTGGTATTTGAGTACATCACACGAAGGACCTCATAATATACAAAGTAGTGTGTTCAATATATTTCTTGGAGTTTCACACATTTTCACATGTACCTTACATGCCCAAGTGATGAATTAGTGAGTACAAGTGTATCAATATGATACGTAACAAAATAATAAATGCATACAACCTTTTTTTGTAACCATGTACTGAAATTTCGATAATGTTCATCTTGTACCCATTTTTTATTCCTTGACTTAGTCGGATTAGTGGTCTTGATTCAATTAACATCCAGTAAAGCATTAACATTTCAGTTTCAATTGAATATTTTGTAATGCTAAGTATGAAAAGTTAACTAAAGCTCACTCAATGTACGGTTGGACCTCGTCAATATTTTACAAAAAAAGCAGATGCGCTTTGTCACGATCAGCTCGACTCATGTATGATTAAATACTTCTACTTCTCACATAGCACTTCAAGATTTTCATGTATCGTTTAAATGTGTACATCCATCTCGAATACATAGGTCCACACAACTTCTCCTCTTTCACTAAATGCACTGTTAGGTGAACTATTATGACTTATAACACATTTAGTCACAACAAATTGTGATTTTTGTGACAAATATTTTTAGTCACGAAAATTTTAGTCACAACATAAGAATGATAATTTATAATTAGTCAAAACTTTTTAACTTTTAGTCACAAATTTTATTGTCACTAAAAGTAAGATTTTTTGTAGTGGGGAAGCAAGCTAGCGCTTCGAAGAAATTGGGTCCTTCGTCGGATGACCCAATTCTAAAAAAAATCCTTGGCCAAACCTACACAGATTATGATGATTGGGTTCTCCGATTCTGAATAAGAGAATGAAGAACTGCTAAAGGGGCAAACCGGGGGCGATTTAGCTGGAGGGGTGCTAAAATCTCTCATTCTTGCAAATGCTTTTATTTATCGAGTTTTTCATAAACTGAATTAAAAGAAGATTAAGCTAAAGAAAACGTATTTAAAAAATGAATAAGAAGAGATTTTTACATGATTAAGGCGTTAATAAGTCTTAGTTCACGAGTCAATATTATTAAGCTCTTGGCTATGGAGGGGTAGAGCCTTATTTATAGGCTTTCTGACTAATGGATCTGGTTGACCCGTATCTATTAGGATTTTTGCATATAAAATAAGCTCACTTATGGGGTAAATATAATTAAATATTTACTATTGGACTAGTTAGGTGAGGCCCCGTGTCTTGGTAACCATTATCCGTAGATGGACACACTGTTGACAGAGATAGGTGTGTGTGTGTGTGCATTGGTTTGGAGAGATCGAGGATGTTAGAGTAGTGGACATTGGGAAAACAATGTGATTTCCTTTCTGTTGTGAGTCTTTATGTGGTCTGACATAGAGGACGAGTCGCTTGATTTCTCGAGATCACGTAAATTGAGTGTCATGTGGCTCGAGTTCCATGACCTTGAGCGACTACGAATGCCCTTTCACAACCATTTCTTCTTAATTAGATTGGTATCATGCAAGATTTGGGGGATTGTATCAACAGAGGTAAGTCACCCTATCATGCAAGATGTTCCTATTAGCTCATGGAGTTTTCATTGTACATTTTTATACTTCTGTGGGCAGAGATAAAATCATAGCACATAATCCATCGTATCAATTCCCACAGAATCGTTGGAAATGACCCATATAATACCACAAATAAGCAAAATGTGGAAACTTTTTCATATTTGAAATTAGCATAAGAAGCTTCACTTCCTCAACATCAAAACTTCATTCATCTCTTAAGGGGAACATCAATATCAATATGCACACACACTCTTAGGTATTCCTAACAAATAATGGTGAAATTATTCACACATGAATCAATATAAGCATCTATATATATAATTGCTAGCCTCATGAACGACATGTTTAGTCTTGAATCGTGATTGAAGATCATGGATTTGAACCCACATGTCAACCTTGTTTAGTGCAACAGTCTTAGGAATGTCCCCTATTTTCAGACATTCAATGATAAGTTGCTTGCGATAGTAAGTCGTAGGGTTTCCTGTAATGACTCGTTGAATATCGATCTCATGGTAGAATTAAAATAAAAATGAATTTTGCTCAAGTATATATATGCTACAAATATTTCCTCTTATCCTTTTCTTCTATCGAATATATATACATATATACAGCTATACAAGGTGACAAATATATGTTTATATATATATTTATATTAAAGTTATTTAGGCAAAATTAATTAGTATTATTTCCTTCCATATATATATACAACTACAAAGGTGACAAATATATGTTTGTACTTATATATAGATAGATTAATAATTATAACCACAAAAGAAGACTATATATATTTGAAATTTTATTTATCCTTGTACATTATATGTTATTTATTAATTAATTAATTAGAAAAAATAACAACATTTAAATAAGACAAAATGATCAATAAGTTGTTTACATAATTTATTATTATTATTTGCTCAAAATAAATAAATAAAGAAAATGAAAGTCTAAAGAGATAAGTTGTATGCTTTAATTATACTATTTGAGAAAAAAAATACACTATTATATTATTAATTTGAACCAAATTACATTTATTTTAAAACTTATATAAGATAAGTACTAAGCAAACATAAATCTACAATTAGGACACTTCTTAAGTCTACTGTTTAATATATTTTGCATACACTCAGGGTGAAATACATGACCGCAAGGAAATTTTCTTACGGTCGCTCCCTCTTCGTATTCTTCTAAGCATATTGGACATTCTTCTCCTTCAGATATTGTATCATCTCCATACGGATACTTGTCTTCGGGAAATGCATCTATAGTAAGCACGGGTACAATTTCTTCAGGTGCATTTTGTGCAGGTAAATTCACTGCTGGTGCATTATCTTCAGGTGCATTTTGTGCAGGTAAATTCACGGTCGGTGCATTATCTTCAGATGCATTTTGCACAGATAATTGCACAGATGGATTTTCTTCATCACCGTGAAAGTTATCGTGATATAATATATGTATACATTTAATAATAGAAATTAAGAAAAATGCCCCGATTAAAAGCATCATGAGCAAAAATTTCAGTTTTTGAACTCAAATACTATTATGATGGTTACCATCATCTTTCTGACTTTGGGCTAAGACAGTTGGAAGTAATACAACCAAGCTGATGGTGAAGTAATAAACTAGAGCCATTTCTGCAAAATCAATTTAAAAAATTAATAATAATTACTATAACATATTAAAGTAAGTAAATAAGACAAAATAAAATAAAATTAAAGTAAGTAAATGACATTTATTTTCTCATTTTTTGAGTAAATATATATTAATGAATTATTTAGTTTCTAACTCCATTAATATTTCTCTAGCTAAGATATAAATATATATAACAAAGAATTGGGTTCTTGAAGTATTTGTTAGATTATTATTTTCAGAAGAGTTTTACAAAAAACCTCACTTATTCCTTGATGATCACAAAAAAAATAAATAATTAAATAGATATATATTAAGCAGCTTGCTTAGCTGAAAATGGTATTAATTGATATCAAGTAATAATAATAATAATCTGATGTGAATTAACCCAATATTAAGTATATATACGTGAATATTATATGTGCTTATTAAATGTATATATAATATATATAATTTATTTATGTTGTTTGTGCATGTACATATAAATATATATATATATATATATTTATATAAGGCATGCATGCAGTAGTTATAATTAAATTTCATAATATTATGAGAAAAATCAGAAACAAATTACAAACCCAAATTAAAGCACAGAAGCACATGCATGCAGTAGCTTAAATATCCTTTGTAATTGTGTATATGTGTGTATATATATATATTGTATATATATATATTATTCAATGGGTACGTACCAGGTGGTAATTTGGTGAAGAGGTATATAGGCAAGAAATGGTGTTGGCATGGATCAATCGAGGAGAATATTATTATTGGGAGCCTTTAGGAGTTCAGAGTGTGATTTATTTGTTAATTGATGCAAATGAAGATATATATATATATATATATAAATATTAAGATTTTATTAAAACCTAGCTAATTCAACAAATGGATTTAGAATTGGATACAAAATGAATGTATAGACACCTAATTACTTACTCATTTGCCCATATTAATTAACTTAAGTGATAGTCCAATATTAAACATGATTAATTAATTAATATTTATCCAAAAATGTGTTCATTCTTATATTTGACGCCATCAATTCCTTTGTTTTTATTATCACATTAATTAATCAATTACCATTTTTGAATTAATGGAGAACTCAACACAACCCACTAAAACATTCACATTTAGAATTGATTACCAAATTATACATTCATTTATCTAAAAATACTCAATTTCATAGCTATATATATATAGCTTAATTTATAAATATTTTATAGATATAAAAAGAAAGAATATCATTCCCACAAGCTTAGACCTAGCTATATTCATTAATTATAAATAGTCACGACTAACAAATTTTATTTAG
This sequence comes from Cannabis sativa, assembly GCF_029168945.1. Lineage (NCBI taxonomy): Eukaryota > Viridiplantae > Streptophyta > Magnoliopsida > Rosales > Cannabaceae > Cannabis > Cannabis sativa. The sequence continues at coordinate 745,839 of NC_083602.1, forward strand.
TGGGTGATAAATATATATTATTTGTATTAGCAAACATATAAATTTTTATTAGTTATATTTAAGAGAAAATTTATACTTTGTAGGGCGTTTTTGTTAATATTAAGTAAAAAAAAAAAAAAAAAAACAGTAACTTCATTAATATGTTGCTAATTCTCAAATTAACTGTAACGTCCCCGCTTCAACCTTTCATTAGGCCATTACATCTACAGAATAATGGCTCTTATACACGAGTAAGCCACTCTGAATGCTTCCTGGATTGATGACTGACCCTACATATACCAACACAAGTGTTTCCAGCATTGTCCTCACTCGCACGCTTCTTAGGAAAATTTTCCAGGAGATCACTAATCCTGAAATTGCCCCAAGTCAAGCACGCTTAACTGTGGAGTTCTTTCGTGATGGGCTACCGAAAAACAAGATGCACCTTGTTAATATAGGTAATACCAATCAATCCATTTAAGCTCTCTTTAACTGTGTACTCCCATACCTACACAGTCTCAGAATCATCCCACTTGACCTTCCCCAAAGTGAGTGAGATTGTACAGCTTACCCGTATTTCCCCTTACGGATCACGGGACTACTGACTGTCACATTAACCAACAAAAAACAAAAGTAAAAGAAAAATAATTTGTGGATGATAATAGGAAGAAGAAGAGTACCAAAAGCTTTTTAATATCCACTACAAAAAACAGTTATTTTTAGTGACAATTTTTTAGTCACAATAAAAAGAAAATTGTGACTAAATGTAACTTTTAGTCACAACAAAATGTTACTTGTAACTAAAATATAGCATTTAGTTACAAGTTGTTACTAATTTAATTTTAGCCACAACAAATATTGCAACTAAAAACACATTTAATTATAATAAATTATAATTTTTGTGACTAATACATTTAGCTACGGACATTTTAGTCACAACATAAGAATTAATGATATTTTATAATTACTCGCAATTTTTTTACTTTTAGTCTCAAATTTTGTTGTGACTAAAAGTAAGATTTTTTATAGTGATATTTTTTTTATTATAAACTATATGTAAAGTAGAACATTGTTATATTGATAAATAAACAAATATATATTACATACATAATAAGCAGCTGAAAATGATATTAATTGATATAATGTAATAATAATAATAATCTGATCTCAACGAATATATATATATATATAGAACACTTTTTAATGGGTATTACCCATGAATAGTTACTAAATAAATTTAAGTATAAATATTAATTTTAAAAATATCAAACCATCGAATTTTGATCTAATAACGAATAATGAAATCACAAATTTGAATTTTTATGTTTAATTTAACTACTTAATTAAAAAAAAAAAATCAAAAAATATCTCTTTTTACACTATATCAAAAATATGTTCATACAAAAATATTTAACTCAAACTCAACTTTTTCTTTTCTTATTTTTCTTGCTAAAAAACTTTTTTTTTAATTTTTTTTTTACTGATGGAACATTCTCAGCCCATATGATATAAAAATAGAAGATTTTTTTAATTAGATAGAAAAATTAAGTATAAAAACTCAAAATTTTATAATTTTACCCATTCATGGGTAGTACCCATTAAAAGTTCACCCATATATATAATAATCTCAAATATGTTAATTGAGTGAATATTACGTACGTTTGTTAAATGTAGCTATAGTATTTATGTTGTTTTTGTGTATAAAAATATATATACATACAAATAATTTTAAAATACAAAATAATAATAAAATAATATTTCAAACCAAATATCTAAAAATAATGATAGTTTTGTTTAAATTGTTGATGCGGTTTTTTGTCAACAGATCTAAAAAAATTGTAAACGAGCAAGATGAACAACGAATTTTTATAGTGGTTCACCCTCTTTGTGCTATAATAGACTAGTTCACTTGAAGTATTATTAATCTCAATGCTTGATGAGACTTCTCCAAAGTTATATTCTCTAAGAGTTCAATATTCCTCAAGTGAGATTTTAGAATGTGAGAAAGTAAGAGTCCGAGAAGAATCTATTTACAAGTGACTTCACCACTTTTATGTAGATTTACATTGTAGGGTTTAAAATTTATTAACTCGATATACTTCCTTTCCTAACTATAATTGAGTTAGTTTTAAAATATAAAATAAGATTCTAAAAAATATATTTTAAAAAAATGATAGTTGTTGTAGATATTCTTGTATGGCTTTGAGGGCACATGGCTAACACAAAGTACTTCTTTACGTAGGCTCAAATTCGTATGAGTCACCTAGTCTTCAGGAATAGCCCCTACAAGTTGGTCATATTGGTCACGTTGATCATATTTGTCGACCATGTTAATTATGTTGGTCATATTGGTCATGTAATTAGGTCCTTGATAAGGTTTTTAGCAAGTTATTTACCTGTTTTTACGTAAATGTGACATAAGGTCTTTGTTTAGCGAGTGATATTTCTATTCAGGTTGACCGGAACACTTGAATTCAAAAACGAGGTAAGAATAGATTAAGATGTATATATGTATATGTGTGAACGTGATATACATATTTATGTTGCTAGAATATATGAATTGGTATCATAGCGGTGCAAACTATAGTGTCGGGTCAGCAGTGCGAGTATATTGCTAGTTTTGACTAATATTTAATTCCATAAAGTACTAATTGATGTTGTCATAGCTGTACAAACTATAGTACCTGGTCAACAGTACGAGTATAGTACTGGTTAAGAGTGATATTATGGTCAATGGTACTTTTAGGTATAGAACGATGCTATCATAGAAGTACAATTATCGTGCTGGGTTTGCAGCGCAACCATGCTAGTAGTGGCTAATATTATGATCAATCTTACCAAAGGCAAGAACGTTCTTGATTTATCTGTTAAGTCTTTGTAGATAGGTGTATGGGCGCCTAGACACAAGTCGGTAATATATTTATATGTTTTATGCTTTTCTTACTGAGTTTGTTAACTGATAGATATGTTTACATGTGTAGGTAAGAGAAAGGCAAAGGCTGAGCAGTAGCGAGTCTAGAGCTTGCAGGTGATTGTACATATCAGAATTGTTAGGCCTAGAGTGTTCAGTTTTGGGACGACATGAACTTTTATTTTGTTTTTACTTGGCCACACTTTTGTGAAAACGTATTTTGTATATTGTTTTAAATTTTTAAATGGGATCCCAAAAATTATGTAAAGTTATGTATCTATTAAAGTTAAAGTTTAATTTTAAAGTTTTAATTATTGCATTTTTCAAGAAATTTGATTAGCAAAGGCGTGCACAATAATTAAAAAAAAATCATTGTATAGTGCCTAAGCAAGTATGGCGTTATAATTTGGCATCAGAGCTGCCAGGTTGTTTACCGAAGACTGTCAAGATATATACAATCATCCTCAGAGATAAGCTCGACTCATAGTTCAGTAAGTCTTTACTTGTTTAGTAATTTATTTGATTAGAAAAGCAAGATAAGAAGCATGTTAGTAATATGCTAGATGAATAGTGCATTGCCTAAAATTCTATGTATGCGGTAGTTGGATTGTATTTGATCATTATCTGACCTACCTGACTTATAGGTTCACAGGCTAGTCCTATAATATAGACACCTGACGAAACATGATACGTCTTGGTAATATGGTTGAGATAGAAGGCGGTCAGGGAGGTCAAAATCATCCTCATCTCTGTGAATGTGGCAGAGGTTGTGGTAGATTAAATAGAGGTGGTTATGAAAATCCGTTACAAGTTCCTCAGGACTGGAAGCAAAGCTTTGCAGAGATGCAAGCCCGAATTATCCAACAAGATGAAGAGATCCAGAGATTAAGGCAAGTGTCAAGACTAGGAGCAAAGGTTTGTGACTAAAGTATTATAGTTTTTTTTTTTTTTTGTCATTTAAAATAAGAAAAAAGCTCTTAAAATTTTTATGTCGTGCCTAATTACTTCAATAAATTAAGGTGCCAATTGTTACTAATATTCTTACAACAATGCATTTGTTCAAATTTCAAAAATTAAAAAAAAAAATGTATCTGTTCAAAAAATATATATATATTAACATTTTTGTAACTGTATTTTTTTTTTACTTATATAAATATTGTTTTCTAGTTTTGTAACGTAAAATTATATTTAATTATACAGCTAATAATATTCAATTTTTTTATCACATTTTATTCTTGATTGAAAATATGAAAATTACAGTCATATGCCATTTTAAGTATAGTTTTACCTTTTTTATATCTCAATTTTCAATGTAAATAAATTTGTAGTTATTTACGTTACACTGAAAAGAAAGACAATAAAATATTTATTTTACCAAAGACTAAATAACGTAAATTATTAGTATTAAATATTTATTCTTTTTAATTAATTAATTTTCAATGGACCTACATAATAATTCATTCTCTATATAATTAACTCTATTATCAAATTCATCCATATTGAAAAGTCTCTCTTAATATATTAAGCTACCTATTAGCTGGTATGTGATTTTAGTTTTTCAGTATATATAAATATATATTATGGTCGATTTGTATAAATTTTTTCATGAGAATATTTTGTGAGAGAGGATTAGAATAGTTATTGTTGATATAATTCATATAAGATATTTTTTTCTGTTGGTAGATTTACTTTGTTTCTTTGGCTAATGTGAATGTATATTTTTATTGCAGATAAAATCTTTCGATATGGGTATGAGGGGATTTTTTATGGTTGCAATTATGTTGTCTACACTTTTATGTTATTGCGAATCTGAAGAACAACTAATAGAATTATCAAGAGATGAACTTCTGGAAATAGAAAATCAACTTGAGCGATTGAACAAGTCATCAATCAAGACTATAAAAGTAATATTTTTCTTTTATTATTATTAATTTATTTTCATCTAATCATTTATCTAACTTATTTATGTCATGCACAGACACACTATGGAGATATTTATGATTGTATTGATTTTTACGAACAACCAGCATTTGATCATCCTTTATTGAAGAATCACAAATATGACTTTCAAGTACGTTCTTCCTGAATAATTATTTCTCTAATAGCTCATTAGTTTTTTTATTTTTCCAAAACAATAGCCAATATGTAATATAATACACTTATATCTATATGGAGTATAAATATTTATTGTGTAGATGAAACCTTCTTCTCATATGGCCCCGATGGTTAGGGAAGATAAGCCTCCAAAGAATGTGAGACAAGTATCGATAAATAGTGGGTTAAAGGGTGAAAAATGCCCAATTGGGTTTGTTCCCATAAGAAGAACTACTAAAGAAGATCTTATCAGAGCCAAACTATTTACAAAGTCTTATACCTCAAGAATTAATTCTCCTCCTACTTCTCATGTAAGCATATTTTACATTTTCATTTTGTTTTGATAAAGTAAATATCGTATTCCATTATTGAAATATAATTACAATTTGAATTTGAATATCATAGCATGCACTTGTTTACACATCTGATTCAACCAAGAAATACAATGGAGGTGGCACAATTGCAAGTTTTTACACACTATATAATGTCACTGACTCACAATACACTTTCGGTCGAATAAAATTACAAAATGGACTTGATATCATTCAAGCTGGCTGGGGAGTAAGTTTTATTTCTCTTGAATAATCTTTCTACTATATTCTTTGTTGTTAAAAACAATTAAACTAAATATTTTTAGATAAATTATAATTTTTTAGAATATTTTGTTCACTTGTTATTTTGTTATACTATCATTTCTTAGGTAAATCCAAGTGTATATGGAGACAATAAAACTCGGATCTTCATATATTTTCAGGTTATCATAATTTTATGTTATTATTTAAGATTTCTTCATATTCGTTGTGTAGTTATGTGTAACTCATGTATCAATATTTTTGTAGGCTGGTGAATTATCATGTTTCAATACAGTGTGTCCAGGATTTGTTTTGGTTGACCCTCAACCTATGATCGACAGGATTCTAAGAGAAACTCACCCTGGTACTTTTCCTACATGGGAAATTGGAATCTATATTTATCGGGTAAATAAAATTAAATATTTTATTTAAATTTTAATCTTTTTTCCCTACCAAGTTTTTGTTGAATATTTTTGCTTTAAATGAACAAAATTGTATTATATATTTAAAATTGTGGGTTGTATTAATATTGTACTTGTTAATTTGATATGATATAATAGGATCAAGTTACTGGAAATTGGTGGCTTCAACTTACAAAAGATCATGATCAAATTGGATATTGGCCATCAAGCATATTTAGTGGTGGATTAAAAGACTTGGCTACATATATTGACTGGGGAGGAGAAACTTACAGTCCTCTTGGTCAAATTGGTCCTCCAATGGGGTCTGGTTTACTTCTAAAACAAGATACTCGTTATGATGCATATTGTAGGGAATTGACAACTATAAACGAGGGGCACATACAAGAAGATGCTAAAAACACAAAAATTTCTTCAATTGATATTGACTTTTATTTAGTAAAAGATTGGGGATTTCATCGTGACTTTGGACATGTTATGACATATGGTGGCCCTGGTCCTAGATAACTTATTTACATTGTATTACCACCAAACTATCTTTTTCATGAGAAAAAAAATAAATGTGTTTTTATTTGTGCTTTTGATATAAATATAGTTGAACTCGAAAATAGGGACATTTTAAATGTTATACTCTCAAGTGCATGAATGATACTCGAAAATAATGTGTTCATATAAGTAAGAGATCAAACCGAAGGAGACTAGTTGAGTAACATAAAAAAAATATTTTAATCAAAGTAATAAATTTGTATAAGATAAGTTTAAGTTTTGACTTATTTTTATTGTTTTGATAACTATTATATAAAGATTTTTTTTAATGAAAAGTAGTTTTCAAATTAGTTTGATATCATTAAGAAAAAGATCTTTGTGAGTAAATTAGAAATTATGTAAATTATATTTTAACTTTAAAAATACTTTCTCAAAAATCTTTATAGAAGTACAATAGTTTCTTCCCAAAAAAACTTTTAATTTAAAAAAAAAAAATTATTTTTTATCCAATTACGCTTAGAAGTAGGGGTGGGCATCCGATCCAATTCAACCTTTTTTTTCTCATCCGATCCAATCTAATTAGTAATTGGATTTGAAAAATCATCATCCGATCCAATCTAATTAGACCTCAAAATCCAATCCAATTACTAATTGGATTGGATTGGTTTTTTAATTGGATATCCAATTACACACCTAAATTTTAATATTAACTTAAATATAAAGAAAAATACGTAAAAAACTAAGTATCACTTTTTATTTAAGTTTAATATTTCATAAACATACTATTCTTACAAATGTATTGTAGCTAAAAGTTTTAAATAATTAAAACAACAACATTTTTAAGTAATAAAATAGAACAAAACATTATGAAAATAAATATACTAAGCAATTAAGTGTTACAAATTCAACATACAAAAAAAATCTAGTAAAAATATAATAAATATTTATTATATTTTTTAATATTTTTTATTATATAAGTAATTTTTTAATATATATAAATGTAATTGGATTGGATCGGTTTTTAATTGGATATTAAGATTGACATCCAATAACCGATCCAATCCAATTAGAATCCAACTTTTAGCATCCAATCCAATCTAATTGTAATTGGATAACTTTTTTGTAATTTGATTGAATTGGATCGGTTCGGTTCAATTGGATTGGATTGGATAATGCCTACCCCTACTTAGAAGGGCTTTTCTAATTCTAAAAGCTAAAAATAGTTTATAGAAGCTAAGTCAAACTATATGTCTAAACTATCTTGGGGAGAAGCATATATCATTAGCCAATTACACTAATAGGATACATGAAAATGATGAAAGTAAATAATAAGTGTCATTTTTATCTCTCAAAAAGTATAATCATCTTTAAAATAAGTAAATAAAAAGTTGCATGTTATTCGTATATGAAAAAACAGTTACACATGCAATAAAAGCACGTATTTGAATCTTATTTTTGGTACTAAACATATTGAGAATATTTTTAAAACTTTAAAAGCAGGGCCGACTCTCGACATAGGCGGGCTAGATCCGTGCTTAGGATTTATATTTTTTGGGGGTCTAAAATAAAAAATAAAAAATTTTATTAGACTTTTATTTAAGTAAAATTAATTTATATTGTATTGTAAACAATAAATATTCATAGCTTAATTAATTAGTTAGGATGTATAATATATTATACAATGTCATGAGTACTTCGAATGTGAGGGTTCTAAAATTTTATTCGCATTAGAAACATATATTCTCAAGCCGACCCTATTTACATGTAATTTTAAATATTTATAGCGTACAGGATAATGAAAAGAAATGCACTAAAAAGTTAGTTTTTAGATTTAGAAAAAATAGAAAGTATACCAAAATACTATAAGTTTATTGTACTATAAATTTCTCCAAATGTGTTATTTTAGTGAATATTTTAATATTTCAATGTTACTTCAATGAATGAAAAACAAGTGTCATACATGCACATGCTAATTGCTAAAGATTACTTTATAACGTAAATAGTATTTAATTTTTTTTGAATGAGTATAATTAATTGTAAAGCTATAAAAATATTCTTAGAAAATAGTATAATTAATATTTAAATGACTCGTAACGTCAAAAAAAAACAAATATTCATTTCTATACACATAAACTCACTCTCACAATAAAAATAACAAAATCAATTAAGCTCAACATTGCAAATATTGAAATTTCATTCTCTAGTTTTGTAACTTAAAATTGCATTTAATTATACAGCTAATAATATTTATTTATTTTTATTTATTTAAATATTTCATTCTTGATTGAAAATATCAAAATCATAGTCAACATTGTAAATATTGAAACTCTCTCACAACATACCATTTTATGCATTGTTTTACCTTTTCCATTTCACCATTTTTAATGTAAATAAATTTGTGATTTATCAAAAGCAAAAAAAGGAAATATTTGTATACCAAAGACTAAATAAGTAAATATATTATTAGTATTAATTAAATATTTATTCTTTTTAATTAATTTTCATTTCATCTACATAATAATTCATTCTCTAATTCATGTATTGAAAAGTCTCTCATAATATATTAAGCTAGCTCTTAGCTGGTATATGATTTCTTTTTAGTATCTTATTAGATATATAAATATATAGCTTTAAAAAAAAAAGATATATATTGGTGGATTTTTGTGTAAAAGTGTTTAGAATACTTTGTGAGAGAGAGAGAGAGAGAGAATTAAAATATATTGTTATTCATACAAGATTTAACATTGGAGAAGCTATTATGTATTGTTTTGTATATGAGATGCAAATATTGTTTATTTTATTGATGGTAGATTTACTTATTCTTTGGCTAATTTGAATGTATATATTTGTATTGCAGATAAAATCTTTCAACATAGATATGAGTATAAAAGGATTTTTTATCGTTGCTATTGTATTGTGTAAATTTTTATAGGGAAATTTACATAGTATACTAACTTTCGTTATTTTTTTACAAAAATACTGTCAGGCGGTATTTTTTACTTTTTTACTGTGTTTTTTTATAAGTTTCATACTGCAGTATACTGTGTTAAGTTTTCACTGATGTTCTACTGGTGTTTTACTAGTGTTCTACTGTTGTTTTGAGTTGTTCTGTTTTGTGTTTTACTGGTGTTTTATAGAAACACAGTATTTTTGAAAAAATTTCCGTGTGATAGTATTTTTGTAAAAGTTAACTCAAATTTCAGTATTTTTGTAAATTTCCTATTTTTATATTATTGTGAATCTCAAGAAGAACCAACAAAATTATTAAGAGATGAACTTCTGAAAATAGAGAATCAACTTGAGAGATTGAACAAATCATCAATAAAGACTATAAAAGTATTTTTATTCTTTTATTATTAATAATAATTTCATCTTCATCTTTATCTCCTACTTATCTAACTTGTTCTGTGTTATGTACAGACACAACATGGAGATATTTGTGATTGTATTAATTTTTACGAACAACCAGCATTTGATCATCCTTTATTGAAGAATCACAAATATGATTTTCGGGTATGTTTTTCTCAAATAATTACTTCTCTAATAGCTCATTATATTTTAATTTTCTAAAACCATAGTAAATAAGCATGAGTTTTTGTGGTATAGATGGGACCTTCTTCTCATCCCAACCCGATGGTTAGGGAAGACAAGCCTCCAAAAAATGTGAAACAAGTATCGATAAATAGTGGGTTAAAAGGTGAAAAATGTCCAATTAGATTTATTCCAATAAGAAGAAGTACCAAGGAAGATCTTATTAGAGCCAAATTATTTACAAAGTCATATGCTTCAAGAATTAATTCTCCTCCTACTTTTCATGTAAGCATATTTTAGATTTAAATATTGTTTTGACAAATTAAATGGTGTACTCAATAATTGAAATATAATTATATTTTGAATTTGAATATAATAGCATGCACTTGTTTACACATCTGATCCAACCAAGAAATACAATGGAGGTACGTGGAACATTTGTAAGTTTTTACACACTATATAATGTTACTGGCTCAAAATATACTTTCGGTCGAATAAAATTACAAAATGGACTTCATACCATTCAAGCTGGTTGGGGAGTAAGTTTTTTTTTTCTCATGAATATTCATTTTTTTTGAATAAAGGATGGAATTTTTTCAATAACTTTCAGTAGTTACAATAGACATTAATTGAAAAGGAGCGGTAATCCCACTGAAAATACAATCTGACTTTAAACTAGACCCTCTTGCTATGCAATGAGCAGCCTCGTTTGCAGATCGTTTTACAAAACTTAAAGAAACGTCATTTAAATTAGAAAGAAGCTCTCGACAATCTCGAACAATTAGACCAAACTGTGATGGCATGCAAATAGAACTTTGAATTGCCTGAACCACCAGTAACGCATCGGTCTCGATCACCACACTTGCCCACTTCTTTCTTTTTATCCAACTTAAGGCTTCTTTGACCCCAAATACTTCAAGAACTTCAAAGGCTGAACCAATCCAACTCGGCTCCCTGAGATAGCTTCAATAAGCTGTCCATTGTGATCTCTTGCTATACATCCAAAACCGAACTTGTTCTCCGCTTGAAAAATGGCACCATCAACATTGACCTTAACCTTATTTAACATTGGTTTCTTCCAGTGCTCAGTAACATTATTAATATCATCTATTAATAATGCCCCATGTTTTTGTGATTGAGCACTTAACCATTGGTCAAGGACGACTCTAGCCGATCGAACCACTTCATACGCTGAACAAGTCTTGTCATTCCACACAAGATCATTACGGACCGCCCATATTTTCCAGCTAATCATAGCTGCTTCCCGAACCACTTCAGGAGGATTAGAGGCCATTAAAGCAAAAAACCAGTCGCTGAAATCTTCACCGTGTGCACCAGTAACGTGCACTGCCGAGAGAGACCAGCATGAACGACTAAAGCTACAGCCCAAGAGAATGTGACATATCGTTTCGGCGAGAGAAATTGCGAAGGGACACACCATTTCGATATTCACATGCTTTGTATTCAGCTGTACTTTAGTTGGGAGACATCCCGATGTTGCACGCCATAAAAAGTGTTGAACCTTCTGAGGAATATCAAGCTGCCAGAGTTTTTTGAACCCATCTGAGTTCTGAACCAAGTCTACCGTGGCTGTGTTCTGCTGCAGATAAGAGTAGGCACTCTTGATTGTATAAAAACCCGAAGATGACTTGTTCCGTACCCAGCCATCTTCGTCCACTCGACTCACTAAGTTGTATAGAAACAATTAAATCTTTGTCCCTCTCTTCACACAGGTCTTCTAGCACCTCTAAATCCCAACATCTCTGTCCATCCAAAAACAAGTTGAACACCATTTTTCCTACCAGAGCAGGGTGACTAGAAAGAACAAAAGGATTCAAGTTGTGAGGCAACCATGGATCACGAAGAATGCTGACAGAAGCACCCCCTCCAATTGATCTTCTTGCACCAGCCGAAACCAAATCTTTGGCTTCTAAAATGCTTCTCCAAATAAAGCTAGGATTCGAACCAATCTCAGCCGTGAGATAAGAACCATTAGGATAGTATCTTGCTTTGTAAATCCTACTAACCAAAGAATTCTCATTGGTTAATAATCTCCAACCTTGCTTTCCAAGAAAAGAAAGATTGTAGTTACGAAGGTCTCGAAAGCCAATACCACCCTCATTCTTGTGACGACAAAGCTTCTTCCAACTCATCCAACTCACTCCCTTACTAGAAGAATTAGACTGAGATTTCCACCAGAATTTAGACATCATACCTTCAAGATTAGAGCAAATTTCCTGAGTGAGTAAGAATACACTCATAGCATAACAAGGCAAGGCTTGAGCAACTGATTTCAAAAGCACTTCTTTTCCCGCTTTAGACAAAAATCTTGTCTCCCAAGAGAAAATTTTCTTCTGCATTTTATCCTTAAGAAATCCAAGTATAGCATTCTTATTCCGACCCATTGTACAAGGTAAGCCCAAGTACATGCTATTCTCCATAGCTGCATTCATACCCAGAATACTACACAATCTAGCCCGAGTTCCTTCATTAATATTCTTACTGAAGAAGATGGATGACTTGGCTCGATTAATTTGCTGACCCGAGGCTCTTTGATACACATTGAACAACTGCAACACTCTTTCAGACTCCTCATCGTTAGCCTTGCAATACACATAGCTATCATCAGCAAAAAGCATATGTGACACACGAGGCGCTCCCCTAGCAACTTGACATCCAGTTAGCCAACGTTGCTGTTCATAATGTTTCAGCAGAGCAGATAGACCCTCAGCACACACCAGAAAAAGATACGGGGAAAGTGGATCACCTTGTCGAATACCTCTGCCTGGATATATAGGACCCATAACTCGCCCCCCATATGTGACATTGTAAGACACTGTTGAGACACAAGACATAATCAGAGCAACAAAATGAGAACCAAACCCCATACGAAGTAACATGGCTTCTAAGAAGTTCCACCCAACTCTGTCATACGCCTTACTCATGTCCAATTTAAGAGCCATAAACCCTTCTTTGCCCATTCTTTTCCTCTTCAAGTAATGCATGATTTCAAATGACACCATAATATTATCTGATATCAACCGCCCCGGCAAGAAAGCACTTTGTGTGTTGGAAATAACATTAGGTAAGGCTTCTTTCAATCTATTGGCTAGAACTTTAGAAATGATCTTATACAGAACATTACACAATGAGATTGGCCTAAGATCACTCATATGTTCAGGAAGTTTTTTCTTAGGGATTAAAACAATATTTGTCTTATTTAAATCACTAGAAATAACTCCATTAGAGAAAAAAGATCGTACCATGGCCACAATATCATCGCCAACAATATGCCAGAACTTTTGATAAAACCCCGGGGTCATTCCGTCAGTCCGGGGAGACTTTTCGGGGTGCATTTGGAACAAAGCTTTTTTGATCTCTTCAGTTGTAACGTCACTTGTGAGCTGGGCATTTTGTACATCAGTTATACGCGGCTGAACACAAGCAAGATAACCCCCATAAACCACATTTTCAGCACCAAAAAGATGAGAAAAATAGGAAGTTACCACATTAGGAAGATCATCCTCCCAACCAACCCATTTTCCCGTATCATCCTTCAGCTTCTGAATAGAATTGTGCCGTCTTCGAGCGGTAGCTTTGGCGTGGAAGAACCAAATTATACTATTTGAGAAAAAAAATACACTATTATATTATTAATTTGAACCAAATTACATTTATTTTAAAACTTATATAAGATAAGTACTAAGCAAACATAAATCTACAATTAGGACACTTCTTAAGTCTACTGTTTAATATATTTTGCATACACTCAGGGTGAAATACATGACCGCAAGGAAATTTTCTTACGGTCGCTCCCTCTTCGTATTCTTCTAAGCATATTGGACATTCTTCTCCTTCAAATATTGTATCATCTCCATACGGATACTTGTCTTCGGGAAATGCATCTATAGTAAGCACGGGTACAATTTCTCCAGGTGCATTTTGTGCAGGTAAATTCACGGCTGGTGCATTATCTTCAGATGCATTTTGTACAGGTAAATTCACGGCTGGTGCATTATCTTCAGATGCATTTTGCACAGATAATTGCACAGATGGATTTTCTTCATCACCGTGAAAGTTATCGTGATATAATATATGTATACATTTAATAATAGAAATTAAGAAAAATGCCCCGATTAAAAGCACCATGAGAAAAATTTCAGTTTTTGAACTCAAATACTTATGATGGTTACCATCATCTTTCTGACTTTGGGCTAAGACAGTTGGAAGTAATACTACCAAGCAGATGGTGAAGTAATAAACTAGAGCCATTTCTGCAAAATCAATTTAAAAAATTAATAATAATTACTATAACATATTAAAGTAAGTAAATAAGACAAAATAAAATAAAATTAAAGTAAGTAAATGACATTTATTTTCTCATTTTTTGAGTAAATATATATTAATGAATTATTTAGTTTCTAACTCCATTAATATTTCTCTAGCTAAGATATAAATATATATAACAAAGAATTGGGTTCTTGAAGTATTTGTTAGATTATTATTTTCAGAAGAGTTTTACAAAAAACCTCACTTATTCCTTGATGATCACAAAAAAAATAAATAATTAAATAGATATATATTAAGCAGCTTGCTTAGCTGAAAATGGTATTAATTGATATCAAGTAATAATAATAATAATCTGATGTGAATTAACCCAATATTAAGTATATATACGTGAATATTATATGTGCTTATTAAATGTATATATAATATATATAATTTATTTATGTTGTTTGTGCATGTACATATAAATATATATATATATATATATATAAATAAGGCATGCATGCAGTAGTTATAATTAAATTTCATAATATTATGAGAAAAATCAGAAACAAATTACAAACCCAAATTAAAGCACAGAAGCACATGCATGCAGTAGTTTTAGATATCCTTTGTAATTGTGTATATGTGTATATATATATATATTATATATATATATATATATATTATTCAATGGGTACGTACCAGGTGGTAATTTGGTGAAGAGGTATATAGGCAAGAAATGGTGTTGGCATGGATCAATCGAGGAGAATATTATTATTGGGAGCCTTTAGGAGTTCAGAGTGTGATTTATTTGTTAATTGATGCAAATGAAGATATATATATATACTATATATATATATATTAAGATTTTATTAAAACCTAGATAATTCAACAAATGGATTTAGAATTGGTTACAAAATGAATGTATAGACACCTAATTACTTACTCATTTGCGCATATTAATTAACTTAAGTGATAGTCCAATATTAAACATGATTAATTAATTAATATTTATCCAAAAATGTGTTCATTCTTATATTTGACGCCATCAATTCCTTTGTTTTTATTATCACATTAATTAATCAATTACCATTTTTGAATTAATGGAGAACTCAACACAACCCACTAAAACATTCACATTTAGAATTGATTACCAAATTATACATTCATTTATCTAAAAATACTCAATTTCATAGCTATATATATATAGCTTAATTTATAAATATTTTATAGATATAAAAAGAAAGAATATCATTCCCACAAGCTTAGACCTAGCTATATTCATTAATTATAAATAGTCACGACTAACAAATTTTATTTAGTGGGTGATAAATATATATTATTTGTATTAGCAAACATATAAATTTTTATTAGTTATATTTAAGAGAAAATTTATACTTTGTAGGGCGTTTTTGTTAATATTAAGTAAAAAAAAAAAAAAAAAAACAGTAACTTCATTAATATGTTGCTAATTCTCAAATTAACTGTAACGTCCCCGCTTCAACCTTTCATTAGGCCATTACATCTACAGAATAATGGCTCTTATACACGAGTAAGCCACTCTGAATGCTTCCTGGATTGATGACTGACCCTACATATACCAACACAAGTGTTTCCAGCATTGTCCTCACTCGCACGCTTCTTAGGAAAATTTTCCAGGAGATCACTAATCCTGAAATTGCCCCAAGTCAAGCACGCTTAACTGTGGAGTTCTTTCGTGATGGGCTACCGAAAAACAAGATGCACCTTGTTAATATAGGTAATACCAATCAATCCATTTAAGCTCTCTTTAACTGTGTACTCCCATACCTACACAGTCTCAGAATCATCCCACTTGACCTTCCCCAGGCGGAGTGAGATTGTACAGCTTACCCGTATTTCCCCTTACGGATCACGGGACTATTGACTGTCACATTAACCAACAAAAAACAAAAGTAAAAGAAAAATAATTTGTGGATGATAATAGGAAGAAGAAGAGTACCAAAAGCTTTTTAATATCCACTACAAAAAACAGTTATTTTTAGTGACAATTTTTTAGTCACAATAAAAAGAAAATTGTGACTAAATGTAACTTTTAGTCACAACAAAATGTTACTTGTAACTAAAATATAGCATTTAGTTACAAGTTGTTACTAATTTAATTTTAGCCACAACAAATATTGCAACTAAAAACACATTTAATTATAATAAATTATAATTTTTGTGACTAATACATTTAGCTACGGACATTTTAGTCACAACATAAGAATTAATGATATTTTATAATTACTCGCAATTTTTTTACTTTTAGTCTCAAATTTTGTTGTGACTAAAAGTAAGATTTTTTATAGTGATATTTTTTTTATTATAAACTATATGTAAAGTAGAACATTGTTATATTGATAAATAAACAAATATATATTACATACATAATAAGCAGCTGAAAATGATATTAATTGATATAATGTAATAATAATAATAATCTGATCTCAACGAATATATATATATATATAGAACACTTTTTAATGGGTATTACCCATGAATAGTTACTAAATAAATTTAAGTATAAATATTAATTTTAAAAATATCAAACCATCGAATTTTGATCTAATAACGAATAATGAAATCACAAATTTGAATTTTTATGTTTAATTTAACTACTTAATTAAAAAAAAAAAATCAAAAAATATCTCTTTTTACACTATATCAAAAATATGTTCATACAAAAATATTTAACTCAAACTCAACTTTTTCTTTTCTTATTTTTCTTGCTAAAAAACTTTTTTTTTAATTTTTTTTTTACTGATGGAACATTCTCAGCCCATATGATATAAAAATAGAAGATTTTTTTAATTAGATAGAAAAATTAAGTATAAAAACTCAAAATTTTATAATTTTACCCATTCATGGGTAGTACCCATTAAAAGTTCACCCATATATATAATAATCTCAAATATGTTAATTGAGTGAATATTACGTACGTTTGTTAAATGTAGCTATAGTATTTATGTTGTTTTTGTGTATAAAAATATATATACATACAAATAATTTTAAAATACAAAATAATAATAAAATAATATTTCAAACCAAATATCTAAAAATAATGATAGTTTTGTTTAAATTGTTGATGCGGTTTTTTGTCAACAGATCTAAAAAAATTGTAAACGAGCAAGATGAACAACGAATTTTTATAGTGGTTCACCCTCTTTGTGCTATAATAGACTAGTTCACTTGAAGTATTATTAATCTCAATGCTTGATGAGACTTCTCCAAAGTTATATTCTCTAAGAGTTCAATATTCCTCAAGTGAGATTTTAGAATGTGAGAAAGTAAGAGTCCGAGAAGAATCTATTTACAAGTGACTTCACCACTTTTATGTAGATTTACATTGTAGGGTTTAAAATTTATTAACTCGATATACTTCCTTTCCTAACTATAATTGAGTTAGTTTTAAAATATAAAATAAGATTCTAAAAAATATATTTTAAAAAAATGATAGTTGTTGTAGATATTCTTGTATGGCTTTGAGGGCACATGGCTAACACAAAGTACTTCTTTACGTAGGCTCAAATTCGTATGAGTCACCTAGTCTTCAGGAATAGCCCCTACAAGTTGGTCATATTGGTCACGTTGATCATATTTGTCGACCATGTTAATTATGTTGGTCATATTGGTCATGTAATTAGGTCCTTGATAAGGTTTTTAGCAAGTTATTTACCTGTTTTTACGTAAATGTGACATAAGGTCTTTGTTTAGCGAGTGATATTTCTATTCAGGTTGACCGGAACACTTGAATTCAAAAACGAGGTAAGAATAGATTAAGATGTATATATGTATATGTGTGAACGTGATATACATATTTATGTTGCTAGAATATATGAATTGGTATCATAGCGGTGCAAACTATAGTGTCGGGTCAGCAGTGCGAGTATATTGCTAGTTTTGACTAATATTTAATTCCATAAAGTACTAATTGATGTTGTCATAGGCTTGTACAAACTATAGTACACAGTCAACAGTACGAGTATAGTACTGGTTAAGAGTGATATTATGGTCAATGGTACTTTTAGGTATAGAACGATGCTATCATAGAAGTACAATTATCGTGCTGGGTTTGCAGCGCAACCATGCTAGTAGTGGCTAATATTATGATCAATCTTACCAAAGGCAAGAACGTTCTTGATTTATCTGTTAAGTCTTTGTAGATAGGTGTATGGGCGCCTAGACACAAGTCGGTAATATATTTATATGTTTTATGCTTTTCTTACTGAGTTTGTTAAGCGATAGATATGTTTACATGTGTAGGTAAGAGAAAGGCAAAGGCCGAGCAAAGTAGCGAGTCTAGAGCTTGCAGGTGATTGTACATATCAGAATTGTTAGGCCTAGAGTGTTCAGTTTTGGGACGACATGAACTTTTATTTTGTTTTTACTTGGCCACACTTTTGTGAAAACGTATTTTGTATATTGTTTTAAATTTTTAAATGGGATCCCAAAAATTATGTAAAGTTATGTATCTATTAAAGTTAAAGTTTAATTTTAAAGTTTTAATTATTGCATTTTTCAAGAAATTTGATTAGCAAAGGCGTGCACAATAATTAAAAAAAAATCATTGTATAGTGCCTAAGCAAGTATGGCGTTATAATTTGGCATCAGAGCTGCCAGGTTGTTTACCGAAGACTGTCAAGATATATACAATCATCCTCAGAGATAAGCTCGACTCATAGTTCAGTAAGTCTTTACTTGTTTAGTAATTTATTTGATTAGAAAAGCAAGATAAGAAGCATGTTAGTAATATGCTAGATGAATAGTGCATTGCCTAAAATTCTATGTATGCGGTAGTTGGATTGTATTTGATCATTATCTGACCTACCTGACTTATAGGTTCACAGGCTAGTCCTATAATATAGACACCTGACGAAACATGATACGTCTTGGTAATATGGTTGAGATAGAAGGCGGTCAGGGAGGTCAAAATCATCCTCATCTCTGTGAATGTGGCAGAGGTTGTGGTAGATTAAATAGAGGTGGTTATGAAAATCCGTTACAAGTTCCTCAGGACTGGAAGCAAAGCTTTGCAGAGATGCAAGCCCGAATTATCCAACAAGATGAAGAGATCCAGAGATTAAGGCAAGTGTCAAGACTAGGAGCAAAGGTTTGTGACTAAAGTATTATAGTTTTTATTTTTTTTTTTTGTCATTTAAAATAAGAAAAAAAGCTCTTAAAATTTTTATGTCGTGCCTAATTACTTCAATAAATTAAGGTGCCAATTGTTACTAATATTCTTACAACAATGCATTTGTTCAAATTTCAAAAATTAAAAAAAAAAAATGTATCTGTTCAAAAAATATATATATATTAACATTTTTGTAACTGTATTTTTTTTTTACTTATATAAATATTGTTTTCTAGTTTTGTAACGTAAAATTATATTTAATTATACAGCTAATAATATTCAATTTTTTTATCACATTTTATTCTTGATTGAAAATATGAAAATTACAGTCATATGCCATTTTAAGTATAGTTTTACCTTTTTTATATCTCAATTTTCAATGTAAATAAATTTGTAGTTATTTACGTTACACTGAAAAGAAAGACAATAAAATATTTATTTTACCAAAGACTAAATAACGTAAATTATTAGTATTAAATATTTATTCTTTTTAATTAATTAATTTTCAATGGACCTACATAATAATTCATTCTCTATATAATTAACTCTATTATCAAATTCATCCATATTGAAAAGTCTCTCTTAATATATTAAGCTACCTATTAGCTGGTATGTGATTTTAGTTTTTCAGTATATATAAATATATATTATGGTCGATTTGTATAAATTTTTTCATGAGAATATTTTGTGAGAGAGGATTAGAATAGTTATTGTTGATATAATTCATATAAGATATTTTTTTCTGTTGGTAGATTTACTTTGTTTCTTTGGCTAATGTGAATGTATATTTTTATTGCAGATAAAATCTTTCGATATGGGTATGAGGGGATTTTTTATGGTTGCAATTATGTTGTCTACACTTTTATGTTATTGCGAATCTGAAGAACAACTAATAGAATTATCAAGAGATGAACTTCTGGAAATAGAAAATCAACTTGAGCGATTGAACAAGTCATCAATCAAGACTATAAAAGTAATATTTTTCTTTTATTATTATTAATTTATTTTCATCTAATCATTTATCTAACTTATTTATGTCATGCACAGACACACTATGGAGATATTTATGATTGTATTGATTTTTACGAACAACCAGCATTTGATCATCCTTTATTGAAGAATCACAAATATGACTTTCAAGTACGTTCTTCCTGAATAATTATTTCTCTAATAGCTCATTAGTTTTTTTATTTTTCCAAAACAATAGCCAATATGTAATATAATACACTTATATCTATATGGAGTATAAATATTTATTGTGTAGATGAAACCTTCTTCTCATATGGCCCCGATGGTTAGGGAAGATAAGCCTCCAAAGAATGTGAGACAAGTATCGATAAATAGTGGGTTAAAGGGTGAAAAATGCCCAATTGGGTTTGTTCCCATAAGAAGAACTACTAAAGAAGATCTTATCAGAGCCAAACTATTTACAAAGTCTTATACCTCAAGAATTAATTCTCCTCCTACTTCTCATGTAAGCATATTTTACATTTTCATTTTGTTTTGATAAAGTAAATATCGTATTCCATTATTGAAATATAATTACAATTTGAATTTGAATATCATAGCATGCACTTGTTTACACATCTGATTCAACCAAGAAATACAATGGAGGTGGCACAATTGCAAGTTTTTACACACTATATAATGTCACTGACTCACAATACACTTTCGGTCGAATAAAATTACAAAATGGACTTGATATCATTCAAAATTTGTTTGGGGAGTAAGTTTTATTTCTCTTGAATAATCTTTCTACTATATTCTTTGTTGTTAAAAACAATTAAACTAAATATTTTTAGATAAATTATAATTTTTTAGAATATTTTGTTCACTTGTTATTTTGTTATACTATCATTTCTTAGGTAAATCCAAGTGTATATGGAGACAATAAAACTCGGATCTTCATATATTTTCAGGTTATCATAATTTTATGTTATTATTTAAGATTTCTTCATATTCGTTGTGTAGTTATGTGTAACTCATGTATCAATATTTTTGTAGGCTGGTGAATTATCATGTTTCAATACAGTGTGTCCAGGATTTGTTTTGGTTGACCCTCAACCTATGATCGACAGGATTCTAAGAGAAACTCACCCTGGTACTTTTCCTACATGGGAAATTGGAATCTATATTTATCGGGTAAATAAAATTAAATATTTTATTTAAATTTTAATCTTTTTTCCCTACCAAGTTTTTGTTGAATATTTTTGCTTTAAATGAACAAAATTGTATTATATATTTAAAATTGTGGGTTGTATTAATATTGTACTTGTTAATTTGATATGATATAATAGGATCAAGTTACTGGAAATTGGTGGCTTCAACTTACAAAAGATCATGATCAAATTGGATATTGGCCATCAAGCATATTTAGTGGTGGATTAAAAGACTTGGCTACATATATTGACTGGGGAGGAGAAACTTACAGTCCTCTTGGTCAAATTGGTCCTCCAATGGGGTCTGGTTTACTTCTAAAACAAGATACTCGTTATGATGCATATTGTAGGGAATTGACAACTATAAACGAGGGGCACATACAAGAAGATGCTAAAAACACAAAAATTTCTTCAATTGATATTGACTTTTATTTAGTAAAAGATTGGGGATTTCATCGTGACTTTGGACATGTTATGACATATGGTGGCCCTGGTCCTAGATAACTTATTTACATTGTATTACCACCAAACTATCTTTTTCATGAGAAAAAAAATAAATGTGTTTTTATTTGTGCTTTTGATATAAATATAGTTGAACTCGAAAATAGGGACATTTTAAATGTTATACTCTCAAGTGCATGAATGATACTCGAAAATAATGTGTTCATATAAGTAAGAGATCAAACCGAAGGAGACTAGTTGAGTAACATAAAAAAAATATTTTAATCAAAGTAATAAATTTGTATAAGATAAGTTTAAGTTTTGACTTATTTTTATTGTTTTGATAACTATTATATAAAGATTTTTTTTAATGAAAAGTAGTTTTCAAATTAGTTTGATATCATTAAGAAAAAGATCTTTGTGAGTAAATTAGAAATTATGTAAATTATATTTTAACTTTAAAAATACTTTCTCAAAAATCTTTATAGAAGTACAATAGTTTCTTCCCAAAAAAACTTTTAATTTAAAAAAAAAAAAATTATTTTTTATCCAATTACGCTTAGAAGTAGGGGTGGGCATCCGATCCAATTCAACCTTTTTTTTCTCATCCGATCCAATCTAATTAGTAATTGGATTTGAAAAATCATCATCCGATCCAATCTAATTAGACCTCAAAATCCAATCCAATTACTAATTGGATTGGATTGGTTTTTTAATTGGATATCCAATTACACACCTAAATTTTAATATTAACTTAAATATAAAGAAAAATACGTAAAAAACTAAGTATCACTTTTTATTTAAGTTTAATATTTCATAAACATACTATTCTTACAAATGTATTGTAGCTAAAAGTTTTAAATAATTAAAACAACAACATTTTTAAGTAATAAAATAGAACAAAACATTATGAAAATAAATATACTAAGCAATTAAGTGTTACAAATTCAACATACAAAAAAAATCTAGTAAAAATATAATAAATATTTATTATATTTTTTAATATTTTTTATTATATAAGTAATTTTTTAATATATATAAATATAATTGGATTGGATCGGTTTTTAATTGGATATTAAGATTGACATCCAATAACCGATCCAATCCAATTAGAATCCAACTTTTAGCATCCAATCCAATCTAATTGTAATTGGATAACTTTTTTGTAATTTGATTGAATTGGATCGGTTCGGTTCAATTGGATTGGATTGGATAATGCCTACCCCTACTTAGAAGGGCTTTTCTAATTCTAAAAGCTAAAAATAGTTTATAGAAGCTAAGTCAAACTATATGTCTAAACTATCTTGGGGAGAAGCATATATCATTAGCCAATTACACTAATAGGATACATGAAAATGATGAAAGTAAATAATAAGTGTCATTTTTATCTCTCAAAAAGTATAATCATCTTTAAAATAAGTAAATAAAAAGTTGCATGTTATTCGTATATGAAAAAACAGTTACACATGCAATAAAAGCACGTATTTGAATCTTATTTTTGGTACTAAACATATTCTCAGAATATTTTTAAAACTTTAAAAGCAGGGCCGACTCTCGACATAGACGGGCTAGATCCGTGCTTAGGATCTATATTTTTTGGGGGTCCAAAATAAAAAATAAAAAGTTTCATTAGACTTTTATTTAAGTAAAATTAATTTAATTGTATTGTAAACAATAAATATTCATAGCTTAATTAATTAGTTAGGATGTATAATATATTATACAATGTCATGAGTACTTCGAATGTGAGGGTTCTAAAATTTTATTCGCATTAGAAACATATATTCTCAAGCCGACCCTATTTACATGTAATTTTAAATATTTATAGCGTACAGGATAATGAAAAGAAATGCACTAAAAAGTTAGTTTTTAGATTTAGAAAAAATAGAAAGTATACCAAAATACCATAAGTTTATTGTACTATAAATTTCTCCAAATGTGTTATTTTAGTGAATATTTTAATATTTCAATGTTACTTCAATGAATGAAAAACAAGTGTCATACATGCACATGCTAATTGCTGAAGATTACTTTATAACGTAAATAGTATTTAATTGTAAAGCTATAATAATATTCTTAGAAAATAGTATATAATTAATATTTAAATGACTCGTAACGTCAAAAAAAAAAAACAAATATTCATTTCTATACACATAAACTCACTCTCACAATAAAAATATCAAAATCAATTAAGCTCAACATTGCAAATATTGAAATTTCATTCTCTAGTTTTGTAACTTAAAATTGTATTTAATTATACAGCTAATAATATTTATTTATTTTTATTTATTTAAATATTTCATTCTTGATTGAAAATATCAAAATCATAGTCAACATTGTAAATATTGAAACTCTCTCACAACATACCATTTTATGCATTGTTTTACCTTTTCCATTTCACCATTTTTAATGTAAATAAATTTGTGATTTATCAAAAGCAAAAAAAGGAAATATTTGTATACCAAAGACTAAATAAGTAAATATATTATTAGTATTAATTAAATATTTATTCTTTTTAATTAATTTTCATTTCATCTACATAATAATTCATTCTCTAATTCATGTATTGAAAAGTCTCTCATAATATATTAAGCTAGCTCTTAGCTGGTATATGATTTCTTTTTAGTATCATATATAAATATATAGCTTTAAAAAAAAAAAAAAAAGATATATATTTGTGGATTTTTGTGTCAAAGTGTTTAGAATACTTTGTGAGAGAGAGAGAGAATTAAAATATATTGTTATTCATACAAGATTTAACATTGGAGAAGCTATTATGTATTGTTTTGTATATGAGATGCAAATATTGTTTATTTTATTGATGGTAGATTTACTTATTCTTTGGCTAATTTGAATGTATATATTTGTATTGCAGATAAAATCTTTCAACATAGATATGAGTATAAAAGGATTTTTTATCGTTGCTATTGTATTGTGTAAATTTTTATAGGGAAATTTACATAGTATACTAACTTTCGTTATTTTTTTACAAAAATACTGTCAGGCGGTATTTTTTACTTTTTTACTGTGTTTTTTTATAAGTTTCATACTGCAGTATACTGTGTTAAGTTTTCACTGATGTTCTACTGGTGTTTTACTAGTGTTCTACTGTTGTTTTGAGTTGTTCTGTTTTGTGTTTTACTGGTGTTTTATAGAAACACAGTATTTTTGAAAAAATTTCCGTGTGATAGTATTTTTGTAAAAGTTAACTCAAATTTCAGTATTTTTGTAAATTTCCTATTTTTATATTATTGTGAATCTCAAGAAGAACCAACAAAATTATTAAGAGATGAACTTCTGAAAATAGAGAATCAACTTGAGAGATTGAACAAATCATCAATAAAGACTATAAAAGTATTTTTATTCTTTTATTATTAATAATAATTTCATCTTCATCTTTATCTCCTACTTATCTAACTTGTTCTGTGTTATGTACAGACACAACATGGAGATATTTGTGATTGTATTAATTTTTACGAACAACCAGCATTTGATCATCCTTTATTGAAGAATCACAAATATGATTTTCGGGTATGTTTTTCTCAAATAATTACTTCTCTAATAGCTCATTATATTTTAATTTTCTAAAACCATAGTAAATAAGCATGAGTTTTTGTGGTATAGATGGGACCTTCTTCTCATCCCAACCCGATGGTTAGGGAAGACAAGCCTCCAAAAAATGTGAAACAAGTATCGATAAATAGTGGGTTAAAAGGTGAAAAATGTCCAATTAGATTTATTCCAATAAGAAGAAGTACCAAGGAAGATCTTATTAGAGCCAAATTATTTACAAAGTCATATGCTTCAAGAATTAATTCTCCTCCTACTTTTCATGTAAGCATATTTTAGATTTAAATATTGTTTTGACAAATTAAATGGTGTACTCAATAATTGAAATATAATTATATTTTGAATTTGAATATAATAGCATGCACTTGTTTACACATCTGATCCAACCAAGAAATACAATGGAGGTACGTGGAACATTTGTAAGTTTTTACACACTATATAATGTTACTGGCTCAAAATATACTTTCGGTCGAATAAAATTACAAAATGGACTTCATACCATTCAAGCTGGTTGGGGAGTAAGTTTTTTTTTTCTCATGAATATTCATTTTTTTTGAATAAAGGATGGAATTTTTTCAATAACTTTCAGTAGTTACAATAGACATTAATTGAAAAGGAGCGGTAATCCCACTGAAAATACAATCTGACTTTAAACTAGACCCTCTTGCTATGCAATGAGCAGCCTCGTTTGCAGATCGTTTTACAAAACTTAAAGAAACGTCATTTAAATTAGAAAGAAGCTCTCGACAATCTCGAACAATTAGACCAAACTGTGATGGCATGCAAATAGAACTTTGAATTGCCTGAACCACCAGTAACGCATCGGTCTCGATCACCACACTTGCCCACTTCTTTCTTTTTATCCAACTTAAGGCTTCTTTGACCCCAAATACTTCAGCAACTTCAGGCTGAACCAATCCAACTCGGCTCCCTGAGATAGCTTCAATAAGCTGTCCATTGTGATCTCTTGCTATACATCCAAAACCGAACTTGTTCTCCGCTTGAAAAATGGCACCATCAACATTGACCTTAACCTTATTTAACATTGGTTTCTTCCAGTGCTCAGTAACATTATTAATATCATCTATTAATAATGCCCCATGTTTTTGTGATTGAGCACTTAACCATTGGTCAAGGACGACTCTAGCCGATCGAACCACTTCATACGCTGAACAAGTCTTGTCATTCCACACAAGATCATTACGGACCGCCCATATTTTCCAGCTAATCATAGCTGCTTCCCGAACCACTTCAGGAGGATTAGAGGCCATTAAAGCAAAAAACCAGTCGCTGAAATCTTCACCGTGTGCACCAGTAACGTGCACTGCCGAGAGAGACCAGCATGAACGACTAAAGCTACAGCCCAAGAGAATGTGACATATCGTTTCAGCAGAGAAATTGCAGAAGGGACACACCATTTCGATATTCACATGCTTTGTATTCAGCTGTACTTTAGTTGGGAGACATCCCGATGTTGCACGCCATAAAAAGTGTTGAACCTTCTGAGGAATATCAAGCTGCCAGAGTTTTTTGAACCCATCTGAGTTCTGAACCAAGTCTACCGTGGCTGTGTTCTGCTGCAGATAAGAGTAGGCACTCTTGATTGTATAAAAACCCGAAGATGACTTGTTCCAGACCCAGCCATCTTCGTCCACTGACTCACTAAGTTGTATAGAAACAATTAAATCTTTGTCCCTCTCTTCAAACAGGTCTTCTAGCACCTCTAAATCCCAACATCTCTGTCCAACCAAAAACAAGTTGCACACCATTTTTCCTACCAGAGCAGGGTGACTAGAAAGAACAAAAGGATTCAAAGTGTGAGGCAACCATGGATCACGAAGAATGCTGACAGAAGTCCCCCCTCCAATTGATCTTCTTGCACCAGCCGAAACCAAATCTTTGGCTTCTAAAATGCTTCTCCAGATAAAGCTAGGATTCGAACCAATCTCAGCCGTGAGATAAGAACCATTAGGATAGTATCTTGCTTTGTAAATCCTACTAACCAAAGAATTCTCATTGGTTAATAATCTCCAACCTTGCTTTCCAAGAAAAGAAAGATTGTAGTTACGAAGGTCTCGAAAGCCAATACCACCCTCATTCTTGTGACGACAAAGCTTCTTCCAACTCATCCAACTCACTCCCTTACTAGAAGAATTAGACTGAGATTTCCACCAGAATTTAGACATCATACCTTCAAGATTAGAGCAAATTTCCTGAGTGAGTAAGAATACACTCATAGCATAACAAGGCAAGGCTTGAGCAACTGATTTCAAAAGCACTTCTTTTCCCGCTTTAGACAAAAATCTTGTCTCCCAAGAGAAAATTTTCTTCTGCATTTTATCCTTAAGAAATCCAAGTATAGCATTCTTATTCCGACCCATTGTACAAGGTAAGCCCAAGTACATGCTATTCTCCATAGCTGCATTCATACCCAGAATACTACACAATCTAGCCCGAGTTCCTTCATTAATATTCTTACTGAAGAAGATGGATGACTTGGCTCGATTAATTTGCTGACCCGAGGCTCTTTGATACACATTGAACAACTGCAACACTCTTTCAGACTCCTCATCGTTAGCCTTGCAATACACATAGCTATCATCAGCAAAAAGCATATGTGACACACGAGGCGCTCCCCTAGCAACTTGACATCCAGTTAGCCAACGTTGCTGTTCATAATGTTTCAGCAGAGCAGACAGACCCTCAGCACACACCAGAAAAAGATACGGTGAAAGTGGATCACCTTGTCGAATACCTCTGCCTGGATATATAGGACCCATAACTCGCCCCCCATATGTGACATTGTAAGACACTGTTGAGACACAAGACATAATCAGAGCAACAAAATGAGAACCAAACCCCATACGAAGTAACATGGCTTCTAAGAAGTTCCACCCAACTCTGTCATACGCCTTACTCATGTCCAATTTAAGAGCCATAAACCCTTCTTTGCCCATTCTTTTCCTCTTCAAGTAATGCATGATTTCAAATGACACCATAATATTATCTGATATCAACCGCCCCGGCAAGAAAGCACTTTGTGTGTTGGAAATAACATTAGGTAAGGCTTCTTTCAATCTATTGGCTAGAACTTTAGAAATGATCTTATACAGAACATTACACAATGAGATTGGCCTAAGATCACTCATATGTTCAGGAAGTTTTTTCTTAGGGATTAAAACAATATTTGTCTTATTTAAATCACTAGAAATAACTCCATTAGAGAAAAAAGATCGTACCATGGCCACAATATCATCGCCAACAATATGCCAGAACTTTTGATAAAACCCCGGGGTCATTCCGTCTGGTCCAGGAGACTTTTCGGGGTGCATTTGGAACAAAGCTTTTTTGATCTCTTCAGTTGTAACGTCACTTGTGAGCTGGGCATTTTGTACATCAGTTATACGCGGCTGAACACAAGCAGTAACAGCCCCATAAACCACATTTTCAGCACCAAAAAGATGAGAAAAATAGGAAGTTACCACATTAGGAAGATCATCCTCCCAACCAACCCATTTTCCCGTATCATCCTTCAGCTTCTGAATAGAATTGTGCCGTCTTCGAGCGGTAGCTTTGGCGTGGAAGAACCAAATTATACTATTTGAGAAAAAAAATACACTATTATATTATTAATTTGAACCAAATTACATTTATTTTAAAACTTATATAAGATAAGTACTAAGCAAACATAAATCTACAATTAGGACACTTCTTAAGTCTACTGTTTAATATATTTTGCATACACTCAGGGTGAAATACATGACCGCAAGGAAATTTTCTTACGGTCGCTCCCTCTTCGTATTCTTCTAAGCATATTGGACATTCTTCTCCTTCAAATATTGTATCATCTCCATACGGATACTTGTCTTCGGGAAATGCATCTATAGTAAGCACGGGTACAATTTCTCCAGGTGCATTTTGTGCAGGTAAATTCACGGCTGGTGCATTATCTTCAGATGCATTTTGTACAGGTA
Source organism: Cannabis sativa (assembly GCF_029168945.1). NCBI lineage: Eukaryota > Viridiplantae > Streptophyta > Magnoliopsida > Rosales > Cannabaceae > Cannabis > Cannabis sativa. Next base: position 775,396 of record NC_083602.1, read on the forward strand.
AATTCACGGCTGGTGCATTATCTTCAGATGCATTTTGCACAGATAATTGCACAGATGGATTTTCTTCATCACCGTGAAAGTTATCGTGATATAATATATGTATACATTTAATAATAGAAATTAAGAAAAATGCCCCGATTAAAAGCACCATGAGAAAAATTTCAGTTTTTGAACTCAAATACTTATGATGGTTACCATCATCTTTCTGACTTTGGGCTAAGACAGTTGGAAGTAATACTACCAAGCAGATGGTGAAGTAATAAACTAGAGCCATTTCTGCAAAATCAATTTAAAAAATTAATAATAATTACTATAACATATTAAAGTAAGTAAATAAGACAAAATAAAATAAAATTAAAGTAAGTAAATGACATTTATTTTCTCATTTTTTGAGTAAATATATATTAATGAATTATTTAGTTTCTAACTCCATTAATATTTCTCTAGCTAAGATATAAATATATATAACAAAGAATTGGGTTCTTGAAGTATTTGTTAGATTATTATTTTCAGAAGAGTTTTACAAAAAACCTCACTTATTCCTTGATGATCACAAAAAAAATAAATAATTAAATAGATATATATTAAGCAGCTTGCTTAGCTGAAAATGGTATTAATTGATATCAAGTAATAATAATAATAATCTGATGTGAATTAACCCAATATATTATATACGTGAATATTATGTGTGCTTATTAAATGTATATATAATATATATAATTTATTTATGTTGTTTGTGCATGTACATATAAATATATATATATATATATATATTTATATAAGGCATGCATGCAGTAGTTATAATTAAATTTCATAATATTATGAGAAAAATCAGAAACAAATTACAAACCCAAATTAAAGCACAGAAGCACATGCATGCAGTAGCTTAAATATCCTTTGTAATTGTGTATATGTGTGTATATATATATATTATTCAATGGGTACGTACCAGGTGGTAATTTGGTGAAGAGGTATATAGGCAAGAAATGGTGTTAGAATATTATTATTAGGAGCCTTTAGGAGTTCAGAGTGTAATTTATTTGTTAATTGATGCAAATGAAGATATATATATAAATATTAAGATTTTATTAAAACCTAGATAATTCAACAAATGGATTTAGAATTGGTTACAAAATGAATGTATAGACACCTAATTACTTACTCATTTGCGCATATTAATTAATTTAATTGATAGACCAGTAAACATGATTAATTAATATTTATCCAAAAATGTGTTCATTCTTATATTTGACGCCATCAATTCCTTTGTTTTTATTATCACATTAATTAATCAATTACCATTTTTGAATTAATGGAGAACTCAACACAACCCACTAAAACATTCACATTTAGAATTGATTACAAAATTATACATTCATTTATCTAAAAATACTCAATTTCATATAGCTATCTATATAATATAGCTTTATAAAAGGAAATTATATAAGCTTATTTTATATAATAAACGAAAGAGTATCATTCCCACAAGCTTAGACCTAGCTATGTTCATTAATTATATATAGTCACGACTAACAAATTTTATTTAGTGGGTGATAAATATATATTATTTGTATCATAGCAAACATATAAATTTTTATTGTTTATTCTTAAGAAAAATTTATACTTTGTAGGTGTTTTTGTTAATATTAAGTAAAAAAAAAGTAACTTCATTAATTTGTTGCTAATTCTCAAATTAACTGTAACGTTCCCGCTTCAAGCTTCTATTGGGCCCTTACACCCACGGAATAATGGCTATTATACACGAGTACGCCACTCTGGCTGCTTCCTGGATTGATGACTGACCCTACATACCAACACGAGTGTTTCCAGCATACTTTGTCCTCACTCACACGCTTCCTAGGAAAACTTTCCAGGAGGTCACCCATCCTGAAATTGTCCCAAGTCAAGCACGCTTAACTGTGGAGTTCTTTCATGATGGGCTACCGAAAAACAAGATGCACCTTGTTGATATAGGTAGTATCAATCAATCCATTTAAGCTCTCTGCAACTGTGTAGTCACATACCTACACAGTCTCAGAATCATCCCACTTAACCTTCCCCAGGCAGTGTGCGATTGTACAGCTCACCCGTATCCCCTTACGGATCACGAGACTACTGACTGTCACATTAACCAACAAAAAACAAAAGTAAAAGAAAAATAATTAGTGGATGATAATAGGAAGAAGAAGAGTACCAAATGCTTTTTAATATACACTACAAAAAACAGTTATTTTTAGTGACAATTTTTTAGTCACAATAAAAAAAAAAATTGTGACTAAATGTGACTTTTAGTCACAACAAAATGTAACTTGTAATTAAAATATAGCATTTAGTTACAAATTGTTACTAATTTAATTTTAGTCACAACAAATATTGTAACTAAAAACACATTTAATTACAACAAATTATAATTTTTGTGACTAATACCTTTAGCCACAGACTTTTTAGTCACAACATAAAAAAATGATATTTTATAATTACTCATAATTTTTTTACTTTTAGTCACAAATTTTATTGTGACTAAAAGTAAGATTTTTTATAGTGATATTTTTTTTATTGTTATTATTAGTTAAAATTATAAACTATATATAAAGTAGAACATTGTTATATTGATAAATAAAAAAATATATATTACATAGATAATAAGCAGCTGAAAATGATATTAATTGATATAAAATAATAATAATCTGATCTCAACGAAAATATATATATATATATACTAGCAAAAAACTACGTGCGAGGCACGTATACTAAATTTTATGCTAGTTTTTTTCTATGTTATTTGAAAGTTATATAATTAAAAATTAAAGAAAAAACTATTATTAGTTATTAGGTGAGATTATTATTATGTGTATAGGAAGAAATCACAAATTAATTAATCTTATAATCTTAACTTTAATCAAATAAGGTTCTAGATATATGAACAATAAATAATCACGTAAAAATCAAAAATAATTATTTGAATAAAGAATTCAATATACACAGTTATATATATGAATCCCATTATTCAAAAATAATTATTCAATATATGAACAATAATTTGTCACGCTATATGTTTCCCAATAAAAAAATCTGCCTCCTCATAGTCAAAAATAAATAATACATGTAATACAGATCTTTGTAATGGAGTACCTAAAAGAAACAAAACTTCAGTTACCATAATCGGAAAAGGTTTAAGTGAACTAAATAATGACTAAAAAGATCTAAATTACAAAATGAAAATAACATGTCTATATGAGTATGATTTTTTTGCTATATGAGCATGATTGATCTAAGAGAAAATAGATAAACCTATAAACATATAAATATACTTAATATTAATTTTGACAAAGAAACAATTTAATTATAAACAATTCTAAATATCAGCTTGACAATTTTAACACACTAATGTATACATCATGATAATTTTATTTTATTTGATATCAAATGATAGAGATTATTGAGGTTTTCAGCCATGGAAAACACACTATGATCAAAAAGTAATGCTCATTAATTGTATATTTCAAAGAAACTCCAATTTCCATGAATGTCCCTAATAAGATATAAACAATAAAGTTGTAAATTAAAAAAAAAAGTAGCAAAATTTCAGTTAATATAAGAAATAGAACAAATTGAAGATTTATACAATACTGGAATTTGAACTCTTAGATGCCATTAGCGAAGAGGGAAAACTCGTTAGGTCCCCTAGTAGAACACTACCTTAATGGTCTGAACACAAAAATTGTAGAAATCAAAATATGAATAAATTAGCATCATCAACAAAAGGAAAATTAAAGGGAAAAGACTTAATATTTACGTGATAAATAATTATTAATTGAATTAAAAAATTAAGATTATAAGATTAATTTAAATTATTGTTCATATATTGATTCTAGAAAGAGTAAAATTAAGATTATAAGATTAATTGAATTAAAGTTTTTGATATTAACAAAATTGTTGCTTTAATTTTTCATCACACTGAAAACATATTGTTTTAGCTCTATTAGACAATCATATATATTTTCCCCCGTAAAAAGTCATTTTTTTTTTATAATTGAAAGATGTGATGTTTGAGTAATTACATGTATCGTGTAATTGAAGATTTGATGTTGAGTCATTTTTTTATTTTTATTAATGATGTTTATTTTTTTTTTTTTGATTTAATGAGATTTATTTTATTATATATAAATAAAAAGTGATCCATGAATTTTTCATAAACCATTTTATTTTTAATATAAATAAGAAGTCACCTATGAATTTCTCATAAAACAAGAATTCGGTTATATAAGCACACTTTATATAGAATAGATATATATATAATAATCTCAAATATGTTAATTGAGTGAATATTACGTGTGTTGTTTAAATGTAGCTATAGTCTATTTATGTTGTTTTTGTGTATAAAAATATATACATACAAATAATTTTAAAATACAAAATAATAATAAAATAATATTTCAAACCAAATATCTAAAAATAATGATAGTTTCGTTTAAATTGTTGACGCGGTTTTTTATCAACAGATCTAAAAAAATTGTAAACGAGCAAGATGAACAACGAATTTTTATAGTGGTTCACTCTCTTTGTGCTATAATAGACTAGTCCACTTAAAGTATTATTAATCTCAATGCTTGATGAGACTTCTCTAAAGTTATATTCTCTAAGAGTTCAATCCTCAAGTGAGATTTTAGAATGTGAGAAAGTGAGAGTCCGAGAAGAATCTATTTACAAGTGACTTTTCACCACTTTTATGTAGATTTACATTGTAGGGTTTAAAATTTATTAACTCGATATACTTCCTTTCCTAACTATAATTGAGTTATTAGTTTTAAAATATAAAATAATATTTTAAAAAATATATCTTAAAAAAAATGATAGTTGTTGTAGATATTCTTGGATAGCTTTGAGGGCACGTGACTAGCACAAAAGTACTTCTTTACGTAGTATGAGTCACTAGGTCTTCAGGGATAGCCCCTACAAGTTGATCGTATTGGTCACGTTGGTCATATTGGTGGATCATGTTAATTACGTTTTGATCATATTGGTCATGTTAGGTTGGTCATATTGGTCACGTTGAAGCAGTGACAAAGTAGCTTTGGTCAGGGACCGACGTGGTGGTGCCAAGGTGGTGCCAAGGTGGTGTGGTGTGGTGCGGTGCCAAGGTGGTTCATGTACATGATCCATGTGCTCTAACACTTTTAGCATTACATGCATGCACTTTGTTTGACTTAGAGACAAATAGTCACATAAACATATTTAACCATATAGTACATGACTTGAGTGATCCATTTTAATGAAAGTAACATTTTAACTTTCAATATATATTAATCATCCATGCATATACATGGCCGACCCTGAGGTGAGACGAAGGAGGCAGGCGCCTTAGCCCTCTCACCGCTCAGAGCCTCCATTTTGAAAAATATATATATATAATTAGCAATAAAATAAATAACAATACTCTTAATACTAAATATGTATTGGAGCCTAGTGGTAATTTGATTAGCTTAACAACTAAGAGATTCAAAGTTCAAATCCCAACAACCCCACTTTTTTACTGAGCCCAAATTAACATAGCTAGGGTTGGCCCTGCATGCATATATAACTATCCGTGTATTGATGGCTACTTGTCGGAAGTGTGCCTCACATCCTCTTCTTTAAAAATATGATTGAATATTCTTTTTGCGAAATCAAAGTATAGCATCGATCTGTCCCTCAAAAGTATGCTTGCAAGTAAACAAGTATTACTTTTAATCTTCTTTTGAGATTTGCAAAATGGACTTAGAGACTTAGAATACTTTCTTCAATTTTGACATCATAAATTTGGAGAAAATATGATGAGAAATTCTTGAAATTTCTCACTTTAATCTTCAATTTCTGAATCTTTAAATCAAACCATGCCTTTTTCTTCCTCTTTTTTTGGGTGAACCCGATCGGGTCTTGACGCTTGGTTGTGGGCATGGAGCTGAGCAGATCGGTTGGTGTTGGAGGTCAAGGGGCCTTGGGCCCTCTGGAGGTTGACGCGTGGAGCAGGCCGGCATGCTCATGAAGCTCGATCGGGGAGCATGTGAGGCTCCAGCACCATAGTGGCTCAGTAGCTAGAGAGGAGCAAGCGCCTGAGCAGGTCAGGCGATATGGGAGACCATAAGGCCTTGGTAGCTGGCGAGGTTTAGGAGTTGGGCGCCTTAGTCTCTCTTAAAGACTAAGTGCATACAAGCAGTTGTTGGGGCCTCCATGAGCATGAGGCTCGGGCCTCTTAGAGCTCCTCAAGCCTCGTGCATATAGGCTTGGAAACTGATGGAATTTGAGGCACTTTGATCCCTAGTTACCTTGGTCTTTCTCAAACTCAACATACTCATGGACCATGTGACACTTAGTCACATATGCTCTTTCTATTTTACCAATATATAATATCTTTCTTAAAAAACCTTTGAAACTTACCCCTTTTCCATAAATAATTAGAAATTCTCAACATTCTTAATAAGAAAACTTTGATATTCCTTTTTCTTGAAAATAAATCCTTTAAATAATAAAATATAAAATATTCTCTTCAATAAAATTAATTTAGCTAGTTAATCAAATTAGATTTTTCCTAATTTAATTTAATAAAATTAGATTTTTCCAATTTGATTTAATCAAATATAGTTTTTATCTAATATATGCAATTAAATTAGTTTTTATTCAATTTAATTTAATTAATTTAGCCTAAAAAAATTATCAAGTGAATTGAATTTATTTTCATATTTATTATTTATTTTTAACACGATGACGACGCACCTCGACATGGATGGGGGACTGACGGGATGCGACCAGACAGCGGTCAAGGTGATTGGATGAGGTGGTTTGCGTAAAGTGGCTTAGCTCATGTCATGTGGTGTTGAGGTGATGTGGTTGACGCCATGACGAAGCCCCTCAACCATGAATGAGATAAAGCGTCTTAGTGTGATGGAGCAGGTAGGCCACAAACAAAGTAGAGTGGTGTCGTGGTGGAGTGGACGAGGTGATGACGTCTCGAGATGATGTGGCTCATGGTCGTGCGGTGACTGAGCACCTAGACATGCATGGGCCCAACGTGATGAGGTGATCGGGAAGCCACTCGCTCGCAACCAACATGAAGATGTTGTTGCTGATGACGTGAACTGACGTCCCCTAGCAGACGTTTAGGCGGACGTTGTGGGATACAACGAAGCATTAGAATTGCGTAGTCACCCGCCTCGCGAAGGTCCTCAACTAGAAAAAAACTTTGACAAAACTTCCCCTACCAAGGATGACCGAGAGGGCCTTGACGAGAATGAGAAGGACGACTACTAGTAGGGGTAATATTATGAGGAAGACCCCGAGGTGGTGAGGTTAAGACAAGTGGTAATTAACGAACTGACAAAGGAAATCGGCGGAGCAAGAAGAAGCTACATGCTAGATATAAGAAACCTTCCTACAGCCGTAAAACATGGTAGCAAAAGGGAACCTTGATGCTGAAAACCCACTAGTGGGAAAGTTTAACTATCTTGGAGTTGGACCCTTTAATCCAGCAAATGACAAGAGGAAGGCCAAATCGGCTAAACCCCTGAAGAAGAGCTATCCATCAAGACCCACGTAAAATGCTCCTAGGAACAACATAAATATGGTCGACCCCCTCTTGCGGAAAGAGAGGACCGCTCAAGCCCCAGGGCTAGACCATCCTATTTATCTGTTGAGTAGAGTTGATCAGAACGATAGGCATCGTGCTCAAGTACTGAAGCCTAACATTTGTGGAAGGAAAAATTTCCCCAATAATTTTTCTAACCAAACCATCGAAGTAGAAGACTTAAATCTCGAAGATAGCATGTCAAAAATGGACCTCAGGGACCGTTTGTATGCAAAAAGGGAAAAAGTAAGATGTGAAAAAGTCAGGTCTCATGAAGGAGATCTCAAAAATAATATCAATGACAGAATACGGGGACGTGAAATCCTCGATGATAACACCAGAAGGTTGAAGGATCAAATTTTTGTCTTAACAAAGATCATGGACCAACTGGTCCGTAAGGAAAGTAGCACTGTGTCTGACTCTGATGATGAGGACCTGGAGCCATGCATCAAAAGGATTTTAGAAGCGCTGCTGCCTGCACGCTTCTGCATGCCCTAAATGGACTTATACAAAGGCAAGACAGACCCCAGAGGTCACTTGTCTCGATAAAATAGATTGATGATTGTAATAACCGCATACTTCGAATAAGGATTAGTAAGGTAATTAGCACTAAATAGCTATATTATATGACTAAATGTGACAATTTTATATATTATATATGGTGGGCTCTATTTTTAAGAAATAGGTATTAGGGTTATAATTTTTTAATTTTGAAGATTTTATTAAACTCTAAGTGTATTATATCTGATATATGTGTAATTTAATATTTTTATAATTTTTGTTTAATAACAATGGAAATGCGACAGTTAAATCATTAGAGTCACACAGATATGGTTTAGAACCTTTCTTTTTGCTGGATATATTTATTTGATATTAGAAGGACTAGGTGGAGTTATGGTAATAGACTATTTTACCCTTAGGCCTTAAGCTTACTTAAGTGAGAAGCAAGGGACAAATTAATCATTTTGCCTACAAGGTTGGCTTTGGTTTTAGTGGAAGTGGTAGAACTTTCTAATGTTTTAATTGAGTTTATTACCTAAGAATTAACAAAAGAAATTAACAGTATTTTATTAGATAAACATAAGTAAAAAGATCACGTCTATCCTTTTCTCTCTCTCTCTAGTTCGCCCCTAAGAGAACCAACAAGAATCAAGGTTTTCTTCATCAAATTTTTTAGGGATTTCAGCTAGAATTCAAGTGTATTGGAAGAGCAAACAAAAAGTAAGATCCTAAACACTTTTCTTTTTGAGTTTTGAAAGCTTTAGTTTAGTTAGAACATGCAAATTTTTAAGAATAAGTTATGTCCAAACCTAGGGTTGTCTTGGGTTAATATCTGGAATAAAATGAAATGAAGTTTTTTAAAGCTTGTTTGAGGTCAACAATGGTGGTTTTCATAATTTTATGTTATAAGTGTTGTTATCACTTGGAATATGTTTGTTGGACCTTAATTAAGTGTTTCGGATCTTGGTTTGAGATTTGGGATAGATTTGACATGTTTTCGAAAACTGCAGCAAAAAATGGCAGACTGTTATCTTAGAAACGGTCTACCGTTTTTGCTGGCAGTAATCCAGAAAAACAATCTACTATTTTTACAGAAACGACCTGCTATTTTTTTAGGCAATTTTCAAAGTCTTATTTTTTTTTCATATTTTCTTAATATTTAGGGTATTACCACGCTATTTTTAATAGAAAAATTTTTAGTTCTGAATTTAAGTCCCCGGTAAGGTTTTTAGCAAGTTATTTACCCGTTTTTACGTAAATGTGACAGAAGGTCTTTGTTTAGCGAGCCATATTTCTATTCAGGTTGACCGGAACACTTGAATTTAAAAGATAAGAATAGATTTAGATGTATATATGTATATGTGTGCACGTGATATACATGTTTATGTTGCTAGAATATATGAATTGGTATCATAGCGATGCAAACTATAGTGCCAGGTCGACAGTGCGAGTATATTGCTAGTTTTGACTGATATTTAATTCCATAAAGTACTAATTGATGTTATCATAGCTGTACAAACTATAGTACCTGGTCAGCAGTACGAGTATATAGTACTGGTTAAGAGTGATATTATGGTCAATGGTACTTTTGGGTATAGAATGATGCTATCATAGCAGTACAATTATCGTGCTGCGTTCGCAGCGCGACCATAGAGCTAGTAGTGGCTAATATTATGATCAATCTTACCAAAGGCAAGAACTTTCTTGATTTATCTGTTAAGCCTTGTAGATAGGTGTATGGGAGCCTATACACAAGTCGGTAATATATTTATATTTTATGCTTTTCTTACTGAGTTTGTTAACTGATAGATATGTTACATGTGTAGGTAAGAGAAAGACGAAGGCTGAGCAGTAGCGAGTCTAGAGCTTGCAGGTGATTGTACATATCGGAATTGTTAGGCCTAGAGCGTTCAATTTTGGGACGACATGAACTTTTATTTTGTTTTTACTTGGCCACACTTATGTGAAAAATGTATTTTGTATATTGTTTTAAACTTTTAAATGGGATCCCAAAAATTATGTAAAGTTATGTATCTATTAAAGTTGAAGTTTAATTTCAAAGTTTTAATTATTACGTTTTTCAAGAAATTTGATTAGCAAAGGCGTGCACAATAATTAGAAATTATTGTAGAGTGCCTAAGCAAGTAGGGCGCTATAATTTGGCATCAGAGCTGCCAGGTTGTTTACCGAAGACTGTCAAGATATATACAATCATACTCAGAGATAAGCTCGACTCATAGTTTAGTAAGTCTTTACTTGTTTAGTAATTTATTTGATTAGAAAAACAAGATAAGAAGCATGTTAGTAATATGTTAGATGAATAGTGCATTGCTCAAAATTCCATGTATGCGGTAGTTGGATTGTATTTGATCGATATCTGACCTACGTGAATTATGGGTTTGTAGGCTAGTCGTATAATATGGACGCCTGGCGAAATACGAGAAGCTATGGTAATATGGTTGAGATAGGAGGCGGTCGGGGAGGTCAAAATCATCTTCACCTCTGTGGACGCGGCAAAGGCCGTGGTAGATTGCACAGAGGTGGTTATGAAAATCTGCTATAGGTTCCTCGGGACTAGGAGCAAAGGTTTGCGGAGATGCAAGGTCGAATTATCTAACAAGATGAAGAGATCCAGAGAGTAAGGCAACAGCGTCCTCTTGTTGTACCTCCTCAGCAAGTGTTAGGACTAGGAGCAAAGGTTTGTGAACAAAGTATTGTCATTACTCTACTAATTTTTGTCATTTAAAATAATTAAAAAAGTTCTTAAAATTTTTTTGTCGTGCCTAATTACTTCAATAAATTAAGGTGCCAATTGTAACTAATATTCTTACAACAATGTATTTGTTCAAATTTCAAAAATAAAAATAAAAAATGGAAAAAAAAAATGTATCTGTTCAAAAAATATATATTAACATTTTTGTAACTGTACTTTTTACTTATATAAATATTGTTTTCTAGTTTTGTAACGTAAAATTGTATTTAATTATACAGCTAATAATATTCAATTTTTTATCACATTTTATTCTTGATTGAAAATATGAAAATTACAGTCATATGCCATTTTAATTAAGTATAGTTTTACCTTTTTTTATATCTCAATTTTTAATGTAAATAAATTTGTAGTTATCTACGTTACACTGAAAAGAAAGACAATAAAATATTTATTTTACCAAAGACTAAATAACGTAAATTATTAGTATTCAATTTTTATTCTTTTTAATTAATTAATTTTCAATGGACCTACATAATAATTCATTCTCTATATAATTAACTCTATTATCAAATTCATCCATATTGAAAAGTCTCTCTTAATATATTAAGCTACCTATTAGCTGGTATGTGATTTTAGTTTTTCATTGTGAGAGAAGATTAGAATAGTTATTGTTGATATAATTCATATAAGATTTTTTTTTTTTTTTCTGTTGGTAGATTTACTTTGTTTCTTTGGCTAATGTGAATGTATATTTTTATTGCAGATAAAATCTTTCAATATGGGTATGAGGGGATTTTTTATGGTTGCAATTATGTTGTCTACACTTTTATGTTATTGCGAATCTGAAGAACAACTAATAGAATTATCAAGAGATGAACTTCTGGAAATAGAAGATCAACTTGAACGATTGAATAAGTCATCAATCAAGACTATAAAAGTAATATTTTTCTTTTATTATTATTAATTTATTTTCATCTAATCATTTATCTAACTTATTTATGTCATGCACAGACATACTATGGAGATATTTATGATTGTATTGATTTTTACGAGCAACCAGCATTTGATCATCCTTTATTGAAGAATCGCAAATATGATTTTCAAGTACGTTCTTCCTGAATAATTATTTCTCTAATAGCTCATTAGTTTTTTTTTATTTTTCCAAAACAATAGCCAATATGTAATATAATACACTTATATCTATATGGAGTATAAATATTTATTGTGTAGATGAAACCTTCTTCTCATATGGCCCCGATGGTTAGGGAAGATAAGCCTCCAAAGAATGTGAGACAAGTATCGATAAATAGTGGGTTAAAGGGTGAAAAATGCCCAACTGGGTTTGTTCCCATAAGAAGAACTACTAAAGAAGATCTTATCAGAGCCAAACTATTTACAAAGTCTTATACCTCAAGAATTAATTCTCCTCCTACTTCTCATGTAAGCATATTTTACATTTTCATTTTGTTTTGATAAAGTAAATATCGTATTCCATTATTGAAATATAATTACAATTTGAATTTGAATATCATAGCATGCACTTGTTTACACATCTGATTCAACCAAGAAATACAATGGAGGTGGCACAATTGCAAGTTTTTACACACTATATAATGTCACTGACTCACAATACACTTTCGGTCGAATAAAATTACAAAATGGACTTGATATCATTCAAGCTGGCTGGGGAGTAAGTTTTATTTCTCTTGAATAATCTTTCTACTATATTCTTTGTTGTTAAAAACAATTAAACTAAATATTTAGATAAATTATAATTTTTTAGAATATTTTGTTCACTTGTTATTTTGTTATACTATCATTTCTTAGGTAAATCCAAGTGTATATGGAGACAATAAAACTCGGATCTTCATATATTTTCAGGTTATCATAATTTTATGTTATTATTTAAGATTTCTTCATATTCGTTGTGTAGTTATGTGTAACTCATGTATCAATATTTTTGTAGGCTGGTGAATTATCATGTTTCAATACAGTGTGTCCAGGATTTGTTTTGGTTGACCCTCAACCTATGATCGACAGGATTCTAAGAGAAACTCACCCTGGTACTTTTCCTACATGGGAAATTGGAATCTATATTTATCGGGTAAATAAAATTAAATATTTTATTTAAATTTTAATCTTTTTTCCCTACCAAGTTTTTGTTGAATATTTTTGCTTTAAATGAACAAAATTGTGTTATATATTTAAAATTGTGGGTTGTATTAATATTGTACTTGTTAATTTGATATGATATAATAGGATCAAGTTACTGGAAATTGGTGGCTTCAACTTACAAAAGATCATGATCAAATTGGATATTGGCCATCAAGCATATTTAGTGGTGGATTAAAAGACTTGGCTACATATATTGACTGGGGAGGAGAAACTTACAGTCCTCTTGGTCAAATTGGTCCTCCAATGGGGTCTGGTTTACTTCTAAAACAAGATACTCGTTATGATGCATATTGTAGGGAATTGACAACTATAAACGAGGGGCACATACAAGAAGATGCTAAAAACACAAAAATTTCTTCAATTGATATTGACTTTTATTTAGTAAAAGATTGGGGATTTCATCGTGACTTTGGACATGTTATGACATATGGTGGCCCTGGTCCTAGATAACTTATTTACATTGTATTACCACCAAACTATCTTTTTTCATGAGAAAAAAAATAAATGTGTTTTTATTTGTGCTTTTGATAGACTAGAATATAAATATAGTTGAACCCGAAAATAGGGACATTTTAAATATTATACTCTCAAGGGCATGAATGATACTCGAAAATAATGTGTTCATATAATGTGACAGTCAGTAGTCCCGTGATCCGTAAGGGGAAATACCGGGTAAGCTGTGCAATCCCACATCGCCTGGGGAAGGTCAAGTGGGATGATTCTGAGACTGTGTAGGTATGGGACTACACAGTTGAAGAGGGCTTAAATGGATTGATTGGTACTACCTATGTCAACAAGGTGCATCTTGTTTTTCGGTAGCCCATCACGAAAGAACTCCACAGTTAAGCGTGCTTGACCCGGAGTAATTTTAGGATGGGTGACCTCCTGGGAAGTTTTCCTAGGAAGCGTGCGAGTGAGGACAAAGCACGCTGGAAACACTAGTGTTGGTCTGTAGGGTCAGTCATCAGTCCATGATGCAGCCAGAGTGACATACTCGTGTATAAGAGCCATTATTTCCGTGGGTGTAAGGACCCAATGGAGGCTTGAAGCGGGGATGTTACAAATGGTATCAGAGCCTTGACCCAGCCGGAAGTGTGGTCGACGAGGACGTCGGACCCGTGGGGGTGATTGTGACAGTCAGTAGTCCCGTGATCCGTAAGGGGAAATACCGGGTAAGCTGTGCAATCCCACATCGCCTGGGGAAGGTCAAGTGGGATGATTCTGAGACTGTGTAGGTATGGGACTACACAGTTGAAGAGGGCTTAAATGGATTGATTGGTACTACCTATGTCAACAAGGTGCATCTTGTTTTTCGGTAGCCCATCACGAAAGAACTCCACAGTTAAGCGTGCTTGACCCGGAGTAATTTTAGGATGGGTGACCTCCTGGGAAGTTTTCCTAGGAAGCGTGCGAGTGAGGACAAAGCACGCTGGAAACACTAGTGTTGGTCTGTAGGGTCAGTCATCAGTCCATGATGCAGCCAGAGTGACATACTCGTGTATAAGAGCCATTATTTCCGTGGGTGTAAGGACCCAATGGAGGCTTGAAGCGGGGATGTTACATATAAGTAAGAGATCAAACCGAAGGAGACTAGTTGAGTAACATAAAAAAAATATTTTAATCAAAGTAATAAAATTGTATAAGATAAGTTTAAGTTTTGACTTATTTTTATTGTTTTGATAACTATTATATAAAGATTTTTTTTAATGAAAAGTAGTTTTCAAATTAGTTTGATATCATTAAAAAAAAAAGATCTTTGTGAGTAAATTAAAAATTATGTAAATTATTTTAATTTTAAAAATAGTTTCTCAAAAAATAGTTTCTCAAAAATCTTTATAGAAGAAGTTACAATAGTTTCTTCCCAAAAAAACTTTTAATTTAAAAAAATAAATATATTTTTTATCCAAGCACTCTTAGAAGGACTTTTCTAATTCTAAAAGCTAAAAAATAGTTTATAGAAGCTAAGTCAAACTATATGTCTAAACTATCTTGGGGAGAAGCATATATCATTAGCCAATTACACTAATAGGATACATGAAAATGATGAAAGTAATAATAAGTGTCATTTTTATCTCTCAAAAAGTATAATCGTCTTTAAAATAAGTAAATAAAAAGTTGCATGTTATTCGTATATGAAAAAACAGTTACACATGCAATAAAAGTACCTATTTGAATCTTATTTTTGGTACTAAACGATTTCAGAATATTTTTAAAACTTTAAAAGCAGGACCGACTCTCGATATAGACGGGCTAGATCCGTGCTTAGGATCTATAATTGTTGGGGTCCAAAATAAAAAATAAAAAGTTTCATTAGACTTTTATTTAAGTAAAATTAAGTTATTGTATTGTAAACAATAAATATTCATAGCTTAATTAGTTAGTTAGGATGTATAATATATTATACAATGTCATGAGTACTTCGAATGTGAGGGTTCTAAAATTTTATTCGCATTAGAAACATATATTGTTAAGGCCGACCCTATTTACATGTAGTTTTAAATATTTATAGCGTACAGAATAATGAAAACAAAAAAATGCACTAAAAAGTTAGTTTTTAAGTTTAGAAAAAATAGAAAGTATACCAAAATACTATAAGTTTTTTTTTTTTTTTTTTTTGAAAAATACTATTAAGTTTATTGTACTATAAATTTCTCCAAATGTGTTATTTTAGTGAATATTTTAATAGTGAATTTTTAATATTTCAATGTTACTTCAATGAATGAAAAACAAGTGTCATACATGCACATGCTAATTGCTGAAGATTACTTTATAACTTAAATAGTATTTAATTGTAAAGCTATAATAATATTCTTAGAAAATAGTATATAATTAATATTCATTTCTATACACATAAACTCACTCTATCTCACAATAAAAATATCAAAATCAATTAAGCTCAACATTGCAAATATTGAAATTTCATTCTCTAGTTTTGTAACTTAAAATTGTATTTAATTATACAGCTAATAATATTTTTTTTATTTATTTAAATTTTTTTATTCTTGATTGAAAATATCAAAATCATAGTCAACATTGCAAATATTGAAACTCTCTCACAACATACCATTTTATGCATTGTTTTACCTTTTCCATTTCACCATTTTTAATGTAAATAAATTTGTGATTTATCAAAAGCAAAAAAAGGAAATATTTGTATACCAAAGACTAAATAAGTAAATTATTAGTATTAATTAAATATTTATTCTTTTTAATTAATTTTCATTTCATCTACATAATAATTCATTCTCCAATTCATGTATTGAAAAGTCTCTCATAATATATTAAGCGAGCTCTTAGCTGGTATAGGATTTCTTTTTAGTATCTTATTAGATATATTAATATATAGCTTTAAAAAAAAAAAAAAAAGATATATATTTGTGGATTTTTGTGTAAAAGTGTTTAGAATACTTTGTGAGAGAGAGAGAGAGAGAATTAAAATATATTGTTATTCATACAAGATTTAACATTGGAGAAGCTATTATGTATTGTTTTGTATATGAGATGCAAATATTGTTTATTTTATTGATGGTAGATTTACTTATTCTTTGGCTAATTTGAATGTATATATTTGTATTGCAGATAAAATCTTTCAACATAGATATGAGTATAAAAGGATTTTTCATCGTTGCTATTGTATTGTGTAAATTTTTATAGGGAAATTTAGATAGTATACTAACTTTCGTTATTTTTTTACAAAAATACTGTCAGGCGGTATTTTTTATTTTTTTACTGTGTTTCTTTATAAGTTTCACGCTGCAGTATACTGTGTTAAGTTTTCACTGATGTTCTACTGGTGTTTTATTAGTGTTCTACTGTTGTTTTGAGTTGTTCTGCTTTGTGTTTTACTGGTGTTTTATAAAAACACAGTATTTTTGAAAAAATTTCCGTGTGATAGTATTTTTGTAAAAATTAACCCAAATTTCAGTATTTTTGTAAATTTCCTATTTTTATATTATTGTGAATCTCAAGAAGAACCAACAAAATTATTAAGAGATGAACTTCTGAAAATAGAGAATCAACTTGAGCGATCGATTGAACAAATCATCAATAAAGACTATAAAAGTATTTTTATTCTTTTATTATTATTAATAATTTCATCTTCATCTTTATCTCCTACTTATCTAACTTGTTCTGTGTTATGTACAGACACAACATGGAGATATTTGTGATTGTATTAATTTTTACGAACAACCAGCATTTGATCATCCTTTATTGAAGAATCACAAATATGATTTTCGGGTATGTTTTTCTCAAATAATTACTTATCTAATAGCTCATTATATTTTAGTTTTCTAAAACCATAGTAAATAAGCATGAGTTTTTGTGGTATAGATGGGACCTTCTTCTCATCCCAACCCGATGGTTAGGGAAGACAAGCCTCCAAAAAATGTGAAACAAGTATCGATAAATAGTGGGTTAAAAGGTGAAAAATGTCCAATTGGATTTATTCCAATAAGAAGAAGTACGAAGGAAGATCTTATTAGAGCCAAATTATTTACAAAGTCATATGCTTCAAGAATTAATTCTCCTCCTGCTTTTCATGTATGCATATTTTAGATTTACATATTGTTTTGACAAATTAAATGGTGTACTCTATAATTGAAATATAATTATATTTTGAATTGGAATATAATAGCATGCACTTGTTTACACATCTCATCCAACCAAGAAATGCAATGGAGGTATATTTGTAAGTTTTTACTGGCTCACAATATACTTTCGGTCAAATAAAATTACAAAATGGACTTGATACCATTCAAGCTGGTGGGGAGTAAGTTTTTTTTTTCTCATGAATATTCATTAGTGTTAAAAATATATAATAAAGTTTTTTAGGTAAGCTATAATTTTTTAGAATATATTTTTACTTATTAATTTGTTGTGCTATTATCCATTAGGTAAATCCTAGTGTATACGGGGATAATAAAACTCGGATCTTCATATATTTTCAGGTTACCCTAATTTTATGTTATTATTTAAGGTTTTTTTCATATTTGTTGTGTAGTTATGTGTAACTCATGTATCAATATTTTGGTAGGCTGGTGAATTATCTTGTTTCATTACAGTGTGCCCAGGGTTAATTGTTTTGGTTGACCCTCAACCTATGATCGAAATGACTCTAAGAGAAACTCACCCTGGTAATTTACCTACATGGGAACTTCCAATTAATATGTATCGGGTAAATAAAATTAAATATTTCATTTAAATATTTTTTCCTACCAAGTTTGTTGAATATTTTTTTAATAAATAAATTAAAAAAAAAATGGCTTATATTCAATAGTTTGGGTTGTATTTATTTTCTACTTGTTTGACATGATATAATAGGATCCAACTACTAGAAATTGGTGGTTTCAACTTGGAGAGAATTATGATCATATTGGATATTGGCCCTCAAGCATATTTAGTGGTGGATTGAAAGACTTGGCTACATATATTGACTGGGGAGGAGAAACTTACAGTCCACTTGGTCAAATTGGTCCTCCAACGGGGTTTGGCTTACTTTTAAACAAGATACTTGTTATGATGCATATTGTAGAGCATTAACAATTATAAATGAGGCGCACATACGAGAAGATGCTAAAAACACAAAAATTTCTTCCATTGATATTGACTTTTATTTTGTTAAAGATTGGGGATTTCGTCGTGACTTTGGACATCTCATGACATATGGTGGCCCTGGTCCTAGATGATTTATTTACATTGTATTACCACCAAAACTACCTTTTTAATGAGAAAAAAATAAATGTGTTGTTAATTGTGGTTTTGATAGACTTGATTATAAATATAGTGTTGAGCCCAAAAATGAGTACGTTTTAATATTATACTCACAGGATGGCGAATAATTATTTTTTCGCTAAACTAAAAACTTCATTAAACACAAATAAGACTACAAGGTCAAAGTTGCAACAGGGGTGCAACCTCCCCGAAAGAAAGAAAGTAAGAAACATGGCCATCAACCACCCAAGAGGTAATCCAATGAGCCACCTGATTACGGGAACAAGGAATCCAAACAACATTCCAAAACTCAAAGCAAATTCAGAGAAGAAAATAACTTTGAAAGAAGAGAAGCCAACTTCCAACTCGGGGCTTTTGAATACACAACAGCAGCAGCGAGCACTTGACGGTCGATAAAGAATGTTACACTGTTAAGATAGATGATGGTGCTCTCAAAGTTGCTAGAAGTTCTCTTGTCATTAAAAAAGAGGAGCTTAGAAATGGTATTTACTATCTTGATAGAAATATTGTAACTGGATTTGCTACACCTGTTATAGACAAAACACTTGGAAATAGTATAAAGATTTAGCATCTGAGACTAGGTCATGTGAGTGAAAGAGGACTAGCAAAACTTGATAAACAAGTTGTGTTCAAAGGTGGTCTTAAAGAAAAAATCGAATTTTGTGAATCATGTGTATATGGAAAATGTTGCAAGGTAAAATTTCCAAAGGGTGTACACACCACAACAAAAAAGTTAGGGTACATTCATTGTGATCTATGGGGGCCCTCCAAAATTCAGACAATAAGTGGTGCAAATTATTTCCTGGGCATAATAGATGATTACTCCATAAAAGTCTGGGTGTTTCTTCTCAAGAACAAGTATCATGCATTTCAAAACTTTATTAATTAGAGAACAATGCTAGAGAAGCAAACTGGATACTGCATCAAAGTGTTAAGAATAAACAATGGCCTTGTATTCTATTATGATGAGTTTAAAGTCTAATATATAAAAGAGTGAATTAGAATACGTAACACTGTTGTGAAGAATCCACAACATAATGGCTTAGCAGAAAGGATGAATAGAACTCTGAGAGTAAGATGTATCTTCCTATATGTTGCATTATACCTTTTTAATTATCGCTGCGATGAGTGTTCTCTCCTCCTCGCATGGATCGATTATGAGATGTTGTACGCCTTGTGGTACCCCTCGCCTCTTCTCGTTCTTCTCTTCCTCTTAAGGTTTGAATCACCTCGTTCCCCCTATGGGGGTTAGCATGAGCTCCTTTCTTATGAACTTGGAGAGAGGGTTGGCGATCTCCGTCTGATGTTCCGCATATCCCAGGCTGCGTCCCCAGACTTTCCTCAATTTCCTCAGGTTGCCTCTCCTGAGAGTTCTGGGAATACCTCTGGATTGTCTCCTACCCCTTGGTATGCGAGTTGTGCGGTTTTCCTCGTGAATCTCTGCTTCCAAGGTCAGGTTGATTTTGGGAACTATTCTCCTGCGCTGCCCTTACTGCGGCTATTTCACGTTCTAACTCAGCATTACGCTGGTTTGCTTCCTCCAATGGACGCCTTAGATGGTGATTTTCTAACTCAACGATTGGTATGTAGCTGGTCGGGTCGTAGGCGCCATCCTCATCAACCTGGTTGGGAAGGGACCAACTGTTGTTTATCCTAGGTCCTTCAAGCCTGGGACCCCAATACTGTGTTTTCCTGGAGCTAGTAGCCTGTTCATGTGATGAATCAATAGATCCCTAAGGACTCAATGGCTCTTTTCTAGGGCAATGATTGATTCCTTCACGAGGATTATTTTCTTCGGCGTCATCCATTACTTTTATGGCAGGAGGTTTTTTCTGAGCTTTTTCACAGAGGCTCTCAATGAAAGCACTAACTGTTAACGCAGATTTTCGTTAACCAAATTTGAGCCTAACCGTGACAATCTCACACAGAAAAAATGAAATATATAAAATAAAAAATATGGACACACAGGGTTTTTACATGGTTTTTGCAGTTAAAATTCTGCATAGTCCACGAGTCAATCTTATTCGGATTTCTGATTGTTTTCTCAGGGCCTCTTTTGTATGAGTTTTTTCGTCCCCCCTTTTTTGATCTTACTTGCCAGTATTTATAATCATATAGTGAGCAGTTAATTACAAAATTGACTGTAATCTTTTTACGACGATCATCTCCTAGAATCATGGGATTTTATTACAAATCACGCTAAGTAAATGCGGTTTTTATTTAAATTTTTACACAGCTGTGAATATCCCGCTTTTATTAATGAACGCGTATTAAAGATATATGGCAAGCCTTATCCCATTGAGATGCCTCACTGAGAATGGAGCTGAGTTATATCTTTGATGGCGAGCTGGAGCTCGTCATACGTCTTCCCGAGGTGTATATTTCTTTTACTTTAATTCTGACAACTACAATTTCTGGTATTGATATGATCTTTCTCGCGTGCATGCCCTCTTACAACGAGATGAACGCCTCGCTATCTATCTCCTTGATTCACCCTTCTGCTTATACTTAGTTGGTATACCTTGTACTATACGCTAAGTATTTCTATTGTCATTATATCTCCCCACGCGACGAGGTTAATGCCTCGTCTTGCACACTTGCAGTTACATGGTTTATTATCGAGACACAAGTCAACAGTTAGTATATTTTTATCTCGCATTAGACTGTTCAGTTAACCGAGTTATAAACATACTCTGTTAATTATGTTGTTAACAAGTTATTCCACGTCAAGTATAATTATGATTGCGTGTTTGAGCTCTCCATTCTTTCCAACTCGACACGTGTTTTCTTCTTATGTGCTCACCGAATTTCGAGTATAATAGTTTTCACTCTGCTTTTGCTTTCACGTAAAGAATCCACCGATCACGCATAACATTTATCTCGTTATTTGTGTACGAAGTGGAGAAGCTATCCTGTAAAACAAAGATATATATTAATTAGTAAAGACTATTAATTATCATATGCTATTTAATAAAGAATAATAATTACTATAATACTTATTAATTTTTTTACCGATTGTGTCAATACGTGTATTGGATCTTCTACAGTCATGAAATTTTTCGTTGAATTTCATGACGTAGTATCCACATTGTTTGTCCTCAGGTTGTTCAGGACATATAGGATACTAATACCCATAAAATATTTAAAATATTAAATTAAAAATTTACACGAACATCACACTAATACTTAAACATAATTAAAATTGACAATGCAAAACACTTCAATTTTTTCCTTAACTATACTAAACTAATACCAAAATATTTTTTACCTAAATTTATGCAATTATATAATTTTATTTAAACTAAATTAAAATAACTAATTAATTTTTATAATAACAATTGAAATAAATAAATTTTTTACACCTAAACTTAAATTTTTTCTATTTTAATTTTTTTTTTAATAAATATTTTACACATTAAATCTTTTACAATAATAACTAATTTTAAAACATATTAAATTTTTTAACACACATCAAATTTTTACATGAACAACTAATTTTAAATTACACACATAATTTATATATATATATTCAACAAAAAAAATAAAAATATATATAAATAAACAAATATATATTCAGTTTTTAAGAAAATAATAATAAATAAATTTATAATATATATAAATATATAAATCAGTTTTTTTTTAAAAAAAAATTAATAAACAAATATATAAATAAATACATATACCTTGAGGAGGAAGACAGACCGTCAGTTTGGTGGTGGATGGCGGACATTGTCTGGTCGATGGGGAGACGGAGGAGAGACGGTAACTGAGGAGAAAAAGACAGAGGAGGCAGAGATCAAGCAGTGTGTTTTGAAGGGTGGTGGTGGGTTCCAAAGGTTGCTCGTGGGTTTGGAAGCTGAATTTCGTGTGAGATGTGGGTGGACTAGGCGGTGGTGGTGGTCGCCGTCAGCTAGTTCGAGAGAGAGGGATTAGGGATTCTTTAGTGGGGTTAGGTGGGAATGAGGATGTGCGCGAGATTGGGGGTTAGGTGTGGGAACCGAATATTGGGCCTTATACCCGACGGTTTTAAACCGTTGGGTATAAGCTCCCTAAAAATTTGTATTTTATTATATAAATGTTGCCTATTTTGTTAACTACTATTTTAAATCGACGAAAATACTAAATTTTTCTCGACAGTTTTAAAAATTAATTTTTTTAGTGACGATTCTCGACAAAAATTATTTTTAAGACTGTCGCGAATTTTGATATTTGTAGTGATTATAGGCCAAATAGGTCATACTATATTTTGTATTAAATTTAGAGCTATACTATTTTTATAATACTACATAATTGATTACTATATATCACAAATTAGAGTCATGGTGCATAACATAACAACTTTGTTTAATTTGTAATTATATTCTTGTTGTGCATAACATAACACCTATCCAAGTTTGTCATCAAAACTTGTAAATGAACATCTTTACATATTGGCTCATTATTAGTTTTCTGTCATTTTGATTTAAGGTTTGTCATCAAAGACCTTAGGGCCTTTCTTTCTTCTCTTCTAAGAAAGAGCCAAAAGAGACTTGAAAGTCGAAAACTTCACCGCCGGGAATATCTTCCGACAATCAAAACTTCCATCATTCTACTCAATGTTTTTCCCATTCTCGATCAACTAAACCCGAGCACTCTTTCTGAAACCGAAAAATAAGTTGTTTCGCCTCAATTCCAATCATTCTCAAGCTCACTTTTGGTTGGGAATGATATAAGGAAAATAAGGATTGGGACTCAAAACAAAAGAAAAGGGGAAAAAAATTCAAAGACTTGTTCATAAAATTTAATCATTAAAAAACACATCAAATAAACCTAACAAGTATTGAAAAATGTCCATTAAAAGAAACATAAAACATTTGTTTGAAAAATACCCAAAAATGACTCAAAACCTAAGCTTGGTGAAAAACCATCGGTTCTTCCCGGTCTTGAATCTCTCCTCGAAACGCTTCTTGGTCTCCTTCAAGGCAGTGACTTTCTTATCCTTAGACTGGAGAACATCAACATTAACAACATCCTTGAGATCAACATCAAGAGTGTACCGAGTTGGCATCAAATGTTGGTAGTTAACAAGCTTGACAAAGGCCTTAACTCGAGACTTCTTGGCAGTCTTCTTAGCCGAGTCTTTGCGAATAACCTTGCTTGGGTACTTGTTAATCCCAGCAACCAAACAATGTCCATAAGGGCGATCACGAGTACCATCATCAAAGTTACGAACGATGACACCCTTGCGTCCAGCATACCGCCCTTGAAGGACGATAACCGCCTTGTTTTGCTTCAAGAACTTCACCATTTTCTCACTCACTCACTCTCCCTTAGCCTTTACAGATTAGAAACATAAACACAACTCCACATTAGAAAAACAATAGAAATCAAAAGAATGCATTTTGTAATACAGAGCCTTTGTTCAGCAAAATTTAACCATTAAGAAACATAGCAAAAAAAAGGTATTTTCAAAAAAAAAACTTTTTCTATGTTTTTATATACAAAAATACATTTTTCTCACCAAAAAGCAAGAAAACTAAAATATAACGAGAAATCAACAACTTTGAAACTAAGAAAATTAAAGTTTTACTAGTCGAAGCTCAGATTCAAGATATAACATGTAAAACAATGATATGTAAAGTATACAAGTGTAAACAATGAGAAACAATTTGATCTACAGCCAATATTACCATAAATAATTCTACATTATTGAGAAGAAAGCACAAAACTTCAATGTAATTTCATAAAACCCAATTCAATTAACAGATTTCCTAACATGGGATTAGTTGGAATTCAATCATAAAGCCATCCATCCAAGTATCTTAACATTCCCAACATAAATAAAGAAACTAGATTTACCAATCACTATATATATTATAACAAGATTATATAATCAATAGTTGTACTAAAGTTTCAAACTTCACACAACAGACTACGTATCACATTACAATTATGCATTCATTTCCTATTACAGGGTAAACCTAACACAGGTTAGAATATGAAAATATTATAAGGGCTTATTAGTAATTTGAAAATAGCGTGAAAGCTTATAAATATGTAATTGTAGCTATTATTGGGGATGGATTAAGAAAATAGAACTTTAGTTCAATTAGGAGATCGACACTGTCTCAGAAAGTGCATTTCGGAAATTTGTCCCGTCTTGAAGAGGACTATTATCTATCAAAAGCACCAATGATAGGTAACGGGTCCTCTTCGAAACAGGACAAATCTCCGAAATGTACTTTTCGAGACAGTGCCAATCTCCCAATTAAACCAAAGTTCTATTTTCTTAATCCATCCTCCAATAATAGCTACACAATTACATATTTATAGGCTTTCACAATATTTCCAAATTACTAATAAGCCTCATATTATTTACATATTCTAACACTGGGCAGATTAAAGGCAAACAAAGGACAATGTTACTCAAGTTTGTTTGGGGTTAATAATTGAAACTAAGGAAACAACAAAAACCAAATGAAAGTTATTACTACCCAAAGCTCATGGAAGTGTAAACAATGAGACAGAATTCGATCTACAGCCAATATTACCATAAATAATTCTACATTATTGACAAGAAAGCACAAAACTTTAATGTAATTTCATAAAGCCCAATTCAATTATCAATTAACAGATTTCCTCACATGGGATTAGTTGGAATTCAATCATAAAGCCATCCAAGTATCTTAACATTCCCAACATAAATAAAGAAACTAGCTTTACCAATCAATATATTATAACAAGATTATATAATCAATAGTTGCACTAAAGTTTCAAACTTCACACAACAGACTATGTATCACATTAAAATTATGCATTCATTTCCTATTACAGGGTAAACCTAAACACAAGTTGTTAGAAAATGAAAATACTATAGGAGCTTATTAGTAATTTGAAAATAGTGTGAAAGTCTATAAATATGTAAGTGTGTAGCTATTATTGGGGATGAATTGAGAAAATATAACTTTAGTTCAATTAGGAGATTGACACCGCCTCAAAAAGTGCATTTCGGAGATTTGTCCCGTCTTGAAGAGGACTATTATCAATCAAAAGCACCAATGATAGGTAACGGGTCCTCTTCGAAACAGGACAAACCTCCGAAATGTACTTTTTGAGACAGTGTCAATCTCCCAATTAAACCGAAGTTCTATTTTCTTAATCCATACCCCAATAATAGCTACACAATTACATATTTATAGGCTTACACACTATTTCCAAATTACTAATAAGCCTCATAGTATTTACATATTCTAACACTGGGCAGATTAAAGGCAAACAAAGGACAATGTTACTCAAGTTTGTTTGGGGTTAATAATTGAAACTAAGGAAACAACAAAAACCAAATGAAAGTTATTACTACCCAAAGCTCATGGAAGTGTAAACAATGGACCACAATTTGATCTACAACCAATATTACCTGAAATAATTTAACATTATTGACAAGAAAGAACAAAACTTTAATGTAATTTCATAAAACCCAATTCAATTAACAGATTTTCTCACATGGGATAAGTTGGAATTCAATCACACAGGTTCATTACATGGCTGGCTTTGCTGGCTTAATGATTGTTTAATCATTTGTTCTTTTTTGAATGTTTTTTCAGCAGCAGAATTGTTTGGTGGGAATAATGAAATTGGATTGGGATTGTAGCTCACACTATCAAAAAGATTAATTTTGAAGTTACAACAGAATTTCTCATACATATTACTTAAACGAGTTACTCAGAGAGATAAAGTTTGGTTTTTTATTCTTAAAAGCAGATAAAGATTGGATTTTTAGTCACTACAAAATACAAAAACTAAATTCAATAATTGGTACAGAAGATTAAAACGATCAATCAAACTTAAGAAATCATATAAAATGAAATTAAATTACTAACCAGAAGAAGAAGAGGCTGATAGCAAGGTAGTGAGTGAGGGAGAGAGAGAGATGTAAGAGAAGAGAAGAGAAGTAAATATGATGAATTCTGAAACCCTAATATCTGTTAGTGGGCTCTTGTATTGGGCTTTTATGTTTGGGCTTAAATCATATGGTATTTTTCTAAACTATAATTAATATTTTGACATGGAAAATAAGAAGGGAATTTTACAAAAATACTGCTTTTTGACCAAAACTTTACATTTATACTGGGACACGGCAAAAACAACTTTTGTACTGTCCAAGCCCAATTTCATTACTTTTGTACTGCCCAAGCCCAACATCATTACTTTTGTACTGCCCAAGCCCAACATCATTTCATTTCATTTATACTGATATATTATATATAGTTTTATTTTATTTTTGTGGTCTAACTTCTTATTAAAAGATAGGAACACATCACTGAAAGCAACAACATGCACTTCATTATATATATACACTAACATATATATTACTTGAATTTTTACAAAATAATGATTTATTAATTTCCCAGATTTTTTTTTTCATTGCATATTACATATTTATACTGTCCTCCCCTTTTTTTTTTCTTTTATACTGTCAACAACAAAACAAAAGTATGAGGCCTCCATCTTTGACAATCACAGACATAACCACCACAACAACACCAGGACACCGGAAAATAACCATTAATTCCGACAAGAATAAACAAAAGCAGTAAAATCGACGTCAATAAATAATCATGGCAAAACAACAGTAAAACAACACTAAAACAATCAAACAAAACAAAAGAAAAAAATGATTAAAAAAAAACAAACAATCTGCTGCACAACCTCCACACCAGATGCAAAATCAACTATATTTGCAAGTCTATACCTAGAAAATTATAAAAAAAAAAAACTACTAAAACAACACTGAAACAACACAAAAACAAATGAAGCAAAATATAACTACTTAGAAAAATATAAAAGAAACACACACCTCAAAACTCTCTTGTGAGTGAGCTCGTCAAATATATTGATCATGAAAAACAACAGTAAAACAATACTAAAACAATACTAAAACAATACTAAAACAAATAAAACAATAAAAGAAAAAAATGATCAAAAATTAACTATGTTGTGCACATCCTCAATACTAAATGCACTATATTTGCAAGAAAGATCTGGAAAATTAGAACAAAAAAAACCACACTAACTCTTATATTTTAAAAAAAACGTAACTAAGAACTTCAAAAAATTAAAAAAAAAAAAAAAGAAGAAAAGAAAAGAAGATGAAGAAGAAGAACTGAACATGAAAAAAAAATAAAAAAGTTATATGTTGATGGAGAGAAATAGAGAGAACTTGAGGAAGTAGAGAGTGAAAAAAATGAAGAAGATGATGAATAGTAAGAGAGAATAATGGAGAAGAGAGATTGGTAAACACATAAGAAGAGAGAATAACCACAAAAAATTTGACCCTAAGACAAAAACTGGATGTGTTTTTTTTTAAAAAAAAAAAAGAAGAAGAAGAAGAAGAAGAAGAACATAAGAAGAAGAAGATGAATAATTAAATGGGATAGTAGGTATAAAAACGTGGTGTGAAAGAGAGTAATTGTATTGATATGATGATTAAATTGAATTAAAAGAAAAGAAAAAAAAAAAAAAAGGCTGCCACAAATGTGACAATTCCTAGTCACATCATTTTTTTATCACTTAAAATAAAAAAAAAAATAAATAAATAAGCTAAAGTTTTAAAGGCAGTAAACTGCCAAAAAAAAAAAAAAACAGTAAAAAGGTTGTATTTGCCGTACAACAGTATAAAAGTAATAAATTGGGAAAAAACAGTAGTGGGTGTAAAATTCCCAATAAGAATAAGGGTAAATAACGGCTTACGTACCCAAAATTTTAAGTTTGTAAGCGGCATAAACTTTATATTTATTTATAGCGGCATAAGTATTCAATGTTTATAAAACTGTAATTTTCTTTTAGTTTTATCAATACAGACTTCGTTTTGAATTTATTAAAATAATATTTAGAAGTAATTGATATTGCACGTTTCTGTTTAGCCAAATGATCTAGAAGTTAGGTCTTATATGTATCATGTTTAAGACAATAACAAAATTTATACAAAATTAGAGAAAAATTATAATGTAACTATTTAACTTAATAATAATAATAATAAAAGTCATTGAAAGTATATATTTTATGGATTTAATTCTGATTTTTATTTATCTTTCTTATTTTCATGCTTTTAAGCTTTTAACTTTTGTTCTTATATTGTGTTTAGGGGTAAGTTGAAAAATGTCTCTTTTTTTCATCAATTAATCAAATTTATCTCTAATTTTATATTTATTTGAAACATATCTCTTTTTATATGTATTGTACCCAAAATACCCTTACATAAGAGAATCACATGGAGAGTATCTTGAAGTGACAGGGGCAAAATTGGTACAATATTTAAAAAAAAAAAGATAAAAATGATAGATTTTAAAAAAGAAGGTAAAAATAAAAAAGGACAATATAAAAAGGGTATAAAGTGTAATTTCCTCTTCTATTTATTGTGTTTTATCATGCTTTAGTCCATGTTTTGCTCATGTTTATATGTTTTTTTTTAATTGGGAGATTGTTAAATTTGTGCATTTTTATGCATTTTTCTATATGTCTAGATTTTATAGAATTTTTTTCTCAAAAAAAATTGATAGTAATAACTGGTTACTACTACTACAATTAAATCAAATAAGGCATATTTACATTTATAACACATTAATGAACCAAATTCTTGAGTCAATCTCACGTGACCTATACAAGCCCTACCAATCTCATAATAGAACTCATTCGATTGCCATCAACTAAAAAAAAAAAAAAAACTACCTTAAAAATCTAAAGCCAATGATGCTTAATTTTTATTGGTGTAGTCAAATTGATATATTTTACACCTACACTAAAATCATAACATTTTCTCTTATATTATAAAATAAATAATATTAGTATGAAGAAATAAATGCATGAATCTTATTTGTGTACCACTATTTGTCATAGTTGATTAGAAAACCCACTACCATGGGAAAGAAGATGATTATATTTTAAATTGTACATATATTTCCATAAGTTTTTTAATATTATTATTAATTATTTATTAATCAATATTTTCCTTTTTTTGAAAAAAAAAAATGAAAGATGCCATGGTTGACTTGAGCATATAAGGTTTCAATTTGAGTGAATGGGAGGTAATATGTGTTACCCCACCACTTATTTATTTAAAATTAATAAGTCTTTATGTACTATCATATCTCTAGCCACAAACTATATTATACTTTCCAATAATGACCCATCCAAATATTCATTGCCACAAAATATTTAATTTTTTTGAAAAAAAAAATGTATCAAAGCAATAAATAACACATTTGGTTGTCACCACATTTGTTAAATTACCCAAAAAAAAATCAAATGCAATAACTAGTGTAGTGTTATTCTATTTATTAAATGAAAAATAAAGAGAAATACTTTACTATAAATGAGAATGACTTATAATATATACTTGAGACTATATGTGTCTCCATATGAACAAGATCTTATGAGTCAATTCATTGCTTTAGAAAGGAAAAAAAACAATTGTAAGATCGAATTGTGGGTTTAGCATTGACCAAAATATGCATTAGGAATTATTAGGGGAGTTTTACACTCTATTTGACTATTTTTATTTTTATTAATGTATAAATATATCTTTATACTCACTTTTTATTCTCTTTTTCTCTTTTCCTTCTTATATTCTATATACAATAATAAAATATAGATTAATATTATTTTGGAAAACGTATTTTGTAAAAGTTATTAATTGAACTCTTTGTTTTATAAAATAAAAAATTGAACAATGTATTTTTTAAAATGGTACAAAATTATACAATCAATTTAAAGACAATAACACGAATATATGCAAAAAACAATATACTCATTTTTATTATAACAACTTTAAATCGAGTTATTATTATCTTTTATTTTGACAAAAAATCAGTTTAGGGTACTATTTTGTACAATTTTAAAAAATACAAGATTTAATTTATTATTTAACAAAATAGAAAGTCTAATCAGTAGCTTTTACAAAACACAGAATCTAAAATATTATTTACCCATAAAATAAACTAGGGTGATTCTATAATGCACACCTTTAAAATGGATGTACTGATGCACCCTTAACTTGTTTTGGCACCTAGAAGAATTTTTTAGTCTAATTTTATTTTCATATTCATGTACGTTATATCTATTTAAGATATTTTACAAAATTTTGAAAAATTCAGAATAATTTACAATATAGAAAGCAATGTTCAAACAGTTTATTTTACACGCGTATAAAATAAAATAGTCACGCGTGCAACACGCTGTTTGAACGTAGTTTTCGGCATGTTAAACTTTTCCGAATTTCTTAAAATTTTACAGGATGTCTTAAATAACTATAACGTACATGACTATGAGAAAAAATTTGATCAAAAAATTATTTCGGATGCTAAAACAGATAGGGATATATCAATATACCCACTTTAAGGGGTGCATTGTAGAATTTTCCAATAAACTATATTTGTAAATATCAAAACAATGAAAGTATATATAATCTTATTAGCAAATAATGCAATTGTTGTTGTTGTTATAAATATTTTATCAAATTGTAGTTATGACCTTTTTTTCCTTCTTTCTTTCATTTTTTTTGTAAGACTCTTCATTAACTTCTAGATGCTTTGTTTTTTAGTGAATGCCGTCCAAAGTATCATATCATTTTGATTATTGATTATAGAACACAATATTATATTATAGAGCAATCACATTACATATATTAGGTTTTATAATAATTATTGAAAGAGTGTTATTATTGCTTTTATGATTGTTTATCCAATTGGGGAAGTGAGTTTTTTTGCTTAGGTTGAACTCAAGCTCCTAAATAATTGGGGAAGTGAAATATAGTGTATCCATAGGCATATCTAATAGAGTATTAAATTTGTAATACAATTGTCATATTTTAATATTTATGTAAAAATAAAGAAATTAATAGTCATGCTAAACATGGTGTCAAATTTGACATATAATAAATACAACATCTTTTATATTTATAAGAGTGTTATCAAAACATAAATGAACGACTTCATTAATATGTTTAAATTTCTTTGTTGAAAATGCACAATAATGTCTAATTACAATAGTGAGTTGTAATTTGTAATTGAAATATATAATAATAGGATTAATGTATTATTGGCTTTAGAAGAAGATCCATTTAGATTTAGCTTATTGATCTCTCTTTCTTACACTTTAACTAGAAGACCCAAACATACTTAACTTATCTTTAAAACCACAATATTTTTTTTAATGGAATTTTGGAACCATTAGATTTGAAGTTAAACATATAATGAGAAAATGAAAAGGAAATATTCCCCTAAAAAAGAAAAAGGAAAAAGGTAATATGAACATTGTTTTAGTAAAAATCATATTCCTCATGATATGATTAAATAATTTTGCACTTTTGCACTTTTATAAATGATCCATTTCATTTCTAAAAAATTAAAAGATCTAATTTTACACAAGTATAATTATTATTATTATAGTTATGTGATAGAATAAAATTATTAAGTAGAAAATTTGAAGAGGAAAGGAAACTTAAAAAAGAACTAATTTTTGCTTTGTATAATGTCAAAAATATAAAAAAAATAATCAAATAAATAATTAGAAAAACAATATATATTTTTTGAACAAGAATCATGCAATTGCAAGTGGACAAAATCTCCCTCAGCTCCCACTATCTCATCTCTCAAAATAAATAATTATATATTTGTTATAGTACAATTCATCAATTATTATTAATTAGAAACTCAGCATCATGATTCATGACATTGTAGAATATTTAAATAATATTATTTGTTAAAATAATAAAATATAAAGTAAATAATTTCCTCACTACTCTTGTGTAAATATTAGTTGAAAAATAACTAAAATTTAAATCTTTTTTTATACATATAATATATATAAATTTCCAAAAAAAAAAAAAAACCTTTTAGGTATATAATCTACACATCTTTTAAAACAAAAAATTATACCTCTACTATTAATATATGATTTGAAAAAACAAAAAGAAAAAAAGAATTTATCCCAAGGCTTGATTTATAATCGCATATTTATTTTTATTTTTTTAATGACATTGATGCATATCCATTTTTTTTTCTTCATTAGAGACACTCATTTATAAAGGAAAATTTTATTTTGTATGCTTAAAAAAATACCTTATATTAAAATTTAGACTTCCAATTAATTTATACAAAATAATTTTTTTGTTTACATATTTTTCCCATTTTATCCTTAGCTAATTAAAAAAAAAATTGAATTAATCTCTCTCTCTCTCTCTCTCTCTCTCTCTCTCTCTCTCTCTCTCTCTCTCTCTCTCTCTCTCTCTCTCTCTCTCTCTCTCTCTCTCTCTCTCTCTCTTGGTGGATGGCTAGACCTCATCATTGAAAAAAATCATACACATTCACCTCAATAATGGGTAGGTATTGTCCAAATTTTTTTTAAAACATTTAGATTAGTATGTAGTTTATTTTCGATAGATCTGTGTGGTTGTTGTTTCTATTGGTGTTGTTTTGCTGGTCTTTTTCATTGAAATGATGAGATTTGGTTTTCTCCCCAAACTGGATTTTTAACAAATTATCTATACTTTTTCGATTATATATCGATATCTTCTCGATAATTAGAGTAAGAAGGTAAATGATGGTAATTTTCAATAATTTTTTGATGGTATATCGATAATATTTTGATCTAGGATAAAATATAACAAAAAATAGTAAAATTTATCACACAAGGCAAAATCATCGAGAAACCATCGATATACTATTGATAAACCATCGATAATCAATTAAAATACCAAGTAAAAAATAATAATAGTCTGCCATCGATAAATATCGATACTATCGATAATATAGTACATTGATAAACCATTGATACTATCGATAAAAGACTAAAATATTTTTTGCTTGGTATTTTAATTGATTATCAATAGTATATCGATGGTTTGTCGATAATTCTATCTTGTGCGATTAATTTCGCTATATTTTATTCTGGATCGAAATAGTATCAATATATATACCATCAAAAAAGTGTAAAAAATTATCATCCCTTACCTTCTTACCTTAATTATAAAAAAGATATCGATATGTAATCAAAAAAAGCATCTATAATCAATAGGAGTGTTCATCAAACCGCCCGTACCGCACCACACCGCAAAAAAAATGCAGTTTAAAATTCTTTGCGGTGCGGTCGCAGTTTGAATTTTCTCTAAATTACGCGATGCGGTGCGATTTGCGGTTTTGAATTGTTAATATGCGGTTTAAACCACACCGCACCACATATTATAAAAATACCAATTTTTATATTTATTTAGGTACAATATGTGAAGGCCCAACCTAAGTCCACTAATTATTGTATTGTTGAAACTTGAAACTTTTTTGTCATTTTTATTTTCAAGCCTTATGGTATTTTTGAGAAGAGTTGCTCAAACTTTATTGTATTTGTGATAGTATAATTATTTAGTGATAGTCCAAACCGTAAAAACCGCATAAACCGCACTGCACATTTTTTTACGGTGCGATTTTTTAGTTTCACGGTGCGAGTGCGATTTGAAAAATTAAAAAAATTGCATGTGCGGGTTGGTTTGAAAAAATAGTCAAGAACTGCACCACCCGCACCGCGAACACCCCTAATAATCAAATAAGAATCCTAGTTTTGCGAGAAAGCCAGATCTCGCCATTTTGATAAAAAACACCAGCAAAATAACACCAATGCAAACAACAACCACACAGATCTATCAAAAATAAACTACATACTAATCTAAATATTAAAGAATTTTTTTTACAACACCTACCCATTATTGAGGTGAATGTGTATGCTTTTTCTCGATGATGAGGTCCGGCCATTCACTAAGATAGGTCGAAAGATTAAGAAAGAGTGAGCTGAGATATAGTGTTAAAGAGATAGATTGTGACAGTCAGTAGTCGTGTGATACGTAAGAGGGAAATACCGGGTAAGTTGTGCAATCCCACATCGCTTGGAGAAGGTCAAGTGTGATGATTCTGAGGCTGTGTAGGTATGAGATTACACAGTTGAAGAGGGCTTAAATGGATTGATTGGTAATACATATATCAACAAGGTACATCCTGTTTTCTGGTAGCCTATCATGAAAGAACTCCAGAGTTAAGCGTGCTTGACCTGGGGTAATTTCAGGATGGGTGATCTCCTGGAAAGTTTTCCCACGAAGCGTGCTAGTGAGGACAAAGCACGCTGGAAATACTCGTGTTGGTTTGTAGGGTTAGTCATCAATCCAGAAAGCAGCCAGAGTGGCATACTTGTGTATAAGAGCCATTATTCTATGGGTGTAAGGGCCCAATGAAGGCTTGAAGCGGAACGTTATAGAGAGAGAGAGAGAGAGAGAGAGAGAGAGAGAGAGAGAGAGAGAGAGAGAGAGAGAGAGAGAGAGAGAGAGAGAGAGAGAGAGAGAGAGAGAGTATGTGTGATTAGTTCATTTTTTTTAATTAGCTGAGGGTAAAATGAGAAAAATATATAAATAAAAGAATTAATTGTATAAATTAGGTGGGAGTCTAAATTTTGATATGATGTATTTTTTTAAGGATACAAAATAAAATTCCCTTTATAAATTATTAACTCTCTTATTTTTTTTTTTTCGAGTTTTATTAGCTCAAAACCACTATAAGATATCAGATGATTTTTTTTTTTTTTTGGCTAATTAGGATTTTTTTTTCTCGAATTTTGACATGTACCAAATTATGCTCACTGAACTTTTTTTGCCGTTAAAAATTCTCCCTGAGCTATTAAGATTGTTAGATTTAAAAGATTTTTGTCTAATTTTAGTAAAAAAAATTCTAACATGGATGAAAATTCAGGGGGCATGATTTAGTACATATAAAAATTTGAGAAACATGATTTGGTAGATATCAAAGTCTGAGGAGTATGGTTTAGTACGTAAACAATCACTGAAACAGTAAAATTAAATGAAATTAGACAAAAGTCCTTAAATATAACAATCTCAATAGTTCAGGGAGAATTTTTAACAGCCAAAAAAATTCAAGGGACATGATTTGGTACATGTCAAAATTCGAGGGAAAAAAATAGCCTAATTTTTTGTAATAATTATTAAATTAATATATATATATATAAGACCTAATATGAAATTCTACCAACAACAATTTAACATTTTAATCGGAATTTAGCACTAGGGGTGTACATCAAACCGCTCAAACCGCAAAAAAAATACAGTTTGAAATTCTTCGCGGTGCGGTTGCGGTTTGAATTTTTCCCAAACCGCACGGTGCGGTTTGCGGTTTGCGGTTTTGAATTATTAAACCGCGATTTAAACCGCACCGCACCGCATCTTTTAAAATTTCAATTTTTATATTTATTTTATTAAGCCCATACATATGAGCCCAACCCAAGCCTATAAATCTTAGGGCAAAATCCATAACTCTTCACAAACCCTCTCTTCTTAGCAACAAACCCAAGTCCATACATGTGTATTAAAATTTGGAATTGGAAGTTTGTGTTTGTTTTATTTTTAATGTAAGTATGTTAGTTGTACATTTATATTGTTGTTAGAGCTTAATTAGTTTCAAGTTTGTTATTTTGATTTAAGTGTGTTGTTGAAACTTTAAAAAGATTATTGATTTATTGTTGTTGTTATAACTTTTATTAGTCTCAAGTTTGTTGTATTTTCTTAAGTGTTTTGGAATAATTATATTAATGATAGTTTAATTATTTTATGATTATTTCAAAAAAAAAAAAATTGTGATAGTTCAAACCGCATAAACCGCAAAAATCGCACCGCACCGCATCATTTTTTGCGGTGCGGTTTTTGCGGTTTTTTAGTATCGCGGTGCGGGTGCAGTTTGGAAAATTGGAAAAACCGCATGTGCGGGTTGGTTTGAAAAAATGGTTAAAAACCGCACCACCCGCACCGCGAACACCCATACTTAACACCTATTCCTTTAGTACCTTTCTAAATTCACAAGAGAACATATTTTAAGAACCAACAAAAGTGAAACTCCAACAAAAATGAAAACAAATGAAACAACTACTACTAAGGTAGGTAGGTTTGTTTGTTTGTTTGTTTGCAGGACCTATAAAGGAA
The DNA here is from genome assembly GCF_029168945.1 of Cannabis sativa. Classification (NCBI taxonomy): domain Eukaryota; kingdom Viridiplantae; phylum Streptophyta; class Magnoliopsida; order Rosales; family Cannabaceae; genus Cannabis; species Cannabis sativa. The sequence goes on from NC_083602.1 coordinate 812,122, forward strand.
CCCCAAAATTTGGAGCAACAAATGTTTTTTTTCTTCCTCTTCTTATTTTTATTAAAAAATTCAATGATTTCCCTTCCAATGAAAAATCAATATTTTCCCCTTAAAAAACATAAAAATCCAATCTTTATTCTCTTTCTCTTTCAACTTTCTCTCTCACTCATTTCTTTTCCGGGAAAACACACACACTACCATTTTCCCTTTGAAAAAATTCAGTCTTTTTCCCTTAAGTATGAAAATTCTTTTTCCCTTAAAAAATTAAGGCTAATTAGAATTTTTTACTCTCTAAATTTTTACATGTATTAAATCATGTCTTTTAAATTTTTTTGCCCGTTAAAAGTTATCCTTAAACTATTTAGATTGTTAAATTTAAAGACTATTGTCAAATTACATTTAATTTTACTAATTCATTGATTGTTTATGTACTAAATTATCATCCCTAAATTTTGATATCTACCGAATTATATCATCATACTCCTGAACTTTCATTCATTTTAGACTTTTTTTAGACAAACATTCTTAAATTCAACAATCTCAATAGTTCAAAAGAATTTTCAACGATCTTAAAAATTCAATAAATACCATTTAATACATGTAAAAATTTAGGAACAAAAATACTAATTACCCAAAATAATAATGGGAAATTCTATAATGCACCCCCTTAAAAGGGATACACCGATACATCTCTATATGTTTCAGTATCCGAAATAATTTTTTAGTCAAATTTTTTCTCATGGTCATGTAAATTATACTTATTTAAGACATCCTGCAAAATTTTAAGAAATTCGAAAAAGTTTAACACGCCGAAAATTGCGTTCAAGTAGTGTGTTGCACGCGTGACTATTTTATTTTATACCCGTGTAAAATAGACTGTTTGAACATTATTTTCTATATTGTAAATTATTCCGAATTTTTAAAAATTTTGTAGGATATCTCAAATAGCTATAACGTACATGAATATGAAAAAAAATTAGACGAAAAATTTTTTCTATGCCGAAACAAGTAGAGGGTGCATCAATACATCCATTTTAAGGGAGTGCATTGTAGAATCACCCAATAATAATAATAATAATAATAATAACAATAATAATAATAAAAATCCAGTCTTTATTCTCTCTCTCTTTCAGCTTTCTCTCTCACTTATTTATTTTCCCGGAAAACAAACACACACACTACCCATTTTCCCATCTATTCATGATTAATACATGTTTGTTAGTAGTACCATTACCAAAGACCAAGAAAAAACCCAAAGACCAACAATTCCAACCATAATCGAAAAAATCAAACAATTTTCTCTTCTTTCCAATCATCCCTTACCTTCCATTCTCATCAAAGTATCAAACTTTACCCTCATTTAAGTCTCATCTCAACCGCCATTGTTGTTTCACCAAGATCTACAAAACCCCACTTCACTAAACTCCTCACTAACCCTTTTCTCTTATGCCAAAACCTTGTGAAGAAGAAGAAGATGGATCTGATTCAAACACACTCAAAAGCTTCAAGCTTTATCTCAAATGGCCATATTTAGGCATACCCATTAACCCATTCGCCGGGGATTTCTTCTCACCGATGAAGAATCGTTCAGTTAGACCCCTTTTCTCCATTTTACTCCTTATAGTCTTTGCTGCCACTCTAAGCTGTAGAACAGCCTTTCAAGATAGTACCTTTAGTCTTCTCATTTCAATCTCAACTCTACAACCTCCACCGCCGCCGTTGCCGGTGCCGGAGAAAGCTGTTGTCTTTAATGAAACATTGTTGAAATATGCTTCCATTGATATATCTGAAGCTCAATCAAAGAAGGAGATTGATCAATTATTGGAGGGTGATTTCAATAGTCTTGGAAGGTACAAAGCTTTTAACCGTTGGAGAAGATTTAATCATAGAGATATTAGAGCTAAAAGAATCTCATCAAATGGGGTTCCTTTAGTTCTCCATTCACCAAATTTCTACAGACATTGGTTGAGTTTCAGAAGGGTTTTACATGATTGGGCAAGAAGTAAAAGATTCCAACCTCAAATCATGTCTGAGCTGGTTAAATTGGTGAAACAACCAATTGAAAAGGTTCAATCTTTAAACCGGTATTCATCTTGTGCTGTAGTTGGGAATAGTGGGATTTTGCTAAAGAGTGATTATGGTAAGATTATTGATAGTCATGAAGTTGTGATTAGATTAAACAATGCTAGAATTGAAAGCTATGAATCCAAAGTTGGGTCTAAAACAAACATGTCTTTTGTTAATAGTAACATTCTTCATCTATGTGCTAGAAGAGAGAGTTGTTCTTGTCATCCTTATGGAGAAAATGTTCCTATAATTATGTATATTTGTCAACCATTACATTTCTTGGATTACATTGTTTGTAACTCTTCACATAAAGCTCCTTTGATGGTTACAGATGCTAGTTTTGATGTGCTTTGTTCTAGGATTGTTAAGTATTACTCTTTGAAGCTTTTTTCTGAGAAGAACAAAGGGAAGTCTTTGGATCAATGGGCACCAGCACATGATGGTGCTTTTTTCCATTACTCATCTGGTATGCAAGCTGTTATGATGGCTTTAGGGATTTGTGATAAAGTTAGCATTTTTGGGTTTGGGAAATCAGATTTGGCTAAACATCATTATCATACTAATCAGAAGGCTGAGCTTCATTTGCATGATTATGAAGCTGAGTATTGTTTTTATCATGATTTGGTTAAGAGACCAAAGGTAATACCTTTCATCTCATCAAATTTCAAGATTCCTCCTGTGGTTTTATATCAATGACACAATGATAGGAAGTGATCCCCTTTTTTCTTGGGAAGTGTTTGCTTTAGATTGTTTTGTGTAATGTGTTGTTGTGTTCCTTTGTGTTGTAATTTGTAATATGTTGAATGGAAGGAAGGAACAATCAAAGGGGATAGAAAGAAAGAAATTGTTGAACTACTACCATTTATTTGACCCTTTGTACTATCAAAGATAGTCATTTTGGGGTTATTACCAAATGTAAAGTTGGATTTTATGAATATGGTTCTCTCATTTATTTTATAAGATCAAGATTTTCTTCTGTATTCTATATAATATAACACTATATTTGAAGTGAAGAGTAGTTTGAGAATTGTGCCAAGTTCAAAGGCACCACTTTGCATTGGTTGATATTCTATTATTCCATATCTTTTCATATACTCTTTTGGAATAAGACATTGGCATATATTTGACTGAGATTTAAGTTCAAAATCAAAGGTACCAACTTTGCATATTATGATTTATAGTTTGATTTAAATTCCAATGCTTGTTATGTCTCTCTCATATTACTATATTGAATAACTTATTAGATAAGTAATAGCTCTGATTTGAACACATTTCACCATCAGAATATTTCTTGCAGATTCAACTTTGGACTGACCAAAACCATCTGCAAGTCTCTTCACCTGGAAAGTGCTCTAATTTTAGTTGTTTTTATCTTTAGTTCAAATAGAATAGGTTAGTAACTTATTGAGTTTTGTAACAGTCAGCATTTTTGTGAAGTAGTTGTAATCTGTAGTCTCATCTTTATATTGTTTAGTGAATATCTTCTCTCAGTTGGAACTATGTTGTGTAGTTTTATCTTCACAATATTTGTACACATCATCCTAATTAGAATTAATAGTTAATTCCTTTGGACTGTTCTGTTAGAGTTGTGTGTTACTGGTTGAGGTTGTTGTAAATAGAAGATCCTTGATTATTCAATTTGTTGAAACTTTTGAGTGTAGAGTCAAGAGTACTTAAAATGCATTGTAAAAGTGCAATTAAAGCATGTAACTAACTGATATATTACATGTCCTTTGTGTACAAGTGCTCCTAAAGCAAGCTTACACTTGGTGGTTAGTTGTATCTTTGCTCAGAACTGTTGGAGAAAACTATTTCGCGCCGGCCAGGACAGTGTAGAAGGTACTTTTGCAGCATGATTTCGGCGAGATTCTCTTACTTGGCTTCGAGAGATGTCGAGTTTTTGTTGGGCAGCTTGGTTTCGACAAAGATTCTCTTACTTGGCTTGTTTCAAGGAAGCTCGTGGCGAGAATAAGATGATTGAAGTTGCATCTTTTACTAAAAAGAAAAAATGTGCATTGTAAAGCCTCTAGAATTGATTTACTTGTAAAATTCATTTTCAAGAAAGGTTACTACATTCATTGTGAAAAGGTTACTTGATTTAATCTATTTGTGTCCTTGTCTTATAATCTAATACTTTCTTATATAATAACACAACCACTACATTCATGGTTAGCTCTCTTGTAGTTGTTGATTGTTTCATATTCCCTCTAAAGGCTTCTATTAGTCATCCATAGATAGTATAAGTTCATGGTTGATGATGATCATACATATATATATTTACAACCAAAATGTCATCACTACCCTTCTTACATAAAGCTTTCTACAAAAGCCCACCACCCCAAAAAAACCAGAAGATTCAAAAAGATACAAACTTTCTTCTTTTCACTCTTCTGTGACTATCACAGCATCCTTCTCTTCAAACTTAACTGCCACCAAAAACCTTATAGAAACCTATCAACACACAAAATAGAGGAACCATAATCACAATCACTAATCACAAACTTATTAGAAAAAGATCAAACCTTTAATATTTGATTTCCTCATTTACCTGTTTTGGGTCATAAACTGCATATTCATTATACTCAAGTGAACTATCTTCATGCTCTGAAGGGATTAAACTCCCACAAGGGACTTTGATATCTCCTTCCCAAGTCAAGTGCTCTGATTCATCTGTTTTCTTTCTACCTAAACCTTTCACACCAACTTTCTTCTCTTCCAAAGACTTTGTATCCTGTTTTTGTCAAATATTTACTCAAATGCTGAAATGTTCAATAAGAAAAGAGAACAGTATATGATAATTTTGTTTACCTCAGGTGGGCTTTTCACTTCTGTAATTTCATTCCCTAATGAAGCTACAGCCAAAACCAAGAACCCTTCTGGTCTATCCACTGCGGTGTATCCATACCGAGCTGCTTCGGCTGCTGCATCGGAACAAACAATGGCTTTCCCAAACTGAAACACAGTTTTGGCAATCATCAGTTTATAACCGAAAACAATGTACTCAGAGAAGATGATGGTGTTAAAGAGACATTACCATGTATCCCGGAACAGGAAGAGAGCATACTGCTGGCAAGAAACCTTGATGCAGGTGCCTTAACATGTTGGAACTTCTTGAGCCTTAAAACATATGAGAAGAAAGGATCAACAAAGTTTAGAGCTTTAGGATTAAATGATAGAAATATTTAGTCTTTTATGTTCATAGGCTGAGTGGTCTTAGTGTCTTCATCCTCATTTAGACTTAGCTCGGAAATAGAATAGGAGATAACAACCCTCAATGAGCCTCTTGAAAACTCGATATTGTAAGGCAAATGTTTTAGTGAGAATACAACATAAGAGAAGAAAGGGCTAATAAAGTTTATTGCTTTAAGTGTTGAAGATAAAGGTTTTAGTGAGTGAGAGTATCTTACCACACCATAATAGGACTTTGTTTGGAAGTTTCTTCATTTCTTCAAGAGAAGGACAAGCCTTTGATTCAACTACAAAAATGTTCTCTACAGAAACACCATATTCCTGAAAATCATGAAACCATGTAAGAGTTTGTTGTGTCCATAATTTTATTGTTGAATACAAGTTCTTCTTTTGATAAGCTTACAATGTCACCAACTTTAACAGGTTCATAGGTCTTTTCGAGGTAATTCAAGATCATCATGTAATCATCTGAGTTTTTCTCAAGTGGAGAGATTGAACAACCCAACTTCTTGTATCTATCTGATAAAGGATCATCAATGGTGCCTCCACTCATGTCTCCTATGAGATTCGATGCTACCGTTATGTCACGAACGGTCTCAAATGCAGACGCAGCCTACATAATAAAGACGGGATTTTTATAAGCACCGAAAAGAGGTTTTTGACAAGTACAATGGTAAAATATCTTTCACTTACATGATCTGCAAGTTCATGAAAATCCCTGAAAATGAAAGGCCTAGTAGAATGCATGAGAGTAAACCATCTTTGGCTGAAATCAGACCAAACTGCTTCAGCCTTCCTCCCCGATTCTCGCATTGTTTTCACTGTTTCAATGAACTCCAAGAGTACTTCCTCACATCTTTTCAAGTGAAGATCAGTAACCATTCCTATTGGCAGGTCAGGAGAGTCCAATCCCATCTCCATAAAGGCATATCTGTACTCAAAATAACAAACTTTTTAGACTCTTAGTACACGAAATCGAAAAACAAAAATGAAGCAACAAGAGGTAAGTTGTTGTTACTTGTATATCTCTTGACTGCACATTACTTTCATCAAATTCGCAACAAGAGGTTCGAGTCTGCAATGTGTTACAGCGATTCCTAGCTGCCGAAGACTTAGAGCCCCGTGCCTTACTTCTACTCCATCGGCCTATGCAATAAGGTATCGAAAAAGGTTAAGACAAGCAAGATTCACAAGAAAGAAATGAAAATGGGGAAAACTTTTAGTACCATATCGATGGGATAGAATTTCAATGGCTTCTTTTGGATCTTTTTCTCTCTTTCCCATGATTCAAACTCGTTGCCAGTAACTTCCTCAAACATCCTCACAAACTCCTTCAAAGCCTCATCTACATTCTCCCACTCTTCTTGCCTTTCCTCTGCATTAGGGTCATCGCCAACTTTTCCTTTCTTGTAATACAAAAAGAGACGGTTCTCGGGCACCATGATCAGCTGCATTATGCAGTAACTGCAAAATTCGGGGGGCAGGAGTTAAACAACGAAACACTATTCGATTCCCACAACATAAAAATAAGAACTTTATAGTGTTTTCTTTACTGATTTAGTCCTCGGGCCATATCGCAAAGGGAAAAGGCGCAGTTGTAAAGTAAGCCATCTTTCTCAAAGATTTTCCCTCCTTGTTCTTGCAACTTAGTATCTTTGTACACTCCTCTCTTCCCGAAAAGCTTGAGCTGTAAGTAACCCGAAACAAACAACATTATTAGTATCATCAATAAAGTTCTGATTTTTAGTAAAATTGCACCAAACATTACGATTCATACTTCAGCTGAGATTGATTCTAGTGCTTCTTCACTTGGATCTTGTTTATCCCAAGGGATTCCTTTTCCATCCACAGAGAGATCAGACACTATATCGTAAGACTCGAGAGGCTGCGGTTCTTGTTTCTCAATGCTATCAACCAACCATTCTTCTCTCACAACAGGTATGCCTCTTTCCCTAACATTAGCATAAAAGATTAAAAACATAATATGAACAATATAAACCGAAACATTTAACAGAAAAACTCACATTGCTTCAGCTAGTTTCGATGTGCCACCGCGATCTCGTTCAGCACTGGCTGCAACTAGACAAGACACACCTGCAAAGATTGACAGATAAACTGCTGAAAAGAAACACAATCAACCCAAACCCGAACGAATTAAAGGTTAGTTTTTTTCGGTATGCATTACCTATAACCGAGTTGGCAACTTTCCCTCCATGTTTCTCAATCTCTTTTCTCCAATATTGCTACATTTTCATGATAATCATCATCAGCAACTACATTTTCATGAAACATAATGAAGAAAAACTCATAACTTACATGGGTTCGAGAGAGGCGCCCCATCAAGGAAATAGTCATTCCTAAGAAAGGTTTATCGGTTGCTTTCGAGTTCTTGCCAGGGCGACGACTCGGGTCTTGATATTTCTTCAACAACTGCACAAGAAAATGAAAGGTTAAACTCTACAATGAAGAGCTCAATATGTTTGTAATGATGAGATTTTTTAAGGAGTGTTCCAACATCTGAAACCGGGGAGTCGAGCACAGAATCGGGTAATGTGATAGCTTCGTCTTTCCTAGGCGGATCCCTTGTGCTGAAAGTACAAGTTGACCACTCACTGTATGAACCATTGCAGCAAAACCTTATCCCATTGTACTCTAGTGTGCCATTACAAACAGGGCATTTGTCTAATGCTCCATAGAAAAGCAAGTCTTGGCTGTTTCAGAGTTCAAAATTCAAAACCTTGCATTACATAGAAATAAACTAAAAACAGTCTTTAAGGTAGATTGAATTCAATTTCATTTATTTTTCCCCAACCAAACACACCCTTATGAATCAGCTAACACAAGTATTCGTAATATTACTCTAAACATGTATCAGAACTAAGGTTCAATATTATTCTCTTGGGTTCATATATATAAATTAAAAAATTAAAAAAAACAAGAACAAGTCTTCAATGTTCAATACCCTTATGAATTCAGCTAACACAAGTATTTGTCACTGTCCGAAATTTGTACTATTACTCCTCTAAACATTGAGTTAGAAAGAAAGTCCTTAAAGTTCAATATTCTCTTAAGTTCTTATGTGTGATGTTTTTCAGTTTGACTAAATCCCATCTCATTAATCATTATCCCAACCAAACACACCCTTGTGAGTTAAGCTAACACAAGTATTTGTTAGTGTCTTAAATTTGTATCATTACTCTTCTAAACATATATATATCGAACAAAAAAAAAATCAAGTCTTCAACACCACACTCCCTTAGGTTCTAAAAATAAATTGAAATCCAATTTCATTCATTTTCCTAACCAAACACACCCTTATGAATCAGCCAAATCCAAGTGTTAGTATCAAATTAAAATTAGACTCTTCTGAAATTTGTACTATTACTCTAAAACATTCATGAGATAAAAATACAATCTTTAAGATAAAAAGACAATCTTTAAGGTTCAATAATATTCTAGGTTCTAAAAATGGATTTGAATCCCATTTCATTCATTTTTCTCAACTAAAAACACCCTTATGAATCAACCCAACCCAATCCAAGTGTTAGTATCAAATTAAGACTGAACTCCTCAGAAAATTGTACTATTACTCTAAAACATGCATGAGACAAAAAATACAATCTTTAAGACAAAAAAAAAAAACAATCTTTATTATATTCTTTAAGGTTAAATATTCTCTTAAGTAAAATGTTAGTGAGAATTAGCATCATACCATCTTTAAGGTTTAATATTCTCTTAAGATAAAAATACAATCTTTAAGATAAAAAAACAATCTTTTTAAGGTTGAATATTGTCTTCAACTTCAAGTACAAGTGTTAGTGAGAATTAGCATCATACCATGTTCTAACAAGTGAGGCCTCAGAAGAAACTGAGGAATCTAAGCCATTAGCATCCAAAATTTGGCGCATATGATCAATTGAAAGATGCTCATTGATTGCTTTACAAAATTCCTCATACTCAGCACCTATTTCACCACCATTTTTCCCATTAGAATGCCCACTACTTTTCGCCTTTTTCGGCGAATGCTCTGCTTCATGCCCTTTGTTCTCTGCCTTTTGTTTCTTTGTTGTCTTCATACTATGATCTTCTGAATGAGATTGTGACCTTGTCTCATGAACCTGTTTTCAAAACATAACATTAATAAACAAAAGTGTTATTGTTTCTTCCCCACATTCTCAAGTTTTTGTCAATTTATTCTCATAAAACAAAAAAAGTTTCAAACTTTAAACAAAACCCATTAAGAAAAGACAGCAATTTGTTAAGACCTTCATGTTTAAGGTTGTTGTGTTTTTATCCAATTGAAGCTAAGAGTACTAGAAAATTTTTGAGAGAAAAACTCCAAATTATAAGATGAACAAGTTTTGTTGTGTGACTTATACAAAAGAGAGTAGTAATTAAGTTGACACGTGTTCATGCAATGCATGCATGGCATCATATTGTGTCATCATAAAGTGACAACATCTGTTCTGTCGTTTGACACGTGTCCAAATGGGCTGCTTTCATTGTTTTTGTTATTGACAAGTGTTCAAAACTTAGGTATAACTAGATCACTAAGTAGTAATAGTAGCGTCTTCAAGGTCTTTCCAATTCCTTCATTTTCATTATGTTTGGTTTGGTTGTCGTTTTGGGTTGTGTGCCTGTCGTTTTGTTCGTATTCCAATGTCGTGGGAGTAGTACTTCTCTTTCGAGCGTGTTATTGTTTTTACATTTTTATAAGGTTAATTAAGATTTTTGTTTCCTGAATTTTGATATGTACTAAATTAGGTTCTTTGAACTTTTAAAGTCGTTAAAAATGCTCTCTGAATTATTGAAATTGTTGGATTTAAGGACTTTGTCTAATTTCATTTAATTTTACTATTTCAGTGATTGTTTATGTACTAAACCATGCCCCCCAGACTTTGATATCAATTAAATCATGTCCATCGAACTTTGACATGCACTAAATTATGACCCCTGAATTTTCATCCATATTAGACTTTTTTACTACAATTAGAAAAAAGTCTTTAAATCCAACAATCTCAATAATTTAAGGGGTATTTTTAACGACCTTAAAAATTCAGGGAGCATGATTTGGTACATGTCAAAGTTCAGGGGACAAAAATTTTAATTAGCCTTTTTGTAATGAGAATAAGAAGTCACGTGCAAAGCATACTATCAAACAATAAAAAGTTTTAATGATAATTTTTTAGTTATAATATACTTTTTTTTTTTACTAAATGTGACTTTAGATATAAATCACTAATTTAATTTTAACTACAATAATTATTATGACTAAAAAATATACTTTCACAATAATAAATTATGATTTTTATAACTAATATTTTTAACCACGTACCTTTTAATAATAATATAAGAATGACAATTTATAATTAATAACAAATGTAATTATAAGTAAAAAAATTTTGTAGTGTTCATTTGTCAATTTTTTTTTATTATATATTTTCTTAGTTGACAGAAAACTCAATCAACATTACTATTTACATTGGAGCGACACTAACACTAATTGGGCATGTGTTAGACGACCATAAAATATCAATCCAATAGCTATAAAATTTGCGAGACGATCCTATTTTGCAATAACGTGCTACTTCTAAGTAAAAACCCTACTTCAGCCCGAATAGGATTGATTTTTGTAGGGCTTTTGCAGTGATACAAAAACTCATGTTTCTTATAGTGAACGCGCACATAAATCTTGAATTAAATCGATCAACATAAATGACTTGTACGATCATGTGCGGTTGAGTTTTACCTAACTTCTAAGGCCATCTCCAATGCTGACAACGTGTAATGCTATTTGTCTGGCCACTAATTATATTTTATACAATTTAAAAATAATTTATTTAATATATAAAGAGATAATAATAATAAAAAAAAAAGATAGCATCGTTGCTGTTAGGCCACAATACCCATATATTTGTTGAAAAATGTTGAAAAATCAAATATTTATATTGTGTAAGGGCCCATTCCTGACAAGCAACTTAAAAAAAAAATAGCATTGGAGATGCACTAATAACGCTATTTTTACAAGATCATGGTTAAACTTTTGTGTCAACTTTTATGTACGTGTTGTGGTAGGGTTTTAGACCTTCATTTTTACTTATAATTTTTTTAAATAATTTTTTTACGTGAATCAATAAAATTGTATCACGTGTACACTATGTTTACATAAATATACACATGAACAATTCAATATAGTACTTATTAACACCTAAATTATTGGATATATAAAAACTATAAATAACTAACGATTTTCTAATTTTAGAAGTTCTACTGCTAAAATTTGAATTTTAAGAGTTAAGTGCAATGAAAGTGTGACAGTCAGTAGTCCCGTGATCCGTAAGGAGAAATACCGGGTAAGCTGTGCAATCCCACACCGCCTGGGGAAGGTCAAGTGAGATGATTCTGAGACTGTGTAGGTATGGGACCACACAGTTGAAGAGGGCTTAAATGGATTGATTGGTACTACCTATGTCAACAAGGTGCATCTTGTTTTTCGGTAGCCCATCTCGAAAGAACTCCACAGTTAAGCGTGCTTGGCCTGGGGTAATTTAAGGATGGGTCTCCTGGGAAGTTTTCCTAGGAAGCGTGCGAGTGAGGACAAAGCATGCTGGAAACACTCGTGTTGGTCTGTAGGGTCAGTCGTCAGTCCATGAAACAGCCAGAGTGACGTACTCATGTATAAGAGCCATATTCCGTGGGTGTAAGGACCCAATAGAAGCTTGAAACGGGGACGTTACAGAAAGCATTTAGAATTATGCTGCAATTAACTCTTTATTTATGTATTTATTTATTTTTTGATGAATTAGTTAGTGTTTTCGTTACTCTAAAAAACCAATTTATACAAATACAGAGCATTCTCAATTAAAAGACCTCATATGTACTCTATATAAAATTTACAAATTTACAAAGGTAAAAATAATTTTGAATCTTTTAAGTTAATTTTTTTGGGCAAATTTCACAAATTCTTTGAATATTCGAATAACTCTATCCACATTTCAGTCTTTAAATTCCAAAAAAATTTCATCCTTAATCTTCCAAACATTTTATTTTTCATCCATATATTACCTATAAATATGTGTTATTTTATGACTATTATTGGGAAACAATCAAAATTAACTTTTCAATATTATAATATATGAAATTACCTTTATGTAGGACATTATTATTACAATAATAATAATAAAAGTTAAAAAGAAATAAAGATCTCAAACTCACACGATCGAAGGTAAAAAGTGAAAAATAGTACCTTAAAGAAAAAGGTTAAAAAATAAAAGTTATATCATCATGCTGGGCTGGATCCACGTAATAATAATAATAATAATAATAATAATAATAATAATAATAATAATAATAATAATAATAATAATAATAATGCATGGAAAGGTTGCATGAGATGAGAGAGATGTTTTTCCTTTTTGTTATTATTTTGGTGAAAAAAAAAATCACTTAGTGCAAATTTTTTTCTTATTTTTTCGATTATATTAATAATTTTGAAGATTAATTAAGTGTGAGTTATAAGAGTTTGATATGTGATCCTAGGTTAATTGTGTCATTGGTAACTATCTCAAAAATTCTAATTATTTACACTATATATATAGCTACAATTAAACTATAAGAGAAAGAGATGTTTAGTTTAAATTAATATATATGAAAACAAAAATGTAGATACAAGAAAAAGGTTTTGGTGATGAAATATTATTCAATCAAAGTTATAATTTTTTCTTGGCTTCTCCCGACAAAGCATGGTGGAACTATCTTTATCTTTCCCCCACCTCACAATCAAACTTATATATATATATAAAAATATTTATATATATATATTTATATATATAAATATATATATATATATATTTATACTATTTTTTTTCCTACCATTTAGTCATTTAGTCAAGCCTATCCCTAAAACCTTTCACATTATTATTAGGTAGTACTTGATCAAGCACCTACTATGCAACTAGTTCAAGTGACTATAAAAGAATACATGTGTATTGGAGATTTTAAGTTCGAATCTTAAATTATACATTATAATATATAAACGCTTAAATACAAAAACAGTAAAGTAGTTATTGAAATTAATATTTTATTGCACTTATAATAATATAATAAATAGTTATACATGCAATAAAAAATTAAAATCTTACTTTTAGTATAGTAGATTATTTAGATATTTTTGAAAATTTGATAACTTTCTACTATAATTTATATATATAAAAAATTATGCTAATTAAGATTTTTAGCCTCTAAACTTTAATATGTGTCCAATCATGGCCTTTAAACTTTTCAAGTTGTTAAAAATAATCCTCTTTAAACTATTGAGATTGTTAGATTAAGAATTTTTGTCTAATTTTAGTAAGAAAAGTCTAATATGAATGAAAGTTCAAGAGAACATGATTGAGTACATATATGTCAAAGTAAGGGGCATGATTTGCACTACAAAAAATCTTACTTTTTGTCACATGTTGATTTGCACTCAAAATTTTTTACTTTTAGTTACAATAAAACTTGTGACTAAAAGTAAAAAAGTTGTGACTAATTATAAATTATTATTCTTATGTTATGACTAAAAGGTCCGTGGCTAAATGTATTAGTCACAAAAATTACAATTTATTGTGAATAAATGTATTTTTAGTCACAATACTTGTGACTAAAACTAAATTAATGACAATTTGTGTCTAAATACTATGTTTTAGTCACAAATAATTTTTTGTTGTGACTAAAAGTCACATTTAATCACAAAAAATTTATGTTGTGAGTAAAAAATTATTCCTAAAAGTAACAGTTTTTTAGTGTAGGTAGATACTAAAGTTTAAGGAACATGATTTAGTACATAAATAATTACTAAATTAGTTAAAAATAAATGAAATTAGACAAAATTCCTTAAATTAAACAATCTGAAGAAATTTTTAAATTCTAAAAAATTATAACTATATATGTCCCGAAAACATAAAATAGTAAGTCCTATTTTGATAGGTACTACTTTGATAATTTTCCTTATATATATATCTTATTATATGTCTTACATTCACTACAAGGAGTCCTATTCCCCATTTTTGTTTTTATTTTCACACACAACAATCATATTATTCTCTTTTCCTTTTTTCTTTTACATTGCTTAATTAACTTCCTAAGTGTATTTAGTTGAGTATATACATAAAGCTAGCTAAAAAAAATATATATAAAAATAAAACATTCTTTTTCTTATTATTTTCTAGTGTGATGACGATATATGTATATATTGGTATGATGATGATGAAAAAGTGTGAAAACATGTATTATGTATTGAAATTAAGTCCACATGAGGGTAGGACGAAAAGTATCTTTCGATTATAATTAATAATTGTGTTAATTAATTATAGTACTATATATATTATTAATAATTAATGTTCAATCATTCGATGTATGTGTAAAATCTAGGTATGTATTATCTCTAGGTTGAATATATATATCTATATATATCTATATAGATATATTTATATATATATATATATATATTATTTTTGATTAGATCTGTTTGGTAGATTTTGTTTGGCCTCCAAGTTGGACTCTATATATATATATATGATCATCTATCACTATACCTTCTACAACCTTTACTTTTGAAAATTTTGCTAATTATTTGTATAAATATCTCTTTATATTTATTATATAAATAATTAATGTTGGTATATATTTACCGGCATCCATTTTTTAAAATGAAAGTTTTATAATGTATCATGGGTATTTGACATTCAAATCCAATTTTATAAACCTATTCACATTGATTGGTTTATACAATAATTAGTTTCACTCCCACACATTCTATTTTTTTTTTTCATTTTCCATATCTAGTACTTTTATTATTATTATTATTATTACGAATAAGACTTTATTATTATACACTCTTATATATACGTAGGGATTTTTGGTATTTGAAGAAATAAATTATAATTCATTTTTTATATATATGATAGTTTATACTATAATTATAATAGGTATATATTCTACTTATCTTTTAGAAATTAGATATTATTTGTTGTTAAAAACAAAGTTACAACATAATTAATTATAAAAAACAAAAAGAATAAATATGTGGGACAATTAAAGTCTCGTGATTTGTAAGAGGAAAGACCAGAAAAACTGTATATTGCTTGGAGAAAGTCAAGTGGAATGATTCTAAGATTATGTAAGACACATTTGAATAGGGTTTAAGAACTAGAAAGTTAAGCGTGCTTAATATGAAGCAATTTCGGGATGAGTGATGACTTCTTGGAAAACCTCTAGGAGCGTGCGAGTGAGGACAAAGTACGATGAAAAATGATACTCCCGTGTATAAGCTAGAGTCATTAACCATGAAAAGATATGTCTAATAAAAGCTTGAAGTTGTAGCATTAATATATACTTACAACTAAATGTTTGAAACCCTGTTTTTAACACAATAAAATATTCTATTTTTTTTTTTAAAATAGATGTTATGTCTACTATAACTACAATGTACACAATATTGATAACATTACAGTAATGTACAATGTTCATGGGAGATATATTGCTCATAACATTTTGATTTGCCAAGATATTGTTCGACATTATGGGAGGAAGAATTGCAAGCTAAGTTGTATGATTAAAATAGACTTGAGGAAGACTTATGATACTATAGATTGAGGATTTATTGAAGAAATGCTCATTGCTTTTTCTTTTCCTCTACAACTTATTGATCTCATTATGGTTTGCATAAAAACTCTTAAATTCTCCTTATTGATTAATGGTGAGATGCGTGCATTTTTTGAGTCAAAGAGAAGTTTGAGGTAAAAGGGATCTGATATCTCCTCTATTATTTATTCTTAGTATGGAATATATGTCTAAAATTATGATAGAAGTTAACACTTGGCAGGCTTTAAATTCCATGATAGATGTACGAATTTGAAGCTAAATCATGTATTTTGCATATGATTTGCTATTGTTTTGTCATAGCGACTTTGTCTCTATTTTATTGATGCATCAGGGTTTAAAATTATCTACTTTTTTTTTGAAAAGGAACTAATAAAAATTGGTGTAAATACCAGTCGCCCCCAACGATTGTAGCTGGTATTGGAAGAATCTTGTTGCTATCAGAGATACATTTAAAGCTAGAACGAATAATCTAACTTTTACTGGTTCAAAATATTGTATCAAACATGGCTGCAATTTTTATTTGATCAATCGCAAAAGGTAACTTGAAGTAAAGTAGTTTGGGATAGACTTAGTATTCCAAAACATAGAATTGTGTTATGGGTGGTCTTGTTGTAGAAGATTCGAACAAAAGACAACCTCCGAAAGATGAACATGTTGGTGGATCAAGACTGCCTTCTTTGTGGGGCTGCTCCGGAGGATACGTGACAGTTATTTTTTGACTGCTCCTATAGTAGAGCTTGCCTCAAAGAAATTAAAAATTAGTATGGAAATGTTCTTCCTTGGAATTGAATGAGTTGATCCGTTGGGTTAGTAAAGCAAAAAAGTGCAGTTCTAAAGAATATTATGTATGCGGTTCTTGTGGCTTTTGTTTATTACATTTGGAGAGCTAGGAATGATGTACTTAGGTCACAGAAGTTTTGGCTTGTCAAAAACACTATACAAAAAGTATGGTGAATGAGATTGTTATTAGAATTAGTTTTGTAATGCCAAAGAAGGCTTCTAAGAGAGATTGAGATTAGAGAGATTGATTTTCTAGTATTTATATTATATAAAAAAATAGATTATTTAAGTTGGAGCTATATTATATGTTGTAAATAGAATGTTAATTAAGCAATACAATGATTTTATTTATATAAAAAAATGTTATTGAACTAATTGTATATATGATTTTTTTTTTTTTACTTTTGATGATTTCAAGTGTGTGTTGTCTTTCACTTTTTTTATATGTTAAAAGCTCATTAATTATCTCTCATTATTGTAGGTGCAACTCTAATACATGTCATGTGTATGTTGTGTTTTTGTAATCATGCATGTTGCCCATATACATAAATATATATTTATACTAGTATAATGTTACGTGCGATGCACGTATGCTATGTTTTATATTAAGTATTATATTATGAGTTCGGAAGGAAATAAATGAATAAAAAATAAATAATATTTAATTTAGAGAGATTTGAATAATAAATTTAAATTAAAGTTTTATGTCCAGTAAAAACATATTGGAAACAATAATAATAAGGTTATAATATTGGAAACAAAAGTAACAAAGAAGTATTAAAGGTGTAAATTTTACCAAAAGCAATGATATCAGTTGCATTCTGTTTCAGTAGGTGAAATTGAGAGAGAGAGGCTTTTGTTGTGTTTTCCTGTATGGGTGATGAATGGGTTAATCGTAAAGATTGTTTAATTTTTTGGGTTTAATTATTGAGTTTATTTTTTGAAATTTGAATGAAGCAGTGTAAAAAAATTTCAAAAAATTGTAGTTTGTTAGAGAGATATGTAAGTTAATCGTAAATATTATTTAATTTTTTGGGTTTAATTATTGGATTTATTTTTTGAAATTTGAATGAAGCAGTGTAAAAAAATTTCAAAAAATTGTAGTTTGTTAGAGAGATATGTAAGTTAATCGTAAATATTATTTAATTTTTTGGGTTTAATTATTGGATTTATTTTTTGAAATTTGAATTTAGCCGTGTAAAAAAATTTCAAAAATGGTAGGATTTGTTAGAGAGATATGTGGGTAAAATATTTTTTTTTAATTTTAAAAAAAGATTGTTTAATTTTTTAGTTTAATTATTGGGTTTATTTATTTGTTAACGTTTAACGTTAACAATCTGTTAAGTTAATCTAAATAAAAAAAAGAATTGTTAAACTAAGAATTGTCGTTAGATAAACACTTTTAATATATAAAGATATATAGATTAGCTTATTGTTTGAACTTCAAAATGTACAAAATCCCGTGAGTGAACATGAAAATTATTATCAATATTATTTATATCATGTAATAATTTTATAAAATTATTATAACTTCTATTCATAAGAAAGAAAACAAATAACCTAAAATTGTGTATTTAATTATTTCATGTATATTTAGCAAAGTATTGTTATTAGGTATCAATTATTCTATATTTATTAGATCAATATCATAATATATAATAATATATAATAAAATATTTATTAGTAATTGTTTACACTTTTTCACTATTTTCTGCCTAATGTGAAAGCAAGTTTAAATTTAATTTAAACACAATATATATGGAGAGAAAAATTAATTGGCACATTTTTTTTTTGTTTTTATTACATTATATATCCAATTATGTTGGTGTCTAATTACTAT
Source organism: Cannabis sativa (assembly GCF_029168945.1). NCBI lineage: Eukaryota > Viridiplantae > Streptophyta > Magnoliopsida > Rosales > Cannabaceae > Cannabis > Cannabis sativa. The sequence continues at coordinate 830,636 of NC_083602.1, forward strand.
AATTTTCTTATTTTGCAGCCTCATAAATTTCAATAATTTTAAAGAAAAAATATTCCTCTTCACTATAGTCAAGTGATGTTAATTAATTTAAATAATAATTTTTTTTAATGAGTATATATGTTAATTAATTATGATGTATATGATGTAAGTTTACGTCAGTCTAATTAATATTAATATATATTAATTTACGTATACATAGACATGTATATTCTCTATCAATTCACAAACGGATCCATGCCGATTAATTAATAATTATAATTAAATTAATCATGTCAAATAATTGCAAATGTTCTACCTTTTGCCTTTGGCAAGAAATAAAGTTGATTGATTTAATATAAAATAGACAGAAAGAGAAATATTAACCAAAAGAAATCAAATTAAAAGAAAAAAGAAAGATGAAATTAATTAAACTCATCATCTTTTTTTTTTTTTTGATAACCATATTAAACTCCTCATTTGATACATAATTTAATGCATGTAATTAATAATTAAAGATCACCAATATTGGAAACATATGAAGCAGATAAATTTTCTCCAATATTCTCATCAATACAACACCTTTTTTTTGGTGATGTGAGTGGATTATTGACAAGAAAATTCATATGCTTCATGGACCCTTTTAGGTAATCAATAATTAAATACTCTTATTCTAACATAAACACCATTAATTAAAACTCATAAACTCTCTCTTTTCTACACATAATAATACTCTTATATATATGAATACCTTATATGTCAAGCAAAGTGCTCGGTAGCAAACCCCTCCCTGCTGTCTTGCATGAGAATGTTTTGTTACCGAGCACAAGCTTTTTTCCAAAGGCATTATATAATGCATGCATACGTGTCTATTTTTATATAAACATGCATGCATGCAGTTATTACGCATGGGTGGTCATTATTAGCTCCTCATCCTCAGACCCTGCAGTGACACACTCCTTTTCATCGTGGTCAAAGCCTTCGAGAGAAGGATGAGGAGAATGACCGTTACCAAAAGACCTGATGTGGTCCTTGAGAGACCTCTTGTGCTTGAAATCTGAGCCACAAGTGCAGTACCAGAGCTTACCACAATTCTTCTCGTGGGTTCGCCAGTCACCCTTGACTGCGAATGTTTTTCCACAAGAGTACTTGCGACAACGAAAGGGCTTGAGCCCGTGTTTGCGCTTGTAGTGAGTTTGGAGGGTGCGAAAGTCCTTCAGTGGCTTAGCGCGCGGGTGGTTGATGTTGTTCTTACACCCCTGCGCGCAACAATAGCACGGCAGCCTCAGCATGGCTGCTGGTTGTGTTCCTTTCAGTGAATCTGGCCCTTTTCGATACTCCGATCCATGTCCCCACATATGCATCTGTATAATTAATATGTTATTAATCCAAATTAATTAATATCCCACTACAATATCATAATTAATCATAATCATTATTATTTATCATTAATTAATACAAAATTACAAAAAATATATCATTTTTCCTTTTACTATATATATTATTTACACAATCTCATCTCAAGTCTTATATATAGATTCATTTTGATTATATAACATTTCATATATGTAAACAAGATATACTAGTTAAATAATATACAATTTTGTAAGATATTTTAGTTTATTAATTAATTTGTGTTTAGGGTTTGCATTATACATACACTACACAACACAAACATATATATATATATATATATATTAAAAGGTGCCCTACATATTTATATATATTTAGAGAAAAAAATCTATTAATATATGTATTTTATTGGATCTGCATTGTTGATTTTTTTTTTCTGGTAATCTACATTCATTGTTAATTATTTAGATATTATAGTATACAAATTATATAGATCAAGAAAAAATTCATAAATCTATCTCTATATATTAGTTTTCTCAATAAAATTTGTTCAAAATATATATAGGCAATCATAGAGTCATGTCAAAATTGACATATTTTTGTACATTATTGTTTTATTGTGTTAATTTACTCAAATTTGAATAATTATGTTGGAATTTTAATATTAATTAATAAGACATGTTCATTAGGAGGAAGTGAAAGATAATTAAGTGAGAGATAGATCAAAAAGCAGATATTTGTAACATTATATAATTAAATATATATTCATATATAGTATATACACCCTTTTAGCTGGGATCGATTCAGAATTTTGTGGTTCTTTTCCCATTTTCAAATTTTTGATTTTGTGTTAATTATTAAATTTGATTATATCCACTTTCCCCCTAGGGAGTATAAAAAGGTGTATATTGATTTATATATATACTTTATGAAGCACTAAATATCATATATGGGGTTAGGTGATGATATCTCTTTCTTTTTGCTTCTTTTATAATTGAACATAATTTTTCTATATTATATTTTTGGATCATCACTATATACTCTTCAATGTTTCAACATATATATATCTATATAATATATAAATTAAGAGAAATTCATAAATTTTGAATTCAAACTAATAAAAATAATAGAAGAGAAATTAGAGATAATCTATCACCAACTAATGCAAAGACCAGCTAATTAAGTGGTTGTTATAACTTTTGACAATTGTATATACCTTAATTTTTATATATATATATGTGATTTAATTTTGATTATTATTAATTTCATTTATAGGGAATTTCATGCATTGAAATAATTAATTTATAATTGGTTTTTCTCATATATTACATATAGCATTATTCTTTCTTTCATGCATATATGTACGTGTGGAAGTAGAAATTATCATTTAATTAATAAGTAGAAATTACTTCATTGATATAATTGTAATTAAGTATGTAAAATTTTGGAGGTTTTTTATTTAAGATACACAAATTATTAAAGGAGAAATAAATCCTATTGAGGTTCTAATAATTACATTTGTCATCAATAATTTTTTATTTAATTTTTTAATTTTAGGGGATGGCCACTAATAATTCATGACAAAAAAGAAAGGTTTATCTAATAAGATGAAAAATATTTACCATCAAGTGAAAAATAAAGTGGATCAAAAAAATTAATAATGACCACTTGAGACAATAAAAAACACACATGTATAGAATTTTTTGGATATTGACAAAACAATTAATCATAGACATCTAGACATTAATTATTTTTGTTTATTTTTCTCTTAATGTAATTACTATCTTTTTGTGACCCAAAAAAATTATTGCAATTTTTTTTTCTCAAAACCCTAAATTTATGAAGAATTAGAAGAAATTAATTATAGTAAAAAAATGTGCAAATTAAATTAAATAATTTATAGATACTAACCTGCATATTGTTGTACCTATTGAAGGTCTTATGGCATATAAAGCAAGCAAATTGCATTGGACCAACTAAAATTTGTGCTGGAGTTGGGATCCAAAACCTACTTTCCATATTGAAAGAACATTCAAAGCTCTTATTAATATGCTTCTTCATGTTTACTACCACTTCTTCCTCTTCATTATTTTTATCATGGTCACGATCATGATCATCGTCTTTTTCTTCTTCTTCTTCTTTTTCTTCCTTGAAACGATCGATAACTTTGATATGCTTCTCATCATCATCATCATGACGATGATGATCATCAGAAAACTCAGTAGAATCACAATGATCATAATCATCAGCGACAACAGTTGTATTTGGTAACCCTATATGCAAAGTAACTTTCTCGAAAGTATCCTCTTCAACTTTCAAATTAGGTTTTATCTCGTGATTATGATCATTATCGAGTCTGTTTAAGAGAGGCAAACATTGCAGAGCAGTACCATTAGTACTACTATTACTACTAATTCGAGAATTATTATTATTAACATAATAATAATCTCGATTAGTAGTGGTAATTGAGCTCGAATAAGAGGAAGTACTAGAAGAAGAATTAGGAGGAGAACAAGAGTAAGATGATGATGATGAAGATGAAATTGGCTTCAGCCATTCAATGAAAGTTGGTGTTTGAAAGAAGAAATTATTGTTGTTTTGTAAATTAAGATTATTATTATTATTATTCCATAAACCCATCTTAATTTAGAGAGAAATTCTTTAACTTTGATGAATTATCTCTCAATTGAGAGGGGTTCATATCCAGAACTTTTGTGAGAAAGCCTTTGCATTTATATATAGTGATTGATTTTATTATAATAAAGGTAATTGGTTTGGTTTGTCTTTTTTGAAACTTTTTTTTTTCTTTTGTTCTTTTCAATAAAATTTTATTATAATTATTTTATTTTTTTCTTCTCTTAATTTGGTCTTTGTAGAAATGGAAAGAAAGAGAGAGATAATGGTGGGGTTAAAGAAAATGACACACATATATATATATTGCTAAAAACAATTGAACAAAGAAAGAGAATCCTAGAATAGTCATTAACTACTGTCCAATAATAATATAATGGACTTAATTTTTTTTATTTCTTTTTCTTTTTTAATTGTTTGATGATTTTAGGGAATTTGACCCAACATTTCAAATAGTACCACTCTACTATACTCGTTTTCTCATTATAAAAAATAAAAATAATAAATTTATTAAAAAAATATATATAATGTGAAGAAGAGAATGGGGTTAGAGAAATCTAGAGGGGGAGACTATAGAAAGTTTGGTCAACATACCTAAAAGAATAGGAAAATATTATAAGTACATTTTTGACTTGTTTCGGTAAATTTTCTATTTATTTTGACATCAAAAAGTATTGTTTAATCTATTTTTTTTTCTTCATAATCATGTGTTATAGTTATTTAGAACTGCCTGTAAATCTTCAAGAAAATACTGAATAATTTATAATACCATAAATAAGGTTTAAATACTTTATTGTATATATGACTATTTTTTTTTTCTTTCACGTGTGATAAGTAGTTGTTTGAATCTTAATTTCGATACTATAAATTATTATAAATTTTTTGAAAATGTTTAAGTATAATTCCTATATGACATACATGATCATAAAAATAATTAATTAAACTATTTTTTTAAAAAAAAAATGCCAAAATAAATAACTTTAAAGGTACCCTGCAAAATTTTCCAACATTATATGTAAAGTGAGATATAATTAAAAAGTATTTATATTAATTTTATTTATATATAAATTAATTAACCCTTTAAAGGGGTTGTTGATTGATGTAAAAAATACGCGTAATACAGTTTAACTTCCATTAACGTTTTTATTATATTTTTTTTTTATATATATATAAGTGGACACATGTATATATAAAAATATATTTTGATATAAAAATTAATAAGCTAATATATAATTCTTTTTTTCAACATAAGCTGCCGAAAAAATGACATTGTACTAATCATATATTTTATATAACATCTCTTAATTATCAATTTTAAATTTAACTTTATATATATATGTAAATAATTATTTAAATTTTAATTTTCAAGGAACATTTTGATCAATTCAATCTTAGTATCTATTCATTCTTATTAGGCACACATCATGTTATTACCAAAGAAGATCCTCAAGCAAATCAATACTATTTGTAGAACCTTTCTTTGAAAAGAAAAAAAAAAAGAATAATGACCCAAGTTATATTTCGTGGATAAATTTGTGCAAACCTCGTAAAGAAGGTGGATTGAGCTTTAAAATGCTCCTAGTTTGGAATCAAGCAGTTCTTGAAAAATAAGTGTAGGTCATTTTCTCAAAGCAAGAGAATTTTTGGGTGAAATGGGTCCATATATATATAGTATTTACTTGAAGAATAAAAACTGGTAGCATTATTCTTCCACCATCCAGAGTAACTGATATTGGAGACAAATAGTGGATGCGAAAAATAAAATTAAGCAAGTGTGTTGTGAGCAACAGTTCCTAGCTCATCGATACTTGTTGTGTAACGTCCTCGCTTCAAGCCTTCATTGGGTCCTTACACCCACGGAATGAATGACTCTTATACACGAGTACGTCACTTTGGCTTCTTCATGGACTGATGACTGACCCTACAGACCAACAAGAGTGTTTTTAGCGTGCTTTGTCCTCACTCACACGCTTCCTAGGCAAACTTCCCAGGAGGTCACCCATCCTAAAATTGCTCCAGGTCAAGCACGCTTAACCGTGGAGTTCTTTCGTGATAGGCTACCGAAAAACAAGATTGATATAGGTAGTACCAATCAATCCATTTAAGTCCTCTTCAACTGTATAGTCCCATACCTACACAGTGTCAGAATCATCCCACTTGACTTTTGTAACGCCCCGATTTCCCGCGACGTCACACTAGCTAGTCCGTTTAAAACCATTTGAGATAAAGACAATAAAAGACTTCTTTAATGAAAAATAACTAAGCATGAGATCTCATTATTTTTAAAACAAAACATTTATTTATTCATAACCTTAAAATATAAAGCTTTACAAAAACTATTTGAATCATAATCTTAAATGAAATATTTTTAAACCAAAACATCGTGACAATCCCCTAACATGTAATCCACGCCTCGAGCTCGCCACCCTCACTATATAGTTTTGCCTTTACCTGCACACAGAGTACCCGTGAGCTAACGCCCAGTAAGACGAGCTATGTAGGACATAACCCCCCAACCAGATAACATAGTCATAAGTATAACAATATCACAACATCAAATCAATTCATACCATACTTGCATACATATACCAACATATCATATCACATACTATTCTCAAATACAATATAACATCACATCACAATGTAATCTTAATGCATGTTATACTCACACACATAACACATAGTATCTTATCGCACATTGTCCTCACATACGATAATCTACTCCCCACTCATGTTGATCAGACATGAAGTGTAACTTGCCCTGCCTTGTGCTGTTCTCACACTCGGCATCCAATAGGGCAATTCCTTTATCACAAGTTGTACTCACCCATGATAGGATAACCTGCAAGTAAACTCATACAAGCAGCCAAAAATATATCCTGAAGTGCTATGCTCACACCAGCAGCAGAAAACCTATCCTATAAGTGCTATCCTCACACAAACAGTCAAAAGCCTTATCACTATCACACACTAATAACATTAGCATAAAACAACAATCTACCATAAAACAAAACATGTAAATACAAACCCATAATACAGTTGTATGTTTCAACATACACCCTGTGCACAGATGTCCACTCTTCTTACCTCAGTTGTTAAGAACACCTTCTTGCTACTCCAAGCACCTCAATAAATTTTCTTGTTGAGGACAAGATCCTCAAATCCCACTGCTTAAGACTTGTTATCTCGTCACTACTACCTATAACAACACATGGTTCAAGGCCCTAACATTAAAATTCGTACTCTTACAGTACAGCAGAAAGATCACTATTTTTGACCAACAAATATACTAATTCAGTGAAAGTTGTCTTCATAAAAATTATAGAAAATTTCATTATCTTTCCAATGATATAAAGATCATTAAAAATAGATTAAAACTGAGGGAGTTATGATTGTTTTACTGAAACTATTTCTGAGAAAGAATATGGAGTAACGAATTACACAACTTAGCAAAAATACAAACTTTTGACATTGAATGGTTCAGAACTAGAAGATAACATCTTCATCAAAGTTTTAGGAAATTAAATTCCCTTTCCAATGATACCAAAATCTTTGAAATTGAAATTATATTCAAGGAGATATTACAATTTTACCAAAACAGTTTTGCAAGAACAAGATTCAAGAAACGAATCACATGATATTGAATAAAACTAACTTTTTGACATAGTATGACTTCGAATTAACAAAAAGTTTCTTCATAAAACTTATGGGAAATCGAATAAGCATTCCAACGATATAAAAATCTCTAAAAACAGATCAATATCAAGAGAGATATCGTCACTTTACTGAAACTTGTTTTTCTGAAAACGAAAAAATATAATAGATCCGAACCCTAGATAACATTTAGCATTATTGAGTAAGAAAATATTTCATACCTCTTCACATATTTCTATTCGATGTCTCAAGCCCGCAAGCCTTGATTATAAATCCAAAACTTTAAGAATGAAGGTAGAAAATAAGAAGAATTGTGGAAGGTTTGAGAGGAGCAAACATGAAGAAGAATGAGGCTTTGACTAATTGGTTTGGAGAGGAAAAATAAAACTATGATACTTTAGGGTTTGATAAAAAGATTATGAGATATCGTATTCTGATAGGTTTAGGTTAACTAAAAATAATAATATATAATAAAATGCTAAAATATTATTAAATCAACAAATATCTAAATTTTTAAATTTTAAAAGTAAGCCATTTATTTCGTAACTTTAGGCTCCGTTTTCACCTAGAAAAATTCCGAATTATGATATAACTATTTCTATAAAATTTATAGATTTTTGAATTATCTTTCCAACGCCACTGAAATCACCTTAATCGGAGCTCTAAAACTCTAGATATGATCATTTTAGTAAAACAGTTTTTAATCCTGCGAATTTATCAAAACCTACGAATTTTTTTAACATTAATTCCATTATAATGTTATTTAATGCACTTCATACAATAGATTAAACCCACTAAATAATCTATAAAACTCTAATAGACTTTCATATTGGGGTTTAATTGAGTAATTATCCTAATTCGTAAAAACACCATAATTTTACCTTGACACTTACTATAATTTCAACTATGTTTAGAAATCTATCAATACTATTCTAAGCAATAGTCTCTATTCACTATTAGTAGAAATAAATGAATATTTATTCTCACACAAATTGTATAACAAATAAAATTTAAAATATATGTATATTTTTACCGGGTATTACAACTTTCCCCAGGCGGTGTGGGATTGCACAACTTACCCGGTGTTTCCCCTTACGGATCACGGGACTACTGACTGTCACAATCACCCCCCTTACGGGGTCCGACGTCCTCGTCGACCACACTTCCGGCTGGGTCAAGGCTCTGATACCATTTATAACGTCCCCGTTTCAAGCCTCCATTGGGTCCTCACACCCACGGAATGAATGACTCTTATACACGAGTACGTCACTTTGGCTGCTTCATGGACTGATGACTGACCCTACAGACCAACACGAGTGTTTTCAACGTGCTTTGTCCTCACTCACACGCTTCCTAGGCAAACTTCCCAGGAGGTCACCCATCCTAAAATTGCTCTAGGTCAAGCACGCTTAACCGTAGAGTTCTTTCGTGATAGGCTACCGAAAAACAAGATGCACCTTGTTGATATAGGTAGTACCAATCAATCCATTTAAGTCATCTTCAACTGTGTAGTCCCATACCTACACAGTGTCAGAATCATCCCACTTGACCTTCCCCAGGCGGTGTGGGATTGCACAGCTTACCCGGTGTTTCCCCTTACTGATCACGGGACTACTGACTGTCACATGTTGCTTCCTACTGATGAAAAGGTGAGTTGGGCTAATCAAGTTTGGGAGAAACTATGTAATATGTATTTCAAAGCATTGCTTTATACTCTTGATACTTTATAAAGATTGCAAACAAGAGATAGACTAATAAAATTTAATATCTATCTAACAAATACATGTTTATTGTGTGATGTTCAGACTGAATCTGTGGAGCATCTTTACTTTAACTGTCATTTCAACAAGATTTGGCTCGGATGGAGATGTTTGAGCACAGATTTGAACATTATTCTGAGGATTAATAGAGCAAAAATCTCTAAATTACGGAGGCAAGTTTATAGTGTATCTAAAGTTGCCTTGGTGTACAAAGCATCATGGTAAGTTGTAATAGAATTCAGCAAGATGTTAAAGATAGATTAGCTATATGGCTATCCTGAAAAAGTTGAAGGAAATAGATATTTATTGGTTCAAGCAATTGTAATACTTCATTTTTTATTGAGTTGTTTATATAGAATGATTTCTCGATCATGCCTTTTTTTTTAAGGTATATGTTGATTGAATATATAAAATTAAAGTTGATTCATAAAAAAAATTATTTTTCAACCTAATAAATTATTAAATTTCTTAAAAATAAGTAGAATTTTACTATAATTACAATATATTTTTTATATATAAAAATTGAATTATAATTTCTCTAAGTACCAAAAAAAAAAACTGTTTTTTACGCCCCATAGCTCATGGATTATTAGATTTTTAATTGAAGTAGCTATATTAAGATTTTTTAGATCTTTTTAGTGTAAATAATTTGGTTAATTTATTTTCGATAATTCTGCTCGATGAACACTATCATTATAAATGAACTATGTCTGATTTACTTATTGATGAATTAATATTATATTTCCATTTACCTTTTAAAAGCCCTACATAAAAATTTGTCTATATCACATGCATGCCTAGCTAGTTACTAAATAATACAATATTATAAGGGGTTAATATTATTTTGGACTATGTATTTTGTAAAAGTTACTGACTTGATCGATTATCTGTTTTGTTAAATAACAAATTAGACTTTATATTTTCTAAACTAATACTAAATATAGTACTTTAAACTGATTTTTGGTCAAAATAAAACTTATTAAATAATAATAACATGATAGATGTTATAACAAAATTAATTACATTTTTTTGTACATTTATTTGTACTAAGAATTAATTTCAAGTTAGTTATATTAAAAATAAAATTGTCAAAAATTGAGCTCAAGGTCTTATACCATTTTAGAAAATATAAGGTCCATTTGTTATTTAAGAAAATAGATGGTCTAATCGATAACTTTTATAAAATACAGGGTCTAAAATTGTATTAATCCTATTTAAGAATTTTTGAGTTTAATTTTTTTGTAAAATTAAAAAAAAATATTTTCTTTTACTGTTAAATATTTGGATATGCTAAGGACCAAATTGATTCAGGTAGGTTAAAAAATCTTTTAACAAATAAACTGACAATTAAAAAGTATTAGTTAATTATTTATTATTCTTTTAATATAATAAACTTAAAGTTGATATTTATTATAAACAAATGTAAAATAAAAATATATCTCATTTGATCATTACACTTTCAGGTCAGGTTTATATTATTATATTTTATTTTGACAAAAATTAAAGTCAGTATATATATAATTTTGTATTATTTTAAAAAATATAAAATCTAAATTGTCATTGATCAAAATAAAAAATCCATTGATGGCGAAGTTTTGGTGAAAATCCCAATCTAATTCTTCTAGCAGAGGTGTGAGTTGGGTTAGTTGGAAGAAGCTTTCTCAACATAAACACTTTGGTGGTCTTGGTTTTCGTGATCTTCGGGACTATAATCTCTCTTTTTTAGGAAAGCAAGATTGGCGCCTGCTTACTATGGAGGACACTCTAGTGGCGAGAATTTACAAGGCTCGATATTACCCACAAGGTTCGTTTCTTAACGCTGAATTGGGATCCAATCCAAGCTTTATTTGGAGAAGCATTTGGGCCGCTCAAGAGCTTGTAAGGGCCGGTGCAAGAAAGGCTATTGCAAGTGGTTCTTCGGTTAGTATCTTACTTGACCCTTGGCTTCCAAATGATTCTAATCCTTATCTCTTGACGAATAATCCTAGTTTAGTTGATCAAAATGTCTCGAGTTTGATGGTTGTTGGGGAATGATCTTGGGATATTGATCTTCTTAATGATATGTTTGAGGAGATAGATATTCAGTTGATTCGAAGCATCCAACTATCTACTTCTCGGGCTATAGATGTGTGGTTTTGGAGCATGGAGTCCTCGGGCTTCTATTCGGTTAAAAGTGCCTACAAGTTCCTTCAATCTTCAAGTGGGAATTGGTTGTTTTTACAAGATGGGAATTGTTGGAAGCATCTATGGCAGCTGCCCATTCCTCCCAAAGTTCATCACTTTCTTTGGCGTGCTTGCTCCGGTTGCCTCCCAACTAAGGTACGACTTCACTCAAAACATGTAAATGTAGATCTCTTGTGCCCTTTTTGCAATATACATATGGAGACTATTGTACATGTGTTGTTGGACTGCCCTTTTTCTCAATCTTGCTGGGCTCTTTCGGCGGTAAACCAGTCGGTTCCTGGTTCTATTGCCCAGTTTAGCAGCTAGTTTTTTGAGCTGCTAGCTGATGGCCGTGAGGAGGTTAGTGTAGAGGCTGCGATGGTGTGTTGGAGTATTTGGCATGCTCGCAACGAAGTGCAATGGAACCATAAGTCTCGGTCCGCTTTGGAGGTAGTGAAATCGGCAAAAAATATCCTTGGCCAATGGAAAATTACTAAATTTGAATCTCCTAATGCTTTATTTGCTATGGGGGATATCTCTAAAAGTAATTGTTGGCGTAAACCTGATGAGTATACGGTCAAGGTGAATGTCGATGGTGCGACTTTTGAAGCTCACCAAAAGTTTAGTTTCGGTTGTGTTGCTCGTGATCACCATGGTAAGCTTATTGAAGCTATTTCTGAGAGTCGTTGGGGTTGTGTATCTGCAGAAATAGCTGAGGTCATTGGCATTAAGGAGGCGCTAAGTTGGATAAAGCGCAAGGGCTGGGGTAGGGTGGTTATTGAGTCTGATGCTTTAGTTGTTGTTCAAGCAATTAATAGCTCAGTGCATATGCCATCCCAGTTTGGTTTGTTGGTTGAGGACTGTCGTACTATTGTAGCTAGTTTGAATAATGTCCTTATTTCTTATGTTAATCGATCTGCAAATAGGGCTGCCCATTGTGTTGCTAGGGTGTCTTATTTATCGTCAGGTTGTACTTTTAATGAGCTAAATGCTCCGCTTTCTTTGTGTGACATTATTAAGGCTGATGCCTGTTAATTTTTAATGAAAATCCTTTATTCAAAAAAAAAAAATAATAAAATAAAAATAAATAAAAAATCCATTCAACAACTTTTACAAAAACACATGACTCAAAATAGAAATAACCTAATGTATATAGAAAGTTACTTGTTTTTATCAAATAATTAATAGAAATCAAACTATATATAATCTCATACAAAACTATTACGTTTTTAATAAATTGGTTGTGTTTTTAATTTTATTTTTTAAAAGTGAGAATAGAAAACAGTTTTTGTTATTTATAAATTTAATGATGTTTAACTCAAGTTTTTTAAAACTATTTTATTTTTTTTACTAAAAAAAAAATCAATATTCTACATCATACCATGACATGAACCCATCCTACCCCAGATTGAGACCCAAATTCGAATCCAAACCCGAACCCCGAAGACTCGGACCTGCACCCAAACCCGAACTCCGGACCTGGACTTGGACCCGAACCTCGGACCCAAACCTAGTCTCGAACCCAAACCTCAGACCCTCGGACCCAGACCCGGACCCTGATCCTAGACCCCGGATCCTAACCCTATAACCTTGACCCCGGACCCAAAACCTGAAATCAAACCCCAAACCCGAACTTGGACCCTGGACTCGGACCCTAAACCCCTTTGTGAGAATTACATTTTTTTTGGTAAATAAAATGATTATATTTCTCCAAACTAATTATGTACATCAACCTTACAGTTTATTGATCTTTACAATCCACTCCCTTTTAATCCGCTGTTACACTTTACTAAAATAATCTGTCAAACCATAATCTATCTTTATATCATATACACACAAGCATTGAATACTACATAGGTATATTTCCTTTCTCAATCGACTCTCCTTAATTACACCTACAAATACAGTTCAAAATCCCATCATATTAACACTTCTGAGATCTAATACAAACCTAGTCACATTTTTTTATAGAGTAAGACATTGCTTGCATTTGTTGTGTATGAATAGCATTGATAGGGACAATGCATGCAATTTGATTCAAGTGAGAAAACTGCTAAAGCTTTTACCACCTCTTGTTTAAAAGTTGCTTTATCTAGCTTTAATCAATGATTTCAACAATGGCACTAAGATTAATATCAATTTCACTATTAATTTACACTTTTTTAGCATCCAACATGAACTAATATAATCAATTATTGTTAGCGACTGAGAGTGTGCATAAATCGATCCAATCCAATGAAAATTGACTGATCTAACCGACTGCCAAATATTGAATATCCAATTGTGATCAGATCAGATTGAATATTATCTTTTAATATCTAATCGAATCAGATCGATCGGATGTTAGATGCGATATCCAAAAATCTAATTCATTCAATCAAACTAATTAATATTTTTATTTAGTTTGGATGAGTAATTAGATTTTATGTTTTATACTTGAAAAAAATATTTGTATAAATTTTACTCTTTTTTTTTGGATTGAATGGATCCAATTCAATTCAGTAAATACTGGATTTAAAATATTAGATGGATCTGATCCGGTCCAGTAAATATTAGGTCTAAAATATTAGATAAATTCAAATTAAGCCAATAGAGTAAATTCTATTTTACCAGCACAATACCAAACTTTTGCCAGCACATATGCTGGCAAAAGTGACATTTCTTGTAGTGAGATATACATAAAATATATCCAATGGATAGAGTCGATCCAATCCAACATCCATTAAATGTTGGATCGATTGGATGACTGAAATTAATTGGATCAGATTGGATGGTAAAATCTATATCATCCAATATATAATTGGATCAAATCTAGATAGACCTAAAAACATTGGATGTGATCCAATATAGCGACTACACAAAATATGTTTTTACTGTTAGAAATTTATAAAATACCAAGATAAAAAGTTTCATATAATTTAGAATGCTAGGAGTAATTCAATGATGTGGAAAACTTGCTTGATTGATCCATATCGATAATTAATTAAGAAATAATGAACGATTAGTTGTGCAATACTATATAACTTACTAAGTTTTCTTTCTTAGATCTCTAAAACAGAAGTAAATCATCTGATCAACAAAAATATATAAATGTGATGAGACAATATATGTATTTATAGAGTTAGAGTAGAGTCCTAACAACAAAGCCCTAGATTGTGGCTCCTTATCAAAGACTTCAATTAATTAGAATAGAATACACTAGCTTAGACTTCACATAAATGTTATAAGCCCATTAATTAAATCCCTAACCCTATGAGTTAAAATGACAAAGAACTATTTATGAGCTCATATTACAATCAAAATAATGTTAATCTAAACCCAAAATAAAAGTCCTACACTTACAATAAATTATTTTTCATACTTTTTTTTTTTAGGGATTTTCCATACAATTAAATCGTTTGATTTTAACTATTTTTCATGCAAGGTCAATTAATTAAAAACTTATTATTATTGTTTTATTTGTAATAAAATTATCTCAATTTTTTTTAATTAAGCTAGCACAATTGGTGGTATATATACAAGAAAACAAATAATTTCATTTTAAAACTACACCTAACAAATAATTTATGAATTTTCCTCTCTGTTAATGATGTTGCTCTATGCTAAACACGCTTTATCTGTGGTTGTTCGCAAAGTTTATTGGCCAAGTTATCCAAATTATATTCGAAGCACTATTATGGCTAAGACCATGCGTTATCTATGTGTTTTGAGATTTTCTTCTAAAAAAAATAATTTACAATTATATTTGCTATTTCATGTAACATACAAACATGATTTATAATTATTAGTTGTCAATAATATTGGATTTATTATTAGTGAATTGTATCTCCCTATTTTATATCAAATTAATAAATCAAGTAAAGTTAGAATAATTTTTCAATGAAAATGAACATCCATATATGCATGATGTGTCTTTGGTTATATTTTTCAACTTAAGTTGATAGCTATATATAATAAAATGTTAAATCATAATTTGAAAGCATCATCAAAGAATGATTAATTGATTACATTCATATATTAATTGAATGAGAAAACGCGTATATATATTTATATACACATAGCACATAAAAACCCTAACCCTAACCCTAACCCTAACCCTAATAAATCACTTATAATTAAAATCTTAATTGTGTGTGTGAAAACAATATTGTACTAAATTTCCCAATTAAACTTATTACATAATATATATAGTAATTAAAGGAAAATTTAAGGTAATACTTAGCTTAATCTTTTTTTGGGGCCACAAAAATAAAAATAAAAAGCACACCTACTCTTTCTCACTTATTTATTTATTATTATTTTAAATATATATATTTATATATTATATTCACTGTGGAGAGCAAAGGGGTTACCGACATAGAAGATTTCTGAAGCGGATTTTCAGGAGAAATTATTATATTAATTTAGAAAATAATTAAAAACAATAATTAATTACATTCAATCATTAATTTTACTATGTGCTATATTTATTTATGTATTTATTATTTCTCTAATTAACATATATATATATATATATCAACTCATAACTCATTCTTATAAATTATAATATTTACTATCTGACAGTTTTTTATAGCTTATTAATTATATATGTAATAATGTAATTATTAATTATAGCTCAATATCAATTTGTAGCTAATTTAATTAGTTCACTTTTTTTAAAGAAAAAAAAAATTACTCTTCAAATAAAATGTAATAAAAAAACAGAAGAGTCATGCAATTTAGTTTATTGTAATCTTAAATTGAGTACAATAAATAATAATAATAATAATAATAATAATGAAATGTTTTTTTTTAAATGTAATGAAATAATTTATTAAATAATAATAATTAATGAAATAAGGAACAAAAATGTTATCTTTTGATGTGAGTGTGTGGCTAGGAAAATATAGTGAAAAAGCCTGGGATTCTAATTTTCAGTGATTTCTTTTTGAAATATCATCTTTTTTTTTCTTCTTCGAAAAAATAAAGTAAAATCATTTTGTAAAGAAGGTAATAAAGGGGTCCCAATATAGTCACACTTTTATGATTTCACAAAAAAAATAAATAAATAAAAAAATCACTTTTATCTTGTACTGTCTACGATTCTCCATCACTAATGATCACTCAATAAAATTCAAAAAGAAAGAAAAAAGAAAAAAATGGATCATTTCACTTTCTCACAAGATAGCTCAATTGTCACTTCTAAGTTCTATAACAAGATTTTTGTATATCCATAGATTTTATTACATTTATAAGATTTAGATTTTTGAACTCAATCTATTCTTATATTTGTGTGTCATTTCATGTTAGGTAAAATTAATTATTGTACCATTTTAGATTTTTTTTTTCTTTTTTTTGAAATGAATGAATTCTCATTAAAAATATCGGTCAAAGAAAAGAGAAAGAAGTTATAAACAATTAGGAGTCCGATCCTAGCCACCAAACCATAACAACATCTAAAGTAAGAGCAATTTTCGCAAAATTATGAGTTATGAAATTGGCAAATTTCATGTCGTTTATTAACCCCAAAGATTCAACCCTCGAGAGGCCCCTTATCACTACAAGAAACAAAGGCTTTAGGGGTGACCATTTTAGAGGCGAGACAAAATCGTCTCTAATAATAGAAGTATTAGGGGCAACAAAATGATGTCGCCCCTAAAAGTAGGTGTTTAAATTTTTTTTACGTCTATACTATGTTGGGCGACAATATTTACCTCTAATAGTATTAAAATTGTTTTTTTAATTAATAAAGGTGACAATGTCACCCCTAATAAATTTAAAATTTATTCGTTGCATTTGAACGAGATTTCTCTCGCTTATAGCATTAGGGGAAAATGTTGCCCTAAAAGTCAGGTATTTGACACGGTTAGGTTATTAGGGGCGACAAAAAGTTTACTTCATTAAAAAACCTAAAGCTTTTCTCAGAGCCCCAGTCTCTCTCTTACTTTCATTTTCTTTTCTTCCACAATCTATCTGAAATAATTTTCCCCAACCTATACAAAAAAAATTCCCACCCTCCTCCCAAGTCTAGATCTATCGTCCCCATTCCAACCAATTGTCCCGGCCTCCTTGTCATCAGTGGCATTTTGAGTGTTGTCCTCATTCTCCCCACGTTTCGTGCACTGTCCTCATTTTTTCCAGTGTTTTGCATGCTGCCGCCCTTCTCATCGGCGTATGTGTGCCTAAGGCCATGGGCCTTAGAAAAATAAAATTATTGGGCCTTTTATTGAAAAAATATGTGATATTTTCAAAAAATACTAAAAAAATACATATTTTCTTAAAGGGAGAATATTTTTTGGGCCCCTGGGCTGGGTAGGCCATAAGAGCGGGTGTGAGAGTCAGTAGTCCCGTGATCCTTAGGAGGAAATAGTAGGTAAGCTGTGCAATCCCACATTGCTTGGGAAAGGTCAAGTGTGATGATTCTGAGACTGTGTAGGTATGGGTCTACACAGTTGAATATGACTTAAATGGATTGATTGATACTGCATATATCAACAAGGTGCATCTTATTTTCTAGTAGCTCATCACGAAAGAACTCCACAGCTAAGCGTGCTTCACCTGGGGTAATTTCAAAATGAGTGACCTCTTGGAAAGTTTTTGTAGGAAGCGTGCGAGTGAGGACAAAGCATACTAGAAACACTCGTGTTGGTCTGTAGGGCTAGTCGTCAGTCCAGAAAGTAGCTAGAGTAATGTACTCGTGTATAAGAGCCATAAATCCGTGAAGGAAGGCCCAATGGAGGCTTGAAGTAGGAACATTACAAATGATATCAGAGTCTTGACCCAACCAAAAGTGTGGTCGACGAGGACATTGGACCCCGTAAGGGAATGATTATGACAATCAGTAGTCCCGTGATCCGTAACTATTAATATCAGGTAAGCTGTCCGATCTCACATCGTCTGAGGAAGGTTAAGTGTGATGATTCTGAGACTGTGTGGGTATGGAATACACAGTTGAAGATGACTTATATAGATTGATTGGTACTACCTATATCAACAATGTGCACATCTTGTTTTTTGTTAGCTCATCACGAAAGAACTCCGCTATTAAGCGTGCTTGACCTGTGATAATTTCAAGATGGGTGACCTCCTAGAAAGAATTCCCAAAAAGCATGCGAGTGAGGATAAAGCACGCTGGAAACACTCGATTTGGTCTATAGGGTTAGTCGTTAGTCCTGAAAACAGCCAGAGTGACGTACTCATGTATAAATGACATAAATCTATTGGGAAAGACCCAATGAAGACTTAAAGCATGGACGTTACAGTGAGGCTTAGCCTAGCCCAAACCAGACCTATTCTGGCCATCACCACAGTCTAAGTAAATTATATATTATACATACTATTAATAGTTTTATTATCTTATATTATACATATAATAATGTTATTTTTTAGAAAAATATTTAATAGTAAATATTATTTTTTTTGCTTTTTTTCAAATTCGTATAGTCAAAGCGAGCTTTCAAGATTATTCTTGAAGTACGTAAAAACTGTACTCTTTGAATATTAAAGATCATTTAGATGATTTTAATAAGGGAATTCTTAATTTTGAGAACATCCATATCAAAATTGATCGACCAAACAATCATTGATGGTCATTGATGGAGTCACTCAATGGTTCATCAAGACTACATCAAGGAAGCAGGAAAGTCCGATTGTTGCAGAACTCGAAGCCATCAAACTCGCTTTGCTTTGGGCAAAAGAGAAGCATTGGGAGGACGTGTGCATCTTCACTGACTCTCAAGTCATTGTGAACTCAGTACTGAATGAAACTATTCCGAATTGGAGATGTTGGTCCCTTTTTTCTAAGGTTCTGGAGTTGAAAAGAAGTTTAGTTAACTGCTCTTGTGCTTTTGTAACTCGCGTTGTTATTTCTTTTGTTGATGTTTTAGCTAAAGAAGCTAGAAGTTCCTCCAAGGAACCTCTGAATTGTCAAGGGGAGGGATTTTCCCCTGTGGATCCCATGAACCTTTTCTCAGTTTAAATTGAACTTTGGTTCTCTTTCAAAAAAAAATAAAATAATAATCATAGTCTTGAATTCACTCCCAAGTGAAAGCTATGAGTATTTTGTGGATACAATAATATATGAGAAAGATTCTCTTGCATTGCATTAATGTCCAAATAAATTATGAAAAGAAAATCTGAACTTGAAGAAGAAAGTTTAGGAGAGAGATTGCAGCTGGTTTGTTGAAGCAAAGATGTGTAAGTTGAAGCACTTTACATGGATGATGAAATTTGAAATCTTCTCTTTGGCATACTTTTGTTAAAATCCTCTTAATTAAGATATTCCATGTCAATAACAAATAATAGTGTTGACATTGGATCTTGTTAGCCAACTATAATATATAGTAAGGCTATTAGGAGATCACCTCTAAAAGAATTCCATTTTTAGTCTATGCCCACTGCCAAAATCTCAAAAGAGTTCTTCTTCCTAAATAAAAATGACTATATAGATCTAATTATTTATGGCCAAAATCACTTTGCACATTAATATTTATAATTTCAAAGAATATATTTCTAGTCATTATTAATTAGCTTTTAATTATCAATAATATATAGAGAATGTATAACAAATTAGAAGATTAAAGTTAGGGGTAACTATTCAATGGTTACATTTTAATTGTAACCATCATGGTTATATTTTTCTTTGACGTGTAATAGCAGATTACTAATAGGTAAACATTCCTTTTTTAGAATTAATTAATTATAATTA
Source organism: Cannabis sativa (assembly GCF_029168945.1). Taxonomy (NCBI): domain Eukaryota; kingdom Viridiplantae; phylum Streptophyta; class Magnoliopsida; order Rosales; family Cannabaceae; genus Cannabis; species Cannabis sativa. Next base: position 850,859 of record NC_083602.1, read on the forward strand.
ATTATTTTCTTAAAATAATTAATTAAATATTTAACAAGACCTTTTTAGCAATTAATATTTATAAATAATTTTTTTATTTATTTTTAAATTCCTACTCTAATTATTTTAATAATTAAGCCATTTAATTATAATATCTACAATAAAATTTATTTTTTTTACAAAAATTAAACTTCTTTTTACACAAATTAAAATTCGATCTATTCTTATAATAAATTTTTAAATAATTAATTATTTTTAAATGATATTTAATTATTTTGTTACAATTAGATGAACTAAGTATGAAGCCTCAAACTAGTCAATCGATAACAAGTGTAGCTATTTTTTTCTAAATTCTTCAACTTATTTCACTTTTTACTCTTTTTAAATATTTAAATAAAAAAATTAAACAATTAAGTGTAATAATTTAAAATTAAGATTACAAATATAATAAAACTTAAATTATTTTATTATATTTGTATAATTTTAAATTATAAAAAATTTTGCAATAAAATGTTAAATAATTTAAGTGCAAAAAAATAAATTGCTAAAAGATCCTTATATAGTAATAAATTGTAAAAAATTAATTAATAATTATAATTAATTTAATTTTAAAATATAATTAATCTTAATTAAAATTTTATAAGGAAATAAATTATTAGGTTACTTTCAAGTTACAAATTATTTATTATTTATTTTTATTTAATTTCCAAATTAATCTTAACCATTTAATAGTAATCCAATGGCTTAAACAATGTAACCGTGATAGTTACAATAAAGATATAACCATTGAAACCTCTTAAAGTTATTATATTTGGATGAAGGTCTTCTTAAGGTAATTGTTTGTATTACTTCAGCTTATTTCTTGGAGAGTACTTGTGACAGTCAGTAGTCCTGGGATCCGTAAGGGGAAACACCGTGTAAGCTGTGCAATCCCACACTGCCTGGGGAAGGTCAAGTGGGATGATTCTGAGACTGTGTAGGTATGGGACTACATAGTTGAAGAGAGCTTAAATGGATTGATTGGTACTACCTATATCAATAAGGTGCATCTTGTTTTTCGGTAGCCTATCTCGAAAGAACTCCACAGTTAAGCGTGCTTGACCTGGGACAATTTCAGGATGGGTGACCTCCTGGGAAGTTTTCCCAGGAAGCGTGTAAGTGAGGACAAAGTACGCTGAAAACACTCGTGTTGGTCTGTAGGGTCAGTCATCAGTCCATGAAACAGCCAGAGTGACGTACTCGTGTATAAGAGCCATTCATTCCGTGGGTGTAAGGGCCCAATGGAGGCTTGAAGCGGGAACGTTACAGTACTCATTCAATGTATCTTTTAGAAGTTATATTTTCTCATATTAAAGTTTTAAATTGTTTATTTTTTTTTTTGGCGTAACCTTTTCTCACATTAGTTGCAACTTTAATGTTATGACATATGGATATTAGTTTAACATATGCCTTTAAAATATATGATACAGACAGTAGTCTCGTGATCTGTAAGAAAAAATATCAGGTAAGTTATGCAATTGTACATTAAATGTCAAGTGTGATGACTCTGAGACTATGTAAATATGGAACTGCACAATTTAAGAGCTTAATGGATTGATGGGATCGCTTAAGAACTCCAAAATTAAGTGTGTTTGACTTGGAATAATCTTAAGATGGGTGACCTCTTAAAGTGTGCGAGTGAAGAAAAAATATGTTGAAAACACTTTGTCCTCACTCATTGGAGGATCATATTCGTTATTCAAGAAAGCAACTAGTGATATACCTATATGTATAAGTCATTAGTCCGTGAGAATATACAATATGGCCAATAAATTTGAAGCGGGAGCGTTACAAAATAGATGATGAATATTCTTAGATGAAAGAACCCTCTATCGTAAAACATTACTATACTTTATTTTATAACTTTTTGATGATTAAAAAGAAATAAATAAAATTATGAGTACCAAAAAGAGGGGAAAGTAGGAGGAAACTCATGATAATAATCAAATTCCTTTTTGGAATTAATTAAAGTGTTAATTAACAAGGAATTTATAATATTAATTAGGTTAATTTGAATATGTCAAAATCATGAAATATCAATTTAGGTAGTCCGATGATATATCCATTTGCCTTGATTTTCTGTGAGTGGTTTAAACTTTAAAATAAGTCCAACTTTTTCAGTCTTAATTTCCTTTATAATATATAAATAAATTAATTAATAATTTCTTCAATAATGTTGGTGGTATTCCAACTAATTAAACTGCCATCTAGATCTTTTACATTATGTAAAAAAATATATATTTATATATGATCTATTTCTTTGCTTCAATATTGGCTTGCAAAATTAGATTAATGAGACATGACTTTTGTTTAATTAACATTATCAATTGCTAATGATTGTCTTAATGACTCATTTTTATTAACAAAAGCCCTATTTTTCAAAGTTGTGTGCTTCTAATATTGAAATTAATTTATATAATATATAAAAAAATATATAATAATAATTATTATTAATGTTGCATTATATTATTTAAGCAGCCATAATTCATTCACATATTATATAAACATTTATTTAGGAGAGGTAAAATTTTATTTTTATATATATTAATAAATAAAGAGGAAAATTCTATCTTTTTGTGTGTAATTTATTTAATTAGTAAATAATGTACATTAAATATCAAATCTATAAATAAAAATAGAGTTGTCAAAATATATTTCTATGACCATATAGCTTTATCAAATTAATTGTTATAGTTTTGTGATGTGAGATTTCAAGGCACAATCTCCTTCAAGCTTGGAACTTCACTATTACTCTCAATATTACCTATATATGTATATTGCTCTTAATTAATATAATAAAATAATTAAGTATATAATGTATAGCTAGACTTACAAACTTTGATTTATTTATTTTTCCTTTTTTATTTTTTTTGTAATAACAATAATAATATATAGTGATATGAATCAACATGATAATGATGAGAAGAGAAAGAATGTGATGGTCAAGAAAAATCAAAGTCTTTCATTTATAACTTAATTAGAAGAATTAGAATTTAGAACAAAACTAATAAACTCGGTCATTGCAAGTATAAAATAAGACAAACCTCAAATTAACCTAGAACAACAACAAGAAAAGGTATATATATTTATATATATAGTCAACACAAGTGACTGACTAATTATATCATCCTTTTGGCTCCACATATTCTTTATTACAAAATTCTTTACACATAATGAAGAAACCAATGTATATGTACTTCTAAAATATACACCAAAATAGGATCGATCCTAAGATGTGAGGCGAGCTTGACGTGTGTCTCGGGTTCCTGCACGCTTATAAGAAAATATAATAAAATAGTGTAGTGGTAGAAAGTGTAATTTTAAGTAAAGAGATCAAATGATTGATTTCCAATTTTTATTTTTACATTTTTGAGATATTTAATGTATAATTTATGGAGGATTGAACGAGTTTTGAATTTTTTTACAACTACACAAAAATATTAGAATTATAATTTTGATAATAATTAATTATTGTGAGAGTAGTCCTTTATTATTTTTTTGAGTAAAACAAGTGTTTGTGCATGCATGATATTTGATCTTAATCTTAAGTATGGAAATGAAATAATCACAAAACATTTTGGATCTAATTGAGCACTTAACTATTTTAATTAATATAGAGTTTATACAATTTTAGGTCCTTAGAGAATAATTAAAAAATAACAATGAGAAAGACTCTAATCTATTAATATTGGGTTGGAGTACTTACTATTTTTTCCCTATTCTTTTCTAATTTACGAAACAAATTAATTAAGAGTACTTTTCTCTTGTTTGTAATTGCTCTACGATTAAAATTGTATTATTATTAGGGTAAATACTATTTTAGTCGACTCTGTGTTTTGTAAAGTTACCAATTGGACATTCTATTTTGTTAAATGACAAAATAGACCTGTATTTTCTAAATTTGTACAAATAGGACTCTGAACTGATTTTTTGTTAAAATAAAACTTAATAATAATCTGATAAAGATATATTATGACAAAACTAGTTACATTTTCTATATTTGTTCGTAATAGAAATTGTTTTAAAGTTGGTAACATTTAAAAAAAATAAAATTTTTGAAATTGAGCTCAGGGTCCTATTATTTTTACCATTTTAGAAATTATAGGATTAATTTTATCATTTAACAAAACAGATGGTCAATTACCAAGAAAAAAAAACAAAACAGATGGTCCAATTAGTAACTTTTGCAAAACACAGGGTCCAAAATAGTATTTACCCTTATTATTATTATTATTATTAGGGAAGTTTTATTTGCACCCCATAAAATGATTAATATACACCATTATTAAAAAAAAATATAAACTTAAATAATTTTTTTAAAATTACTCTTATTTTTTTTTTAAAAAAATTCTTACATTATTTTATGTTAATTTCAATACTTATTTTGATTTTATTTTCATAATTTTTTCTAACTCGTGTATATATATTTTTTTATTTTATTCTAAGGAAATTTCATATAATTTTTTATTTTAATTTTGTCATAATATTTAAAATATAATTTATTTTATTTCATAGGTATATTTTTTAAGAATATGAATTGGAAGAAAAAAATTTAAAAAAATTAGTACAATTAAAGATATACATTTTATATAAAATAAAAATTATTAAAATGGGGTATCTTTAGACATTTTTGGGGTGTAAATAAAATTTCTCTTATTATTATTATTGTTGTTATTATTATTATTATTGGTGATTATTATAGTTCTTAATTTGTTAATTAATTCAATTAATTAATAAATAATTTAGAAGTATTTATTGGACCACATTCAATATTTTTAAGCTAATTATTTATGTTCGATTAAATTATGTATTAGATGTTAAATTTAGTTAAACATTATGATTTAATTAGTTTCATTCAACATTTGAACCGATGTTGGATTTGATCAATTTTGGATGTATTTTATGTGTACTTATTGTATTAGTTCGAGTTTGTCTAATGTTTTAAACACTATTTTTTTTTTGGATCTAATCAGATCAGATTCATCTATTGTTTTAGATTTTTATTGGATTGGATTGGATCCATCCAATCTAATAAATAAATAAATAAAAATAAGTAAATTTAAAATCTAACTAATTATTTATCCAAACTAAATAAAAAATACTAATTAATAATCAACTGAATATTGGATTGTATTGGATTTTTGGACAACACATCTAATACTCAATTCAATCCAATTGGATATTAAAAAATATCATTCGATCCAATCTGATCATAATTAGATCTAATAATTGTCAGTTAATTTTCATTAGATCGGTCAGTTGTAATTAGGGGTGGCAATTCAGGCATGTTTGTGGGTCGTGACAAAACCCATATGTATTACAAGTATATGCTGACCTAAACACACCTCATTTAATAATTGTATCAAAATATGAAACCCAAACATGGCCCGTTAAATTGTATCAAAATATGAAACCCAAACATGTAACCTGTTTACAAATGGATTTTATTTAAACATGTCAACTAATTATTAATACATTAATGATATATTTAACACGTTTATGACATATATTCAATACATTTATGATCTATTAAAGTACTTAAATAATTTTAAATAGGTTATTAAAAGTCATGTTCGTGCTAACCGTATCAACTTCAAACAAGACTCTTTATTACCCAAATCCATCTAAGAGAAACTCAAATTTATTAATTTTTGTATGAATTTCAAATCGTATATTATCATTCTTGATTTGTTTTACCAATTCTAATTATAATTAGATTGTATCGATTCATAAACAACCTTAATAATTATGACATTAGAATTTTGTATAGTGGAGAAGAATAATTTCCTCATAATGACACCTTGGCTTGACCTACCCAAAGCAATAAAATGATATAATATTTATGTATATATTTAAATTAATATAGTGAGATTAATTCCTACAAATGTACTATATAGGCTAAATGGGATAATACCAAACACGGTATAACACTTCTAATAAATTCAAACTAAGTTTATTATTAGGGCTTACTTTGACAATATATAAAACTAACTAAAATCAAGTTATGGCACATGTCAAGGCTTTTTTGCTTTGAAATTTCTTCCCCTTTAAAAATGCTTAATCATCATTTCATTTTCTAAATCTTCATCATTGTCCTTTTGGATTTTAATCCTTTTATTTATAACTACCATTTTGGAAAATTGGGTATTAATTAATTTGTTTATTATTATGTAATAAAAACAGAACAATATTCATACCAATATATGTACTATAATTAACCCAACCTAATGGAAGTTGTAAAAAAGTGATATTGATGCATTTTAATTTATCTATATTTTAGTACATGAAAATTTTATAACTTATTTAATTTTATTTTATAAAAATAAGATGGTGATCAAAAAACGAGAGTTTATGTAATATGTTGCGTAAGAAATAAAATTTAATATGTATATTTGTAAAAAATTCTTTAAACTGTAATTTTGATACAGTTAAAAACTTCTATTTTTTAAAAATTTATGTAATATCCTAAAATAATTATAATGAGCATCATTAAAAAAATTACAATTTTTGTACATGTCAAAATGAAAAAGGGCAAACAATATTAAATAAGAAAATTTACCATATGACAAAGTAGTAAATAAATTATTGATTTTTATAGTTAATAGACTTAAGCCCAAAACCAAACATATACAGTAAAACCTCTATCTAAGAATACTTTATTCAAGAATAAACACTAATTTATTATAAAAAAATTAAGTCCCAATTTGAGCAAGTTATAAATTAAAATAACCTCTAAATTGTAATTAGATATACATTTTCTAAGTCCCGTGTTAACAAAGTATACCTCTATATAAGAATAATTACATCTCAATAAAATATATACATATATTTTTTTACATTTATTTATGTAGAATTAATAATTTTATATTAAATTGTACGTAATACATGTATAAATATTATATTTACTCAAAAATAATTCTATTATAATATAGTATTAAAGATTATTTACTGTTATTATTTTTACATTGATATGTTTTAGTGTTTTGAATTTTTTTCTAGTATAATTATATTTAGTTATATAACCTCTTAATTAGAATATAATTTATTTAGTCCTAAATATATTTTTAAATAGAGGTTGTACTCTATAAAACTATATATTTTTTTTTTATCTTAAAGTCGGTTAACGAACTGACATAGTATAAATTAGAACTCCAAATTTATTAAAATGTGTGTGAAAATTAATAGTTATCCCCCAAAAGTGAGTTTATATTATGTTTGAGTAGTGTTCAAAATATTATGTTCAAGTAGCTTAAGAGGCTTTTTAAACAATGAAAAAGCTTGTATGCAATCCTCTATGGCTTTCAACACTTGGTTTAAATTTGTACCTTCTCCTCTCATTTCTTCCTTGTCATACTCCTTCAAGCCTTCCACTAAAGATAATATATAAAATTTGCAAGACAAGAAATTAATTAGATCACATATATTTTAGATAATATATAATATTATAGAGTTTAAGATCAATTCAGTGTACACTTGTTCTTACTTACTACATATTATGTTTAAAATCTTTATTGTTTTTAAGGCATCCACATGCAAATATTTTTCTTCAAGTTGATATTGATACATTAAATAATTGAAATAAGTCATTAGAACCAAAAGGAAAGTTACACAACAACTTAAGTGGTAACAAAACCAATATAAATATATGAATCACTTCTCAATGTATATTATAAATATAAATATATAATTGAATAAAGTTGAGTAAGGTAATATGGCAAAGTAGACGTATACCCGTACCTTATCCTATACTCGTATCAGGTATATATTTTTATACACTTACCCTACCCTGAATCTCAATTCAATGGATAACTAGGGTACTTACTGATAAACTAGTATTATGTTTTAGTTAGTAAAAATAAAGTGGGTGAGTGTTTGGTGTGTATTGCATGTCGAGAGTTTTCAATTCTTGGATTATTTACTTTTATAAGAACAAAATTATTATTTTTCAAGTGTCACTATAAAAAAAAATTATTACTTTTAGTGATAATTTTTTAGTCACAACATACAATTTTTGCGAATAAATGTGACTTTTAATCATAACAAAAACTTACTTGTTGCTAAAATATAGTATTTAGATACAAGTTGTCACTAATTTAGTTTTAGTCACAACAAATTGTAATTTTTGTGACTAATACGTTTAGCCATAGATCTTTTAGTCATGACATAAGAATGGTAATTTATAATTAGTTACAGTTTTTTTACTTTTAGTTACAAGTTTTGTTGTGAATAAAAGTAAAACTTTTTATAGTGAGTTGTGGTGTTCAAAATATAATATTGGAGCCCTTAACTCACTTGTAAAGTTTGTTAAAGATATTATTTGTGGTTTAGTACTACAAAGTTTGCTATTGAAATCAAGTTTGCTAGAAAAATATATATAAAATTTTAGCAAGGCCATGCTCATTGATCAATAGAATATTAAGACATTTAATAGAAAATTATTGTGTGATTGATGCATATCTTTAAGGCCAAAACTTGGAGATTATCACTAGTCACAATAAGGTAACACAACTAAGGATATATGTTATACCTTTGTGATTCAAACCACAGAATCCAGATTTGATCTAACAATTATTTTTTGTTTTCAATTTTTTTTTTTTTTTTGTATAATTTTGTTTTTAAAGAATTGCTTATTGAAAACAATGCCAAACACTTTTATTTGTGTTCAAAAAAGAATTTTTACTTTCTAAAAACAAAAAAAAAAACATTTTAATTATGGTATCAAACAACCTTAACTACTTTTTCCTTAAATACCTTATTTAGTTTGGGAAATTTACAAAAATACTGAAATTTAGGCTAACTATTACAAAGATACTGTCACATGTAAATATTTTCAAAAATACTGTGTTTTTATAAAATACCAGTAAAACACAAAGTAGAACAACTCAAAACAACATTAGAGCAACTAAAAAGCACCAGTAGAACACTAGTGAAACTTAACACAGTATACTGCAGTATGAAACTTATAAAAAATATAGTAAAAAAGTAAAAAATACCGTCTGGCAGTATTTTTATAAAAAAATAGCAAAAGTTAGTATACCATGTAAATTTCCCTATAGTTTCCATGTTTTCTATATTTCCTTCATTAATACCATTTGTTTTGAAAAATACCTATTAATTTTAATTTCTTTTGAAAAATAAAAGCATAAATGTAAATAAAAGAAAAAAGCCCAATTTTGTAGCCCATGAGAGGCCCACTACAAAACAAGTTGTTCTTCCTTATAAGCCCAACAACAACCGAATAGGCCCTTAAAATAGTGACAATGTTTTTTTAGAAAAATGACATTATACAAAGTGAATAAAATAATAATATTGCTTTGAAAATGAAAGAGTGCATTAATTATAACTTAGTAGAAAAGCAGTGCAATGCAATGTTATTTTTATGGGGCAGTAAAATCTGACACACTCTACTTCACTTTACATTAAATTTTCTAGAAAATATAAAAAATAAAAATATAATAAAAAATTTAACTACGTAGCTCCAAATACAAGCAAAAGTCTCATAAATAATAAAACAGAAGTGTTTGTCAAAATTCACCACATTATTATTCTTTTTTTCTATGAAGAAAACTATGGAATTAAGTTGAAACTAGCTGAGTTGAGACATACCCATTTTCCACAAAGGAAAGGTAAACTAAACTAAACTAAACTCACTAACTTTCTTTTCTATGCAAATTTCCAAGCCTTTACTTTTGGTTTTATTCGAGTGAGTATTATTATTAGATAGTAGAGAGAATAAGGATTACGTGGTGCAGATTCTTTTATCGGGTTATCATCCTATCCTATCCTCTCAGATGATCGATAAAGTATTAATGCTATAATAATGATTAAGGTGATTAAAAATTGCCACTTTATTGTGTGTAAGGAACTTGTTTTAGTATTCCTTGCCATAATTAATACTAATAATTTTTTGTTTTTCTAATATATTTTCTCAATGAGAAAGTTAATTATTTTGATGTAAAATTATAAAATAAAGAGTATTGCTATAAAGTATTAGTTAAGTGATATTTTGCGATTAATTAGTGATATCATATAGAAATTATTACTTTAAATTATATGTGATCTGATACTTGATTGTATTAATACCGATCAATATTGAAGATTGCTAGACTTAACATTTCTCATGGCCTGGAAATAAGGGTCATTGTCTCTAACCTCCATTCTTTTATCTTTTATGGGCAAACCCCATACTCCATCTCCATTGTTTTATATAGATAATATAATTATTAAAATCAAATTTCTTTATTATATTATTACTTTTTAAAAAATATTTTAAAGCCTCACATTCTATTGCAGGAAAGCATTAAATTCTGTCACAACAATAAATTTTCACCTCTCTCACAACAACAACAACATATATCCATAATTATTATCTCTCTTTTTCTTCTTTCTTCTTTCTTCTTCTCTTCATTTTCTCTAAATCAAAAGAGTGATTTTTTTTTTTTGCCATATTATCACTTTTAACACTTTTTCTTTTGTTGGGTGTTTTTTGCTTTCAAAATAGGCTCAAAAAGAAGTTAAAATGAAGAAATTTTTGATAATCTTCTTTGTGATTTGGGCAAGTTTGATCATGTTCCTCCTTGGATTCTCTACCACTCATCAATATGGTAATATTCAAATTTTCTTTTCTTCTTCTTTGAACATAAATATATATTTGGCTATATATAATTGATTCTTTTGTTGACATATAAATTTATGATTAAATATTTTCAGAAAAGCATAATGGATTAATAATAAGTAGAAAGCAATTAAAGGAAGAGAAGAGTAGTTTTATGGATATGGAAGATTATGGGCCAATTGATCCAGTTCCAAGCTCAAAGGCATCTATAAGGCCAGGCCCAATAGAGCATGGGAGTCCAATAATCCCATATATACCAAAGCCTTCTCCTCCTCCTAATCCTAATCCTAATCCTAATTCTGACCATTCCTAATTCCTATTCTTACTAGGGATAGTGGTATCCATTGTTTGGAATGAAGATAGTCTCTCTGTTATCCCTGCACCCAAACACTACTTTTGTGTTTGTTTTTCTTGTTCTTTAACTTTGCTTTGTAATTGGATGAATTTGTGTTGTTCATGACCACTACACCACTTTGTATATTATATCAACTTTAATTCTAATTTTTATATATGGGTGAATTGTTAATGAGTATTATTAATAGGTAGTATTAGAAAAATTTGAGTTTTTATATTTAATTAGAAAAAATTTTCATTTTTATATTACATGAGTTAGGATTATTCTATCGGCTGAAAAAAAAATCAGAAAAAAAAGATAAAAATTAAGTTTGATTTAAATATTCTATTATTTAAATATTTTTGTGATGTAGTGTAAAAAGTAATATATTCTTTTAATAAAGTAGTTAAATTAAATATAAAAATTTAAATTTATCTTTTATTATTTGTTATTAAATAAATGTCTAATGGTTTAATATTTTAAAATTAATATTGATAATTAAATTTATTTACAAACCATCAATAAATAATATCTAATAGAAAGTGCTCCTATATATAAATTGAGATTATTTCACAAATAGACAAAAATAATAAAAAAAATTACAAAAATACGATTTCACAGAATTTTAAATATTTTTACGATTTTTTTGATTTTATTTATAGAAAATACGGTCTTTTTTATGTTGTACTCTTGTTAATTTTTTGTTGTTAATTTGATGTTATTTAGATGTTATTTTTATGTTACTTTTATATAGTTTTCTTAATTGTTGTTTCTATGGAAAACTGTAAAAATGTGAAAATTCTATAAACATTAAAATATAATTTTTTTTTACAAAAAATAGTACCTTATGTATATATTTTGGTCCATATCTCTAAAATTACAATTATTAGGACAGTAGGGTTAATATCTTTTAATATCAAAAGAAGATTTATACTAATTTAAATTCTGTATTTTAGCATAATGATATTTATTTTTTGAAATTTTATTTTGGATCAAAAATAATTAGGAACTAAAATTGGTTCTTGTCAAAATGTTTCCTTATATAATCAAACTATTATAGTAAAATTATTTCTAAATATAATCAACCAATCATAAAAGAATGAATAAAAAATTATTAATTAATCCATTCAAAAAAATGATTAATTAATACTTAAAGTTAAAAAAAAATACTTTTAATTATTAAAAACTATTTTTAAAATATATTTTGTTACAAAATAAATTTTCAGTGCTACCGCCAACCTCTTATTACAATCTCTTAGTCAATTTCTACGCCCGAAAACATATGTCGAAGTATTTTTTTTTCAAATTATTTTTACGGGGGTGTTCGTTATGCTTACAACATCATCCCTGTAAATTTTTGAAAAGTTTTAAATAGTTTACAGTGCCGAAAATACGTTTAAAGTTTTTTAAAATGGTAAACTGAAATATCAAGAACTCTGTTTTCGATACTGTAAACTATTCAGAAATTTTCAAAAATTTACAGGGATGATATTGTAACTATAACGAATACCGCTATAAAAAATTGAAAAAAAAAATATTTCAGCATGTGATTTCGAACGTGGAGATTGACTTAGAGGTTGTAATTAGCACTTCTCTTCTAGAAATTTTCTAAAAGGTCTCTATAACCCTTTAAAATTGACTATAATTCTATAAATAGACGTCGATTTTATACCGATAAACTCAATTTTAATAGCATCGATCCTAAAAAATAATTGATTTTCTGACCGACGGGATTTCCATATTTTGTAATAGTAATACTTGGATTGATGTCAAAATTTAGTATCGGTGCCAACACAATAAATATATATTATTTTTAAAACAACATTTTTTTTTTCCATGAATCAGTATGCTCATTGCTCAAAACTTCATATATACAACCTAAAAGCACCATAAATGGCCTTAATATTATCTATACAACTTTATTTACAATACTTGAAACCAATCTCTATCTTTTTGCTTAACTTTTTTTGGCAATTCAAACAATATTCTATTTTTTACAGCCCATTTAACTTGCTTAACAATTTCAGTATTTTGTTGCCTATTTGAGTTCCAAATCAATTCATTTCTAGCTCTCCAAATGACATACACCAGAGCAGCAACTGAAGCCATTTTAACACATCTTCAAAACCTGGATCCCTTGGACTTTCGGATCCATTTCAGCAGGCCATGCGAGGAATCAAATTGAACCTGCCAGTGTAACCATAATTTGAATAACTTCAAACATTCAAGAGTGATCTCACACTTGAAAAATAAATGCTCCACACTCTCTGTTTCTCTGTTGCAGAGGATGCACTTAGGGGAATCAATTATATGCTGAACTTGTGAAGTCTATCCCGAGTCTTCAACCTATTCTTCACATCAAGCCAAGTCAAAAAACTATGTTTGGGAGAATTGAGTCTGCTCCAGAATTCATTACTCCACAACACTTTATCTAAAACAAAGTCAAACTAGCAATAACCCTTGCTGATTTTGTAATCAGAACCAACAAACACTTCTGGCTGTTGTACCTGCTGCACTCTGTCTTTTATTTCTACCATTTTTCTCCAGTACCAGCTGCTGGTTGTGGGAGCTTTGTGCTCCCACCAATTCTGTTGTTTAATGTACACACAGTGCACCCACTTAATCCATAGGTTGTCTTTTTTGTTAGCCACAGCCCACACGTGCTTAACCATTGCTGAAATGTTCCATGTAGCAATGTTCAATGTTCCATGTAGCAATGTTCATAATACCTAGGCCACCTGCCTTTTTTGGGGCACAAATCTTCTCCCAAGAAATGCTTCCAGCCCCTGTCATCAAGCCTTTTCCAGTCCATAGAAAATTTCTACAAATGGATTCAATCTCTTTAATGACTTTTTTTAGGCAGGATCATCATTTGACTCCAATAAATGTGTATTGAAATAAGGACCGAGTTCACAAGCACCAACCTACCAGCAAAGGAAAGGTTTTGAGTGCCCCAAACCTTAATTTTAGCAGTCATTTTTTGAGCAAAGGCTGCTGCAATCCGAAGCATTGATCTTCTTAGCACAAATAGGTACCCCAAAATATTTGAATGGATCTCTATGTCTAGTAAAACCAAACATGTATAACATTCTCTGAATTTCTCTATCTGTCATACCCGAACAATACAAGGTTGACTTTTCCTTATTAGTGTTCAAACCATATGTAAGAGAAAATAGCTTGAGACCTTTCATCAAGAAGTAAATACTCTTGAAATCACCTTTGCAAAATAATAGAATATCATCCGCAAAGCTGAGATGATTAAGTCTCATTTCAGAACACCTCTCATGAAATGCAAACTCCTCCTTTTTCCCCACTTTAATCAAGATTAGATATTTCATACCTAAAACAAACAATAAGGGGGACATGGGATCTACTTGTCTCAAACCTCTTTTAGCCTAAAAAAGCCCTGAAGAGATCCATTAAATCTCTTTGATTGATTGTAGAATGCTTTGCAATGATGTGGCACCAATAGGTGGTACAATTAAAAGAATGAAACATGATGTGACTAAAAATAATAAAATCGTGATTAATTATAAATTATTATTGAGTAAAATATTTATGGCTAAAGGTATTAGTCACAAAATTTATAATTTATTGTGATTAAATGTGATTTTAGTCACAATACTTATTATGACTAAAATTAAATTAGTAATACCTTGTATATAAATATTATATTTTAATCGCGAGTACTTTTTTATTATAACTAAAAATCACATTTAATTATAAAAAATTTATATTATGAGTAAAAGATTATTACTAAAAGTAGTTACTTTTTTAATGAATGCTCTTGTCAAAATGACTCATTTTGATTTAATATTTCTTTACAAATTTTGTAAAAGGTTGTTTTCTGTAGCCTTTCAAGTTTGATATGACCAGCTTAATTAAAAGAAAAAGGAAAAAAAAAAGAAATTGAAAATTGTTGCTGTTTGTTATTGTTTTTGTTGTTGTTGGTACTTGTGTCATTCAATGAATTTGGCTCTTTTAGGCATTGAGATGGAGTGAGTATATTGCCACCTTCTTTGTTGTAATTAATTTGTTTTGTTTTTGTGTATTTAATATATAACAATATTTAATTATATATATACATTATATTATATTGTCATGTTATTTTGCTACTTAACTTATCTCCTTATCTTATGAAGTCTTCACAAGAATAATAGGTATATATATGATCATTATAACTGATCTCATAATGTAAAGTGAAATATGACAAAAAAATGATGGTGTAAATTTGACTTGAAAGTAGTTAATGATATATGTTATCTATACTTTATTTTTTGAACAATGATTAGTATTTAGTAGAGACTTTGCAATAGGGCTTGCTATGAACTTTAGGGGCCTTATGCAAAATATTAGGGATGTCAAAAAGATCCATTTAGTTGGAACGAGTCAGAATTTTGATTTGACGGATCTCTTATGATCCAAAACATTCAGATACTAATTGGATCTCAAATATTAAAAAAAAAAACTTAATTCAAGACACGAACCTCAAATCCGAACTCGGATCGAACTCGCTCGGGATCCAAACCCGCACCCAAACCTAGTTACCAGACCCGACCTGACTGGGTCCGGGTTCGGGCCCCGACCCGACCAGACCTGGACCCAGACCTAACACCGGACCCAAACCTAGGACCTGACCCAGACTAGGGACTCGACCTAAGACCCAGACCCGAACCAGGACCCAAACAGAGAGTCGAGACCAGAATTCGAATCTGGGACCCAGGTGCCGAACCCAGACCCGAACCTGGACTTGGGAGGGCTGAACATTTTGAGTGGGTTAGACCCGAACCCGAGCAACCCGCCCGAACCCGAACTGGGGAACCTGCAAAAAAAAATTTTAAAAAGTTTCGGGCGGGTTGGGTTCAACCCGGTACCCTTCGGGTGGGTTGGCGGGTTGAGATTTTAGGGGTACCGGGTTTCGGGTTGAACCCGCGAACCCGCCCGCCAACCCGGTTTATAAATATTAGATATAGATGTATATTTTTTATTACTATTTTTATATATATAATATGGACTTTAGATTTTTAGGGACTATGGATATTGGATATGAATGTATTTTGATTTATTTTAGTTTTCACTTTTATCATGATTCATGAACATGAATGTGAAGTTTGATTTGAATCTTTGATAAATAGGTTGTTTGTTTGTTGGTTGGATTGATTAATGCATTTTTTCTTCAATAGTAGATACTATGAACAAATTGCTATATTATATATTCTTAATTTAATAAATAAAAAAAATAAAAAAAATAATCATTTCAATAAAAAATTAATTTTTTTAAAGAGTTGACCGGGTCAACCCGCCAACCCGCTAAACCCGACCAACTGAAACCCGCCAACCCGCCAACCTGCCAACCCGTGCCCTATTCGGGTCCGGGTTCGGTTTTAATTTTTTGAACCCGAAACCCGTGAACCCGAAACCCGATAAACCCGCCCGATGTTCAGCCCAAGTTGGGATTCGGACAGGACCCAAGACCCAAACTTGGACCTGGACCCGGACTCGGGCCCAGACACGGACCCAGACCTGGACCTAGACCTAAACCTAGACCCGGGACCCTAACCTGGACCCAGGACCCGGGACCCTAACCTGGACCCAGGACCCGGGACTTGGGACTGAGACCCGGACCCAAGACTCTTGGACCCAGACCCAGAACAGGACCCAAGGCTCGAGATCGAGATCTGGACCTGGGACTTGGGACCTAGGACTTGGACCGAGACCCAGACCGGGACCCAGACCCAAACCTGGACCCAAGACCCGAAACCTAGACTTGTACTCGAACCCGGACCCAGACCCAGACCCGGTACCCGGGACCCAGGACTCTGGACCAAGGACCTGAGACCCTAACCCAAACTTGGGACTCAGACTGAGACTTGGACTGGGACCCAGACCCCAAACTTGAACCTAGACCCAGGGTGGATCTAGACCCGTGATCTGGACCCAGACCTAGGATTGGGACACAGGACTAGGACCCAAACCCGAGACTTGGACTCGGACTCGGGATCAGGAATGGGACCCAAACCCAAGACCTGGGACCTAGACCGAGACTCAGACTAGGACCTAGATCCGGACCCCGAACCCAAACCTGAGACCGGAACTCGGACTTGGGACTGGGACCCAAACCCAGGAACGGGACCCAAACCCAGAACCGGGACCTGGACCCGAGATCCGAGACTTGGGACTAGGACCTAGACTTGGGACCCGAACCCAGACACAGAATCGGATCTGAACCCCGTACCCTGGACCTGGACCTCAGACCCGAGACTGGGACCCGAACCCAGACGCGGACCTAGACTGGGAACAGGACGAGACCAGGACCGGGACTGAGACTTGGACCTGAATCCGGACCTAGGTCCGTGACCGGGACCCGACCTAGACCTAGGAGCCATTCCTGGACCAGGACCCAGACCCAGACCTGAGACCCGAGACCCAGACCCAAACTTGACTCGTAGTTGGTGTTGGGGTCGAGTTTATTGAAAATATATTATAACTTTACACAATCTATTAATACAAGTCAATACCAAACATAGTATTGTATTAAATAATACTAATACAAAATTAAAATGGATATAAAATAATAAGCTTAGATATATAAAAAAAAAGGTCGGGTCGGATCAAATCTGATTTGAATAAGTCAGGTCGGATCTGATTCGATCCAAGTATCTGATCTAGTGAGACGGGGCGGGACGGATCCTTACACGATTTGGATGAGGTCGGATCATAGCTAGATCAGATTCGACCTGATCCATTTACACTCCTACAAAATATGATAATTTTATATACATAAAATGATATTTTTAAAAGTTTGGGATCTTTTATAATGATAAAGAATATGTATTACTGTCACAAAATTAGGAGCATTATTATGGGATACTAAAGTGTCTAGAAATAGTGTCTTATAATTAGTTATTAGTAGTTTAATTTTTATTAAATTAAAATAAGTGAGAACTAATATTTGATTATACCAATAACGATATTATACCTTACAAAGATATTAAGTACTATAGGTGTCCTTTAACATTTCTCCAAAACTAGCTATGGACCTCTCAAAGTGAGGATTAGCTAGGCTTGTGCCTAGGCCAGGTCCGCCCTACCTGACAAAGACATTGTCAATGTCTTGTCGAAAGAGAGACTGTCTCGCTTGGATGAAGACCATTGCTTGAAATAGATTGTTGCTCGGTTGAAGACCATCACTCGAAAGAGGCGGAGCCAACATAATTGCCTAAAATGGGCCATCATCCAAATATGTATAGTCGTACTCATTCTTATTAGACATTTTAAGGTACTTAATACTACATTCAAAGTGATGTTTTATGAGTGATTAATTACTTTTTATATTATTAATTTATTAAATTAAAATAAGTAGAACTCGGTTAGTCAATGCTGTTTACTGATGCACATGCCTTGTTATTATTAAGTGTTGGTTATATATATTAAGGTTGGATGTAAAGTAGAAACATCAATGATCGACACATAATTTTAGAAAGAAACACATGTCTATGGGCCACCTCATTCTTGCATATGTTTGTTAGTTAAGTTTGGTTGTTAGTTTAATTAGGTCTTATAGTTTTTTCTTGATTTGTTATGTAAAGAGAGAGAGAGAGAGAGAGAGAGAGAGAGAGAGAGAGAGAGAGAGAGAGAGAGAGAGAGAGAGAGAGAGAGAGAGAGAGAGAGAGAGAGAGAGAGAGAGAGAGAGAGAGAGAGAGAAAAGTAGAGGAAGTGTCTTCGTGAACACATATTTTTATATATATTGAAAAATGGTCTCTCTATCTCTCTCTCCACATATATATATATATATAAGAAGAAAAAAACAAACAAACACATAATTGAGAATGTACGTACTATTACGTAAGAGAATAATATATATAACACAACATAACACAATTACAAAACATAATATTTATATATATATATTAAGACTACGTACGTATACGTATACGTACCACAAGCCTCTTACACACTTATATAATACTAATTAATTACATATATAGTAAATTACAAATTAAAAGCAAGCTTAATATTTATTGTTATTCAGGAAACCCCATGCATATGCATCCATGCATGCATATATATATATATGTATGTATTATCGTTTTCTGCATGCAGTTTCTCTTTGAGCGTTGAAGAAAAGAGCAGCAACAGGAGGACCAAGGTCATTTTGGGTAGCAAAGAGGCGCGTGTTGAAACGCTCTCTCGATGAAGGTGGCATTACCACTGTTTGTCTTCTCTTCTGTTTAAACATTAAGAACACAAACCTATGTATTCCTATGTTTGGTCGTGGCATTTCATAGCTCACTATCTCTTCTCCTATAATATATTAATTCATTTAAACATTAATTATTCTCATAATTGATTAATTCATTCTTACAAAATTAAAAACATATACATATTTACTATATAATAATTACCAAATGACACATCAGTTGTTCCTGGAATGTCTGTCACTATCCTGCAATTATTTCAACAACAAATATTAATTTCAACTCAAATTAATTTAGAAACTCATACCATTTTCAATTTTGTCTTTTCCAAAAGTTATTGATTAAAATCTCTATTTTGTTAAATAATAAATTGAACTGTGCATTTTTCAAAATAGTATAAAATATAGTATATATATATATCCTGATTAGTTGATATTTTGACAAGAAAAACTCAATAAAAATTTGATTTATAGGTATTACGGCAAGACTGATTATATTTTCTGTATCTATTTGTGTTAGAAATTATCTTCAAGTTAGTTATATTCAAAATTGTCAAAAATTGAGTTCAAAATGCTAAAGTGTACTATTTTAAAAAATGCAGGATCCAATTCATTATTTAACAAAACAGAAGATCCAATCGGTAAATTTTGTAAAATACAGAGTCCAACTATTATAACCCTACATAAATATATGTTATATACATATTATATATTAGAGAAAAAATATTTATTACTAATTAAATTCTAGAAAGTAATATATTATTGAGAAAGAACATGTTTTCATTTCATTCAAAAGTAAAATAATATGCTAATTAGAATTTTTGCCTCCTAAAACTTTGACATGTATTAAATTATGCTGCCTGAATTTTTAAGGTCGTTAAAAATGTTCTCCGAATTATTGAGATTGTTAAATTTAAATACTTTTGTCTAAATTCATTTAATTTTACTAATTCAGTGATTGTTTATGTACTAAATTATGCTCCCCAAACTTTAATATCTACCAAATCATGCCACCTGAACTTTCCTCCATGTTAGTTTTTTTACTAAAATTAATTAGACAAAAAATTTTAAATCCAACAATCTCAATATAATTCAGAGAACATCATTCTTAACGACCTTAAAAGTTGAAATAATATAATATATAGTGGACACCTGTTAACTAATTAATTGTTGTATATTATTATTAATTTAATATTATTTGCTATGACTTTATAATTAATCAAAATACTTTTTTAATTATTTGTTGAAATTCTGAGATCTTGTGATGACTAATTAAGGATCATGTGTGGTCTCACCAGTTGCATATATTCCCTTAAGTATACTTATTATTATACTATTCCCCTATATATTATATTATATAAAAAAAAGAAGAATATTTATAATTATATATACATAGATTAGACATATATATTATATTAATTAATTAATTAATATTAAGACCTTCGTCCCCCTAACGATCGATCAAGATGTGTACAGTGTCTCAAATTATACGACAGCTTAATTAGATGAATATAAATATTTATATTTATAATTAAAAAGTGAAAATAGCTATACACAAGTTGAATAATATTATATATAAATAAGAAATATGTATGATCGGAATTTTATAGGATAAAAAAATTAATTATCAATATTATATATAGTATTAGGTATATATTTAAATTTTTTAGTTTATATCTTTTCAATCTCTCTCTCTAGTAATAAAATAACTTATATATGAATATTATAGGTAATTAATTTTGTCTAATAATATATTTAATAATAAGTTATATAACCCAAAAACTTTGTCATCACACTTATTATATTTTAATAATCATATTAAAAAATAGTACTTAATTTTATAATATATGTAGAAGATATTTTAATTATTATTACATCAAATAAATCATGATAATTTTGCTTTAATTAATTTGTAGTAATGTATATATATAGTAATTTAATATAATTTAATTATTTTTGTAGTTACCAGTGTAAATGCTCCCTCAAATAAGGATCACTAGGGCCAGGAACATCAGGATCAGTCATCACCTAATTAATATTATTTATACAACAAAATAAACAACATTATTATTTAACAAAATGATGTATATATATAATTAATTTAAAACTTGTAATTAATTAACTATTAATTAATAATTATTACCAGTGTGAAAAAGGATCTCATGTCACCACCATGAACCTCAACTTTTGGCTTAATAGTAATTGTGGAAGGAAACAACTCATGGCCATTGTAGACTCTCTTGTTTGAGTTGTAAGTCACTGTAAATTTTAGGGTTGGAGAGAAAACATCAACCACATCTCCTATCACTCTTCCAATAATAAGAGGATTATCTGACATTCTTGCCATTTTTCTTTAAAAAAAAAATTAGAGAGAGAGAGAGAGTATAATTAATATATTTATGATGTTTGATTTTGTGATGAGTTGTTGTTTAGAAATATATCCCTTATTTATAGAGAGGACACAAATTAAAAATGAGATGTTTAATATATTAAGTGGGGTTTTGCAGTAGTGAAAAAGAAAAATAAAATAATTCAAATGAAGGAATAGTATAAAAAGGGTCATCATCTTCAAAAGGTTTATTTTATCCATGCCACATCTAGCTAGCTATTTTTTTTTTCTATTGAAAGAATAAGAGGATCAAGTAGTGCAAATTTCTTCCTTACTCATTCGATAGTTTTGACAATATTAGGGACCACGTGATAGTTATAAGAGTCTTATACTTCATCATATTTTAATTGGGTAATCGATATATATGCACCTCTAGAGGGCTTCATCCCATTAAGAATGATATTGTCACAACAAACTAGCCTCTCGAAGGACCAAGTATAATCCCTCTTAATTAATAAGGAGTTGTGGTGGGATTCGAACTACCCTTGATCCATGTCACCTCTAGCTATGTTTTTTTTTTTGAAAGAATAAGGGATCACGTGGTGAAAATTCATTCCTCACCCCTTTAATTAGTAGTTTTAACAATGTTGGGGACTATGTGCTAGCTATAGGAGTCTTATACCTCAACCTGCTTTAATTGAATTATCATTATGTACTTTTAGAATTTCCACCCTCTTAAAGATGGTACCGCCACACCAAACTAGCCTTTCAAAGGGCCAATCATAATCCTTCTTATAATGAGAACTGCAGTGAGATTTGAACTACCCTTGACTCGAACAAAGAAAGATGCTAACTAGTAAAGGCAACCATACTAACACGTGGCGGCCTACACTACAAGAAATGTCACTTTTACAAGTATAGTTTGCTACTATACTGATAAAAGTAACTTTTACTAGCGCATTTCGCAAACTGCACTGGCAAAAAAGTCAAAATTTTACCAGCGCACATTTACAGTGGCTAAAATCTAACTTTTACAGTGTATTTACGCGCTGGAAAAAGTATTTTTGCCAGCCTTTTTTATTTTGTGCTAGCAAAAGGTTTAATACTAACGTTGATTTGTCAACTCCTTTACCAACACACCAAAAGTAAATTCCATTTTACTAGTGAAATACTAAACTTTTGCCAACACAAAAATGTACTGGTAAAAGTGACATTTCTTGTAGTGCTAGCTAGTTATTATTTAGTGATTGATATATAAAATTATAGCACTCAATTCACTAATACAATATACCTATATAAAATTAATAATATTTCTTTTATATTAAATATATATATTTAGCGAAATTTATTGATTTAACGATTTGTTTTATTTATTTTTATTAAAACTAATAGTTAAAACTAATACCGTTAAATCAATTAATTAATTGTTTTCATTTGAAGCTTTATTAGTATTATTGTTGTCATTTGAGCTAAGCTTATTGAAGCGATGCATCTCCACTATATATGAAACTTTATAAGCTTTATTTTATTTTATTTTATTTTTATATAAGGTGGTTGGAGATACATTAATTTATGTATAATTTTAGCTAGAATATATTTGGGAGAACCTAAACAAAAATAATGTAAAGTTAGGGATTTCTTTTGAAAGAAATATATATATATATTTGGAAATTTATTAAAAATCAATTACATCACCATTCACTATCTTCTTTTAAATTATTATTATCATTAATTAAGTATATGCTCCACTTTGTTATTATCCACAACAACAATAAACTTTCTCTTTTTGGGTTTTCTAGGTTTACACATATATATTCTAGAGTTCAAATCATGTTAGATTTATTATAAATTATCTAATTAAAATATATATTTGACTATTAGTAATTAGATTGAAAAAAATATTATAGTCAAGATTAAAAAATAATATTTAAACAAATTTGTACTAATCTATTTTTAGTTATTTTTCTTATAGTGATAAAATTTATTTTCAGTATATAGTATCATAAGATAATTGAAAATTATTTTTTAGTAAAAAAATATATTGTAATTAAAATTGGAAAAAAGAAAATTATTGTCTCACAACTCAAGAACTATATATTTAAAATAATATTTTGTATGATTTGATCATGAAATTCTTTTATAAACCTTGATATTTATATATATGATCAAATTAATTTAATTAAGAGATAAACAAATTTATTAATATAATTAAAATAACTAATGCCAAGATATAATTTCCTAGCTAGAACTATAAAATCACAGCTAGAAGACAGAATTTTTGGGTTGTTCTTCAAAATTTATTATATATTTTCTTAATTAACATTAAAATATATAACATGATCAACTTTATGCACATCAAATACAAAGTTAAAGCAATATGGACTTGATTCACTTGAACGATGATATATATATATTAAATATTTGATTTGATGTGTAACTTTTTTAATTGAAATGACGTATATATTATCTCTTAATTATTATATTAATTATTAAATAGTGTATAATGTAAGAAAATTGTTTCCATTAAAAATTATAATGTATTTCAATAATGAATTTACTTATTTGGATAATTATAATTTCACTATTATATTTTTTAAAAAAAATGGATAAATAAATAAAATATTTTGAGAGTAATATAAAAAAATATATATTAAAATTATTTTGTAATTTTTCTAAAAGGTTTTTAAGAGAAATTAGAGAAATTAGTGTCTTCCCAAAAAAGAGGTCTTACATATATAAGTTCTATTTCTATCAATGTCAAAATTAAGAAAGAAAAAAAAATAATAAAGACATTGTGCATTGAAGAAATTACATTTAGTGACAACTTCTTAATCATAGCATGATTTTTTTTTTATGACTAAATGTGATTTTTAGTCGTAATAAAAAATTACTTGTAACTAAAACATAATATTTAATTAAATACAAGTTATTATACTAATTTAGTTTTGGTCATAACAATTGTGAATAAAAGCATATTTAGTCGTATAACAAATTGTGATTTTTGTGACTAATAATTTTAATTACGAACCTTTTAGTCACAACATATAAAAGATAACTTATAATTAGTCATAATTTTTTTTTTCAATTATAAATTTTGTTGTGACTAAAAATATTATTTTTTGTAGTGGTAATTGTCCTACCTACACTATCCTCGTATTATTTAGAATCATTCCAATAATAATAATAATAATAATTAATTTGATGCTATATATTTATGAAACTTCTTCCATAATTACACCAATTTTTTTGGACCAAAAGTTGTATAAGTTAAAAATAGTCTATAGAGAGACTTTTTCTTTAACAGAAGTACCCTTTCAGAGCTTGAAAAAACACTCTTTAGAGAACTCATCGTACGGAATGCCTCAAGTATAAAAAATAATAATTTATATTAATTAAATTAATAAATATTGAAAATAATATTAAAATATTAAAAAGAAAATGAAAAGGGGACATAAAGAATTTAAGAAGGACCATGTCAAGAAGGGAAAAGAGTGGTCACTTTTTTATTAAAGGTAAGAAAAGAAGAAATTCCTTAAGACTTAAAAAAAAAAGTGTTTGTTCGAACTTTCCTAGTCTAACCATTCACCCATGAATATAATTTCTAAATTCAGATGTACATTAATTAATTACTTTATTTATTATAATATAAATAAAAAAATTATTAAAAAAATGAAAAGAAAAAGCAACCAATTATGTGAGCATAAAACCATAACCCCACCATGCATAACATATAATTAATTTCATAATAATTTGCACTAAGAGTATTGTTATTAGACACCAGTGAAATTTAGCACATTCTCGACATGTCGCGTTGTTATCGACTAGTGATACTTTCTAAAAGTTATTAAATTAAATTATATGAGACTTGATACTTAATTGAACCAATAACGATATTAATACATAAAAGAGTGCTAGACACCACTAATATCCTTTAACATTTTCCTTTGCACCAATACCACATGCAATATAATATTTTTATATATATAAATTTATGTGTGTAAGAGATTGGTGATAGTGGTGAATTAAAGGTCATTTCGGTTGTAAAATGATATTCAGTTTGAGTCATTTCTGTTCTTGAATTGGTAATTTTATTCAAGAGTGGTTTCTACAAATAGAAAAGAGAAAAATATATATAAATATTTGATGTGATAATGTTAAGCATAAAACATTTGGTCAATATTTTCTAGGTTATTATATATATAATACTTTGTTTTAAGCATCTTCTTCTGTTTATCATAAATTCTAGATCCAATTCTTTAAGCACCAAACAAAAAAAAATATAAATAAACATACATATATATATAATTTTCATAAAACTCCTATGTTTGTAGATATAGGACCAGTTTGCACATATTATTAATTTGTACTATTTTTACATATTTACTTTAATTTAGAGCACTGCATAAATAAAAAAGATTCCAATTTTTTATATGACATCATAACAAAAAAAAAATTATTTTTAGTCACAATAAAATTTATGATTAAAAGTAAAATATTATGACTAATTAGAAATTATTATTCTTATATTGTGACAAAAATGTTCGTGACTAAAATTACTATTCACAATATTTATTGTGATCTAAAAACTAAATTAGTATCTATTTATATTTAAATACTATATTTTAGTCGCAAATAATTTTTTATTATGACTATAAATCATATTTAACTATAAAATATTATATTGTGACTAAAATTAATTTTTTTTAGTTTACCTATGATGCTACCTAGTTCCTATATATATATTACCTTTCATAACGTCTCATATTAGAAGAAGAGAAAATAATCAATATAATATTGATATAAAAATTGGAAAATATATATTGTTTTTTGGTAAGAAATTTGATTAATACCAAAAATTGTACAAATAATTGGAAACAAACCCACTAATAGTCAATTGTATTAAGAGTTAGTCTCACATTGCTAATGTTTAAAAATAAATTGTGATATATAAGATGAATGAGCTACTCTTCCCATTGTCAATTAGTTTTGAGATGGAACTTTATTCACCTTATCCCAAATTCTAACATGGTATCAGAGCCACTAGCTTGTGATCCGTTGTGAGGTACCACCGGTCTAAAAAGTCGTTTAAGGTTTCAACACAACCAAGCTTTCAATTGAGCAAGACAATACTCACTAAAGCACACTATTTCAAAAGTTAGAATTCATGACAATTCTAAAAATGCTATCTTTAGGGACCGTCGTTAATATATTTAAATAAGTATTTTAAACAGTCGGAAAAAATTAAGTATCTTCGATAGTTTAGAACACTTTTCATAGAAATAGACGACGATTTTAAGTTAAAGTAGGAATTTTTAATCGAGGTTATACCTGACGATGTAAAATCGTCGGGTATAACCAAGTCCAATAAAACCTTACACACTCCACTTTATAACTCATTTCTCTCGATCCCAGCAGCAACCACCACCAACCACGCTCGTCTCCACACTACAAGAAATATCACTTTTGCCAGCATATTTTTGTGCTGGCAAAAGTTGGTATTGCGCTGGTAAAATAGAATTTACTTGTGATGTGTTTGGCAAAAGGGGCTTGGCAAATCAATGTTGGTATTAGACTTTTTGCCAGCATAAAATGAAAAGTATTGGCAAAAATGACTTTTTCCAGTGCGTAAATGTGCTGGTAAAAGTTAGATTTTAGCCACTGCAAATGTACGCTGGTAAAACTTTGACCTCTTTGCCAGCGCAGTTTGCGAAATGCACTGGTAATAGTGATTTTTACCAGCGCAGTAGCGACTGTGCTAGTAAAAGTGACATTTCTTGTAGTGCCACCACGAAACCCATCGCCACCCTCATCTCTCTCGTTAATCACGCCTCCCATCTCACTCATTAATCTCGCCTCTCACAAAACCCACCACCATTATCATCTCTCTCGTCTATCTCGCCACCCACGAAACCCACCACCACCTTCGTCTTCACCCACCACTACCGGATCCAGTCGTCTTCTTCGTCGCGCACGTGGAGGAGCTCCGGTCGTCTTCTTCGTTGCGCATGTGGAGGAGCTTCAATCATTTTTTTTGTTGCGCACGGGATCTCTGATCATCTTTCTATTTTGTTTACATGTATTTATAATATATAAATATATTTGTGTATTTGTAACAAATATATATATATTATATTGAACCAAAATGTGGTGAGATAATCTAGTTATAAGAATTTTTACACGAAGAGAGCAGCAAAGATAGATTAATGTGGTGCATCTGACGATTTAAAACGGTTGCCTATACTATAGACCACAGTTTAAAACCGTGGGCTATAGGTTTTAAACCGTGGCCTATAGTAGCCACTATTGCTGACGGTTTTAAACTGTCGAAATTTTTTTTGTCAATATTTTTTAATTATCGCCTATTCTACTTAGTATTCGCGATACTCGAATATGCGACAATTTTAAGAACCGACAGAAATACATTTTTTTTGACTGTTTTAAACTGTCAAGAAATCTATAGTTAAACCCCAAATGCTCAATAAATTCATAATTCATACAAAGAAGACAACTAGCTATTAGAGACGATGCACAAATGCTTCAGCTGAGCTCTAGTATTCAATCTATTGGAAGCGGTGAACCACCCAATAAATCGATGTTTAGGCACAACCCATCTATTCGACACAATTTCATCACAAAACACCCTAGAATAATTGGAAAAATATTAATATCGTTTTAGATTATGTATTTTGTAAAAGTTAAACAAAAAATATAGAGCTAAAAATATCTATAATATTTTAAGTATTTCAAATTAAAATTAAATTTTTTATATAAAATATCTACATAATTTTTATTTTTAAATATATATAATAAAATAAAAAATTCTTTATATAAAATATCTATATAATATAATTTTTATTTTTAAATATATTTAATAAAATTAATTTTTTTATATATAAAATATTTACATAATTTTTATTTCGTAATATATATAACAAAATTAAAATTTCTTTTACAAAATATCTATATAATTTTTATTTTTAAATATATATATAATAATATTATAAAATTATTAAAAGATATTCTGTTAAGCAATAATATATTATGTTAAAGATAACATAGAAAACTAAAAAAAACTATACTGAAAAATTTCGTTAGATAGTTATATTTTATATAGAATAGATATGTATATATTTATATTTGAAAATAAGATAGGTTTAAACATAAATTAAAGCTTGATGAAATGTATTTATATGTTAGCTAAAATGTATTATTTATAAGTCTAAACATAAATAAGATAGCACGTGTATCTTAAATAAAATGTATTTATATGTTAGCTAGGGTTTTGTGTAGGAATATATGAAGAAATTAAAGCTTGATGAAATCCCATATTATCATGGAAAAGCACCACCCACTTTAGTATACTCTAATCTAAGTCTTCCTTATTATTAATTTGATGAGTATATTTGTGTGGATGAATTTCATGATTAGAATATATACTTAGATTATTGATTAATTTGATATAACCAATATTGGTATATTATAATTGGGTAAGTTGTGCAATTTCATATCGTACAGTGAAAATGACTTAAACAGATTAACAGATGCTAATTACTATGCCAAAAAAGATGAATCTTCGTTTTGATAATCCTTCACATGAGAAATCCAAATAATATGTGCGCTTTACTCGGAGTAGCCTTATGATAAGTGACCTAAACTTTTTAAGAAGCGTGCGAGTAGAGATAAAGTATGATGTGCAATCATCGTTTGGAGAAAACTAGTTAGTATGATAATTCTAAGATTGTGTAGGTGTGAGACTACATAGTTAAAGAAGATTTAATTAAATTAATGGGTACTACCTATGCCAACAAAATGCATTTTCTTTCAGTAGCCCATCATTTAAGAACTCCAAAGTTAAGCATGCTTGATCTGGAGTAGTCTCGTACAGGTGACATCTTGGAAAGTTTTTCCAAGAAACGTGTGAGTGATCGTCTTGGTTTGTAAGACACTACAAAAAATCTTACTTTTAGTCACAACAAAATTTGTGACTAAAAATGAAAAAATTGTGACTAATTATAAATCAATATTCCTATGTTATGACTAAAAGGTCTGTGACTAAAGGTATTAATCGCAAAAATTACAATTTATTGTGACTAAATGTATTTTTAGTCACAATACTTGTTGTGACTAAAACTAAATTAGTGACAACTTGTAACTAAATACTATGTTTTAGTCACAAGTAATATTTTGTTGTGACTAAAAGTCACATTTAGTCACAAAAAAATTATGTTGTGACTAAAAAATTATCACTAAAAGTAGCAGTTTTTTGTAGTGAGACCATAAGTGTCACAACAAATTAATTTTGATTTTTATAACTAATACATTTAGCGCACGAATTTTTTAGTCACAACATAAGACTGATGATTTATAATTAGTCACAACTTTTTTACTTTCAGTCACAAGTTTTGTTGTGTCTATAAATAAAAAAATTTAAAGTGTATAAAACACAAATAATTAAGCATAAATATATTCTATAAAGTCTAGCTGCTTTCGAGATTCTAATGAGTGACAAAGATTGATATAATTATCATTTGAAAATAGGGCAATTTGCAGCGAAATCCCTTTATGTTTTAATTTTTATACACTTAATTTTTTTATTTTTTTTTGTAGCAAAACGTCCTTATGTTTTAAATTTTATACACTTAACCTCCTTATTTTTTTTTGTGACAAAATTACCCTCTCATGTTTTAAGTTTTATACACTTAAGCTACTTTTTTTTTTGGTGGCAAACCCCCTGATGTTTATTTTTCATTATAAATTTGACACACCAGTTAAATATTACCATTAAATATAAACTGGATGACCACTGTATACACCTATATATATGTAACAGTAAAATCTCGAAGTCGATACAGTAGTAATCCAGTTAGTATTTAACGGTAATATCTAACTAAAACTTTAAATTTGCAAAGAAAAGTAAACTTAATTAAGGGAGTTTTGCTACTAAAAAATAAGATAAGAAGGTTAAGTGTATAAAAATTAAAATATAAGGAGATTTTGCCACCAAAAAAAAATAAAGAGGTTAAATGTATAAAAATTAAAACATAAAAAAATTTTACCTGCAAATTGCTCTTAAAAATATTTCTCATGGGATTGATCAACCACATACGTGTTTAAGATATAGTAATAAAACATAGCCACTAGTCACACTACAACAAAATATACCAATAGCGGCGGGGTTATTAGCGGCGGGCCCTCTCCGCCGCTAATAAGAGGGGTATTAGCGGCGGAGGGTGGGGTCCGCCGCTAATAGTTGGCCAAATTTTTTTTTTTTTTGAATATCATTAGCGGCGGGCAGTACGCCGCAATTGCTCCGCCGCAATTGATCAATTAACATATATTAATTATGAAACGTAATTAATGGAAAGAATAATATAGTTTAGGGGTTATAACGCTACACTAATTAATTAATAAAACTTGATTAATCAAGAAAGAATAAGTTCTCTTTTTTTTTGTGATATATTCTGACCTAGGAACCAAAAAAGCAATTGAGGCCACTATAAAATAATTATAATAATTTATTTGATACATAAATAGAAATACATGTATAAAGTTTGTGGTGTTAAAATCATTTAGAAAAGGAATATTAATTTGGCTCATATTTATGTGTATAGACTACTAGCTAGGAGTACTAATTAAAGATATATTTATACATAATTAAGAGCTTAATTGGAATTTGATGATGATGAAAAAGTGTCTAAAGACCCAATTAATTAGTTGATCAAGTAGTATTCATAATGGGGGTTTTGTGTTCTATAAATATATATATATATATATATATATATATATAACTCTTATTTAATTAATAAAATTATTAATGAAAATCTTGAAAAGTACTTGGCCATCTTAATAATTAAATCTTGTGATATAGCTAGGGGACAGCCTATTTTAGCAACTATATATAGCATAGAAATTATTTGGAGCAATATATAACACATTAATTATGTATGTAATTTATTTGTATTTATTTTTATTTTTACAAAAAAAATATTACTGCATTATAAAAAACAAATCAAATATTCTCATCAATATAAAGTAATAAGATATACATTGTTCAATTACGAAAAAACTCTTTATAAGGTAGGCTAAGATTTGAGAAAAATAGTTTCGATTAAAATAAGAATCAATATCACGAATTCATGATCCAGTTATTTGTCTTTTTGTTTGATTTGCTGATTTAATTTAAAAGTGCGCAAAGAATTCATTAACTCTTTCACTTTTTTTTTTTATTAAGATTTTTAACTTCTTCCATAACTAAGAGTTTAGTGTCAAATCAGAAACAATAACAATTTTTAACAAGAACATATTTATCAAGATTTTCACCAAAAGTAAAAAATTCATTAGCTATATATCTAGGGTCGGCCCTAGGCATAGGTGGGCTAGGCTCACGCCTAGGGCCCACTCATTTTAAGAGCCCAAATAAAAAAAAAACTTTTTAAAAAAGGATAAATGGCGAAAAAAAACCCCCAACAGTTTCATTTTACTTGCAATTAATCCCCAAAACCCAAATTTGGGTGGTAAAACCCCCAAAATTACGATATTATTAGCACTTTACAATTTTCATCCAAATTTGACTGTTAACTGCCATGGTGGATTGTACACATGGACATAGTGTACATGTGACACAATTTTATTGGTTCATATAAATAATTATATTAAAAAATTAAAATAAAAAATAAAAAAGATATATTTTTTTTTTCTACCATATCATATATTTGTTAAAAAAATATTTTTTTTAATATTTTTTTTATTCTTCTTCTTCAATCTATATACTGTCACCACCAGTACCATCCATAACCATTGTAACCACTCCACCCACTACCAAAACGCATAGCCACCGTAAACACCACCACTCACCATTACCGATACTACCACCACAACCTATTTTTCAAATCCATATCGCACAAAAAAATTAAACAAAGCTCAAACCAAACTTAAACCAAATTTAAATAAATCTAAATTCAACAAACAAACACACAAATATATATACAAAATTCCAGTCCAAAAACTCAAACCTTAAAATCCTAAATTTATTTCTCCACAACCATATTATCTTTTCCACAGATCTGAAAATAAAAATCACAATAATACCCAAAAAGGAATATTTATACACAAGAAGTATTAACAAGATTGCAAAGAAAAATTATGGAAAACCCTTAAATGAGAGAGAGAAAGAGAGAGAGGAAATCGGTACAGACAGAGAGAGAAAGAGAATAGGGCTAAGAGAGAAGTGATCGATCGACTTACCTAGGTCGGGGTCCTCGTCAACTGCCAATGGCTCAGTGGTCCTCGTCGACGACAACTGGGTCCTGATCTTAGACCTGCATCATCGAGAGAGAGAGAGAAAGAGAGAGAAGAGGGATGAGAGACAGAGACAGAGAAGAGGGCTGAGAGAGAGAGAGAGGCAATCGACTTACCTGGGTCGGGGGACATCCTCAGCAACGCCGTGCACCTGGAACGGTGGTCATCGGCGACGACATGGGTTTAGGTACCTACATAGAGAGAGAGAGAGAGAGAGAGAGAGAGAGAGAGAGAGAGAGAGAGAGAGAGAGAGAGAGAGAGAGAGAGAGAGAGAGAGAGAGAGAGAGAGAGAGAGAGAGAGAGAGAGAGAGAGAGAGAGAGAGAGAGAGGGAAATAAGAAAATGAAAAAAAAACAAAGAAAAAAATATTAAATTTTTTTTTTAAAAATGATATGGTAGAAAAAAAATATATCTTTTTTTATTTTTTGTTTTAATTTTTTTAATATAATTATTTACGTTGACCAATAAAATTGTGCCATGTATACACTATGTCCATGTGTACAATCCACCATGGCAGTTAACTATCAAATTTGGATGGAAATTGTAAAGTGCTAACGATATCGTAGTTTTAGGGGTTTTTACCGTCCAAATTTGAGTTCGGGGGGTTAATTGCAAGTTAAATAAAATTATTAGGGATTTTGCCGCCATATACCCTTAAAAAATATACATATTTTTTAATAATTATTATAAATAGCATTATCTTTATAGTAATGGCCCATTTTTTTTTTTTTTGCCTATGACCCATTTCAACTCAAGATCGGTCCTAACTATATCAAACAATCTTTCATAAACTTCATACAAAGTTTCAATTTTAGACATTCTTGATTGTATTTACTTATCAACAAAATGTATGGAGAAGATTGAAAGTCTCAAACATTATATCTAAAAATTAAAATATTATTAGGAGATTTTCTTTTCTCGGTAAACAAACAACAGATATGAAATTTAAAAGAAGAACAAATCTTAGTACCATCATCATATCGAACAAATCATAGGTTCTTACTGCTATTTTTTCAAGATTGGGGATGGGACAAGCTGGTGGAGGAGAGGACGGTTAGGGACAGGCCAGAGGAGGAGCGGATGACTGGGGCTCTCTAGCTGGTGTTCTTGTGCGGCTGTTGTTGCTGGTCTTGTGCGGCTGGGGACAAGGATGAACGGAAGAGAAACGAAAGGCTAGTCTCGTGCAATTTGGGTGAGGATGAACGAAGAAGAAAAAGAAGTGTGACTAGTGTTGGTTGGTCGTGTGGCCGGTGTTTGCTAAGGACAAATGAAGAAGAAGATGAAGTTGCTAGGGTTGAAATAGGGCTTGCTTTTCTTTTCTTCTTAATTTGGGCCTAAGATGCTAAGTAGTTGCAGAGGGAAAGGGAGAGTGCGAAAGAGAGTTTGGTCTCTGTTGGAGCAATCGCTGCCGAGAAGGGAAGGAGATTTGAGCTTTCTAGATCTGGCAAGGAAGAATAAGGCTCAGGGAGAGAGAGTAATTATCGATGAGAGAGAGAATCAGGAGAAAATAAAGAATTAAAAAAATTATTTATTTATTTATGAATAATTTTATAAATTTAAATTATTCTTTTTTAATTTTAAAATAAATTCTGAAATTTTTTTATAATTTTTTAATAATTACATTAAATGGGCTAATATAAATGTGTCACGTGTACATGATGGTATACGTAGGTAGTTCATATCAGTAGTTAACTGAGATAAATAGATGATATTTTAAATTTGCTAATAATTTTATAGTTTGGAGGGTCATGCACCCAATGTAAATATGTTATTCATTAATGGGTACAATCATTAGCGTCATTCAACTTTCTATAAATGATCTGCATATGAATTTAGTCAAATTACTATTTTATCTTTGTATTCCATCCTTAAAATAATTTAGTACCTTGTAAATAATATTTTTGTAAACTTAATAAATGAGCATTGTTAAAACTTTAAAAGAATTATTGTTTCACTTCTTTATTAGAAGCTATGTAATTTTTTTTGTATTTATGATTGATATTCCTACTCATTATATTTAGCTAGACCGTAGCTAGGGTATTAATGAGTAAATCGAAGGATTCAAATAACATAATCAGTTAATAATGTCGACGTGATCTAATAGGTGCCAAATCATTTAAAAAAATACGCCCCTATCAACTTAAATCATGTGTGATGTGTCTACTACTACTGGTAACGAATGTCCAATCTTATATGAGGAGTGCTACTGTCAATTCCCTATTACAACTTCTACGCTCGAAAACATATGTCGGAATATTTTTTTTCACGGGGGTATTCGCTATGCTTGCAACATTATCTCTGTAAATTTTTGAAATTTTTTGAATAGTTTACCGTCCGGAAAATATGTTTGATGTTTTTTGAACGCGTATGGTAAATTGAAATATCAGAAACTCTGTTTTCGGTTCTGTAAACTATTCGAAAATTTTCAAAAATTTACAGTGATGATACTGTAACTATTTTGGCATATGATTTCGGACGTAAATGTTGACTAAGAGGTTGTAATAGGAGGTTGTAATTAGCGCTCCTCATCTTATATACATTTTTAATGTTCATAAAATAACTTGTCTAGTACTATAAATAGATGATATATATCTCGATGGTAGATAATTAATAAAATTAGTATAAATTTCGTGCACTGATCGTATTTTAAGAATAAGGTTTATTTGAACATACAATCATGATTCTAATTAGGATTTTTGTCTTCTCAATTTTAACATGTACCAAATCATGTACCCTTGAGCTTTTTTGACTGTTAAAAATTTCTCCTGAACTATTGAGATTGTTAGATTTAAAGACTTTTGTCTAATTTCATTCAATTTTACTAATTCAGTGATTGTTTATGTACTAAACCATACTCCTCAGACTTTGATACCAAATTATGTCCCTCGAACTTTGACATGTACTAAATCATGCCCCCTAAACTTTCATCTATGTTAGATTTTTTTACTAAAATTGGACAAAAGTCCTTAAATCTAACAATCTCAATAGTACAAAGGACATTTTAACGACCTTAAAAATTCAGGAGGCATGATTTGGTACATGTCAAAGTTCGGGTGACAAAAATCTTAATTAGCTATTCTTTAATTAGTCATGGTTAGTGTTGGCTCTAGGTTGGGGTGGGCTAGCTAGGCGGGCCTAAATTCATTTTTATTTTAAAAAAAAATACACATATTTTCTAATACTTTTCAAACATACCATATTTTTTGGGAGAAGTACTTAAAGAATACTCTCTTTTTTTATACATTAACTAAATTTACCTTCAAATAAAGTTTAATTCAAATATACCTCTTTTTATGAGTATTGTACCCAAATTATCCTCACACACTCACATAACTAAGACATAATTTCAAATATAATATATTTGTGTTCTTTGTAGATGGATGTGAAGGTTTGTGGGAAAGTTGGGAGAAAATTTTAATTAGAGAAGAATGAAAACTATCGTGAAGTGGTATGGGTAAAATTGGTAAATGATTGAAAAACAAAAGTAAACATAATAAATTTTGAAAAAAAAGGTAAAAATTAAAGACATCAAGTTTGTAATGTAATTTCTTATATTTTTTAATAAAGGCCCAAAATATTATTTTTTTAAGGCCCATGGTATTTTTCTAATTAAGAATATATAATACTAGGTCCAATTTTTTTTTTAGTAATTACACTGATTTATCAAAAAAAAAAAAATAGTTGCACCTAGTATTAATTTCCAAGCCATATATATATGGATGCATATGTGTGAAAGTTGAAATATATAAGTACGTAGCTTGAGATAAAGAGAGCGAGGGCACATGCAAAGCATGCATGCATGCACGTACGTATAGAACTTAATTTGGACGTGTTGGAGACCCATACATGCAAGCACCATATACACACCAAGGACAAGAGTATGTATAGGTGTGTTTATTAATTGTATAATTATCAAGCTAATTAATTAATTAATAATAATAATAATCAAGTCCTCACGATCAGTATGATCATATTGTATTGTATTGTATTTGTATTATTTAACACAATAATATGTTTGATATTAATTTGTATTAAAAGGTTGTGTAAAGTATTATAATATATTTTCAATAAACTCGATGCCAATACCGACTTCAGGTCTCGGGTTCGGGTCTGAGTCTTGATCCGGATCCAGCTCTCGGGATTCAGGTCGGAGATTGAGTTTGATCCCAGACCCTTTTTATAAATATTATAGACAAGCTAATACAGATCATTTGTTATGTATTAAATAATACAACTTATATTATATTAAATTTTTTTATCCTAATAATTAATACAATATATTGTTTTACCCAAACATAGTGTTAGTTATTATTTAATACAATACGACCTATCAAACGAACCCTGTGTGTATTAGCTTATCTTCGCAGGCCGATCTTGCCTTGTGCACCGAGAACTTGCCTGCTGCTGAGATTGAATAGGCTATTTCGTAGTCCTATAGCTTTGTATGTGACTCCTTATGCAATCTTTTTTTGTGTTTTTTTGGTAAGTTAGCAGTTTTCATTTCTATCAAACAAATAATACAACCATCAATTGTGTTCTAAATAGGAACCTGTAAAGACAAAAGCACAAGCCAAAACCCAACTATACATGCAACTCCAAAACCCAATATGTCTATCCACAATGTTGATTTTATCAGTCAAAAAGTGAGTAACTCGATCTATAACATATTCCTTAATCCACAAAATTGTACAATGGATGAAGGACCCAATAAAAAAAACTAAATCAATAGCTAAAGTGCTTAGCATAGAGGTCATTAATGTTGTATGAATTCGATTCTGGATTGTTATATTGCCTCTAAAAATTAGCAATAGCTTGAACCTGAGCAGGGACATTCAAAGTATTATCAATAAATGTGCAGTTATCAAAAGTATGAGATTCTCAATAAATTTCACAACTAAGCTGTTGTTTTTAAGGCATTGGCAGCAACACTAGTACTCTATTGTATAATATAGCTACCTGAGCAGTTAAAGCGTTTATATGGCATCTAATTCATAAACACCAGTTGTCTTCTTTTTCCATCAGACCACTGATGATTATTCATAGCCATATTTTCCAGAAGTTTATAAGCGGCTCCGGTTGCACTCTTACTCATGAAAGTACCATCCGCTGCAACATTGATAATAGTTCTAGTGGTAGGATGTTGAGAATCATCGGGTTCCATCTCAAAACCAATTGGCAATGAGTGGAGTAGCCCATGTTCTTATATATGGCTCAATTCTCTACCATTTATTCCATGTGGGACATTGTCCACAATATAAGACATAAACTATTATAAAATTATGCACTAACATCCACTGTTCAACACCATGTTGCACTAACATCCACTGTTCAATACCATGATGATCAACAACTATTTGAATAGTTCCCAAGCTTCATACAAGGATTCTCCATCATTCTATCAAAAATTAATAATTTTCTCCCCTCAATTTAGCAACTTTGGAGGGAGGAAAGAATTTTGACAGAAATTTTCAAGCCAAATCTTACCAAGTAATAATAGAATTCGGTTGCAAAGCGTACTGCCAACTTTTAGCGTTGTCCCTTACAAAAAATGAGAAAAGCCTCAGTTAAATTACGTCATTACTCACCCCATTATATTTAAAAGTACCACAAAGCTCTATAAAAACACTTAAAAGAGTGTGAGAATCTTTAGAATGCAACCCATTAAACTGAGGTAAAATTCTGTTTCAAACTCATGCAGGAGAAGTACAACATTGTTCTGAAAGTTCAACACTATGGTTGTGTTATCAATCTGTTGACTCGACCAGGGGATTTGGAAGATGCAGTTAGATTTATAAAGAACATGCCTGTTGAGCAGGGGATTTGGTAGATCTAATGAAACTCAATCTGAAAACTATGAACTAAAATAAATCCGACTACGGTAATTTCGATCTTGTCCAATTCGAAAATTAAACGAGTAAAAACATTGGTGCCGTTTAGTAACACTTTTGTTTTTTAATTTTTTATTCAAAAAATGAAAGTAAAATTTTTGTTTTTAAAAAATTTATTTTTGAAAAATAAAATGCGTTCTATAACCACTTTTATTTTTCAATTTTAAAAACAAAAAACAAAAGTGTGTTCTGTAAAGATTATTTTTATTTTTATTTTTTGATTTTATTTAACTCGGGTTTAGGTCCGAGGTTGGATTCGGGTTCAAGTCAAAAGTCGAGTTCAGCGCCAGGACCGTGGGGAGGGGATTTGGGTCCGGGTCTGGTCGTAATCCAAAAGATTGATTAAGAAAAAAAAAAAACTGTTTAAAAAAATATTGAAAGTGGTTTTTTTGTTTTTAAAATTTTGATTTCTAATTATAAAATTGAAAAGTAAAAACAGTTTTATAGAACATATTTTTGAAAAATATTTTCACTTTTTTATTTTTAAAAACAGAAAACTAATTAAAAAAAGTGTTACCAAACGCCACCATTATAAATAAGATATTCATAATCAATTTTAGTTAATAATCAATATAATGAAAAATTCTAAATTGGATTTCATAATTAAAACACAGTTTAATCATAAAATTCTCCTAATTTACTCAATAATTTTAAGCATGTATTATATCAATATAAAGAGAATTTAACAAGGAATAAAACCCCTAAAATTTTAAGTTTAAACAATAATATGGGCTAACACAGCAAAAAACTATCCAATCACCCTAAATTTTAATTAAACTAATAAAAGTTAATGTAAGCCCAAATAAAAGTCTAACAATTTTTAGTCACAATAAAATTTGTGACTAAAAGTGAAAATATTGTGACTATTATAAATCATTATTTCTATGTTGTGACTAAAATGTCTATAGGTGAAGGTATTAGTTACAAACATCACAATTTGTTGTGACTAAGTGTATTTTTAGTCACAATAAGTAAAATTAAATTGGTGACAACTTGTATCTAAATATTATGATTTTGTCACAAAGTAATTTTTTATTGTGACTAAAAGTCACATTTAGTCATAAAAAATTATGTTGTAACAAAAATATTGTGACTAAAAGTAGCATTTTTTTATAGAGTCAATTAAAATAAGAACCAATATCACGATCGTGCTGTTTGTTTTTATGTTTTATTTGCTAATTTAATTCAAAAGTGCGCAAAGAACCTATTAACTATTCCACTTTCATTTTACTAAAATACTTAGCTTCTGCCATAGTTAAGAGTTTAGTGTCAAACATGTCTCGAAGAACTCTAACAATTTTTTAACAAGAATAGATTCATCAAGTTTTTCATCAAGAGTAAAATATTCATTAGCTATATCTGACAATATTTCATAAAATTCAGATAGAGTTTTAGTTTCAAACATTTTAAGATCATCAAATTTAGTTTGAAGCATAATAAACTTGAAACTTTTAACGTCAGAAATTCCTTCAAACTGGATTTGTAGAATATTCCAAGCATCTTTAGCAGACTCACATGAAGATATAAATTTTATAAAGTCCTCACCTAATCCATTAAATATAGTATGCCAGACCTTATTATTGTATAAGCAGATCATTCAAGTTCGGGTTTATAAGTTTCATTACCACCATATACAATTAATTTGCTTCTATATTTTTTATTTTTTATTCTTTATAAATATTCCCATTGAATTTCTTCTTTGAAAATTAAAAGCTATAAAAATAAAAATTCATATTGTGACAGTCAGTAGTCCCGTGATCTGTAAGGGCAAATACCGGGTAAGCTGTGCAATCCCACACAGTCCTGGGAAAGGTCAAGTGAGATGATTCTGAGACTGTGTAGGTATGGGACTACACATTTAAAGAGGGCTTAAATTGATTAATTGGTACTACCAGCAGCCAGAGTGGCGTACTCGTGTATAAAAGCCATTATTCTATGGGTGTAAGGGCCCAATGGAGGCTTGAAACATGGACGTTACAAATGGTATTAGAGTCTTGACCCAGCCGGAAGTGTGGTCGACGAGGGCGTCGGACTCCGTAAGGGGGGGTGATTGTGACAGTCAGTAGTCCCGTGATCTGTAAGGGGAAATATCGGGTAAGCTGTGCAATCCCACAAAACCTAGGAAGGTCAAGTGAGATAATTCTGAGGCTGTGTAGGTATGGGACTACACATTTGAAGAGAGCTTAAATTGATTAATTGGTACTACCAGCAGCCAGAGTGGCGTACTCGTGTATAAGAGCCATTATTCTGTGGGTATAAGGACTCAATGAATACTTGAAGCGGGGACGTTACACATATACTAAAAAAAAACTTCTAGTAGGTATTTTATTGGTGGGATAGAAAGTCACAAGTTAAAGGTTTTCTTTTTTGTATAGTAAAATTTTATTGTTTAATTTTCTTGGAGGTATTTGTGCATGCTTTTAAAATAAACAATGAACCTTTTTAGATGGAAGAAAATTCTCCATATTTTGCGTAACATAGTTACTTTTGTCATTTTAATATTTATCGATTTTCCTTACAAAAATAAAAAATAAAGTTATAGACATTTTATATATATTTTTAATAATAATTGAATTATTTTTTTATATATATTTTAATATTTAAGGAATATTTTAAATTTTGTATATAGTTTTATAAATATGCATTGAATTACAATGATAAATAATGTCAAATATTAAAGTTAATTTTTTATAAATTAATATGACACAGGTTTTGCACGTTTCATATGAGAGGACTTAGGCCTCATAGTACTTAATATTACCAATAATTTTATACCTTAAATATATAAGGGAAATTTACATGGTATACTAATTTTTGTTAATTTTTTACAAAAATACTGCCCGGCGGTATTTTTTATTTTTTTACTGTGTTTTCTTATAAGTTTCATACTGCAGTATACTGTGTTAAGTTTTCACTGGTATTTTGTAGTTGTTTTACTGTTGTTTTGAGTTGTTCTGTTTTGTGTTCTACTAGTGTTTTGTAAAAATACAGTATTTTTGAAAACTTTTTCGTGTGATAGTATTTTTGTAAAACTTAACCCAAATTCCAATATTTATGTAAGTTTCCCTTCCATGGGTCTGTATCATCACTACAGCTTTTAATTTTTTCCATGCCTATCATCTTAAATTAATGAGAATAAACTCTAGCAAAAGATAAATATCCCTAAGGCTGGGCTTGAGATTGGGTAGGTCTTAGGAGAAAAAAAAAATTATTGAGCCTTTTATTTAAAAAAATATATGGTATTTTTAAAACCTACTAAAAAGTATATATAATTTTAAAAAAAAAAATATTTTTTTTGAGCCCTTAAGTTGGGTGGACCCTAAGCACAAGCCTAGCCTGCCTTAGTCCAGACCTTTCCCTATATCTCTACTCTCAATACAAGTGGGAAAAAAATCACTTGTCCTAGTTATGGGGGCATTTTGTCAATTTCAAACAAACTATTATCATTTTTAGTAAATTTATTTAACCATGTTTATGGAGACATTTTTATAATTTTAGTGCATAACTATCACGTGGGTCCGTCCATATACATGCAAAACCAGGGCCGGCCCTGAAAATTTATGGGCCCAAGACGAATTAAATTTTGGGGCCCTAAAAAATATATCAAAAAAAGAGTATCATGGGATTTGAACCCATGACCTTGGACATTATGTCCTCCACCTCAACCAACTAAGCTATAAATATTTGTTGTTTATATTACACTTAAATTTTACTTAAATAAAAGCCTAATAATTTTTTTTTATTTTTTTATTTTGGGCCCCCGGAAAGTGTGGGCCCTAGGCACGGGCCTAGCCCGCCTATGCCTAGGGCCGGCCCTGTGCAAAACTCATGTTCATGTCCAGATAAATACCATTAATTAAAGAGTTATTTGTTGTAAATATTTAAAATTTTGAGTTTGTGAACCTAGTGATGGAATGACTGAATGACCCAGTGTATAACAAACTGAGAGATTCATGGGTTTGAGTCCGAAGGGTGGTGCCTTACTGCACCACAGGCAAACGCATTGTAGCGTTCGTGGTGGTGCTTTAGGATTCCAATGTACAGCATTCAAGATCAGAACGAGATCGTTGGTCGACCACTACCATCCTTGAGTTAGCTGGAGTGCAACCATCTTATCCATTGAACTAGCTAGAAACTATCGCTTTAAATCGAAGCACTAAAAGAAAAGGATTGAGAAACGCGACAGCATAGGAACCACAGGACCCCCTACTAGTAAAGGGAAAACGAAAGTACGCTCTTGTGCCACAGCCTTAAAATCGGTTTTGTCCCCTTTTCATAATAATAAGGTGAGCTTTATAGTTCTGGCTTCTTTTCTATTATTTTCTTTAGGTTGGGTAGCTGGATACGAGATCCTCGTATTAGGCTGGACCAACATCTAGCCGAGAGAGGGCAGCCTTTAGAAGCAACATGATTTCATTGAAAGAGAATCCCAGTTGTAAAGTCAACAAAATAGTTTATCTACAAGTAGGAGAGTGGTTCATCAATAAACAGAGACAATGTACAATGGGATTACTTATTAGTATTAGTCGAATAGCTGAGAAAGATGTCTTGGGCAATTACAGGTTTGAGGCTGGAATCAGGCCTCTTTCCACAGGTCAATTATGTCTTTACTTTCTGTGTAATTGAAGTTCTTTGAGTTTTTTGCAACTAAACTCTCTCAACTATCATTTCGCTTGCACTTAACCCTTCAAGCTCAAATTTTAGTGGTAAAACTCTCAAAACTATTGAACAGTTAGCAAATTTAAGGTGATATATGTTTTTCACATTTAACTGCTAACATGTACTGATTATGTGTACACTCTTGTACACGTGTCACGTTTATATCGGTACACCTAGTTTTATTATTTAAAAATTATAAAAAATTATTTCAAAATTTATAATATTTTTCAATATTTTAATTTTAAAATGAATTTTGAAATAATTTTAATAATATTAGGTGTACCAATATAAACGTGTTACATGTACAAGAATATACACATAGTCCACAGAGGCAGTTAAGTAGATGACACCTTATTTTTGCTAACAGTTTAGTAATTTACAAGATTTTACTACCTAAATTTAAGCTTGGAGGATTAAGTGCAAGTAAAACGATAGTTGAGAGTGTTTAGCTGCTAAAAACTCAATTTCTTTTCAAGAAAGCAAGACAAGAAGCCCACAAGGGCAAATTTAGATAGGGTGGCAGTGAAACTAGGTAAGGCTATCCCTTCCCAATAGTTATAGTCTCCAGTTGATTTTTCGTGTTTCGCGATACCGACTTCTGCCTTTTTATGCTATTAAAATTGTAATTTTTATCAATACAAGTAAGGCTAGCTCATATTATACATTATTAGATCTAGATAAAAATATGTATTATAAGTTATTTTTAATTTTTTTTTTAATATATTCAAAAATTAAGTTTAATTACAAATTTAAATGAAATTTTGACATCAAAAATACAAAATGACTTTTTTATTACATATATACTCCTACACGGTAGCTATTACTTTTGTACACTTTAAGTTTTTTTATTTACAATTTTACTACTTACACACACACTATACACATAATGTGACTCTTTAAAGC
This sequence comes from Cannabis sativa, assembly GCF_029168945.1. Lineage (NCBI taxonomy): Eukaryota > Viridiplantae > Streptophyta > Magnoliopsida > Rosales > Cannabaceae > Cannabis > Cannabis sativa. The sequence goes on from NC_083602.1 coordinate 895,099, forward strand.
AAGTGAGGTGACTACACACCTGAGCTGATTGACACCTATCAATTCATGTTTTCCCTATCTTTTTTTCCTTTTTTTTTTATTATCTTTTCACTTTTTTTTTTAAAAAAAAAAAAAAATTCTCCATAACTGATATACTTTCCTAACCACAATCAAAACCCATTTTTTCACTACCCAATTTTCTGTCATTTTCTTTTCTAATTTCCATTAACCGATTTTCCATAACTATTTGTCATCTGTTTTCTTTGGTCTAAACTTATATATATTCATGGCTATTACTTGTTCTTCATTGTTCCCTTCTCCATTGCCCAAAAAAATTTGAAAATGAGTGTTAAATCTGTAGCAAATAAGTCCAAAGGAAAATACCCAGTTGTAGAAGATGATGACTCCGACTTTGCTCTGCCTGTATTGAAACGGGGGTCGTGGACCTGCGAAGAAGAAATTTCAAGTTTATATTTCTTAGAAAATTTCCCCAACTTCTGAGAATAGGAAAAGGAAGGTTGAAGTTGATCATGGCTGAAGACGTTTCTGGGAAAAAAGCTAATGTTGGTGCTGATGTTCGAATCGAGGTTTGTTTTCGGTTTCTTTTTGGTTTTCCCCCATTTTTAAAATTTCACACCTTCTGTATGTATTTTTTTTAATATGTTTTTTATCTAGTTGTTTCCTGTCCATTTTTATATCATCAATGGGTAACAATGAGATTTATCATGGATGCTGATGTTCAAAGAGTTTTTCCTGTATTTTAGTTTGTATACAGTTGTTTTGTAGTTTTATTATAGTTTTACTATTTTCATATGTTATTTCATTATAAAATTAATATGCAACTATTTGCACAAAACTTACTATGTATAACTACTATTTCTTAGTCCCCATCAAATTAAATTTTTGCATAATATATAAACTATCATAAAACGATAATGCAACTATAAGGCAACCAAAATAAAAAATAAACAGACTTATACATAACTGGTTGTACCTTAATTCGATTTTACTCTTCTTATTTTATTTTTAAAAAAATATATTTATATTGGAAACCAGTAATCAATCAAAATGTAACTGTAGATAACGTAGATGTATTATTCATGAGGTTTTTTTTAAAATTTTTCACATCATACATTGTTTTGGATTTGGTGGGAGCTCCAGATCTGTTTGTTACATATCTACATTTCATGAATCTGGATTTCGATACTAGGAGAGTTGTTTTGATCGAATAAAACAGAAAACAAATGTGTAATTTCAGTTTCTTCACAGTTTTTTTGATTTTTTTTTCGTCATTTTCAGTTTAGATCATTGCAGGTCTTCTTTTCCAGTTGATTTCGCCAGAATTAATAGTTGTATTTTTCTCGTTTTGGTTTCATTTTGGTTGTTTTGCGGTTTTGAAACGAGCGCGTATTTTCATCTTCATGGTTCACTCTGTACAGCTGAAGGCTTAGTGCATGTGGTATTTTTGTAAATATTTATATGTGGATTGTTTAAATGTTTAATGGGTCGGCCCAAAGTATTTTTGTAATTTTTTTTTCCTTTTTTGTATTTTTCTGTTTTTTTCCCAATTTAAATTATTGGACGAAACGTGTAGTATATAAATTCCTTTTAAATCTACTTTTATTAATAAATTTAAAATGGTAGCAAAGAATAATAATAATATGAAAATTGTAGGAAGTTGATTTATTAATAGTAGCCACTTATAGTTTATCTAAAAATGAGGGTAAAATAGTCTTAATAATTTTCAACTTAAGATATATATGATTATGGAGTATATACGTAAGCAATATGATGTAAAATACAAGGGCATAACAATAATGTAGCCCAACTAGTTGTTTATGTAAGGGTAGTTTGGGAATTTTAATATCTCTGCAACACCTATATAATTCAATGTTTTCATTTCAACAAATTTCAAGATGAGTTTTTTATTTTGATAGGTAGAAAAAGTTCTTCCAAAGCATCAAATCAAAGCAAAGAAAAAATAGGTATGAATTATATGCTATCTTCTTCTCAGTTATTTATTTATTTATTTATTTTTTTGAATGGATCTTCTTTTCAGTTTTAATTACATAGCAATTATATTTAATACCATGCATGTTAATGAGAATTATTAATTTATAGCTCACCTATATATATATTCAAGGTCCGCCATACAAATTAGTAAGTCATAATAAAAAAAAAAATATATGGTATTTTTCAAAATCAATAAAAAAATATATGTAATTTTCAAAGAAAATTTTTTTTCTTGGACCTCTAGGCTAGGTGGGCTCTAGGCATAAGCCTAGCCCGCCTATATCTAGGGCCAGATCTAGGGCTAGGCCTGTATATATTATACGGTAAATACCTATTTGGTACCTTGTATTTTACTTATTACTTTATGTTTCTAATAATGATCACTTGTTACTTTTTATTTAGAGATTTTACACATTTGGTACCCTCTCTTTAAGTGGACATAAACTTTTAGGGAAATTTTACTTACACCCCAAAACTTATAAAGACACCTTATTTTAAGAATTTTTATTTTATATAAAATTTATATCTTTAATTGTATTAAGTTTTTTTAACTTTTTTCTTTCAATTTATATTTTTAAAAAATATATATCTTAAATAAAAATAAATTATATTTTAAATATCATGACAAAAAAATTAAAATAAAAAATTATATAAAATTTTATTAGAAAAAAATAAAAAAAAATATGAAACTAAAATCAAAATAAGTATTAAAATTAACATAAAATAATGTGAGGAAATTTTTTTAAAAAAATATTAAGGATAATTTTTAAAAAATATTTAAGTTTTTTTTTTTTTTAATAATAGGGTTTATTATCATTTTATGGGGTGAAAATAGAACTCCCCAACTTTTAGTAATTAATACTAAATTACCCTTCATTTTAATATTTTATTTGAATTTAAATTATTTTAAAATATTTTTTGATTTTATTTAAACAAAATAAAACTTTATGATTCAATTTCTACAACCAAGTTTTTTGATATGTGGGGGCTTAATTATATATTATAAAAATATTTATATTTGCTTTAGATAAAAAAAAAAAATTATAGAAGATATAATTTTGTGGGTTTTTTTTTACTATTTTTTTTGTATAGTTATTTTATTAAATAGAAGATATATAATTTTTTTCTTAGATATAGTTCTTTTTTTACTGAGGGCTATAGCACATAAAATCGAAGTTTTTTTTTTTCTTAATAGAGATAAAAGTGGAATTTGAATAGTATAGAGTTTTATTTTGGTTTATTATATAGGTGTTTTTATATGTATTAAGCATTAAGTATAACTAAATTAAATAATTGTGTTTTTTATTTTAGTTTTAAGAGCAATATATATATATATTATTTAAAAGTATTTAAAATATAAAAATTATTAATCTCATCATAACGCAACATTAAAGGAGAATTAATTAGGAATGTTTAACAAAAATTAATAGATTTACTTATGTAATTATATATCATCATGATAATATATGCACACATATAAATATTATACACATATGAAAAGTGATTTATAACACATACATGCATGTTATGTTTGTGTCTGAATAAGTATTAATTCTATAAACCGATACTAAAAGTATAATTTGTAGTAGTGAAAATGTTAATTAAATTAAATAGCTTATTAATGAAAAATATTATCAAAATCTTGCAGTGAAAACTATATATCAACTATAATGGCAACAAGGGAAGTTATATTTGAAGAGAACTTGAAAATTGATCAAGGGGTGGCTGGCGAATACCTTCAACTTATTCGTAGAATATGCGAAAAATTGGGAAAAATAAATGAAAATGGTAGGGGATTTTCACAAACCGCTGTTGCACTCGCTGATGTGGAAGCCTTGTTCGATTTGATATTAAGTACGAGTTTAGTAGAAAATTCTGTTAGGTTTCGATTTCGAACAGAAGATGTCTACTTGATTGGTTTTAAGATAGAACAAAATGGAAATTGGTTTGCATTCGAAGATACCAAAGAACTGATTCGAGGTTCACAATCCCTAGGGTTTAATAGTAGCTACCAAAAATTGGACAAAATGCCGATTGGATTTCAAAACCTCCGACAATCCATAATTAACCTAGCAACCGGAAATGATAGAAGCACATGGCCATATGATTTGACAAGAGTGATCATGTTTACATCCGAATCGTTGAGATTTAAACCTATAGCCGAGCTCATGCAGAGTGTTCTCCAAAATCCTCACGAAGAACCTCCCGTAATTATCGAAACTTGGGTTAAAGACCTAGTTCATAATTGGGAATATCTTTGTAAATTTGTGCATTTGAGTAACAGCAAAAGTGGAGTTAGGAAGGAAGATATATACAAACTCAAAGTAGGGTTACAAGCTAAACATTTAAAAGTACCATATAATTTCGATAGGGATTGGCCGTGCGAAGAGAGTAAACTTATTAAGGGAAAAGAAGTACCATTAGTTGAGTTAAAGATTGTTGTTGATAGAATTGTAAGCATAATGGGCATACTGGTTAAGTTTAAAGATTATTAATGCGTTGATATTATTCTAATAATGTTGTATGATATAATTTTAGTAAATTTATTTCAAACGTACGTCTTTAATTTGTATTGATCATATTGTTATGATGATTAATTCAAAAAGATTAATAAAAAAGCACACATTGACTGTGTTTTCGGTTTTCAGATTGTGTATTGTTTTCAAAAAAGAGAATAGAAAATAATTTTTTGTCTTAGGTTTTTTAGACTATGTTAAGAGTTTTTTTACTAAAAAAAAGATTTAATATTCTACACCATATCATGACATAAACCTATTCTACTATGGACTGGACCATATGAACCCAAACTTGGACCCGATCTAGCACTCCGGCTAGACCCCAGCCTGAACCCAGACTCGGACCCGAACCCGAATTCGGATCCACTCAGACTAACACCCGGACCTCTAACCCCAAACCCTAGACTCGAATCTAAACCCAGACCCAGGCCCCAGACCTCGAAACCAGACCCAGGATCTCGACCCGAACCCAAACTAGACTTGAATCCAAACTGTGGACCCCAACCTCAACTTGAATTCAGACCCCAGACCCACACCAGAGAACATGTAGAGTACTTTTATTCCAGTCAAATCACCAATGGTATTTAATATGTGCATATATAACAAATTCAGTTACATATATGTTATTATTAAGATTAATTTAACTGATTTTTCTTGATTCAATTACTTACTCAGTTTCTTATATAAGGTTACTAATAATAATTATTTTTATTGAAATAGTAAAAAATTAACTTTTTTTATAGTGGTACTTATTTGTGAAATGTGATATTGACCTATTTTAAAATATTTGCAAACTCTCATGAATCACTCAGTGGAAACACCATTATTTTTTTTTATTATTAAATTAAGTAGAACAACACCAATACATACATGTACTTGTAAGTAAATATAACATATATATGACCCATCTTATTTAAGTACAAATTATTTATTTAACATGTAGTAAATATATATAAAGTAACCACTATATATGATCAAACAAAGCATTAATTATTCATCTTTAAACTTAATCATTATGCCCATTATTTCTATAATTTTAGGAGGAATAATCTTCAAGTCAACAAGCTGTGTCTCTTTTTCACCTGGGCGATCCCTATCAAAATTATATGGTACTTTTAGATGTTTATCTTCTAAACGTTTTTGAATCTTTTTTAATTCTTCATTCTTAACTCCACTTTTGCTGTTACTCAAATGCACAAATTCACAAAGATCTTCCCAATTATGAACTAGTTGTTCAACCCAAGATTCGATTACGAGAGGTTTGTCGTGTTTGTGCAAAGCACACTGCATGAGCTCAGCTACAGGCTTAAATCTCACTGACTCAGATGTCATCATGATCGCTATGGTCAAATCATGTGGCCTAGCGTTTCTATCATTTCCGGTCGCTAGGTTAATTATGGCTTGTTTGAGGCTTTCAAATCCAATCGACATGTTCACGATTTTGGCTTTGTAGGTACTATCAAACCCAAGGGATTGTGAACCTTGAATCAATTGTTTGGTATCATCGAAAGCATACCAAATTCCATTTGGTTCCATCTTAAAACCAATTAAGTAGATATCTTCTGTTCTAAACCGAAACCTGACTGATTGACTAGTTTTGTCTATACTTAATATCAAATCGAACAAGGCTTTCACATCCGGGAGTGCAGGAGAGGTGTGTGAAGATCCCTTACTATTTTCGTTCATGTTTCCCAAATTTTGACGAACTTTATTGATAAATTGTAGGTATTCACCGGCCACCCCGATCTTAATTTGGAACTTTTCTTCAAATTTAATTTTCCTCATTGCCATTATTATTCAAATTTAACTGCCACTGCAAGATTTGGAAGCTATATTAATTTACATAGAAATATTAAAAGGCCTTGTAAACTATGTTATGAAACAAATTTCTTTTACAAAATTCTTAAAAAGAATTTGAGTGATTTGGAAGGTGTCTTGGATTGAGGAGTCTTGGGCAAGTGTCATGTCAATATAGGTGTGACATAAATTGATAAATCTCATTAACATGCATGCTATATTTAAGAGTTTTCGGGGATAAATTTTCTTCATTCTCATTTCACTTGTACTTAACTTTTTAAATTCAAATTTTAGCGAAAAAATCTACTAATAACTTTAGTTCTGTTAACCAAATTTGGTTTCTCATTCAACTGTATATAATTATGTACACATGGCACATTCTTATTGGTTTAGATATTTTAATTATTTAGATATTATAAAAAAATAGTTTTAAAATCATTTGAAATATTTAAAAATCAAATAGAAATTAAAAAGTTATATATATTAAATTATTTTTTCACTAAAATTTATTTCTCTCATGCTCTTCCCTTTCTTTTTGGTTCTTAGCTAGATCTGAAATCTCCATTTCCAGTTCCCCAACCCAGATGCCCATCTCCGATTGCCACCATCCTAATTCGATCCAAAAATACTAAGTCTCGATCCGTCCCCAAAATTCCCAAAGCCCTCTCAATATTCTCACTCTATTGCTCTTGTATTGGCAATCAACTTAGTTTTATGATTTGAGTTTGGAAGGCTTAGAGAATTTCTAGTTTATTTTTTGTATTTTTATATTTTTTTCTTATGATCGAAGAAAAATATTGGGTGTAGAAAGGATTTTTTGAAAAAATTAATTTTTTTAATATATTTTTATTTTAATTTCAAATTTTTTTAAAATACTTTTTCATAATATTTAAATAATTACATGATTTGGACTAATATAAATATATCATGTGTATATGAGGGTAAACATAAATATTCCAACTTAATAATTAATTAAGAAAAATAAATAGAAAACTAAATTTATAATCGGACTAAAGTTTGGCAAGTTTAGCCTTATAAAAAACGTTAAAAAAAATTAAGTACAAGTAAAATAATAATCACAAAAAATTTATATAATTACTTTGTATAAGTCATACCTGATTTTTGTTTGCTTTGATTAGATGCTTTGGAAAAAAAAAAATTCTTCTTTTTTTTAAGAAATTATAATAGTAATTTATATATTATCTTTATTAGCTCTCAAACTAAAATGAAGATAGACTTTTTTTTTTATGGAATATAATATATTGCTGCATTTATCTCATCTTGAAATTGGTTGAAATCCATTGCATTATTTATAGGGGTAGCGGAAAATTGAAATTCCCAAACTACCCTTACATAAATAAGTAGTTGGGTCACATTATTGTTATGCCCTTGTATTTTAGATCATATTGATTACGTACATACTTTATAGATATCTTAAGTTGAAAGTTATCAAGACAATTTTACCCTCATTTTTAGATAAAATATAAGTGGTTGATATGAATAACACATGGTGTGTTTGATAACATTTTTTTAATTAATTTTCTGTTTTTTAATTAAAAAAGTGAAACTATTTTCTAAAAACATGTTCTATAAAATCGTTTTCACTTTTTTTTTAAAAAATTTTTTATTTGAGAATCAAAATTTTAAAAACAAAAAAAAATTAATTACTTTCGCAATTTTTTAAATAGTTTTTATTTCTTAATCAATATTTTAGGCTCTGATCCTAACTTGGATCTTGGGACCCAGACTCCAGCCTCGGCACCAGTCCTAGACTTGGACCATGGCCCCGATTCCAGATCTGGACCTGGACCCAACTTAAATAAAATTAAAAAAATAAAAATGAAAATAAAAGTTATAGAACACATTATTATTTTCTGTTTTTTAAAATTAAAAAATAAAAATAGTTATAAAACACATTTTTATTTTTTAAAAACACAAAGTTTACTTTTTATTTTTGTGATTAAAAATTAAAAAACAAAAATGTTATCAAACACCCCTTTAATTTCTACAATTTTTATTTTGTTATTATCTATTAGTATCTTACATTTGTAAATTATTTTTGAATTTGTTGAAAAAAATTTGAATGTAATTATTTATACTACATTAACCAGACTCAATAATTTAGAATCTAAGTCTTATGTAATTTATTTAATATACTAATAGAATCTATATTGACAAAAATTACAGTATTAATAACATAAAATACTTATGATATTAAAAACTTAAGTTTAAATACTATAAACTTAAATCTTTAAGTACTTATGGATAAATATTCATTTAATTAATTATTTTGTATCATAGGGACCAAGAACGAACCCACATACATGTAATTAATTGTTATAATAATTGAACTCCTACAAAAATTAACAAATTTAGTAAAAGGGGTTATAATTTTGTTTGAAATTGACACTATTTTTTTTATAAGGGGAGATTACTTGAATTGAGAGTATAACTGTAAATATGTGCTTACTGTGCTAGCGTGACTCATATTTTTTTAAAATATAAGTCGTACCGTGTCAAGCTACAAAAATACAGACAGTGTTGTATCATAAGAAAAAAAAAAAGAATTGTGTCATGTCGTGCCAAAAATTTTATAGAGTAGACTTGATAAGACCTGCTAGCATGATAGTTTTGTGTCGTGCTTTATCCAGGTTGACTCATTTTTTTTTTAAATAGATCACCATATTTTCTTATACGAGCTCAAATTCATATTCCATGTTTTTGTATTTTATTACAATCGATAAACTAATTACTAAATTATATGTGTATTTTATAATTTTAATTATTTTTATGTAATTTTTTAACAAAAATAGCACATAATCAAATAAAAATAATTATAATTATTAGAATTTGAATATTATTATTCTAATTGGTACGTAAATAAATATTTACTAATATTATTATTATCAAATTATTAGGCTTTTTAATGTGTTATGTTTTTGAACTAATTTATTTGTGTTTATATGTCGTGTTTTCAGATTTGTTGTCCCTAAACTCATATTTTCTGCGTTTATTGTGCTTAAATTCATATTTTTTTTGTATACATATATATTATGTCGGCAGATTGTGCTCGTACTGATTTTATGGCGTGTCGAAAAATCTAATTTTTGTTTACAGTACTAACTGGGAACAGAAATATATATCTGTTATGGTAGAGTAGCTTTGTTTATTTTTATTAATTTAATTAAGATGGAAAATATATGGTTGTAGATGAGGATCATATATGTATATATGGCTGTAAAAGGAGGAGTATATATTCTCTTTCAAAACCATATTGATCACCTATATTCGAAGATACAAAGTGAGTAAGTTGAGAAGAGATATTTTTATTCTTGTGTGAAACCTACTTAAAAGTACTAAAAAGTATTATTCTTACGTGTTATATTTCTATTGGTATAATTAAATATTGGGTCTCATATAATTTATTGTAATAATTTTTAGAGTAATTAGTGTCAAAACTCTCTTATGTTATAATTTTTAGAGTAATTGGCGGCGAAACTCTCTTATGTTATAATTTTTATACAATTAAATAGTAAAACTTATAATATGAATTAAAAATGAGAATAAATATGTTAAATGAGATGAATATGATGAATTATCATGGAATTTAGAGTCCTAGGATATAATTAGTAAAAATTTCTAAATTATGAATGCTTTTTGTTTGTGATCGAAAATCAAGTCTGAAGTTTCAAGCTAATTTTTAACTATGATTCGTTCACTTTGAGGAGATATTATGAATAAAAGTTCTAGATCTCTCTTTCAACTTTCCCAAACATCTTGAATCGTCCGATTCCGAACAGTATTGGAAGAGTATAACCAAAACATTATCAGCCATCCCACTAGAAAGCTTGCTGCCAAAACTCAAGCTTCAAGCGCCGCGACACTAATTTTAAACTACAAAAAAAATAGTTTTTTTTTATATCTTTTTTTAGTTATATAAAGGTTTTTTTTCAACACTTTAAGAGAACGACTTTGGGAGTACAAAATATAGAAGCGAGAAGCGGCTCTAAAAACTTTCAACATATATTTTTATGAAGAGTTTTTCTTTTTCCTCTATTTGTTATTAGATGTTTTCAATAATTATGAGTAGTTATACTTTTTATTAGAGTGTTAATGGAGATTGTTTGACACTTTATTTTAGTTTTAATATAATTTAGTTCTTATTTCTCAACTACTTGTTAGTTTTTCTTAAGATAAAGTCTTATTGTTGTGGTTTCAACTTTTTGTTTCTTTTCTTATTTCCTATTTACACATGTTAATTTGATACCTTATCATGATGAGTGGGAGATGATAAAAGGAACACCATCACCACAAAAATAGCATCACCACTATTATCCATTAGATTAATAAGACAAACATGCTAAAATTGTGTCCTCATCATATCATATGAAACATGTTAAAATTGTGTTAATGAAGATTTGTATGTACATGTGTGGTGCATAATAAAGGATTATTTCATTAAACCACAAAATCAATTAGTTGTGGTGTTTAATTTTTCTACACATGTAAACGTGGAGTGATTATTAACGTACCATTATAAACACTACAAGAGAAGGTGTTTTTGCCGGCGCATTTAGTGACATGCGCCGGTAAAAGTTGTCGAGACTACCAAAATTGTGGAATCCCAAATTTATTTTGGGTTTACTTTTACCGGCGCATTTGTGCGCCGGTAAAACATTGCAATGCCGGCGCAGTGAAGTAAAATGCGCCGGTAAAACGTAACACCATTAGGCGCGAGAATTTGCCGCCTTTGATTTCATTTTTGGGGCGCATTTGTTCTTTTACCGGCGCATATATGCGCCGGCAAAAGGCTAAAAAAAGTTGGAGGGAAAATTCCCGCGTGTGTTTTATTTGGTAGGTGAGGACACTTTTACCGGCGCACTTATGCGCCGGCAAAAGTGTTAGTAAAACGCGCGTTTTACTGGTAGGTCAGAGTAAATTTTTTAAAGAACTTTTACCGGCGCAATTGGATGCGCCGGTAAAAGTTATAATATGTATCAGGGGGCACGAAGCCCCCTTTCTTCCCCATTTTCCTTTTCCACAAACAGCCGCCCCTCTCTCTTTCTCTCTGGTTCTCTCTCTCTCTCGTTCTCTCTCGTTTCACTCTCAATCTCTATCAAACTCTCTCAATCTCTCTAAATTTTTCTCAAAATCTCTCTTTCCCACTCAATCTCTCTTTGTTCATCTATTTTTTCCCCAAAAAAAATAGTCCGATCACCATTTGTCTTCACCACCGCCGGCTGCACCACCGCACCGCCGCCGTCCGCACCCCCCAAACGCCGGCTGAAAGGTATTTTTTAATTTTAATGTATTGTTTAAAAATTTAAATTTATATATATGTGTATGTGTATGGTATATATGTATGTATATGGATGTGTATGTATGTATATATGTGTATGTGAGTGTATATACGTATATTTGTGTATGTGTATGTAGGTATATATGTGTGTATGTGTATGTATGTATATATGTATGTATGTATGTATGTATATATGTATGAATATATGTATGTAAAATGTATGTGTATATATGTGTATATGTGTGTATGTGTATATATGTGTATATGTGTATATATGTGTATATGTGTATATGTATGTATATATGAATGTGTGTATGTATGTATATATGTGTGTATGTATGTATATATGTATGTAAATATATATGTATATATGTGTGTATGTGAGTGTATAAGTGTATGTGAGTGTATGTGAGTGTATGTGGTTGTGGTTGTATGTGTTGATATGTATTTAGATATTAAATTTTTAATTTGATTTTACTTTTTTATGGAATTAGGTCCGTGTTCAACCGCTCGGGATTACCGCAAGCTGCCACAAGTTGTTATTTTTGCACTCGATTCAGGTATATTTTTTTGCTTTTGCTTAGTACGTAGTAGTTTTTGATATTAGTTTATATGTATATGCATGTTAGTGAAGTAGGTTCTGTGATAAAATTGACTGCTGTTGGATGGGTGGATTATTTTTTTGTTTATATATTGTCTTGCAATATTTGTTTGTGTTGTTTATAGGTTTTGAAAATTTTGGGTTTACAATTTTTAAGCCGTTATGCTGCCGAAATTTTAGTAGGTAAAATGTAAAATTAATTAATTGTTTAAAAAAAAATTAAGAATAACTAGCTAAAGTAATTGTTGATAAAATAAATTAAATAAAGTAAAACATAAAATTGAAATTGGAACATGTAATTTATAAATTTTGTGAAGTAATTTTATTTAAAAAAAAAAAATATTTTCAATTTAAATAATAAATAATTAGAAAAATATTTAATTAAAAAATGTAATGTATAAGTTAAAATGTAATAAAGTGGTATTAAATGTTTTTAAAAAGTTAGTAATTTTAATGTAAATAATAAATGATAAAAAAATATTAATAAAAGTAAAAAATAATGTAATATATAATTTACTATATATTAAAATTTTTAAAAAGTTAGTAACTTTAATTTAAATGAATAAATGTGAAAATTATAAATTACTACTTATTGTTTAATTTTAAAAAGTAAGTAAGTGATATTATTAACTTTAAAAAGGTTGTAATTGTTAAGTTAAAAAAAGAATAGAAAATTATGAAATAACTTTTATAATAAAAATTAAAATTTAATCAAGTGATATTTTTAAAATTTTAAAACTTTTATACTTATAATCTAAAAATAAAATAAAATAAAATTTTAAAGTAATTATATTTAGAATTTAATCAAGTTATCATAAAGTAAGTGTAACTATAAAGTAACTATAAATGAGCATAAGATATTAAAATAGCATAAAATTAAATTGTTTTTATCTTTTCTTCATCTCTTTGGTTATACACCAAAGATAGGATAGAACAATTGTATTTGTATTATCACATAGTGATAATTAAATTTTTTTTCAATTTTACACATGCACGAAATACCTTAGACCCGTTTGGAGAGGCTGAGTCAGTAAGGACTCTTAAATACGCTTCTCCAAATTATCCAGGACTGTTTGTCCGCATGGATAGTTTGGGCTTGTTTTATACTTATAGTATGATCTATTGCTTATTTGATTATTTCATTAGTAGATATTTTGGTACAACGTCTTCTTACACGTTCTTGTAAGTCGGCAAACTTAATTACTACAAGTTTGCTAACTTATAAGAACTGTGGGGAGGTGCTGCCGAAATTTTTACAAAAATGAAATAATCTTAAGAGCGTAGATTGCACTATATGTATATTACAAACCTGAATGGGATAGGTTCTTTACCCTTTTAGTAATGGAGTGAGAAGGTGGATTAGGACACTTGCACATTTTTTTGTTTGTTTTTAAATTGTTTTTGTTAAATACTTCGTAGTGGAAGATGCCTGCCAACCGAAGTTGGATGAAGGCGCACCGGCGCTCTGCAGAGTTTCGAAGTGGCGTTGACGAGTTTGTTGCGGTAGCAACAAACCACGTGAACGCTGACGGATTAGCTCGATGCCCATGCATGCGGTGTTTGAATGTGAATTTTCACACACCTGCAACTATAAGGGTTCATTTATTTCTCAGCGGGATCCAACCTTCGTACAACCCCTGGTATTTCCACGGGGAGACTTTCTCTCAGCCCGCAGTTGAACTTCCTGAAAATGACGAAGAGGAAATGGCAGATGTGTTGGCCGACATGTTAAGAGGGGACCCTGGGTTTGACGAATCTGCTAACACTACTGATTCTTTCAATGAACCCCCTATCAACGACAACAACAAGTTCGATGACTTGTTTAAGGAGATGGAGGCTGAGTTATATCCAGGTTGCAAAAAGTCAGCCCTTAATGCACTGGTAAAGCTTATGCACTGCAAGGTTTTGAATAGGTGGAGCAACCACTCTTTCGATATGTTGCTGTCCATCTTGATTGATCTATTTCCAGAGGGGACAAAATTACCGAAGTCGCATTATGAGTCGAAGATGCGATTGCGCAATCTAGGTTTGGGTTACGACTCAATAGATGTGTGCAAGTATAATTGTGCTATTTTCTGGAAGGAGAATGAGAAGAAGGAGTTTTGCCCTGTATGTGGCGAATCACGATGGGTGAAAAGAAAGGGTAAGGGGAAAAAAGTTCCGCACAAAGTTATGCGTTACTTCCCTCTCACACCTAGGCTGAAACGATTATATTGCTCAAGACACACTTGAAAAAATTATGGAGTTCACTTATTTGAAAGATTGCAGTGTTCTCTTATTTTTTTTGTAAGTGGTTTGACACTAACGGGAGTAGAATGGATAGTGACGGTGTTATTACTAGCATCTGCGTCAACCGACAGTGGTACCAAAATGAACCGTTCATACTTGCATCTCAAGCAAAATTGATCTACTACATTCCTGATTTAAAGAACGGTAAAGACTGGCTGATTGTAAATGAGTACATACCGCGCAATGTTTGGGACTTCCCGGACACCGGATGGGGAGACACCCTTTGTACAGAAAACAATTCAAATCGAAACCGAGTTCGTTGTTCAACTTCCACAGTTGGATGATGTTGACTATGTTCGCCATGATGTCGACCCAACTGAAGTTGCAAACATCCATCGTGTGAATTCACAGCCTCAACAATTAGATGATTTCATTGTCGATGATGACAACGAGGGTCTAAATACCGAAGAAGACAACTCCTTAGAATTAGAGAGTGACAGTGATGATAATGCTGTATATGTAACTGATGATGAGGATGATGAATTGTAATTGACATAGTATTTTAAATAAAATAAAAATTACAACCCTTCCTCTTTAATATGTTTGCAATATGTTAGTTTATTTTAAATAAACAATATGTGTTGTATATGTAGTATGTCTACACCAGGTGGCAGCAGTTCGAAAAAGAAAGGCGTTAGAGGTAAATACAAGGGCAAGAATGTTGAGGAGGAGCTCTCCAAAACACAATCTGCCAAGTTACCGATTGAGGTGCACGCAGAGACTGGCACCCCCGTAGGCAAGAACGGAAAAAAATTCAACAATATGGCCAAATGGATGACTCGGATGTCTATCCCCATTAATAAATTCAAATGGGAAGATGTCAGTAGAGCTGACATCAACGCACTGTGGGATAGACTTGAGGTATGCCTTACTAATTTTTTTAATTTCTAAATTACTATACTCTTATTAAATTGTAATTAATGTATTAATGTGTAACTTTTTGCAGACCAAGTTTATCCTCCCACGAGATAACCCTACATTCGTAGACTACGGTGAGTACGAGATGTCAAAGGGTTTACGTGACTGGAGGGCAGACTGCAAGAAGAAGTGGATACAAAACATTGAGGAGCTTGGACAGGAGAGGGCCGACATGTCACCTCCTGAGGGAGTAACTCAAGAGGTGTGGAGTGACTGCATCGCTTATTGGAGCACAGACAAACAAAAGGTACATTTTTTAAAATTTTAAATTTTGGTAATGTTTAATTTATATAGTCAATAATAAATAATTAATTGTTAGAAAAATTATTAATTTCAGGCGAGAGCAGCGAAAAATAAAGAAAGTCGGGTAAGATGAAATTTTTAGGAGGTAGGGCTCCAAGCCCATTGTTTCACATGTTGTCGAAGGGGTAAGTTTATATTTAACTATCATTCATTTAACTTTTTCTATTAAAATAACAGTACTAATATATTTTCTCTTGAAAATAGGCTAACCCCGACACAGGAGAACTGCCAACTGTGGTGGAAACTTTTCAAAAGTTTCACCATAAAGGCAACGATTGGCGCAACGAGTTCGCGCAACAAGCTTACGTAAGTTTACGTTTTAATTCAATTTTTATTTATTTCTTTCAATTTATTTTGTGTTAAAATTAACCATTTAACTTACTTGTTTAATTGTTTTAGGAGCAAATGGTTGAAATAGCGGCAACTCAACCAGCGCCCACTGCAGATGAGCCCGAAGAGCCTGCTGTCGATCCTACACAGTACCCCCGAGACTTACCTGTTATGACGCAAGTACTCGGGGAACGATCTCGGCATCTTAGAGGCTTTGGTCATCTCCCGAGGCCCGAAGGGAGTTGGGGCCAAAAGAGCACCTCGCCACGCATCCTTCACCCCAACCGACCGTTACAATGGAACAAGACGAGGCTTTACGAAAAAGTGGAGGAAGCGGAGCAGACAACTCAACATACGAGGCAGCAGTATGAGACACAACAACTCTACCTCAGACGATTCCAAGATCAGTTTGAGTATCTTTCTCGAGCTGTGCCGGTTTCAACTTGCCTCCCATGGATCTTCCACCATTGCCCACTCCCGTGCCGGATCATCGAGCCGTCGTGGTGCCGGATCGTCATCGCGGCCTCCCGAGACTCGGAGAAACAACGATGACGACATTACCCGCCTATAGAACCGTACTTTTTTATTATCCGGCTCGAACATTTAACATTTTGTTTATATACTGATTTTAGTAGTAATTAATGTTGGTTTATCTTGTAATGTAAATTATGTTGGTTTATTTTGTTAATATAATATTATAATTATTTAAAAAAATATAATTAATTATATTTAATTAATTAATATTAAAATTAATTAAATATAATTAATTAAATTTTTTTAAAAATAAAATTTAATACTTTTGCCGGCGCAGTAGTGCGCCGGTAAAAAGTGGCAAAAACAATTGGCGCCAATCTGACCGTTGGCGCCAATTGTTTTGCCGGCGCACTATTGCGCCGGCAAAATCCAATCATAGCAGGTTCAAGGCGGATAAGGGCATTTTTTAACACCGGCGCTTATTTTTTGCCGGCGTTACTCCTCGCCGGCAAAAGGACGTTTTACCGGCGCAGTTCATGTACGCGCCGGTAAAAAGTCCTTTACCGACCAAGCTTCCCAGATAAGCTATGCCGGCGCACAACTGCGCCGGCAAAGCTTTACCGGCGCAGTCAGTGTACTTTTGCCGGCGCAACAATGCGCCGGTAAAAGCTGGATTTCTTGTAGTGAAAAATTTATAAAATTGTGACTAATTATAAATTATTATTTTTATATTGTGATTAAAAAATTACTGACTAAATATATTAGTCGCAAAAATCACAATTTATTGTAACTAAATGTATTTTTAGTCATAATATTTACTGTGGCTAAAACTAATAGTGATAACTTGTATTTGAATATTATTTTCAGTCACAAGTGACTTTATTTTGCGACTAAAAATCATATTTAGTCACAAAAATTTATATTATAACTAAAAAGTTGTCACAAAAATTTATAATTTGACTAAAAAGTTCACTAAATTCTTTTTTTTAGTGGTACATGTAAAATAAAATAATATTTGTTCTGAGAACATATATATTACAAATAATTTAAATGTACTTGTTAAATTAAATTGACACAAATCACAATAAGCAAACTACCAATATATAATAAAGCTTGTCAAAAGCTCATTCACATAAAAGCTTACTGAGGCTTCCTTTGATATATATTGTATTGTATTAGTATTAATATTCAATACAATATTATGTTTGGTATTAATTTATACTAATAATATAAAATTATATAAATTCTTTATAATAAACTCGACTTCAATTTCGATCACGGTCTAGACTCGGACCTGAATCCAAGACCCAAACCCCGAACCTGAAACATGCCCCAAACACGGACTCTAACCTTGTACCTGCACCCAAACCCTGGATCCGAATCCGGACCTAGAATAGCTCCATGTTTAGAAGAAGAAAAAAAAAGACAATTCAAATTTAAAATTACTAGGGATAAATTAAAAAATGACTCTTTTATTTATCAATTAACTAAATCTACCTCTAATTTATATTTAATTGAAACATACCTTTTTTTATATGTACTGTACTCAAAATACCCTGACATATCCTCCTCCTGCAATCAACTCTGTCGACGTCGTTGACTCACCACCATGGGAGGTCGTCTTTCCCGACCATCGATCTATTAGATCTCTGTGTCAACGTTCACAGTAGGTTGTGATTTCTTTTTAATGTTATTTGATTATTTAGGGTTTTTTTCTCCACAGATTCTCAGTTTGAGTTTGTGTTTAAATGAGGATGGTTGTAATTGTGTTTGTAGAATGTTTTGATTTGTTAGGTTTAATTTTAATTTGTTGCAGATATATTTGTGCATTTTTTTTCTAATCTGATATACGCTATTTAAAAAAAAAAAATCTCTTTTCAAAAAAACAAATCTCATATATGCTTCATTAGGTATAGGTACAGTTTCTCAGATTTATTTTATTTTAATTTAATTTTATATATTTAAATGATTTTATCATTTTTAAATAAATTTTTATATAAAAAAAAAACAAATGACTTGAACCAATTAAATGACGTCACGTGTGTATCTAGTTGGCATTTAACAGAAAAGTTAATGTTAGGTATCCTATTTGCAACAAAATATTAACAGAAGGTATTTTTACCGCCAAAAAAATAAGTTAGGTATTTATTTGTAACTCAAACTTAAACTTAAGTATTTACGCCGCAAATTACTCAAAATTATTTATATTTCTTAGAGAATCATTGTTGTAACACCGTTCTTTTCGCAATTACTAAAAAAATATTATTCTATTATTTATTTTTTAAAAAGTTAGAAACATGTATGATATTCCAAAAAGTAAAAAATATTTATATATATAAAAATATCAAGTTTATACTAAAATTATAATTAACAATAAATTTTAAATTTTTTTATATATTAATATTACTTAAATTAAATATTTTTTTAATAGAAAATAATATTGTTTATTAAATAATATAAAAAAAATTAATTATACAATTAAAAATTTACATAACCAAAATAAAAATTATACGTGCATTGCACGTAATATTAACCTAATATATTATAGCGTCTCCAAATTTATGGCTCTTATACACAAGTACGTCATTCTGGCTACTTAAACTGAACTGACTTTACAGACCAACACGAGTATTTTTAGCGTGCTTTGTTCTCACTCGTACGCTTCCTGAGAAAACTTCTCCATCCTGAAATTACTTATGTGGGCTACCAGAAAACAATTCACCTTGTTGATATAATATTATAATTATTATCAATTAATTCATATAAGTCCTCTTTAACTGTGTAATCACATACTTACACAGTCTCAAAATCATCACGTTTGACCTTCCCCAAATAATGATAGAATTGCACAACTAATTCAATATTTTTTCTTGTGGATCACGAGACTAAACATATCACATATATATATATTTATATATGAAAGTGGTGGCTAAAAAAGGAAGAAGATAACAAACTTTTAGATTATTTTTTCTTTTGTTTGTTTGCTTAAAAAGAATTGAAGAACAAACTAAATTAATAGCAAATAAACAAGATAATAAAAGAACAAATTAACTTAATAGCAAATAAACAAGATAATAAAAGAACAAATTAACTTAATGGCAAATAAACAAATAAAAAAACAAAAGAAATTAATAGCAAATAAACAAATATAGAAATAAACAAAGTAAACAGATAAAGAAAAGTACAAACTAAATTAATAGCAAATCTATAATTTAAATATATATATATATAGGTAATAAATGATATAATAAGGTAATATTATATTTATTGCATATATTTGTGTAAATTAAAATTCTATAAATAGCATCGATCGATCAAGTGAACAACTCACCTTACGAAACAAACTACAAATCATTATACATTTATAAGAATATATATATAAATATATAGCCACTGTTTCAGGATATCCAAATATATATATAAGGTGAGTCCAAATAATTAAATTTTTCTTATATATAAGCTGATTAATTATTATATATATGATCATCTCAGTATGTGTATATAATATGTGTTGTTTATATATATATATATTTATTTATATATATATTAAATATGGTTTTGTAAGAAAAATGATTAGTTTAAAGTTTTTTTTTATTTATTTAAGTTAACGGTTAAAAGTAACACCGTTAAATCAATTGATTAATTATTTTTTAAAAAAATTAGTTTTAAATATATATCTAAATTTGTTAAAATATAAATTAAATAATTATTTAAAATTATTAATAAAATTAAATAGTTATTTTATTTTTATAAATTTTAATTTAAATTTAAATAAAACTTTAATACAATTAATTAATCACATATACTATATAATAAATTTATTGATGATATTATCTATACATGATTATGTTTGTATATGATGATCATCATCTCATTAAGGATGTGTACATATATGTGTTGTGATACATATATTTATATATAAATAATATATATATATACAGTGACGGAAGGTTAGATGGCCATGGTAGAAAAGATATAATTTAAATTTTATTGTAATAAAAAGTCCATTTTTATAGAATTTTTTTTTTATAAATAATCAATTGAGAAACTCTTATTACTTGTTGAAGAAAAAATAGAAACACTTTTATATATATTTTGATTATAATATATGTCTCATTTGCAATATTACTTAATAAAATATTAGAATAGAATTAAGTATATATTAGAGAGTCTCACATAATATAACATACAAAAAATTTATGAATTATTTTTTTTATTATCAATTAGTTTTGAGATGAAATCTCATGTTATACATACTCATATCAATTAATTTCTTTTGTCTTTGAATTGATGATGAATTTGGGACAAAAAATAATTAGAAATGGCGGCTTCGGCAACTTCGGATCAATTAATCAAAAGCGGGTATTGTGTTGTAAAAGCGGGAAGAGACACTGTGGAAACTAAGGAAGCAACCCACTTCACTCACCTCTATTACGCCTATCTACAACTTAATGACCTAGGAGAACTGATAATCCAGAAGACTCTGGATATTGAAAAATTCATTGAAGCAGTTGATAGAGCAGATAAAATACCTATGTTATCGATTGGCGGTCCGAAACAAGAAAAACCAGGAGCTACTGACCCCGCGGTTGCTATCTCTGGAATGGTAATGTTTGAAAATTTATATGAATATATGAATTATTTATGAACGATTATGAATACAAAAATTTATATTGAACATATAGTTAACGTTATTGATCTTATTTGAGCTTTAATCCCACACGAGCTTTGGATTTATAAAAAAAAAACATTGAGTTAGTGTGAGTATTCGGACTTTTAAGCTCTCTCTTCCTCTCGTAGATGGAATTACTATATTAGATAGTATGAATAGTGAGCTTAGGGACTAGTACTTTATGTATACAAGTGAAATAAAATTAAAATATTTAGTAATTAAATAGTAATCATATTTTGAATATTTTTATTTAATTATATTTTATAAATCAAATCACTAATTATTACTATATATATAATATTCTAACAGGTAAATGATCCGGTAAAACGTAAGAATTTCATCAAGTCAAGCATTGACTTTGCTGAAAAGTTTGGATTTAAGGGTATTGAACTTGCTTGGGAATATCCTAGAACAGAAGCTGACATGACTAATCTAGAAGATCTTTTCGAAGATTGGTCCAGCGAAGCATCGGGATCAGGGCTTCTATTAGGTTTGAAAGTTTATCGGGCACCAGAATTACCTACCATTAACGCGAAAAACAATCTCAAATATCCTCTAACTGATGACTTCATCAAATGTGTTGATATTTTCAACATAATACTTTACAACTACTTTCCTATCACTTGTGCACATAGCCAAGTCGATAGTAGTAAGACAGTCTCTGTCAATTGCACCAGCGATGCAATTGCTCTTTGGAGCAAAACTAACGTTCCAAAGACAAAATTGGTGATGGGTATTCCATTGTTCGGTAAGGAATGGAAATTGGCTTATCCAAGTGATGAAAACAAAATTGGGTCACAAGTTATTGCTTACAATGGTAACATATCCTATGGAGAGATTCAAAACCCAGAAGGAGGGGCTTTTGATGCCACCACTAAGACAATGTACATGACTCAAGGTGATTCTTGGTATGGGTATGATGGTAAACGTTCCATAAAATCAAAGATTGACTATCTTAAGCAAGAAGGACTTGGTGGGTATTTCTTACATGCTATCAGGGATGACGACGATGACCAAACCCTTGCTAAAACTGGTACATATATCTCTCTTATATTAAATGTAACTATCTAACATAAATTATTAGTTTAACGATTTTTTTCGTTAAAATTAACCGTTAACGATATTTTTAGTTATAAAAGTATTTTGTAAAAGTTATTTAATAAATAATATTATTTTTTATAAAAAAAAATATATTTATAATTAAGTGCTATTTATAAAAATTAAATATAATAATATTAAAAATTTATTAAAATTGAATTTTATTTATTTGTTTATTTGCTAAACATAATAATGTTTAATTTAGTGCTATTTTTTTATTTGTTTAATTTAATTACTTTATTTATGTTTATATATTTATTAAAATTGTATAATTGGTTTTAATTATGCAGCTTCAAAGGCAGCCAAATAAGCATAAGTGCGATCGAGATTGATCATCAAAAATATGGCAAACTATAAAATTAAGCTTTTCTTAATTAATTTGGTATTAATTTATGTTTGTTCTGTTGAATAAAGCTAAGAGAGGGATACCTTTTATTAGCACTAATGTTATTGTATTCTACTACTATTTTCTATCTTATGTATTGTGGAATAATTAAATAAAAATCATGTCTTTGTGTTTTATATAACTTGTTAAATTCAAATTTATTAATTTGTGATGACTATACTATTGATTCAGAATTGCATTCCTAATTTTATACAACTGTTAATGTGCATAATATAGAGATACGTACATTATAAATTATACATTGTTTTAATCATATCAATCAATAATCCTCTATAGATGATCTACAGTGAGTAGAGACAAATTACTATTTTACTCCTCAATGTATTTTATCCTTAAATATTTAGGTGACGTTTGGTTGGAGGTAATGAAATTAAATAGAATGAAAATAAAATAATTTTCATTCAATTCTTTTATTTGGTTGCATTTTAAAGTATTGGAATGTGATTCTGTTGGATAAATTCCCATACTATTGTCCCATAAATAAAGTTACAAGGAAAATAAATTAGATCTATTTACAAAGCCTCAACAGACCATTATAACTCATAGAGTTGTCGGTTCTGTTGTCATAGGCCTAGATCTTTATTTCTCTTTACAATATAAAGAAGCAAACAAAATATCTCAAGACTCTAACAAACTTTCAGCTTTACAAGGAAAATATCACAACAGAATATATCTATTTCTCAGCTCAAACACAACACAGCCAGCAACAAACAATATTATAAATATGAGGTTCAACCTTCTCATTTGAACAAGAGACCATTTCGGCCAGCAGTGAAAAAAGGAATGCAACCTTTGTTTTTCCTTGTGTAACCAACCTCAGAAACAAGAGAGAAAAATATAGAGAGTTAGTGAGAGATATTGTAAGAAAAACCAAGAGAAATAAAGAGAAAGAATAGAGATTACCTACTGAACTTTGTGGCTAGGAATCTCT
Organism: Cannabis sativa; assembly: GCF_029168945.1. Lineage (NCBI taxonomy): Eukaryota > Viridiplantae > Streptophyta > Magnoliopsida > Rosales > Cannabaceae > Cannabis > Cannabis sativa. Next base: position 918,725 of record NC_083602.1, read on the forward strand.
CATCCTTGTAATCGGTTTGGACTTTGATAGTGAAGAATCAAGCGTCTTTGAGGGAAGCTTGACGGAGATGTACTCTTGATTTCAAGGGGAACTCCGAAATCAAATTTTGTTGTGTTCTTCCTTTATTTTTCTGTAGTGTTTTCGGGTTTTCTTTTCTATAACCAACAAAGATCATTTAGATCTTTGTTGTTGCTATTTTCGGGTTGTATTTGTGTGGTTGTGTTGCAGGTTTTTGAAGAGATAAAAGGGCTGCCATGAAAGCTACAACCGTAGCTTGAAGGAGAAGAAGAATAAAGCTCGGTTGGGGAGTATCACAGCAAGAAAGAAAGGAAGAAAAGAAGAGGTCTCGGCTGGGCTGTAGCAAGAAGAAAAGAAGGAAAGGAAGGGGACTTGGCTGCTGCATTTTGCAGAAACTCAGCTGGGATTTTTGGTTGCTGTTCAAAGAAAATAGAAGAAGGAGAGGAGAAGGATAATAGGGTCGGCTGTGGAAAGTAATTGTGGCACTAGGGTTTTCTTTGAACAAAGAAAATAAGCTTTTATATGGTCATTAATGGCAGAGGTGTAAATAAAAGCAAATCTGGTTTTTCAAAAGGGCATCAGATTTTGAAAAAGGGGCATATTCTGATTGGTAAAGGGAATATTCCCTTTGTGATCCGCACCAAGCAAAAGGACGGAATTGCCCCTCTGTTTTGAACGTTGGTGTTGTGTGTAGGGGGCATTCTTGGAACTGCCAGCTGTTTCCTACAGATTCTAAAGGAATAACTTTTTCATCATTTTGGTAGAATGACTATTCCATTTTATAAAGGAAGAAAAGACCATTCTAATATAAGATGAGTAAAGAAAAATTAATAATTTTTTTATGAATTTTAAATTTTATACTGTTCTATTCTTATTCCTATTTTCTCCCAACCAAATGCCACGTTAGTTCCTTATAAATGGATTTCAATAAACTAATATAATTACTAAAATGTAGTCTCTTCATTTAACGCCTTTAATCAAGCTCAAAGGAACTATTGTTTCATTCCTAATATAGAAGATATAGATGTTTATATCTATGATTAACACTCTCACTTAATTATACTACGAGTTCTCAAAATGTAAGTATATGGGTTAGTCTGTAGGGTGAGCTGGTATAACGAACAAGTCAAAGAACTCAAATAATTAGCTTAAAGCTTAATTATGTTAGGATTCAGATCGAATTGATGATTTAAGATCAACTAAGTAATATTGACTTAGAATAAATATAAAGGTAAGATTATGATATCTTTTTTGAAAAAATGTATTTTTGCATAAGCCAATAAGTCTCTTTAATAACTGTAAAGAAAAATGCGACTGTAAAGATTTGTAATAACAAAATAAAATCTTGTTACAGCAGAACACAAATTTGTAGAAATAAATAGTGCATAATTCAAAAACTTGATACAAGAGAATTATATGTGGCATAAATTTCTTTCAAATACTCCTAGTTCACACGGGGCCACGCCCAGAGAATGAAATCATTTAGTAAAGTATCAAATATTACAAACGCAATTGACTTATATAAATTTAGACTCCCTTTAATGATTTGTCGCAATCTTTTATAATCTATCTTGCTAATTTGCTCTCTGAACCTTATTTACAAGCTTAATATTATAAGTATTATCCATATTTTTGAATGGGGGACACGTGGCCTCTCACAGAGGCCCAATAGATAAAGGGCCCATCACCTAGCTCGAGAAGACCAGTGAGACAATCTTTGCCTTTTGTAAAAGTAAATATGGATGGCATGTCAGGATTGTGAATCTTATGATGTTCAAGCTTCCTTGATATGATATTTACACCCTTATTTCAAAGGATAATGAGACTTATAAGAATCCTAGACTGAACGGGAATGTCCTCAAAGGTCATTCGAGAATGGAAGCTGAAAAAATGCATGGGACAGTCTATAGTCTCGGAAGTTATTTACGTGTCACGCTTTTGATACGGTCCCAAGAAATTTGAGAATTTGTCCCTTCCACCAACCTTTATAAAAGGCCCACGAAAAAAAGGAAGGAAAAAGTTGAGGAATACCTGCTTTTTGTATCTATTAATCAAAAATACCTTTATATTATATTTTATTCAAATGTACCCACTTTTGTGAGTAATTTGTCCAATATATTCTCACCCTTCACTTAAGTCTAGCACATAATTTATATAAATTTGAAGGGTATAATAGGAATATCATCTATAAAAGTGGATATATTTTAAAGGATATAAAATTAAAGGTAAAAATTAAAACAAGTAAAGTAAAATGGGTATGCAATCAAATTTCCTCAAAAAGGAAATCACTTGTTTCCCGGTGCATCCCTATTCTGACATTCATTTTTCTAATGATAGTGCACGATCTCGCATGTCACCGTCAACAGTACCTACACTTCATATAGCAGATTGTTTTTAGGAATTGGACCTCGCCTACTCGGCCCAATAGCTTAAAATAATGCTTAAACAATATATTTTACCCTTATGTACAAAAACCATTGTAAAGGGTTCATGACCTAGAAAAATACCAAGAGCTATAAAAACGTCCAGGGCCGGCCTTGAGTAATAATAGGTCCAATAATTTTTTTTTGTGTACTATATCTAAAGTAAAGTGTGGGTATTATTGGGCTTCTGTTCACAAAAATTTACAAAAATACCATTTTTTAATGCGAAAATGTATACTATATAAAAATTTTGGGCCATGGATTTGGGTGGGCCCTAGGCACGGGCCTAGCCCGCCTTAACCTAGGGTCAGGCCTAAAAAAACCATTGCTAAAAATTTATAAATTTGTCTTGAGGACTAAGACTCATTAACGGCTGAATCTCGTAAAATATGTGTATTATTTTCTTTCTTATTTTATTTTTTTTAGCTTACTCTTTCATAATAATAGATTTCTTAGAAACTCGGTAAACAAACAATAACAACATCGTTGTGAAAATAAATTAAAACCAGTATTACGACATATATTTTAGGTCAACTAAAAGATTGAAATAAGAAGTTAGGCACCCTCTTGAATTAATTCCTTTATTAGCTGCTCAACTGGCACACCACCTAATTGACCAATGTATTAATATGTTTAATTGACTACTTAATATATAAGCTCTACAAAATCTTTATCAAAATCTCCTTTGCTCAATTACAAGATATTATTATTCTCTTTTTTTGGGAAAAAAATGAGGATTTTTCTTTATATGTAAAGAGAATTTTCCATATGAATTTTGTATGCATGCAGCTCTGGCTAGATGTGTTTAATTATATACATATAAAGAATATATATACACACATAAATAGTGAAGGGATTCTGCCTCTCTCTCTATTATTATTATTATTATTATTATTATTACTATATTAACTAGCCTATAGAAGGTTGAAGAATCAGATGATATATATAATTACTATATCATGTTTATATATATCCTATATATAATATCTTTTTGACAAAAATAATATATTAATGTGTATTTATGCATCCCTAAAAAATACCAATGAATATTTTATAATAACACTAATAATTAACGTGATAACAAATTTTCTTATTTAGAAGAATTAGCATACTAGCTAGGGTTTAGCATCTATATATGTTTGAACAATTTAGTATCAGAATTTTATATTATAATAAATTGCACCAAATCAACATAATCTTCTAACAATAGCAATTATAATCCTCAATATCTATGGGATTAATTAGAGAATATATTATTCTAGTTATAGTATTACTCATTTTCAATAATATATATAATGCATATGATCTCTTCTCAACATCAAAATATGTTTATATTGTTGTAATAATATATATATATAGTTTTTTCAGAAACAAGATGATGATGATGATGATGATGATGATTATAGTGATCATCATAGCATTGTTGGGTGTTATGATTAGTGGTTACAAAGCCCTAAAACCACCACCTCCCAAAATATGTGGCTCACCAAATGGTCCACCAATTACTTCACCAAGAGTCAAACTCAATGATGGAAGACATTTGGCTTATAGAGAAGATGGTGTTCCTAAACACAAAGCAAAATACAAAATCATTGTTGTTCATGGCTTTGCTTCTTCCAAAGAACAAAGAATTCCTGCCCCAAAAGTACTACCTATTATAAATCTATATATACTTATATTATTTGGTGTGTCTATGGTATAGGGTGTATCATTTATGTTTCTTACATTTAGATAATATTAATTTATTTTTTTATATGATAGTATACAATATAGTTATTTAAAATATTCAAATAATATCTACTTTGTTTTCGACTTGTACATAGTTATATAAAAAAAAATAAGATTAAAATTATATATCTAGATATAGAAAATATGAAAGGGTGAACCATAATTTTTTTTTTTTTCTATATATTATCAATAAATATAGATATTATTACTTTTGCTATTAGTTTTATTATGTGAATTTTTAGTGTATGATATTATGTATTGTTGTTATTAGGATGTTGTGGAGGAGCTTGGGATATATTTGTTGCATTTTGATAGAGCTGGTTATGGAGATAGTGATCCATATCCAAGTCGAAGTGTAAAGAGTGAAGCTTTTGATGTTGAACAACTTGCTGACAAGTTGAATATTGGCAAGAAATTTTATGTCCTTGGATCCTCACTTGGTGGCTATGTCATTTGGAGTTGCCTCAAATACATACCTCATAGGTACATAAATGATCTTTCTTTAATTACATTATCATTATTAATTCTCTTGAAAGATTGTTGCCTATAAGTTTATTAATTATTTGCATAGAAGGGTCATGTTTGTGCTTATTGTTAGGGGTGTAAAGAAAGTCATCTAATCCAATTATAATCGACCGATTAAATTTCAATCGATTTAATACAATTGAATATCCAATCATAATTGGATCAGATCGAATGCAAATTTTGAAAATTCAATTGGATCGGCTTAGTTGTTGGATGGGACATCCGATCTAATAGATAACCGAACTTAACCAATCTAGTTATCATCCAATAATCATCTAATTATATTTATATATTTTCGGTCTGATGACCCCCTTCCTTTCCCACACATATGCACCCCTAAATACCCCATTTAATCAGACTTTTAGGGTTAATCTAAGAATGTTTATGTATTTTAAAGAGATTATTGAAATTTGTAATGCTGAGATAACACAACCAACCAACGATTTCGCAACTATATCAACACCCTTAGAGACAACATATAGAGTCTAATTAAGTCACCTTAAGAGCCAATTGCAACGCGCGCAGCCAACACCTCATTCTCCATAGCACTATAGCTAGGGCAAGCCGAGGGCTGAGAAAGAAAGCGCAATACCCCACTTCGAACAACAAACTCACAACACAGACTCAGAAGAGAAAGGAAATCGAAGAGAGAGCGAAAAATTAAACTTTTTTTTTTGTTTTGTTTTAATAGTCTAACCTATTTGATTGGGATTAAATTTGTATATGCAGATTATTAGGAGTTGGGCTTGTAGTTCCTTTTGTGAACTTATGGTGGCCATGTTTGCCTGGAAATCTTGGTAAAGAATCACTTGAGAAGTTGCCTAAACAATATCAAATTACATATAAGATTGCTCGTTATGCTCCTAGCTGGATCTTCTATTGGTGGATGACTAATAAATGGTTCTCTCACTTAAGAGTAACACCTCAACTCAATACACTAGCCTTCACTCAAAAGGATTTACAAATTGAGAAAAAGTGTCAACAAGATTATTACTATGGTCCGGTAATTACAATTAATTTATTATTATACATTTCTTCTAAATACATAATTATTATGCATGTGTTACAATTTTAGATAAGAAGTTACTAATTATTTGCATAATTTTCATCCTTTTTTTTTAGTACAAAAGTGTTTTAAATAGGATATATATATTGATCTAAATCATTGAGGATATAGACAAAAATATGTAGTATAATAATTAGTTACTTCTAAATCTTTTTTCAACAAATTTAAAAATTAAGTTTGTATACTGATAAAATAAGACGAAAAAATACTTTTTTTTAGGCTAATTAGAATTTTTGTCTCCGAACTTTGACATATATCAGATCATGCCTCCTTAACTTTTAAGGCTGTTAAAAATCCTCCCTATTTAGGTAAGAAAAGTCTAACATGGATGAAAGTTCAAGGAGCATGATTTGGTACATGTCAAAATTCGAGAGAGAGATGATTTGGTAGATATCAAAGTTTTGAAAAGCATATATAATATATAGTACATGGACAATCACAGTTTTAATACAATTGAATGAAATTAAACAAAAGTCTTTAAATCTAATAACAATCTTAATATAGTTCAGGGAGAATTTTTAGTGATTAGAAAAGTTTAGGGGCATAATTTGGTAATGTCAAAGTTCAGGGGAAAAAATCCTAATAAAAAAATTATTGAATCTATACTATCTACAAACTCAAAATTTAAGTAATACTTCTCTAGTTTATTATTATTATTATTTTGTCCTTAAATATAATTTTTATATATGAATTGTTCAGGAGAAGATTGAACAACAAGGTGCTTATGAATCAGTGATAAGAGATTTATTGGTGACATATAGAAGATGGGAGTTTGATCCATTAGACATTGCTAATCCATTCCCAAACAATGAAGGCTCAGTTCATCTTTGGCAAGGTTACCAAGATAAGATCATTCCTTACCAAATCACAAGATTTCTTTCCAACAAATTGCCATGGATTAATTATCATGAGGTTGCTGATGGAGGCCATATGTTTTTCTTTCACCCACCTACTTGTGGATCTATGTTGAAGACTTTTTTACTTAAGTGACTACTTAATATTCCTTAATTAATTTCAAATTATAGTTTTTTTCTTCTTTTTTGAATAAAATTATGTAGTTTTTTCTAGTTTATCTAAAATTATGGTTAAAATAAAAAAAATAGAAGATTTAATAGTATAGTTGTACTTGAAAAGATAGTGATAATCTATTCTTAACAATCTTTTTTTCCTCTTTGTTGTTGTGCGTGAAAACAATAAATAGTTAAAAATAGTAATAAATTTATACGGTAGATGGTTTGACAATTTGCCTATTTTGCGAGAGGCAATTGATATTATTAAATTAAGTAGGAAATATATAAATTACAGATACAGATTTTTTACTAATAATATCTAAAGTGTTTTCCTAAACTCACTAAAGTGTTTCTCCAAACTCACTAAAAATGTTTCCCAAAGTTTCGCTATACAAATGTTCTTTCTCTCAGAAAATACCATAACCACAACCATCTAAGGTCTCAAACAAACACAAATCCAATAAAAAATAAATAAACACGAAGACGAAGATGAAGGAAAATTTTGGTGGGCTTCTAGTCGGGCTTGGAGACGAGGTCGCCTTCTCGGTATGGACGGCGCTTGTCGGCAAAGATATTGGATACGGAGGTTTGGGGCCTTTGGTTTTTTCAACGCTCGAGTGTTATGGAGGTCAGGGTTTTGGGCCTCTGTGTTTCGTCTAGGTTTTTGGATAGATGAGGGGCTTCAATGGTGGAGGAGAGGAGGTTCAGTAGTGGTGGTGGTTGGTGTTCTCGGTGCTTGGGTGTGGGTGGTCTCAATGGTGCGAGAAAGAGAGTGAGGAATAGGAAGAGACAGAGGTAAATAAAAGGAATAGTATTTTGGTAAAAACTGAAAATAATAATATTTAATTATATAAATTAATTAGGGATGTAAATTTTATTAAGAAATATTTTTTAAAACATGTAAAATGAATTTTTCTAATTCAAAAAATGAAAAAACAACAAAAGGATTATAATAATATAAAGATAAGATTTACTATTCATGAATTGTACCAAAAATGTAGATCTCATCACCCTTATATGGTATATAATTTATAATTTTGTTTCTATATATGATGTTATATAATATAAACTACTTTTATATAGCTTAATTAGCTATAATAATATATAATTTTTGTCATCTTAAATCATTTTAAATTTAATTTCTAATATTTAAATAATTAAATTATTTAAACAAATAATATACACATGAACAATCTATTCTGTGTTGAGTCAGTTCATTGTAACTGTTTTATTTTCTTTTTCCCTTTCTTTTATTTTTCTGTTAATGTTAGTTAGCTGGTATTGCTAGCTATATATATTAAGCTCTATAAAATTATGTTAGTTAGAGTTATGAGTTGTAATCAGAGATTTAGAGAGAGTGAGTTCTGTAAACACCAATTTTATTGGAATAATTACATAAGGCACTATTTTTTGTAAAATGTACATTTTTATGTTCAAAGAATGTTTTTTTACATTTTTACGGTTTTTCAAAAAATAACACGAAAACAACATAAAATAAACAAGAAAATAACTTAAAAGTAACATCAAAATAACATCAAAATAACAACAAAAAATAACAAAAAATAACATACATATAACAAAAAATTAACAACAAATTAACAAAATTTCAACATAAAAAGACCATATTTTATGTAAATAAAATCAAAAAATCGTAAAATTATTTAAAATTCTGGGAAACCGTATTTTTGTTGTTCTTTTGTTGTTTTTGTGCATTTGTGAAATTAACCCAATTTTATTTTCATAGTGGATGAAGTATGAACCGAGTCACTACAAAAAACAATTACTTTTACTGACAATATTTTAGTCACAACTTAAATTTTTTGTGACTAAATGTGACTTTTAGTCCTAACAAAAAATTACTCCTGACTAAAGCATAATATTTAAATATAAGTTGTCACTAATTTAGTTTTAGTCACAACAAGTATTAATGTGATTAAAAATATATTTAGTTACAACAAATTGTAATTTTTGTGACTAATACTTTAAAGCACAGACATTTTAGTCGCAACATATATAATAATTTAAGTAAAAAAATTTGTAGTGAGTGATGAAAGGGAGTTCATTCAGGGAATAACATTTGTTGTGACTTAATAAAATTAGTGATAACAGTAATTAATTTTTTGTTATAAAAAAAATATTATATTTCTTTCTACAATATAAAAAAATTCTAGTACTATATGCATGCCACTCAAAACTCTATAATAATTAAGCTAATAATAACTGATATACAAAATATGATAGGTATTAATATTATGGTTGTATAAAATTAGCTAATAACACAGAACATAAAACTTAAAATCCAACTTAGCCATATTGACAATAACAAACTAACCTAATATATATGTTTAAGTTAACTATAATGTTAAAACAAAAAACAACCAAAACAAATTAACAATGAAGAAAGAAAAGAAAGACAGAAGTGAATAAACCCTATTTAGGTGCTCCATCCTACATTTTCTAAAACCCCATCAATTCTTTTATATAAATATTTATAAGAAAAAAAAAACCTAATAGAAAATAAAACAAAGAAAAAAAAATCTCATATTTTTTATAGCTAAATTCTCATCTCTGTTCATCGAGGGCGGCGGGGTGATGGGGGTGACAATCACGACGCGTCGGTGGTGGTGATTGCGGCCAACGAAAAATAGGAGAGAAATTAAGAAAGATTATTAGCTATATATATTTAATTAGGAAAATTTGTTAATTTAATAAAAAGAAAAAATGGTGTTGTATTGTAATGAAACGGATCCAAATGAGGATTTATTTCTTGTGCAACCATGTTTTATGAGCCAAGATTTCAATTACATTAATTTGTGTTTTAGAAAAGTTGTAACACATTTAACAGGGATTTGGAGATCTGAGAACACTTCATCATTGTCTCTTCCTTCTCTTATAACACAACTTTTTGTTATTCTTTGTGTTAATCGAATTCTAACCCTTCTTGTTAGGCCTTTTCATATTCCTCGTATAGCTGCTGAAATCATCGTAAGTATTTTTATAAAAAAAATATTGATTAGTTGATCGATACACTGTTAGTTAGCGATATTTTATAATAGTAATTTGTGTTTTTGTAAAATTTTAAAAATAATTATGCTATTATATACGACAAAAAAATATCATAACCTTTCTAATTTTTTTTTCGGCAGGGTGGTATATTGTTGGGTCCATCTGGCATTGGCTTCACAGATTTTGCTGTAAAACACCTAACTCCATTTGGTACAATTATGACTCTAGAAAACATAGCGGCCTTAGGCATCATTTATTTCATGTTCATGGTCGGCTTAGAGGTGGACCTAAAGCCCATCCTAAAAGCTGGCCGAAAGCCTGTCACCACCGCGGTGGCAGGGATCATTCTCCCAGTCCCACTAGGCTATGCCTTACACCACTTACTTCTCGAGAATTTTGCAGAAATCTCGAGAAACTCACCAAATCAATTTGGGCCCCTCTTTTGGGGGCTAGCCCTAGCCACAACTAACTTTCCTGACCTTGCTGGCCTTCTTGCTGACCTCAAACTCCTCCACACTGACGTGGGTCGAACTGCCCTAACCTCGTCTGTCATCTCTGACATCATTTGTTGGTTCCTATTTATTCTTGTTATGGCGACCTCTAGTAGAGGTCGCATATTCACTGTCACCACCACTACCATCTTCATCATATTCTCGCTTTTCGCTCTTCGTCCAGCAGTCAAGTACCTTATTAGTAAGTACGTAAAGGATGAAAACTACACGCAACACCATGTCATGTACATCATGGCGGGTGTAGTCCTCAGCGCGTACATCACAGACTCTTGTGGCTCTCACTCCATCTTCGGGGCCTTCATGTTTGGTGTGATCTTGCCAAAAGGAGAGTTGAAGAGGGCAGTGATGGAGATTATGGAGGACTTCGTTTCGGAGTTGTTGATACCGCTCTTCTTCTACTGCATAGGGTTGAGAACCGATGTCCATTGGATATTTCGACGGGGAGTAGGGTTAGGGATGGTGTCGTTGGTGATATTTTTGGCATTCTCGGCTAAAGTGATTAGCACTTTTATTGTGGCTTACTTTCTCAATAAGATGAAGGCAAGGGATAGTTTGGCTCTAGGGCTTTTGTTGAATACTAAAGGCTTACTTGCACTCATTATAATCAGCACTGGGAGAGACATGTTGGTAAGTTTATATATAAATATATATAGCCATATAAATATAAGGAAGTTATACAGATCCAAAAATGCAACATAACCATTTTTACTTTCAACATAATTATAATTTTATATTTGAACTCTATTTTCGTCACATTAATATATTTAGAATATTTTAAATAGCTATAATATACACTCTACATAAACAGTTTAAAATTTTAATTATCAATATACTAATATAAAATCGATTCAAAACACTTGTTATAATAAATAATAAATTTTATTTAGAAACACATTAATATTATTTTTTAGAAGGGTTTTAATATTATGTTAAATGTTCTTTTTATTTATTTATTTATTTTGAGTTGAAAATAACTTCATTAAAAAGTACAATTGTTTACAATAATAAACATAAACTCAGTAAGAATATTACTTTTTTTATGTTAAATATTAATTTATTAATTTTGTAATTAATGATAAAAATTTCAGGCTCTGGACATGCAAACATTTACAATATTAGTATTTGCCCTATTGATAATGACAGCTGTGGTGGGACCAATTTTATCTTTGACTTATTCAAGAAAGCGTAGTCTTAGTCAATACAAATACAAAACCATAAGAAGCATAGAAGGAAACTCCGAGTTCCGAATCCTTGCCTGCGTGCATTCCACGCGCAACGCCGGTGGCCTCGTCAACCTTCTCGCCTCCTCCAACCCCACCAAGCAATCTCCCATTTACGCCTTTGCCGTCCACCTCGTGGAGCTTGTCGGCCACGCCTCCGCCATGCTAATCGTCCACGACACTTGCAAGACCGCGGAAAACATCCCCGGCACCGCCGTGGTAGGCGGCGCCGCCGCTGCCGGAAAAGTTGAAGGAATTGCCGAGGCGTTCGAAAGCTTAGAAAGCGAGAATTTATCCGTCCAACCACTCACCGCCGTCTCTGCCTATAACACCATGCATGAAGACATTTGTAGCCTTGCTGAGGACAAGCGCGCTACACTCATAATCCTCCCTTTCCACGTCCATTCCACGGCGGACGGTGGTGGAGGAACTGATAGCAACGCCAACTCTCCGTTTCGTGCTGTGAACAAGAATGTACTAGACAACACGCCATGTTCCGCCGCCATATTCTTCGACCGTGGCTTCAACACACGATCTTCTGCTCTCAATAACCAATTCTCCATGATCTTCATTGGAGGAAGGGATGACCGGGAAGCCCTAGCGTATGCATGGAGGATGGCGAAAAGCCCTAGGGTTTGCTTGACTGTTTACCGGTTCATTCCTAATAAAAATGTTGTAGAAATGAGCCCTAATACTTTTGGTGACGGCGAAGATGGAATACTCAATGCCATAGTGGACAATGAGAAGGAGAAGCCATTGGATGATCAATACATAGAAGAGTTTAAGCTAAAGTCAAAGGATGACCATTCAATCATGTTGATAGAAGAAGTGGTTGACAATGGAGAAGAGGTAGTGAGGATTGTGAGCACAGTGGAAAATAAGTATGATCTTTATGTGGTGGGGAGAGGGAGAGGAATAGTGTCGCCGCTAACGTCTGGGCTATCTGACTGGTCGGAGTACCCTGAATTGGGTCCTTTGGGGGATATCTTGGTGTGCTCAAGCTTCGCGGCGGAGGCGTCGGTTTTGGTGGTGCAACACGGTGTTGGGTTAGTGGATGAGCAAGATCATCAGGCCGGAGTAGGACAAGTTAGGGAGGAGTTCGGGCACATGACGTGGCACCCGCCGGAGATGAACAATTCAAGTACTTTTGCTCCATTCATACACAGGAGAGTTAGGGTTACTGATGATGATGATCATCTTTGATTATGACTCCTTTTAGACGTGTTTTCTTATGATTGGTTAGCAATACCCATTAAAAGTTATTATATTAATTATATGGGATACCTATTTGATTATATCAATAGTGATATGATATCGAGAAAGATTGTTAAAATATATTAAATATTATAGTGAGTTAATTGATAATATAATGATATGTGTGAATTAGTTTTAATCTTTCTTTATTTAATTTATAATATTTTAGAAGAATTAGCTAATTAGTTTATTTTTAAAATAATAAAATAAATAAAAAGAGTGTTTGAGATAGTGTTATAAAATTTAATAAAATAGTACTTTGTATTCTGTATTTATATTTGTTCGTGCTAGAAATTATTTTAAAATTTGTTATATAAAAAAAATCGAAAAACTAAGTCATTATATTATTTTATATTATTTTTAAAAATATAGAATTTAATTTATTATCTTAAAAATAAAAAATCTACTTAGTAATTTTTATCAAATAAAAAATATAAAATGATAATAGTTTACAGAGATTGACCATTAATGCAATGATTAATATATTTTTTTCACTAAGCTATTATTATTACAAGTTCTAAGGCCATCTTCAATGCAAGTAACCTGTAGTGTTATCTGTTTGGCCCACTAACTATTTTTCATACAATTTAAAAATAACTTATTTAATATATAAGAGAACAATAATAATAATTAAAAAAACAATAATTGTTATAAATATTAATAATTATGTGGATGTCCAAATTTTTTATTTATTACCATGAATTGTAATCAACATTCCTCTTTTCCTTAGTTTCCCTTTTTCTTAGTTTCTTAATATCTCACTTTTGTATTTGTATAAATAGGAATTCACCCCATTGGAATAGAAAACTCAGAAATTCTCATTCACTTTCTCTTTCTCTCTTCATCTTCTTCTTCTTTCTTCTCATCTACTTTATATTATTTTATATTATTTTATAACAATAATAACTTATTTAATAACTATTTTTCATATTTTTTACTTATTTTTTAATATTTCCATTAAATAATTTTTTTAAAAGAAAAAAAAAACATATATTTTCACATATTGTACAAAAAAATCATTGTAATTTCCACTAAGTAAACAAATAATTATATGTAACCCTTTATTTTATTTTTTATTGTTGATAAATTACAAAAATTGTATTTTCAAAATGAATATGTGTAACATATAATCTTATCATAATTTTCAAAAATAAGTAAATATACCAAAAAAATAATTATTATAAAGATATTTTCATAAATAAAATAACAAAGAAATTGCAAAAAATACCAATCTACAGTTGTTTTCAAAACATGTTATGAGCACAACATGAAAATAATATTTACAAAATTAAAAAAAAATAAAAAAAATAGCATTTTAGACCCTGTGTTTTGTAAAATTGAACATTCTGTTTTGTTAAATGACAAAATGGACTCTGAATTTTCTAAAATAGTACAAATAGGACCCTGAACTGATTTTTTGTCAAAATAAAATTTAATAATAATTCGATCAAAAGGTGTTATGACAAAACTGTTTACATTTTTCTGTATCTGTTCGTGTTAGAAATTATCTTTAAGTTATTTATATTAAAAAAAAATTGTCAAAAATTAAGTTCAGAGTCCTATTTTTACCATTTTGGAAAATACATAATTCATTTTGCCATTTAACAAAACAGATGGTCTAATTGGTAACTTTTGCAAAACATGAGGTCCAAAATGGTATTTACCCTAAAAAAAATCACATTGTATACCTATTTTATTTTACTTGCTTTAATTTTTACCTTTATCTCCACATTCTTTAAGATATACCTACTTTTATAGATATTGTTCATATTATACTCCTTAAGTTAATGTAAATTATGCGCTAGACTCAAGTGAAAAGTGAGGATATATTAGGTAACACTCACAAAAGTGAGTACATTTTAATAAAATATAATATGAAAGTATTTTTAATTAATGGATATAAACTAGAGGTATTACTCAACTTATAATAATAGAGTTAGCCAATTTTTTGTTGAAAACAAAAAAAAAATGAAAATGGATTCTTTTTAGTTAATTTCATGTTATGTTTCTTAATGGAAATGTACACAAATTTGGTAAATTCAAACTTAAAATTATATTATCATGTAAAAAAAAAAAAAAAAAAAAAAGGAAAACTTACAAAAATACTGGAATTTGAGTTAACTTTTACAAAAATACTGTCACACGGAAATATTTTCAAAAATACCGTGTTTTTATAAAACACCAGTAAAACACAAAGCAGAACAACTCAAAACAACAGTAGAACACTAATAAAATACCAGTAGAACACCAGTGAAAACTTAACACAGTATACTGCAGTATGAAACTTATAAAAAAAACACAGTAAAAAAGTAAAAAATACCGCCTGACAGTATTTTTGTAAAAAAATAATAAAAGTTAGTACATCATGTAAATTTCCCCAAAAAAAAAAGCCACAAAAATAAATAAATTAAAGTAAACTCATGAAACCATTTTCTTTCTCTAAATTGTTAAACAATTAACACAATTAATATACAATTTTACAATCAAATCTATCAATAATAATATTCATAACCAACAAACTTTTTTTTTTCCAAATCAAAGAATTAATAAGAACAAAAAATAAAAATGAATAGTACTTTTTTTGACAATTTTTTTCCCTATGATTAAACTACAATTTCTTTTGGTATGTTAGGTCTATACTCAAGAGACTCTTCACCAAGCAAAAGTGCTCTCAAAATTGCTTCACACAAACCATTATAATGCACAATCAAATGTCCACCATCAACAACTTCATGATACTTAATCCAAGGCAACTTACTTGAAACATATCTTTGTAGCTCAAATGGCACAACTTTATCCTCATAACCTTGCCAAATATGTACACAACTTCGATTCTCATTAGGAAATGGATTCCTTAGCTCCATTGGATCGAAACCCCATTCGCTATAAGCAACAACAAAATCACCACGAAGAGTATCGAAAACACCCTTGTGTTGTAACTTCTCCTGTTTAAAACAAACAAATCAAAAGAAAAACATAAACTTTTGTTACATGCCTAGTCTGCCTTAGCCCAGAACCGATCATGCTTTTTGTTACTTTAAACATAAGAAAAGATCATTCCACACATAAGTTTTCAATGGTTACCGGTGTGAGCATTGGAAATCCCTTGGTTTTTTTGAGGGCATCGATATCTCTGCTGTTGAACAGTACTGGTTTTCGGTTCATAACAGAAGAAGTTGTTGGTAACCATTTTTGAGTTACCAACCAATATAGCAATCCAGGGACATAGTTAGCCATCCAAACTCCACATTGAACAAGTTTTCGCCTATAATCATCTTTGATTAGCTTTCGGGGAAAAGAAGGCCATTTATAATTCACTATCGGGACAACAAAAGCAACACCTGATAGCCTGCAATCAAAGCTGAGTTACAACACAATCAATTGAGAAAAAGCATAAAGCAGTAGAGTTTTGTTTATTTGCCTTTCGGGTATGTATTTGAGGCAACTCCAAGTTGGATATGACCCCATTGAAACTCCAATGACATAAAATTTAGACCCTATTTGTAACTGATCAGCTAGTTCTTGAATGTCTAGTGCTTCACTCTTGACAGAATGTTTCGGGTTTGGATCGCTTTCTCCATACCCTGCTCGGTCATATAGCAAGAAATATATCCCAAGCTCATCTACCAGATCCTGAAAACTAAAACCACATTGAATTTCACTTCTTTTCAAACCAGTATAACAACTCATTATCCCATCCTAAACTACTAAACTAAGTCAGGTTTGGATGAATTTACTCAAATCTACATTCAATGATATGATACATTTGTGTACATTTCTCCAAGCATAATCATATTGGGTAAATTTCTATGAGATTTTCATACTAAAAAAAGTCAGCTTTTACAAAACTTTTAACTCAAAATCAACATTCAATGATGTGTTAGTACATTGTGTGGAATATACCTTCTTATATGGGTACATTTCCATCAGATTTTCATGCTCAAAAAAAGTCAACTTTACATGAATTTACTCAAAATCTACATTATGTGGTAGTTCAATTAAAAAGAAAACAAAAAACCAGAACATTTCTATCAGATTTTCAAGCTCAAAAAGGTCAGCTTTACATGAAAAAGACACACCATTTCCCCCAAAAAATAAAAATTGAACCTTTTTCAAAGTAACCCATATCTCAAAACAAGAGAAAAAGTTCATAACTCAGATTCAGAAATGAGAAATAAAGAAAAGGGCATTGAAAACATTACTTGAGGAGCTAAAAAGTTCATATCTTTAGAACTTCCAAAGCCATGAACAATAATGATCTTGTAATTTGATCTGGTTTTGGGGACACCCTTTTCTTTATAAGCCAAAAATCTTCCATCTTTCAATCTAATTCTTTGGGAAATTATTGGATGAGAAGAATCATCATCATCACCATCAATATGTGGAGATGGAGATTGATGAGTAGCCATGAAAATAATACCCAAAACACCAATCACCACTCTCAGAGCTGTTCTTGAAACAAGACCTGATTTTTAACCAATAATAATAACTACAAGACTATAAAAATTTATGGGCAATCAATATTTTCCCGGAAAGTGAAAGAAAATGGCCAAGAATTTTTGCTCACCTGACATTATTAGTACAGCAGAAATTTCTCCCTTTAATTTGACTTCAAACAGAGTTTTTTTTGTTTTTGCTTGTCTGGCTTTTTACTATTAAAAAATACACATTTATTTATTTTTTTCAAATCAAATAGATGAAGTATATATAATTATATATATTACCACTAATAATAAAAAATAAAAAATAAATAAAAATTGAGTTTGGGTTTATACCTAAGCATGAGAATATTCTTGTAGTTTTTCCAATTTAAATGGGATTTTCTTGTATTTATCCAAAACATTTCTTGTCCCATTGAATGTCTTCTATTCTAGTCAAATTCAATTTCATGTAAACTTATATTTATTTATTATTATTTTGTCTAAAAAAATGAAAAGAAAAATGTGATTTTTATTGGAAAAAAAAAAAGAAAATTTACACAATATACTTAAAAACGAAAAAAAATTTAATATTTTTTACGATTTTTTTTATTTATATTTTACGGATTTATATTTTTCAAATATTTTTTTATGTTGTTCAACATTATATTATATTTTCGCAATGTGAAAATAATAATTGTTTTAAAATAATTTAAAAATAAATTAAAATATCTGTGAAAATATATATATAAAAAAAAAAAAGAAGTCAAAATTTTGTAAAATTGAATGTTTTGTTATTTTTGAGTATTTTAGAAATAATCCAAAAAAAAAAAAATTGTGAGTTGAAATATAGGATTACATAATTAATTACCCAAAACATATAGAGTCAATGAAAATGTGTAAAATCAAATTTGTTTTTCCTTTTTCCTTCTGAAAAGAAAAAATAAATACTAGATTTGAAATGATTAGTATGATTGTGTTGCTGTCATTGCCATATATTTTATGTTTTTCTTTTTCATTTTCTTTTTTTAAAAAAATAAAAAATAAAAAAGCCTACTTGCTTAGTTGTATGGGGTCTTGTTCACATGCAAGAAAAAAAATACAATTGCAAGAGAGACACACATAGTATACCTTTTTTTTTTTAATGAAAAGTACAATTCATAAGATATTAATTAAATATGAAATTATTATTATTATTATTATTATTATTATTATTATTATTGTTATTATTATTATCCAATGGGGTTTTAGATGAGTATTTTTTGATTGGGAGAGAGTTTTTGAGCTTTATAAACAAACTATTAATAAAATGGCATATTCCAATTTTGGGTAAGAATCATAATAAGATTGAAATGGCATTTTAAATTAAATTGTCAATTTTGGTAGCTAGAAATTAAAACATTTCAAAAAATTGAGAATGTATAAATATATAGTAATGATATGTGCATATAAAATATAAAATAAAATGATGTCCGTGACTGTGGTTTCTAGCCAATAATCAAATTTGATTAAGAAGAAATCTAAAATTTTAAAAATTACAACCATATTACTAAGTGTTGTTGTATTTTAGTTCATATTTTGTGTGCACAAATCTTTACTTATATATATAAATGTAATTTTATTATTAACAAACTCAAAATTGACATTTTCAACAAAAAAAAAAACAACATTTACTAAAAAATAAAAGAGTAATTTGCGGCATAAATACTTAAGTTTAACTTTTAATTGTAAATAAATATCTAAGTTTAATTTTTCACGATAATAATACCTAAGTTATAATTTTGAAACTTTTGTAGGTACTTACTGTTAAGTGTTAAGTAAATAGTCACGTGACAATTATTGATTGGTCTAAGTTATTAAATTTTTATTAAAAAAAATTAATTTAAATAAACCAATAAAAAATTACACGTGGATAATGACTACTTAATGGTCAGGTACCTACAGAGTTCTAAAAATATAACTTTAGTATTATTACCGCCAAAAATTAAATTTAGGTATATATTTGCAACTGAAAGTTAAACTGGCATTTCTATCACAAATTACTCAAAATAAAATAATAACTAAAAAGGGAAATTTATAAAAATACTGAAATTTGGGTTAATTTTTACAAAAATACTGTCACACGAATTTTTTTAAAAAAATACTGTGTTTTTATAAAACACCAGTAAAACATAAAACAAAACAACAGTAGAACACTAGTAAAACACCAGTAGAATACCAGTGAAAACTTGACACAGTATACTGCAATATGAAACTTATAAAAAAACACAGTAAAAAAGTAAAAAATACCGCCTGACAGTATTTTTGTAAAAAAATAGCAAAAGTTAGTATACCATGTAAATTTCTCACTAAAAATGATCAAAAATTGACTAATATTATTTGGCCCAATATACTAAGAAGAGTAATTTACCGCAAAACCCCCTCAACTATCAATTTACTTACAAAAAATCATCCAACCTCATATTTTGGTGGGAAAACCATCCAAAGTATTGTTCCGTTTACATTTTTAAGGTGTCGTCTGTCCAGCCTCGTTAAGTCCTAATTTTGCCCACGTGGCAATGACACGTCACTAAAAAATTATCCTACGTGGCCATATTTTACAAAATAAAAATTAAAATAAAAACAAAAAATTTAAGAGTAATTTGCGGCAAAACTCCCCCAACTATCAATTTACTTGCAAAAAACCATCCAACCTTAAAGATTTTTGGATGGTTTTTTGCAAGTAAATTGATAGTTGGGGGAGTTTTGCCGCAAATTACTCTTAAAGTTTTGTTTTTATTTTGTAAAATATGGCCACATAGGATAATTTTTTAGTGACTTGTCATTGCCACGTGGGTAAAATTAGAACTTAACGAGGCTGGACAGACGACACCTTAAAAATGTAAACGGAACAGTACTTTGGATGGTTTTCCCACCAAAATATGAGGTTGGATGGTTTTTTACAAGTAAATTGATAGTTGGGGGGGTTTTGCCGCAAATTACTCTACTAAGAATGATAAGAATGAAAGTAGAGGTATTTGTTAAAATGAATAAAATAATCCAACTTTCTTAAATATACCACAATGTGAAATATATTTTCCAAAAATGCCATTTATTCTGTTTTATAAACAGGGTAGGCCCAAACTAATTGGAGGTTTTGGGCCAAAATTTTCAATTGGGCTTCTTTCCAATAGTTTTGTTTAGTACATAGTAGTAAAAATCTAATATGTTATTTTTGAAAAAAATAATTGGGTAGTCGTTTTACACTCTCATTTCTAAAATATTTTTCTTATTATGAAATTATGTTTTTTTTTAATATCATTAAAAAATATGTATGAAGAGATACAAGAAAGAGATCCAAAAGGAAAAACCTCTATATTAATATTACTTTTTTTTTCACACAAACTCATAATCCAATTAATGTATAATAGTGCCTTTTATAATAGTTTTTTATACATAATATTTTACAAAATGTCCTTTTTCAGGACAATTAAAATGTCATTTTTGCAAATAATCATCAAATAATATTATTTTGCAAAATTACATTTAACAAAATAAAATATCTATTTTCACCGTCATGTCAACGATTACGTGAATTACTTTAAAATCTCAATCATCGCAGCCTCTTACAAATGTGCCGTAAGAACAAACATCCAGACAGTAAGTAATCGATCGATCAATATTATTATTCAGTGATTTATTGATCGATCGATATAATTAATTAGTGATGAACATATACATATAGTTTAGAATAATAAATTTATAATTAATTAATCAAATAAATAATTTTTTGAGAGCATAATAGAGAAGTTGATTCCAAGTGTCTTGAACTCCTGCAATGCACCAATGTTTACAATCAACAAGTCCATAAGTGTTGAATTTACTAGGATGACCATCTTTTCTAAGCTTTGACAAAGTTGTTATGTCAAGTAAATGAATTGGCTTCTTCATTTGATTCAAAACTTCTTTCAACACAAGTGATGGTGGTGAAGAATCTTTAGGGTACAATGTTCCATTGTTTGTTAATATTATAGGCTCTTTTTCTCCTTCACAATTTGTTCCTTCACTTTTATTCCACTCTCTCCCACTACAATAATAATAATAAGTTATTTTAACAAATTTAAAAAAATTATGATATTGTGTCAATATATATAAGAAAAAAATTAATAAAGAAAAATGAAGTGAATCATGTGTATATGTTAGTGAACTTAAAATATGTAAGTTTTAATTCAAAAAAAAAAAAAAATAGGTTTTTGATTAGGGATAACATTGAAAATTTTGACACTATAATGGTTGCAACAAAAATTAAGAGATATTTGCAGTATAAAGTTTGAATTTGTAATTGGTATTAGCCTTATAATATTTTTAGCAGCATAAATACTTAATGTTAATAAAATTATAATTTTATCATTACAAACCCCATAAGTATCTTAAATTTGTAACCAGATTTAATTTTTAAATTTGTTGAAAGGAGATTTTGAAGTAATTAATAATTTGATACTATAAGTTTTTGTCTAAATTTAATGATTTAGTATTTGGTACTTACATGTGTTGTTTATAAAACACTAATATATTGATAAAATTAGATGAAAATTATTATTTTACTAACATTGAGTACTCAAGACTTGAATACGGTATTTATGCTGCAAATTTTTTTAAAAAATAAATATTAAAATATCTATCCTGTCAAAATTAAAATTAGGTTTTGAGGTGTAACATGCATGAATTTAATTAGATATGTTGTTAATATTCTAAAAAAAATATATTAGTGAAGAAAGAAGTTAATATATCATACTTGTAATGAGATGGACTCAATGCTTGAAATATGACTTTAGTCTTGGTTGTGTTGACAGATGTATCAACCCAATTGGCCCATGTTGTTAAAGCCTTTCTATATGCTTCTATTTGATCCATACTCTTCACTGTTTGATTACCATCTTCAATATGATCAAATCTGCATTAATTAATTGGAAACAAAATTAATATAATAATAATTAGTACTTTAAAACTATTATATACAAAATAAACTAAAATGTGTCTTACAAAAAAAATGGACCTAATATTAAAATGTAGTAATAGTAATATGTCACACTCTTGTAGTTAGGGGTGGCAAAACGTGTCATCGTGTCGTGTTCGTGTCATATTTTATGTGACCCGCTTTTTATTTCGTATCAAGTGTGTCGACCCATTTTTTGACTCGTGTCTAATTATCTCAACTCTAACCCGACCCGTAAAAAATCGTGTCGTGTTTGTGTCAACCCACTGTAACCCGTTTTGTTATTATTGAAGCTAGAATTGTAGAGAAAAATAATAAATTTAAACTCCATTAAAAAACTTATATACATTTATGTATATATAGTTTGTTATTTATATAATAAAAATTGAAAAAATTAAAATAATTTTAATTTCATGTTAAATTAAAAAAATTAAATTTAAAATTTTTTAACTTAACATTGAATCACTAAATATATATTTTTATATAATCATATTATTATTATTAATTTTTTTATTTTATTATATTTAAAAAAATCGTGTCAAACGTGTCACATTCGTGTTAAGCGGATCGTGTCGTGTTTGACCTGTTTTTATTTCGTCTCAAGTCGTGTCGACCCGTTTTCAACCCGCGTCTAATTTTCTCGACCCTAACCCGTAAAATTCGTGTTGTGTTCGTGTTCGTGTTCGTGTGCCGTGTCGAAACTTGTTTTGCCACCCCTACTTGTAGTATTTAGTAGTTATGCTCAGGGCTAAATTTTGGTCAAAGCGAATTAGGCCCGCACTTAAAGTCCACCCAGTTTAGAGGCCCAAAAAATATTTTTCTTCGAAAAAACGAACATTTTTTGTTGTAATTTTCAAAATTACTACATGTTTAATTTTTTTAATAAAGGACCCAATAATATATTTTTTTTATTAAGGTCCACCCTATTTCAGGACTTATACACTTGTATTTTTCCTTATTCATGATCGAATCCGTACACATCCAACCAACTTAAACTAGTTTTAGAAGGTGTTTTCTATTTTCGGCACTTAGGTCAAACAATTGGTTTTTTCCTTTTTAAAAAGAAATTGAAAGACTAGATTAAGCTTAATTATTGGATAGCCTCTCATGATAATAGCTAATAACAAAAATAAAAATTTTGATTCTAAGAAAATATATATATATTAGATAGATGTTACATACCAAGTCACGTATGTTAATTTTATTTTAGTTTTTAGTTTTTTTTAATATCATAATTTTAAAATTAATAATATTTAATGTAGTGATAATCATTGAAATTTGAAACCATAATAGTGATTTAAATAAAAACAAAAATTATTATTATACTTTGTAATAGTAATTAAAAAAAATATTATTTATCCTAACTTTTTACGTGGCAAAATCTAATAATTTGTTATTTTTTTTTTATTTTTTAAAAAAAAGGCACCCAATAATTTCTCATAAACCAAAAATTCTGTTATATAGTCACATTTTATATAGAATAGATACTTACGGTTGACTAGGTGTTCCAATTCTAGTCCACCAAAGCCAAGAGTTGAAGATGAGAACATCCATTTCATTCCATAAATTTCCCATTTTCATGGAATTTAGTTTCAAAACACTTCCATTCTTTCCTTCTTCAATGTCTACTAAGTAATGAGAATTTAATCTCAATACTGAAACTTCATAATCCTGCATTTATAATAATAAAATAAATTAATAGTAATAATTTCATTAATATTAGTATTATATATATAACATGATAAATATATCGTTATTTAGAATTTTTGTCCCCTAAATTATGACTTTACTTATCTTAGTGTGCCTCTTGAACTTTTTATTTCGTTACATATAGTCTCTGAATTATTCAGTATTGTAAACTAGTCATTTTGTTAAGTTTTGTCATGTGTGGCAAATAAAATGATGATATGACTGCTTAGTCAGTTGCTATATCAGTATCATGTGTATAATTTTAAATTAAATAAAAATAAAATTATGCATTTTTTACAAATCATTAAATTAAGAAAATTATGTAAACTAAATTAAAAAAAAAATTATTTTTTTAAATTAATTACATGTGTGGCGTTAACATGACATTGACGAACAACTGACTAAGTTGTCATGTCATCATTTGTCTGTCTCATATGAAAAAATTTAACAAAATAACCAATTTACAAAACTGTAAATAGTTTAAGAATTATTTTGAGAGGAATTTGTTGCGAAACCCTTTTATATTTTAGTTTTTATACACTTAACCCCCTTAGTTTTTTCTTTGTAGCAAAACTCCTTTAAGTTTCATTTTCTTTACATATTTAAGGTGTCAAGTAAATATTATTATTAAATACCAACTAGATTACTAACGTATCGACTTCGAGGTTTTACTGTTACATATATATAAGTGTATACAGTGGTCATCCAATTGATATTTAACGGTAATATTTAACTAACTTGTCAAATTTACAAAGAAAAATAAACTTAAAAAGGTTTTGTCACAAAAAATAAAATAAAAGGGTTAAGTGTATTAAAAACTAAAGTATAAAGAAGTTTTTGCCGCAAATTGCTCTTTTAACGGGCTAAAAAGTTCAGAATCACAATAATACATAAATTATAATTCCAAGAACAAAAATCCAAAATAGTCTAAATATAGTATTTATATACTTACCTTAAATAAAATACCATTAGAAAATGTTGCATTATTTATTGGAGTTATTGTAGTAGATTTTGGGGCATGAGCATGAAGCAAGCACATAAAGGATTCCCAATGGTTGAGAGTTATTGAGTCTCCAATGAATAAGATCTTCTTTCCTCTTAATAACTCTAAGAAATCCAATCCACTAACCCTGTTAACACGAAAAAAATTTCATTTTTACACTTTGAATTCTTTTATTAAAAATAATAAACTGTTTTTTTAATTGTATTATAGTTGTTATAAGATTGTTTTTTTATAATTTTTGGATAAATAATGTAGTAATTTTTAATTGAGTAAAATGTATTTTTATAATTTTAAAATTTTACAAGCGTAATTTCATAATTAAAAATTATAAATAAAATATAAAAAATGGCATTTATAAAAATTCACTTAATAATTAATTATAAATATATATGGAGATTTTAGGTAGAATTATCACTCTTGTCCTATATTTTTGGTGTTGGGAAAAATTATGATTTAACTTTTTTATGTGACGATATATATTGTAATTATCACAAAGTTTTTTAAAATTTTAAATAATTTATAGTGTTAAGATATAGTTCAAATAATAAATGATGTGCCTGTTTTGAATTATGTTTTTGACTCAGTAAATTATTAAAAAAATATATCTTTATATATTAAAAGTACCTATCTCACGGTATTTCTTGGTTTAACAGAATATACTTAAAAATAAAAGAATATTCTGTTAAATTTAATGATTAAGTTTGATCTCCCGTTAACAAATAAACCCAATAATTAAACCAAAAAATTAAACAATCTTTTAAATATTAATAATCTATTTTTAAATTTAAAAAATCATCTTAGCCACATATCTCTCTAACAAACCTATATAAGGAGAATATTAATATTTTTTTTTTATTCATGCATAATGTGATGTTATTCTTTTTAATTGCTTTATTAATTTTTTTTCTATTCTAATGTGAATAAATATTTGGCAATAGAGAGTCATCAAATTAGTCCAAGTGTTTGCACTCCATAATCTATATATCTATCTATAATATAGGTCATTACTCTTTTTTTTAACCTATTAATTATACAGGTATAATTATTAATTTTAATTGATGATAAAATTTAATTTTTCTATTTTTCTATCATATAAGGATAACTATTTTTTTATTGTTATTATTTTTTTCACTATGATGTTTGTAGATATTTTTTTTTACTAAATAATTATTAAATATTAAATAGATTAATTAAAAATATCTAAATCATATACCATTTAAATTTAAATTTGATTAGATTTAATTCTGTATCTACTTTCTCATTATTTGTAATTGTTCTAAATCTGATCGTGCAAACTCATATATTAAACACAATACTCCACCTTGAAACCGTTCTCTGTTTTTTTTCTTTCTTATTAGTTGGTGTTAATTCGCCCCGATGATTCAAGTGTAATGGTTTAGCAGAAATACCATTTCTATCTTTATTTTTTTCAAATATAAAATATAAAGATATTTCAAATATAAATATTTAATTTTTTCAAGAAAAAAATTTGTAATGTTTAAAAATAAAATATATTTAAAATCTTAAAAAGACTAAAATCTTAAATGAAATTAGCAATACGTGGCTCGGCACGTACATTCACCTAGTATATATATATACACCGTCAAATAAAAAAAAAATTGAATTATAATTTTTTAAAATACCAAAAATAAAAACGCTCCTAGACAAAATGATACATAAAAATCTTACACTTAAAAATTTCTCTATATATAAATTCAATAATTATATATTTATCATGTCCCACATCAAATTATTATGATAATGTATAGGAGTCCATTACATTATATATGCACATGGACAAAGGTAATAGCATTTGCATGGATGAAAAGAATATAAATATAATTATGAGTTATACAAAATTAGTGTGAAAAAATGTATTTTGTGTAGAGATAATATCACTATTAAAACATAAGGCTTAATTTGTATAATCATTCAAAGATATAATAATGGTATAATTGTAGTTTGTGCAAATAAAAGAAATGGAGAAAAAAAATTCTTTAATTCTTTTTATAGTTGTGTATGCTTTAATTATTTAAGACATTCTGCAAAATTTTAAAAAATTCAAAAAAATTTAACACGTAAAAATATGGTTCAAACAGTTTGTTACACGAGTAAGTCTTTTATTTTATACACGAATATAAAATAGATTGTTTGAAAAGTATTTTCTACATTATAAATTATTCTAAATTTCTTAAAATTTTACAAGATGTTTTAAATAACTATATAACGTCACAACCATGAAAATAATTAGACTAAATTTTTCTCCTAAATACCGAAACAAATAAAAAGTGCATTGGACATACCTCTTTTTGAGAAGCGCATAACAGAAACACCCTATATATATATATGTATAAATATATATATAATTTATATATTACCTTGGGAAATCACAATGGGTAGGCTTCCATCTGTACTTGAGATATTGATTATCAGGTCTTCCATTTTTTTGGCATTGAAATCTTTTGAAAATGTATGGACATTTCAATGAATCATAAAGAGGATAAGTCTCATCCAAAACCCAATTCCCTTCATACAAATTACATAAATTATCAATTTTGATCTCATGATTATTCATTCCTAAACAATCTACATCAAATAATAATGATGAAAACCCTAATAATAAAACCACCAAACAATAACCACTAATTCTCATCATCATCATCAACATATATGAATTTTGAGAGAAGAGAAAGAAAAGGGTAATTGACTTTTGATGATATATATAATGAATCACAATCTATATATATAATGATATATATATCTTGATGTATAAGATATATATTATTCTGATTCTTTTCTCTAAATAATGATTATTATTAACCCAGGTTTCTTGCTAAGTCATATATTAATTTGGTCATGAGAGAGAAGAACTTTTCGTGTCATCTAGGGTTTGTCATGCATGCATGCATACGTGTCTTATTATATATATACATATATATTATATATAGATATATATATAGGTGAAAATGATATATGATCACGTAGGAGAGAATTTTTGGGATATAACATGATCTAAATATATAATTTTATAGTTATATTTTATGCTAAATTTAGTGAATGATTAATGTAACGTGGTTTATGGTTGTAAATATTTTATTTTAATTCATATTTATTTATTTAATTATATGAGCTGTGATGAGTGAG
This sequence comes from Cannabis sativa, assembly GCF_029168945.1. Lineage (NCBI taxonomy): Eukaryota > Viridiplantae > Streptophyta > Magnoliopsida > Rosales > Cannabaceae > Cannabis > Cannabis sativa. The sequence goes on from NC_083602.1 coordinate 946,716, forward strand.
CCTTAATTATTCAAGCTATTTTTTGTTGTAGATAATTTGCTTTGAATGGGAGCAAATTATTAATTGATTTGAGACCTGACAAAATTAAGAATATTATTATAATATAATTTACATAATTCAAGTTTAGAAACTAATTATTAACTAATAATAACTTTAACAAATATTGACCTTTAATTAGGACTAATTTGAGATCATTGATTATAGTAGAGGACATGAGTTTCTTAATCATTGGGAATTTTCCAATAATTTGTGGGAGAGATTCTTAAACATTCTTATGCTGAAAATGCATTATTTTGAAGTATATTATATATGAGTATGAAACACAACATATTATTCTAAAGTTTATTTTCGATACTATAAATTATTTTTTTAAAAAAAATAAAAAAATTAGTAAAAATATCTATTTAACTACAATTTAGTAAAATAAATTTGATTATAATTTTTCACATACTAAAAACAAAGGCATGCCTATACTCAGGTTTGAGCTTTTCTTTTATGAGGGGTCAATTTTAGGGTGGCGATTCATATTTGTAGGTCGTGTTTGTGTCGTGTTAAGTTTTAAGTATTACAAGTAAATATTAAACTCAAACAACCCATTTATTAATCGTGTCAATAACTAAAACCAAAATTGTTTATAAATATATTAACCCAACTCAATCTATTTATAAATAATCATGCTTAATTTTGATTAACTTATCAACTCAGATTTATAACAAGTTTATAATATATTTACAATATCATTATAATATATGTATGAGCAATTTAATTAACATGTTTATTTCCTATTAAATTAAAAAAATACATTCATGTAATAAATATAATAAATTTAAGAATATATATACTCTTACTGATATAGGTCATTTTCAGCTTCAGTGTATCAATCCAAACTTGACACTAGCCGTGTCAACTCAAAAATAACCCAAACCCAAATCCATTTCTTTCGTGTTGATTTCGAGTTGTATTGTCGTATCTAACCTAAATTGCCACCTTAATCAAATTTTTTGTTTTTCACTTTAAAAAAAAAGAATATACACTAATAAAACTTCAAAAATAAAAATTAGTAATATGCGCGCATAAAAACACATAAAAGTGGGAATTAAGGGAATATTATGCTTTGTTTATTTTGTGATTTTATAAAGTGGGACAAGTGATTACAATATAAAATCTATTAAATAATTTTTAAGAATTGATTCCAGATCATTTTGACAAGTACTAAAATTCAAGCATATATATCAATTGCTTATATATTCAATCATATTATATAACAAGCTTTCTTTTTATTATTATTATTTATTCATTTAGTACAAATGGGTTGAATGAATTACAACATTATACATAACACAAAGTGTTGAAGTAATTGATGATTATACTTGTCATACAATCTATACTATTATTCTCTATATTTTCAATTCATTTATTATATTCTCTTTTGTACAGCAATGAACAAAACCAGAAAAATGGGTGAAACAAGTAAAAATATATATGGTAAGAGTTTGACTCAATGAACCAACTACATCATCATCTTCAACATCTTTAATTGGGTAGTTAGATTTTTTTTCAACAAAGGCTTCAAAGTAATTTTGGTAACCTGTGTTCTTCATATAAGGTGAGCTTGTTGTAAACTTCATCATTTCCATGGCCTACAACGCATTGAATTGAATCGATTAAATCAACAAAATCCTACTCCTTAAACTTTCATCCACAACAAGCGTCAGTTAGTAAAATTAGAAATAGTTTGAGGAAATCTCTAACCGTCTGAAAAAGTTTATTAAGAGACACGATTTGGTATATGTTTAATTTCGGGGACCAAAAATCTTAATTAGTCTAACAATAATGATAGAATTTTACATATTATTACCTGGAAACTGAAAGTGAATTCCCTTGCTTTCTTGCTTACTCGAGCAGTTGGGTGCGATTGAAGCTTTTCGTACATTACTCGAGCTTCATTTCGCCTGTCAATCAAGGAAGACAATGCAGCACGAAGTTACTTTCTCCTTGAAATTGAACAAATAGGGTTAGTTAGTTAAGTTAGTTTTATGCAACATCATAAGTTGATCAAAATGAATACTTTGAAGTTTGAACTTGTGCTAGGCTACATAAGATTGGGATTACAACATCCCCGAATTGCTTGATTTGTGTTCTTGACAGAGAGGATGTGAATCATCTTTTCTTCTCTTGCATTAACAGCCATGCTTGTATAAACCAAAATCAAGTCTTGGTTAGGATGAAAGGCTAATCCCACTGAATGTGGCTGCTCTTGCAGCAGTGGTTTATCACATTTGGAAAACTAGAAATGAAGCTCTTTGGGAATGTAAAGTCATGCAAATTAATTGTATAGTGAATCAAAGGGTCTCCAAACACAATTGTGAATTGTATAGATAATGATTTGGTTAATCACAACTCTTCATGTATAGTTTTGAGTTGTCTGGTTTTAGTTTCCCCTTTTGAGAAGATTGGTGTTCATTGGTGGCTCTAAAATTTCATTGGGTGAAATAAATTTCTTCTATTTACCAAAAACAATGAATACTTAGCAAAAAAAGAAATGTAGAAAAAGACTAGTTTAATCCATACAAGTGTCTCTTATCCCATAAGAAGACAAAAATTTAAGGTTTCTTAGTTGTCCTAATTATGAGAAAGGCCTCATTTTGCAATTTCATATACTAATAAATCTCATACCTTCCTAGTGAATCTTCACAAATAGACCATTGCAGAGCTGCTAATCCATAGAGTTCGCTCTACAAAAACAGTAACTAATTGTAACAAAACACAAAAACATGAATCTTCATGTATTACCCAAATTTGAATTAACCATGTTACCTTGAATGGCAACTTCTCCATAATCTTTTCATAATAAGGTAATGCTTCCTTAAGCTCTCCAATATTCATCAATGACTCACCATCATTCAAAGCCTGAACATGAAACTCTGCAATCTTAATTACAACATCAAACTAAACACATCAAGTAATTCAAATGCAAGAGAAGAAAAATGTAATGAACACATAGAGCGAAAAATAGAACTTAAGAGACAAAACAAGAAATTTATATTGGTTTAGTTCAAGATTGATTTGATCTATTTTCTTAATCCAGTTTGAAAGGACTATCGCCCTTCTTTACTAATCGAAACAGAGATATCAATCTCAAAAACTACAAGCAAATAATCTCAGTAAATCTTCTCATGGCGTAATACTTTAACACTCATAAGACTCACAATCTCGGAGCTAACATGTTCAATGAGGAGTACCAACTCCTTTTATAGGACAAAGGACCGAATATACCAATTGAGCAAGACAGTTAAGTTAGTTTGAAATACTAACTAACAGGATATTAGTTGGAGATTTAGCTGTCAATTAGAGTTTTTACATGTTTCCAATTAACTTGGCAAATCAATATTCAATTTGAGTTGAGAAGGAACATTATATTTCTCATATGAACAAACCTTCTCACACTCAGCTTTGAGTTTCGGATCAATATTCAACCCAAACTGCCTCTTATAAGCAGCAATCAATTCCTTCGTACGAGCATCTTTAGCCGCTCTCTCTTCGGCTGTTTCAAGCGCTTCATCGGGATTAATCACTCGCCCACCACCAAACTACAACCATAAAAGATAAGTTTCACCGAATTCAACAAACAAACAAATAAACAATCGACCATATACCGTTTTCGAAATGTTGCTCGGTCTAGGAAATACTCCCCAAGAAGACACCTTTGGCTTGTAAACATCAGACATATCTCCTTGAGCATCAACATTTGATGAGTTTGCATCATCAATGAACTTACTTGAATCTCCAACAATAAACTCCACCTCGGGAATGTCTCCTTCTGGAAAAGGATCTGAGATTGGAGCTAACCCGGCTGGAAGCCCCCTACCAGTCTTCTTATCAGCAAAGTTTAGTCCCACAAAATCAAGGCTTGAAACTGAAAGCTCTCCTTTCTTGCCACCTTTCTTCTCCACAGTCCCACCACTTGAATTTTCACCATTTTCCTTCAATCCTAAAAAGTTAATGGGCACTAATTTTAACTCAAATTATCATCAAAAAATGAAAACTTTACATAAATAACAACCTCAGAACTATCAATACCATCTTCAATGAACTCTATCTCAACTAAAATACCTGAAATTTTGTAAACCACTAATTTTAACTCAAATTATCATAAGAAAATAACTTTTCACTAATAACAACATCAAAACCAGCTTCAATGAATTCTATTATAACTAAAAAATCCTGAAATTTTGTTCTTGGAAACCACTAATATTAACTCAAATTATCATCAAAATACGAAAACTTTTCACAAATAACAACCTCAGAAACCATCTTCAATGAATTCTATCATAGCTAAAATACCCGAAATTTGTTCTTGGAAACCACTAATTTTAACTCAAATATCTTCAAACTATGAGAACATTTCTCAAATAATAAACTCAGAAGGTCCATCAAAAACAGCTTCAATGAACTCTTATCATTAACTAAAATACTTGAAATTTAGCTCTAGGAAATCACTAATTTTAACTCAAAATTATCATCAAAATATAAAAGCTTTTCTCAAATAATAACCTCAGAACCATCAAAACCAGCTTAAATGAACTCTTTCACAACTAAAATACCTGAACTTTTGTTCTTGGAAACAACAAGTTTTAACTCAAATATCATGAAAAAATTTCACAAATAACAACCTGAAATACTCAAATTATCGTGAAAAGAAGTAAACTTTTCACAAATAACAACCTCAAAACCATCAAAACCAGCTTAAATGAACTCTATCATAACTAAAAAACCTCAAATTTTGTTCTTAGAAACCACTAATATTAACTCAAATTATCATTAAAAAATGAAAACTTTCACAAATAACAACCTCAGAACTATCAACACCAGCTTCAAGAAACTCTTATCATAACTAAAGTACCTGAAATTTCGTTTCTGGAAACCATATCTGACTCAGGCATTTTCTCGGTCACATCACCAGCACCATTATCAATTTTCAAATCAGGGGTGGACTGAGTCGAGTTCTTGTACTTCATAGCTTTAGCAAAAGCAAGCTTAACTGGGTCAACAGGAGCCGTTGACTCAGGCTCAGATTTTGTGTCAGGTGAAATGGGTTTTGGAGATTGAGATTCATTTAAAGAAAAGGTGAGTTTGAATGGCTTAAAGGTGTGAACTTTAATGGTGGAAATTGTAGTGTTGAATGAAGAAAGATATGAAGCTTGAAGGGTAGCCATGGATATGGCATATGGAAGTTGTTTAGGAGTTAATTTGTGTGGTGGAGATGAAGCTTAGAAGAAGAAGAAGAAGCCATTGGAATTTTATCAGAGTTCAGAAATGTCTGGTATTTCAGTTACATTTGGGTGTCGTTTTTAAAGACAAAGTGTCGTTTGTACAAATGATTTGTGTTTGGTAAATTATAAATGGGGTAAATATTACTCTCAATGCACCCCTAAAAGGGATTTCACCGATGCACCCCTATCAGTTATGGCATCTTAGAGAATTTTTTAGTTCAATTTTTTTATTATTGTTTACGTTGTAGTTATATTTAACACATTTTAGGGTGGCAAAATGTATCATCGTGTTATGTTCGTGTCATAATTTATGTGACCGGCTTTTATATTTCGTGTCAAGCGCGTTGACCTATTTTTTTTGACTCGTGTCTAATTTTCTCAACCCGTAAAAAATCGTGTTGTGTTAGTGTAGTTCCATTTTAACCTGTTTTGTTATTATTGAAATTGCAGTTGTAGAGAAAAATAATAACTTTAAGTTCCATTAGAAAATTTATATACATTTATGTATTTATAGTTTTGGCTGCTTCTACAATACACCCCTTAAAAGGTTCTATTTGTTTCGGCATTCAGAAAAAAAAAAAAAAAATTAATCCAATTTTTTTCATATTCGTGTACGTTATAATTATTTAAGATATTCTACAAAATTTTAAAAAAATCGAAATAATTTACAATATAAAAAGTAGTATTCAAACAATTTATTTTACACGTGTATAAAATAAATAGTCATACGTACAACACACTATTTGAACCTTGTTTTCAAGGTGTTAAATTTTTTTAAATTTCTCAAAATTTTACAGAATGTCTTAAATAATTAGACACCAAAACAGATAGAAGTGCATCTATGTATTCCTTTTAAGAGAGTACATTATAAAATTTTCTAATAATTTTTTACATATGTAATAAAAATTAAAATTATTAAAATATTTTTAACTTCATTTTAAAGAAAATTAAATTTAATTTTTTTTAACTTAACATTAAATCACTAAATATATATTTTACATGCCAATATATTTTACATGCCAAGCGTGTCAAATTCGTGTTAAGCAAAATATGATTAACCTATTTTTATTTCCAATAGTTTTCCAAATCAAATTCAATCCGAAACCAAAACAACCGATCCATTTATTGGTTAAGAATCGGATGGCCACCAAGTTATCGAAATTCAAGAGAAAATCAGAGATTTTGTGAAGAACTTGATGAAACTAGTTACTACAAAATCTCTCAAATTTCACAAATACATGAGATTTCAGCACCACTCATATCTAAAGAAGATCAATCTTTACTCACACCATAATTTCTTTTTAAAATTTCCAATATTCAAAAAAAAAAAATTCTAAAGAAGAAAAGGTTTACTCTGTCACTAATACAAAAGGTCACAAAAGTAAAAACATTCCTCAAACTCTTTCTAATTAACGAAAAGAACAATAAACAAAACCTTTCTTCTAACTGTTTTCCCAAATCAACGGTTAGCCTTGGCAACACGTTCGATCTCATCTTTCTTTTTGATCGCATAACTGTATAGAAACAGAAAACAGTGATTTAGAAACAATAACATATAGAATGATAATCATGTCATTGTCAAAGAAGTTGATCTCACCTGTTGGAGGAACCTTTTGCAGCGTTAATGAGCTCGTCGGCCAAACATTCAGCGATTGTCTTGACATTTCTGAAGGCAGATTCACGAGCACCGGTGGTGAGGAGATAGATAGCCTGGTTGACACGACGGAGAGGGGAAATATCAACAGCTTGACGCCTGACAACACCAGCTGATCCAATACGAGTGGCATCTTCCCTAGGTCCACTGGTTTGCAGCAAATAAAATCATTATACACAAATATCAATAGCAATACTAACAAAAAGACATGAAAGTGTTAAATTCGGATACCTGTTAACCACAGCATCAACTATGACTTGAATTGGGTTCAAGTCGGTTAGCAGATGGATGATTTCCATGGCGTGTCTGATGATTCTAACAGCCATAATCTTCTTTCCATTGTTGCGACCGTGCATCATGAGAGAGTTGGTAAGCCTCTCGACAATTGGGCACTGAGCCTTCCTGAACCTCTTCACTGAGTATCTCCCAGCAGTGTGGGGAACATAAGTGGCGTGCTTAGCGGGTACAACTCCGACATAATCAGCAAGTGAAATGTCACTTACCTACATGAGAGCATGAGCACAAGCACAAGGATATGGTTACGAATAAACAAAGGCTCGCAATGAAAATCTTGAAGTTTTTTCATTTTTACACTTCAAAACAGTTTATTTTTGTATTTTTACGAAATTTCACACAGAAACCCCTATAGGACAGAACAACTTAAATCATAACTAAAATCTGTATAGCAACCCACATAGAAACCACCGAAGCAACCTAAACCGTAAATTTTAAAAAAACAATTAAAAAATAGTATATGGGGTAATTCCCTAAAAAAAACTTCTATATGAACAAATAACTACCAAACTCGTATTATGCTAAATAAGTAACTAAAAAACTGGTTCTGGTTCATAAGCATAGAGAACAAAGATATAGTTGTAGATTACAAAGTGTAATAATGAAACTCTTCCAAAATGACCAAATAACTATCAAACTCATTATGCACAATTCACTATAACAAAGAACCTCGTTAAAATTGAAAAGAAAAGCTTTGACAAGTTAATGGAAATTTCCCAATTCGTCTTTTTTTGATGGAAATAAAATTTCATTAACAAGACAAATCGTCCAACACTATAGACGTAAATAAACTCAGTAAGAACATCACTCCCACCGAAAACTCGTTCTGGAAAAGAACAGGAAGCTCTAGCAAAACTATGAGCTACTCTAGCAAATCGATACACAAACAGACTCCAATCATACAATCAAATAAATGTCTATAGTCATTAACAACTAAACCATATAATAGTGGTTGGTTCTTAAATCAACAAATATAATATTTTTCAAATTAATTCATATTCATACAAGCAAAAAGTAATTACCTGAGAAAATATCAATCAAATATTCATTAAAAAAAAACACACTTTGAACTTATCTACCAAAGCCATACAAAAAGCATACTTGACTCTAAATTTACTACATTGAACACAAATCACAGGGTCTTCTCAATTTCAGATACATATGACCTAAATATTGTGTAAAAAAATCGTTCTTTTCAACGTTTAGTTTGGTAAATCAGCCTAATAATCTTCTTAAACTGATAATAATTATAAAACTGAGAACCTGAACATCCTCAAAGCTCCATCGATTGAAAAGCTTGACTTCATGTTGTTCCTGAATGATTGCTTCCGCCATGGCTGAGAGGTGAGAGTGTCTCTCTCGTCGTGATTCTGAGGCGCCGAGGGAGAGAGAGAAAAACACTTCGCTAGGGTTTTAGTACTTCTCTGGCTCGTTGGGGTCAAATTATAATAATAGAAAAAATAGTGTTAAAATTTAAAATTTGAAACTTTTGTGATTAGATAAATATCATTTTTATCTTATTTAATAACTTTTTTTTTTATATAATTTAATAGAGTTTTTTGCGGTTAAATTCTCTCAATTATTACTCTTGTACTTAATTAAGCTCAAATTTTGACGATAAAACTTTTTAAATTACTAAATTGTTTGTAAATTTAGGTTATGTGTACACTCTTATATACATTTACTAGGTGATTGTTACGTGCCAAGCCACGTAGTGTTAGTTTTATTTAATATTTTAGTTTTTTATTTGAATTAATAATTAAAATAGTATAATTATTTGAACGATTTATTTTATAAAAATAAAATATGTGTCAGTATATTTAGTAAGTAAAATATAGTTGTGTTATAATAATGTATGTTATTAATAGTAAAATGTACATTAATCTTCTAATTGAAAAAAGTTCTATTATCTCATTTCATATCTAATAATAGCTACACAACTATATATTTATAGACTTTCACATTCTTTGCAAATTACTAATAAGCACCAATAATATTTTCATATTCTAATATTCTTCAACCTTCTCCTCTTGGTGGTAAAATTAAAAATAAAACTAAAAATAAGCACAAACATATAAGGTAAATACTAATTACAGCCCATTTTATCTTTTTTTTTATTATTATTTTAAGCCCAAGCCCAAAAATCTCTAAGCCAACACAATCAATCTTCTTTTATATTATCTTTTCTAAATATTTTATCTATATTTTTCTTTTTTTTTTTATTAATAAGATAGGCTTGTTAGAGAGATATGTGGCTAAGATGATTTTTTTAATTTAAAAAGAGATTATTAATATTTAAAAGATTATTTATTTAAAAGTTTGTTTAATTTTTTGGGTTTAATTATTGGGTTTATTTTTTAACGGGAGATCAAACCTAATCGTTAAATTTAACAGAATATTCTTTTCTGTTAAACCAAGAATGTTAAACCAAGAAATGCCGTTAGATAGGCACTTTTAATATATAAAGATATACATGACACATTTATATTGATACACTTAATATTATTATTTATAAAATATAAAATATATTTCAAATTTTATAATATTTTTTATTTTTTTTAATATTTTATTTTTTATTTTTATAATTTTATTTAATTTTAAAAATAATTTTTCAATAATAATATTCGGTGTATCAATATAAATGTACCACATGAACAAGATAATACACATAAGCAGTCCATGGTGGCAGTTAATTGAATGACACCTTAAATTTGCTACTGGTTTAGTAGTTTTGAGAGTTTTACTGTCAAAATTTGAACTTGGAGAATTAAATGCTAGTAATACGATAGTTGAGAGGATTTGGCCGCAAAAAACTCAATTTAATATAATAATCTAACTTGGGACTGATTTAGTGTGCCATATTAGCTTGTATTGTATAGTATTATATTAAATTACATTTTATATCATATTTTTTTATATTATATTGTGTCAATTCTAATTAATCTTAAAATAGTATATATTATATACTCATACAAATTAATACCAATTATATGGTATTATATAAATATGATATAAAACACAATTTAATATAATATTATACAATATAATATGACACAATACGGTGTACCAAAGAATCTTCAAAGGAGTTATAACTAGATTGTTTATTTTTTTTTTTTAATAAATAGGATTTTTGCCACGAAACTATGACTCTTGTAGAGTTTTGCCCCTTAAACTTTTCTCAGTTGCAAAAATTTGCTTTGAACTATGTAAATCTTTACAAATATCCCCCTCCAGATATATTTTGCTCATATTTTAAAACAATTTATTTACATGGCTATAAGTTACAGGTATGATTGTAGTATAATGACTTATTTAATAGTTTGAAGTTATCTAAAATCAAGTTAATTGACATTAAATATATGAATGGTAGCTTTAAGAATGTACATACATAATCTAGTAATTAATCATTAGATTGTTATTTATGTATTTATTTTTTATATGGACTCTTGAATTAGGCTAGATTAACATTATGTCTATGTCATATCAATAAATTATTTTAAAAAATGAGTAGAATACAACTGCATGGGGATATTTGCAACAATTTTTATAATTCAATGAGAATTTTGCAAAAGAAAAAAATTCAAAGGCAAAATTCTACAAGTGCCATTGTTTAGGGAGGATAAATCATATTTACTCTATTTTTTTCAGATCTATTCATAGTAGAAACTGCTTTTAGATTAGTTATGTTAAGAAAAAATTAATGAATATTGAACTGAGGGTATTATTTTGCACAATTTTTTTTAAAAAAAAATACAAGGTTTAATTAGTTATTAAACAAAACTGAAGGTTGGAACAATAATTTTTATAAAATACAGAGTTTAAAATAATATTTATTTTATTTTCAATAATACATGTATTTGATACTTATATTTAAATTTGATAAATAAAATAGGCTAATTAGGATTTTTTTTCTCCCGAACTTTTACATGTACTAAATCATGCCCCCTAAACTTTTTTAGTCGTTAAAAATTTCCCCTGGACTATTGAGATTGTTAAATTTAAGGACTTTTGTCTAATTTCATTCAATTTTAGTGTTTCAGTGATTGTTTATGTACTAAATCATGCCCCTTAAACTTTGATATGTACTAAATCATGTCCTATGAACTTTCATCCATGTTAGAATTTTCTTGCTAAAATTAGACAAAAGTCCTTAAATCTAACAATCTCAACAGTTCAGGTGAAATTTTTAACAGTCAAAAAAGTTCAGGAGGCATAATTTGATACATGTCAAAGTTTGGAGGAAAAAATTCCTAATTAGCCAATAAAATATTACTAATATGATAAAAATAATGTCTTCATTTATGAGTTATCCATTCAAATTTAATTATTTAATTATATACATAGTTATTTTATAGTTAAATTATTAAAATTTTATTGATCAAATTCAAAGTTGAGTTCAACATACAAATATGTTCATTTTCAAAATATAAAGTAGCATATGAGTTTTAGTAAAAACTTAAGATATCAAACAAATAGACATGTAAACAAACACCTTTTCTAGAACAACCTAAAAAATGGTCCATAATTTTTTTTTTTTAAAAAAAAAACAAAAGTAATCCATAAAAATGTTTTAACTTTTTATTATTTTTAGGTATTTTTAAAATAAACTTTTTAAGTTGGAAATAAGTTAAGAAATACCTCTTTTTTGTATTCATTAATAAAAAAATACTCTTATATTATATTGGGAATTTTACAAAAATACTGTTTTTGGACCAAAACTTTACAATTATACTGGGACACGGCAAAAATAACATTTTTACTGCCCCAGCCCAATTTCATTACTTTTGTACTGCCCAAGCCCAACAGCATAACATTTATACTGTGTGTGTGGGGAAACAACCTTCTTCGTGTGTGGGGAGACGCCGGAGACGGAAATCACCAAGAAAAAACCATTAAAACCGGCAAGAATAAACAAAAGCAGTAAAATCGACGTCAATAAATAATCATGGCAAAACAACAGTAAAACAACACTAAAACAATCAAACAAAACAAAAGAAAAAAATGATTAAAAAAAACAAACAATCTGCTGCACAACCTCAACACCAGATGCAAAATCAACTATATTTGCAAGTCTATTCCTAGAAAATTATAAAAAAAAAAACTACTAAAACAACACTGAAACAACACAAAACAAATGAAGCAAATATAACTACTTAGAAAAATATAAAAGAAACACACACCTCAAAACTCTCTTGTGAGTGAGCTCGTCAAATATATTTATAGGAGAACCAAAAGAAAAAAACCACAAAAATAGCCAAAGAGAACGAAGAAGAAATGTATTTATAGCCTCCATCTTCCACACTCACAGACATAACCATCACAACAACACGAGAACACCCAGAAAATACCTATTAATTCAAATAAATAAATCATGAAAAACAACAGTAAAACAATACTAAAACAAAAAAAACAATAAAAAAAATGATCAAAAATTAACTATGTTGTGCACATCCTCAATACTAAATGCACTATATTTGCAAGAAAAGTTCTAGAAAATTAGAACAAAAAAAAACCACACTAAATCTTATATTTTAAAAAAAAAAACATAACTAAGAACTTCAAAAAATTAAAAAAAAAAAAAAAAAAAGAAGAAGAAAAGAAAAGAAGATGAAGAAGAAGAACTAAGAACTATCACTTTCATGGTCTTCCTTCCCCTCATCACAGAGCAAGCTCTCCATCTCTCTCTCACACACACAACCACACTCTCATCTTTCTCATTCTTCTTCTTCTTCCTCCTTCACATGCTCTTTTTATTTAGTTACGTACTACAAAAGCAGAGAGTTAGCTTTTATTTGGGTAATATTATAGATTTGGGAAAAAAAAAAAGAAAACAAAGAAGAAGAAGAAGAAGAAGGTGAATAGTAGAGAGAAAGCTCAAATAGAATGAAAAATAAGTAATAAAAGCTATTATACTTAAAAAGAAAAAAGATAACGTGTAGAAGATGTATATTAAGCTCTTCATGATTAGTTTTTTTTTAAAAAAAAAAAAATTCACAAAATGACGAAACCATCACATCAAAACTTTTTTACTATTAAATACAATAAAAATTTTCATAATTAATTTTTTAAAAAAAACAATATATTTATATATATGAGGTGACAATCAAATTTTCCATCAACCTTTATTAATTTATTTTTTTTAAAAAAAAATAATAAAAAAAAACATATCTTAAAGTGACAAAAAACATAAAAGGGAAAAGCTTCATACTAATTCAGTATACAATATGTAGATTAAATAGTAAAAAGCTTCATATCTATATTGTTGATTCAAAAAAAAAAAAAAAAAAAAAAAAAAGTTGGCAGCCGAAAAAAAGAAAAAAAAGAAAAAAAAAAAAGCTGTACAAAAGTTATTTTTGGAGTGTAACAGTATAAAAGAAAGAAAATGGGAAAACACAGTAATCTCTGTAAATTTCCCTATTATATTTCATTAAATTGTACCCACTTTTATAAGTGGGTTACCTAATATACCTTCATTTTCGACTTAAGTCTAACACATAATTTACATTAATTTAAAGGGTATAATGGGAACATCATTTATAAAAATGGGTATAACTTAAAGAATGTAAAAGTAAACGTAAAAATTAAAATAAGTAAATTAAAATGGGTATATAATATAATTTTCTCTAAATATTTTGAGTTTTGGGTCATGTAGTTTTGAGCATTTTGTGTGTAAATATTGAGTTTAAGCTTGATTTTGAGTTAGTTTTCTTAAAGCTTTGATTTTTGAATCATGTGGTTAGTTGAGCTTGATTATATCTTATTTGAGCAAGTGTTGTTTTAAGATATTGTGTATACTTGCATTCATTTTGCTGTGGACTTAGACATCACATGCATAATAAAAGTAAAATTTGGGTTTTCTAAACCCAGCCGTTGCGGTCATGCTCTTGGTTATTGCGACGCCCGTAACCCCAACAATAGGAGATCGTCTGTAACACTTTGATATTTTACCTTGCTTTATAAAAATACCATTTAAATACATAAATTAAAAAGATTCAAAATTACTTGAAATAAAATAGTAATTTTAGAAATCAAAATGCAGCATCCTTCATTTATAAAATAAAATACAATAAATAAATGATTTTAAATAATATATTCCATCATTATGTTTATCTATGTCTACTCACAAAACACAAATAATTATATATTTATTTCATTCAAAATAATGAGATGGAGAAATTGAGTTGTAGCTTCTTATTTAGATGTAATTGCATGCATCCTCTCTAAGCTAATTCCATCCAAATTATTGTGTTATGGCCGTGAGTCCCTTTCAAACAAAATCCAAGAGAAATCTATTGTGAGAAACAATACCTTATATAATATGCACTATTACTAATAATTCACAAATTATTTAGATTAAATAAAAAATAGGCAAAAAAAAAAGACAAAATAATTAATTACACTAAACAAAATAACTTGATGAAATAAAAAACTTAATCTCATAACTTTTATTTATATTTTAAGTATTTTGATTGTAATATTTCTTAATCTCATAACTTGATGAAATCTATTGTGAGAAACAATACCTTATATAACAAATGTAATAATTTTTTTTGGAAAAAAAAAGAATAAAACAAATACATAAAAATTTATTAAGAGAAATTATGAGTAAATTTAATTTAAATTATTTAATTACATTTTTTATAATTAATTCACATTATAAAATTATATATAATGCTCTAACTTTTTATTAAAATAATTATTTAGATCAATTAAAAAAATCCTTAAAAGACAAATAATTTAAAGCCATCAATTCTCTTACTATAATCAATTACATAAATTTACTATTTACCTGAATAAATATTTATATAAATATAAATGCAAGTAATAGATTTATAGAAATTTAAAAAATATACATTTTATTTAATAAAAGTTGCTAATTCTTTTAAAATATTGACTAAATGAATAAATAAACAAAATAAAATATGCACTATTACTAATAATTCACAAATTATTTAGATTAAATAAAAAATACATAAAAAAGAAAATAATTAATTACATTACAAAATAACTTGACGAAATGAAAAACTCAATCTAGCTATTTAATATATTGTATGAGTTTTTAGCGATTAAACTCTTTTAATTATTGTTTCATTTATACATAATTTTTAAAGCTCGAATTTTGGTGATAAAACTTTCTAAACTACTAAATTGTTAACAAATTAAAGATGTACGTCATCCGATTAATTACCACCATGGACTGCTTATGTGTACACTCTTGTACACATAACACGTTTATATTTGTACACATAATATTTTTATTTCATAAGTTATTTTAAAATTAAATAAAATTATATAAAAAATAAAAAAATAAAATATTTAAAAAATAAAAAAAAAATATTATAATTTTTAAATAATAATATTAGATGTTCCAATATAAACATGCCACGTGTACAAGAGTGTACATATAAGCAGTCCATGTTGGCAGTTAATTGTGAAAAATATATAAATTTGCTAACAATTCAGTAATTTGGATAGTTTTACCGCTAAAATTTAAACTTAAAAAATTAAGTGCAAGTGAAATAATAATTGAGAGGATGTAGCCGCAAAAAACTCTATATTGTATAGATGTAGATATATAGATGCAAATTAACAAGAAAATTAATTAAATACTTACGAGTAAGTTTGCAAAGATAGTACTTTTCTCCTCAACAAAGTCCATTTTATGTTGATCATTACATAAAGCCAGTCTCCAATATTATCCATCCTTCTAAAATAAGCAAGTCTCCAAGAAGTATTGATCCATAAATTTCCACAAACACCACAAAATCCAATAACAAATCCAGCACCAATTCCCTTACAAAACCATGGCAAATCAAACCATATTTCTCCAACATTTTTGTCACCGCCTTCATTGTCCCGAGTTGAATATGAAGGATCTCCCGGGCATGAACTTGACAGAGGAGGTCCACAGAGTCCAAGATTCATTGAATACATTGAAGCATTAAAAGTTTGCAATTGAGTACCAGTTGGAATTCTTCCTGACAATCGATTATTTGATAAATCCATGTAACTCAAAGAAGTTACATTAGCCAAGCTTATGGGAATTAGACCATCTAATTTATTGTGGGACAAATCAAGTGAATCAAGCTTAGTCAAGCTCCCAATATTTTCAGGAATCTTTCCGAATAAATTATTCCTTGATAGATTCAGTTGAACTAATTGAGTAAGGCTAATCAATTCAATCGGAATCTCTCCATTCAACTTGTTACTTGAAAAGTCAATAATTCTTAATAAACCAAGAATTTTGACATATTCATGATCAACTCCTTTCCATGTGATTGATGCAACATTTTCATACAGAAATGACACATGGCCAAACATATATCTCATTATGCTTGAAGATGTAATGGTGACTTTTTGATCATCATTTCGAACCATCGCAGTTATATTTTTAATGCAAGAGGGAATCGTTCTAGATAAATCGTTGATTGATAAATCTAGTACTTGAATTTGAACAAGATGACAAAGATTCAATGGTATACTTGCATGAAATTTATTTGACTTCAAACTAAGGAAAACCAATTTGCTTAATCTTTCTCCAATCCATGATGGTATTTTTCCTTCTAAGTTATTATTGGCCAAATCTAGAACTTGAAGTGAAGTGCAATTTTTCAAGGAGGAAGGCAAATTTCCTGAGAAGTTATTATGCCTCAATTGTAGAGTTTCAATAGTTTTCATATTAATTGAGCTTGGAATTTGGCCAGACAACATATTATATCCTAAATTCAAAACAATCAACTTTTGGAAACCCTCAAAGCAATCAGAAAGTTTTCCAAATAGATTATTATGAGAAAGGTCAATAATTGTTGTTGCCTTCAACTTTTCTTTTCCTTCACATAAAAACCATTGTGTAAAATTGTTGTTGGAGAGAAACAATATTGTTGCATTAAAAGACATTGAAAGTGGTACAAAACCTTGGAATTGGTTGAAGCTCAAGTCAACTACAGCCCTATTGTTTTCTCCTATTGGAAAATTTGGCAAGGTGTTACTAAGAAAATTTAGGGACATATTTAAATAATTTAAGTTGGAAGTTATATTTGTGAACCAAAAAGGAACAAGACCAAAGATATCACTATTGGAAATATCTAAATGGTAGATATATTTTTGGGTTTGGAGCCAAGTAGGGAATTTTGGACCTAACTTGCAAGACCTCAATTTTATGGAACTAAGTTGAAACAAGGGGACCCAATTGGAGTTGAATTTCAATCTCAAGGCTGAGTTATAAGATAAATCTAGTGTTTCCAATTTGGGATATTGTAGGTTCAATTCAGAGATAACCCCAACAAGAGAGTTTGAAGAAATATCTAAAGTTTCAAGATAATCAAGATTATTGCCAATACCATTACTTGAAATACCATTGAACTTATTGTTAGATGCATTAAAAAGGGTCAAATTTGGCATTGAGGAAAGATCAGGCAATAATCCTATCAACTTGTTCCCATCCAATTTGAAAACTTGAAGATTTGGAAAAATATTTTTGAAGTCATGATCAAGAATCAACCCTCCTCCAAGTTGGTTAAAACTCAAGTCTAGAATTTCCAATGAATTCTTGGTGGAACCAGCTGTTAAATTTTGTAGCACATCATGGATTGTTCCACCAAGATTGTTATGAGACAAAACTAATTTTTTAAGGTTGGGAAGGTTGCCTAAGGATTTTGGTACTCCACTTTCAACAACTTCATTAGATGACAAATCAACAAATTGAAGAGATTTTGTTTGTTGAAAGGAATTTGGAAAAGAACCATTTATGATGTTATTTGAGAGAGAAATTTGCATGAGGTGAGTACTAGAATTTAACAACCATGTAATTGTTAAAGGATCATGTATTGAATTTCCATCTAGAGTAAGATCTTGCAAAGATTGAAAGGAAGCATTTGTATGAGAAAGGAAGAAATTATCTACCTTGGGAAACAAGCAATTTGAAATGGATAAGCTTGATAAGAAAGGCGCTCCTTTGAATGACTGAAGTTGTTCCACAGTGAAATTCACTCCTGACATTGTTAAAGTGTTCAAAGAAGTGAGACGCGAAATCCATTCATAATTACTCATTTGAGATGAGCTTGAAAGATCAAGACTTTGCAATTTGGTGAGATTTCCAAGTTGGGGAGGAATAACTCCACTAATAGGATTTCCAACAAGATTGAGATATGTAAGCTCTTTAAAAGAGCCAACAAAAGATGGAATCATAGTAATCTTATTATGTCCAAAAATAAGATGTGTAAGATTTTTCAAAGAGCGAATAGAATTTGGAATCGCAGTAATCTCGTTATCTAAAAGATTTAGATATGTAAGCTCTTTGAAAGAACCAATAAACTTGGGAATTCGACTAATGTTCATCTTCCCAAGCATTAAGTGGTTCAAATGTTGCAATTCCGCCAAAGAAGAATCAATCTCACCACCAATTACATTTAAACCGCCATAAAGATCTATGGCGGTAACATGATTGGTTTGTTGGTCACAACTGATGCCGTTCCAATTACAACAATTTTGATCATTGGCCCATGAGGAGAGATAATCAAAATTAGGATCAAGTAAAAATAAATTAACAAGATCATCATCTTTCACATGGTAAGTAGTTTTCTTAAAGCTAAGTAGAGCCTCTCTCTCTTTTGGTATGCATTGTGGTTGATCACTCTCTAAACTCACCACATTTGCAGGTGTGACAAGCACTAAGAGCACAAACCACAACAATATCATTCTCACAAATCACTCTAATATGTTTTAGATCAATAATAATGTAATGGGGAATTTGTGGTTTGTATTTATAATAGGCCTTTCTCTACCATGAAATTAATTTTCTTTTATATATAATAAATTGACAAGAATGAAAAGTCACGATGACTTTGATAAATTTAAGCTATAATTAATGTATGTATATGCATGAACCTACTCATTTTTCTTTTTTGAAAGAGATATATGAACTACTCCAAACTACATATATTGACTCAAAAGTCAACACTATATATATTTATGAGTCAGATTGGAAATTTTTATTAGGTGGGAACTTAATTGTTATAAAAAAAAAAAAATTATGTCTACACTACAAAAAATCTTACTTTTAGTCACAACAAAACTTGTGACTAAAAGTGAAAAAGTTGTGACTAATTATAAATTATTATTCTTATGTTGTGACTAAAAGGTCGGTAGTAAAAAGTATTAGTCACAAAAATTATAATTTGTTGTGACTAAATATATTTTTAGTCACAATGCTTGTTGTGAACAAGTAACATTTAGTCACAAAAAAATTATATTATGACTAAAAAATTGCCACTAAAAGTGACAGTCTTTTGTAACGCTACTTTATTTAATTTATTTAATTATATTGTGTCCATCACTGTTTATGAGAAATATGCTAAAGGATGCCTTAGTGTCAAAGTGTCATTATGTTATATATTGATGCAAATTAATATATTGAGTCTCACACATTTTTATTTAATAATATGTTCATTTTGGTTAATAATTATCAGCTTCCAGGAAAGACAAGACACCATTAGAAGACCAGTATAAAAGAAGCTTGAAATTAATGCATGTAGAGCCAACTATCGAAGACTATATATGTGTATAAGTTGAATAAAAAATCTAAATTATTATTATATTATGTTATACATAATTTTTGAAATAATTAACGGTGAACTAGGATGGAGACATGTGTAATATTAAATAAACATTGTAGAATGTATTTATGAAATATCGCTAACTAATCACAAGACGCTACTTATAAGTAGTGCTAGGCACCAAAATTAGTAGAATGCACACTATACTAAACGATATTTGGTAGACCGTATAAATGTCGTATTATTTTAAATAACAAATGACATTATGTTAGGATAAAACATTGTATTGTATAAATTATTACGACCATAAATTTTAATACAGTATGAGCTACGTTATATTATTTAATATATAACAAATTATTCGTATTGGCTTTTATTATAATGTTTACAAAAGATCTGGGTCAACTCTGGCCCCAACCCTAGCCCCAAACCCGAATCCAGACCCATACCTTAACCATAGACCCAGACCCCAAACCTAGACCCTAACCCCGAACCCTAACCCCAGACCTGGACCCGGATCGAACCCCAGACCCACACCCTGAACACAAACCTACATCTGGAGACCCCAAACCCGGACCTGAACCCAGACACAGACCCCATAACTCGTACCCCGAACCCAAACTACGACTATAACCTGGACCTGAACCCTGGACCCAATCCTGAACCGTGACCTGAACCCCAGACCTCAAGTTTGGGTCCAATTTTAGGACTTGGGTCCGAGGTTCGAGTTCAGGTCTGGAGTCTGCTTCCGCGTCTGCATCCAGGTCTGGGGTTTAGGGACGGGTTTAGGGTTTGGGTCATGGGTCTGGGTCCAAGGTCTAGGTCTCGATTCGGGTCCAGAGTTCAAGTTCAGGTCCAAGTTTGGGGTTTGGGGTTCAAGTCCGGGTCCGAGGTCCCTCCGAGGTTTGGGTTCAGGTTCTAGCGTTCGGGGCCGGGTCTAGGGTCGGGTCTAGGGTTGGGTCTGGGATCCAGGGCCAAGGTTTGAGTTTGGGGTACGGGTTCGGGTCCTAGAATTTGGGTTTGGGTCCAGGTCCGGGTATGGGTTCGAGTTCGGAGTCCAAGTTCCTGTTCCAGTTCGGGGCATGTTCTGGGTTCGGGGCCTATTATGAGTCTGGGTCCAAGTTTTGAGTCCAGGCTGTGATTGAGGTCGGAGTCGAGTTAAATGAAAATAATTTATAATTTTACATAACATATCAGTACAAGTGTTAATATCAAATGTAGTATTGTATTAAATAATACTAATACAATACTAATACAATATTACATATTACAATATATTACGGTATACTAAAACAGTACTAAATTATCTATACGTTTTCAATGTTTTAAGAAGCTTTTTTTGTCTGTGGCATGTTAGATATCAATCAATTGTAGAAAAAAAAAAAAATATAAGTCACTAAGGCTAGTTTAGTGGTGAGGGAGGGGTGGGAAAAATGGAGAGGTCATGGGTTCGAACCTAGGACCTTAAAGCTATTAAGCTATTAACGGATTGTAAAATACCATTACGCTACATTCAAAAAAAATTGTAGAAAATAGGCCGAAAGAAAATTCAAGATATTTATTTTTTTTATCTGAAAGTAAAAGTGTATAAAGTAGGTTTTTTCTATGAAAGGGAACTCCACCCAATTCTTAAGTCATATCGTTTTGAAAATTAATTACATTCAACTACTTTGGAGAAAAATCATTAATTTAAACTTCTAGACAGTATTTTGTTGGTGTGTGTGTGAAGAAAACCATTAATTATTTTATTTTTATTTTTTTACTAAGAGAAAACCATTAAAAGTTAAATGGCAAATTCTTCAGTTCTGAATGAATAGGATTTAGTACAACCAAGGGCCCCAGTTGGTGACCCACGTGTCATGATTTAAATGACTTTTGTTAAGTGATGATACCCAATTGCCAATTGGAGTCCCACATCTAATTTCTCCTTTGACTTGCTAGCCGGTTTTGTTGAATGGTTTGAAAACAAAGCTCACCTATACCATGTAAAGGGAGACCATTGTTTTAACACTTTTATAGTTTGATTTTTTATGATTGGTATTTTTTAGGGAAATTATTTTATATACTATTTTTATTTTTATTTTTGTCAAATTTAAGGTTTGAATTTTGAAAGAATATCTCTAGTAGTTTTTATATGGGTTGCTATACGATTTTTAGTTGCAATTTAAATTGATTCGTTAGTTTCAATAAAAATTTCTATATAGAATTCTATAAAAATACAAAAAAAAAAAAAAAAATTGTTTTAAAGTGTAAAAATGAAAAAGACCCTATTGTCTCACTCCTTGAGTTAATATTGTCTTCCATTCCCAAACTTAATCGGTTAAAGATGGGCCTTAGAACGACTTGCTCCTAAATGTTTCGGAGAGGAAGCTCGCTTTGTTAGCCGACCAAAGGTGCACCACTAAGGGCCTGACTGACCAAAGGTTAGCCAACTATAGGGGAGTTGTTGAGCCAGAGATCCCTGGCCGGCCCCCATGCCATTGGTTGCCAGAGTCTGCTTGGTACCGCCACTAGATCTGTATGACAGGACTTGTCCAGCTTCGGGTAGGGGGAAGTCCATCACTGCTCCTACAGAACCTAATTGGATTATTTTTTCTGTAGACCCTTCTTGATCTGTCAACTAGTCTCCCTTGGAGAGAATCTCTAATCAAATCCCGACCTCTCTCGATAGTTCTTTCATTGAACTGTCCTATCAAGTCACTAGCTTCTATGTTACGACGATCTAGCTCCACCAGATGAGACTAAAGGATGTACTCTCGGTCATCCATCTATTTCAAAAATTCACGTCTTTATTGTGTGAACGCATTGCAGCCAACAATGCATGGTTCTTCAGTTTGGCCGACTTGGTATACAACTTCTCTAAGTCTGGCCAATTCAAAGTCTTCTCCCAAGTCCACATGAGGCTCACCAATTGTTGGTTTGCCAATTCCTGGCCCCATTTTCCCAGCGTAATACTGGGGACCAGAGTCAGTTCTGGTGCGCGGGGGCTGCTCTACATTGGCTAAACCCTCTATACGAGGTGCTAATGGCGAATCTACCCTGGGTAGTAGAGGCTATTCATTGGGATCAGCCAGGTTGGCAGGGTCGACCTAACCAGTTGTGTTGGTCGAGTTTGTTGGGCCTACCGAGTTGGCAGGGTTGGTAGGATTAGCCACATCTGTTGGGTTTGTGAAAACTCTAGTGGTGGTTGAAACACGAACATCAAGATTAGCAGTCATGGAGTCTTGAGGAAGACCCGATGGGGCAGAGATTGTAGTCGAGTTCTCCTAGTTACAACCATGGTGATTGATCATATCAATAGACAATGCTCTCAATGAAAGCACCAAATTATTGACTTCAAATTTGACCAACCAATAACGAAATCGTATTTATCATTGAAATTATCACGTGTAAACAATGAGAACAAGTAAAGAAAAAGGACACAATAATTTTATAGAGGTTCGACCCCATTGGTTAGCGGTTAATGACCTACTCCCCTTTCGGTTGTATTGATACTAGAGATAACACCACTCAGATCACGAGTGTTGTGGATTCTAGAGGAGCTCTCTTAAGATTACAATAGTGAGAATAAGAGGCTAATCTTAAGTAGATGAGATGAGAGAGACTTAGTCTCTACTACACTACTAATGTCGTGTAGAAGAGAAAGTGAGCTAGGGTTTTGAGTGCTTGAACTCTATAACTTAAGAGTGAGAGCTTCAGAGGTAGACTTAGAACTTAGAGCGTAGAACTTAGAGATTTTAGGTTTAATTTAGCACTCTTGATATAGGAAAGAGCATACAAGAGATAATAGATTGATATCCCTTAAAATGAGGAGATATCACCTATTTGTTACACATTAAATTAAGAAGAAAATAACATGTTAATTAGTCATAAAGAATAGGTAAATAACTGAAGTTAATCTCCTATTTTCGTGGGTTGTTGAAGCCTAATTCTTAACTGGAAGTGTTGTCCAAGCTGAAAGCTGCAGAGGTACAAAAAGTGCCTGCAAGAAGAGAGGCTGGCCGACCTACCTGTTGCTGGAGGCTGGCAGACCTACCCGTTGCTGGAGGCTAGCTGAACTACCCGTTGCTAGAGCTGGCCGACCTACCCGTTGCTGGAGGCTAGCCGACCTATGTTGGCAATAGGGCTAGCCAGGGGTGGTCCAGACAGATCCCCTTGGTTGACCAGTTTGTTGTCTCTTTGTCCTGTTTAAGTATTTGGACTCCTCGTTAAGTGGTACGTTGTGCATGGTGACTTGGCCTTCTTGCCGACAAGCTGTATTTTACGCAACATCAATCTTGCTTATGTGGACATACCAAGTCATGTAGGCAAAAATTAGGATAATAGTTAGTGAATAAATTGTTAATAATTAAAAAAAAATGTATATGATATTAAAAAAAGTATAATAAAAATATGACATTTCTACAAAAATATTAAATTTTGGGTAAAAGTTTACAATTTTACTATCACATGGAACTTCTTACAAAAATACTATTTTTTTTTATAAAATAACCGTGAAACAACAAAACAGAACAATTAAAACAACAGTGGAACAAGTGAAAAAACAACTGTAGGACAATTATAAAAACTTAACCACTACACAGTATAAAACTTATATAGTATTTTTGAAAAAAAAAAAAAATTACCCCACAGTAAAAAAAAAGCGAAAAAACTAGAAATTTGTAAAAATCTCAAAAAATATGACATAATAAAACTATAAAAGAATTAAAAAAAAGGCCTAACTTCATAAAGAATGAACGAACTAAAAAGTGCCATAGTTTTCAAAAAATATTTCAAAATATCAGAAAGTAAAATTCTTCGGCGGTTTCACATCGCAAATTGGGAAACGTGTTGATTGGCTTTACCACCAAATGGGCTTTGGCCCACCTATATTAGGCCCAATTTTCTGGTTGGGCTGGTCGGCCCAGTGTGAAGACCTTAAATTTAGAGAGTAAACCCTAGCCATGCCCCTCAAAACTCAGAACTCCCATCTTTCTCTCTAAGCGCCTCAGAAGCAGAGCTCGAGCTTCACTTTCACCCCTCAGTCATGGCGGAAGCTATCATTCAGGAACAACATGAGGTCAAGCTTTTCAATCGATGGAGCTTTGAGGATGTTCAGGTACTAATTCGCATTCTCTCTCTTACTTCTTCCTCAATTTTGTTAAAAAGAACGATTTTTTACGCAATACATAGATCAATTGTATCTGCAATTGAGAGGACAGTGAGATTTGTGTTCAACGTAGTGAAATTAGAGTCAAGTGTGTATTTTGTATGGCTTTGGTAGATAATTTCAAGAGGTTTTTATCAATACTCGATTGATATTTTCTCTGCTAATTACTTTTTGTTTGTATGAATATGAATTAATATGAAAATTATTATATTTGTTGATTTAAGAACCAACCACTATACATTACAATATAGACAGTATAATGTAAAGCTCATTGTGTTTATTTTTTTTGATTATAAGCCTCAAATTGGGAAATTTCTGTATAATATTATATTGAATTGTATTTTATTTAAAACTATAAATGGTATTGGGGCATATCAATATATAGTATTTTAGTATAAATTAAATTTAGTATAGTGTTATATAAAAATACGATGTATAACTCAATTTAATATAATACAATACACTATACTAAGACTTAATACATCGTACCGAACGGGCTATATATTGTTTGTTATCGTTCAGTTTTGTTGGAGTTTCCAGTTCTTTTCCAGAGTGGATTTTCAGTGGGAGTCATGCTGAGTGTATGTCTATATGAGTTCAGATGATTTGTCTTCTTAATGAAGTTCTATTTCGATTTGGATAAAAAAAGGCTCAAATTGGGAAATTTCCATTAACTTGTCAAAACTGTTCTTTTCATGAATTTTGCATAATGAGTTTGATAGTTATTTGGTCATTTTAGAAGAGTTTCATTATTAGACTTTGTGCTCTCTGCTCTTGAAGAAGGTTTTTTAGTTAGTTTTACTTATTTAGCATAATGGGTGTTTGGTAGTTATTCATAACCATATCCTTGTGCTTGTGCTCATGCTCTGATGTAGGTGAGTGACATTTCACTTGCTGATTATGTCGGAGTTGTACCGGCTAAGCACGCCACTTATGTCCCCCACACTGCTGGGAGATACTCCGTGAAGAGGTTCAGGAAGGCCCAGTGCCCAATTGTGGAAAGGCTTACCAACTCTCTCATGATGCACGGTCGCAACAATGGAAAGAAGATTATGGCTGTTAGAATCATCAGACACGCCATGGAAATCATCCATCTGCTAACCGACTTGAACCCAATTCAAGTCATAGTTGATGCTGTGGTTAACAGGTATCCGAATTTAGCACTTTCATGTCTTTTTGTTAGTATTGCTATTGATATTTGTGTATAATGATTTTATTTGTTGCAAACCAGTGGACCTAGGGAAGATGCCACTCGTATTGGATCAGCTGGTGTTGTCAGGCGTCAAGCTGTTGATATTTCCCCTCTCCGTCGTGTCAACCAGGCTATCTATCTCCTCACCACCGGTGCTCGTGAATCTGCCTTCAGAAATGTCAAGACAATCGCTGAATGTTTGGCCGACGAGCTCATTAACGCTGCAAAAGGTTCCTCCAACAGGTGAGATCAACTTCTTTTACAATGACATGATTATCATTCTATATGTTATTGTTTCTAAATCACTGTTTTCGGTTTCTATACAGTTATGCGATCAAAAAGAAAGATGAGATCGAACGTGTTGCCAAGGCTAACCGTTGATTTGGGAAAACAGTTAGAAGAAAGGTTTTGTTTATTGTTCTTTTCATTAATTAGAAAGAGTTTTTGAGGAATGTTTGTACTTGAAGTTTTTTATGACCTTTTGTATTAGAGACAGAGTAAACCTTTCTAAATTCTATCTTCTAAATTTTTCTTTTGAATATTCGAAATTCAAGAAAAAAAAATATTCATATTTGTGACTAAGATTGATCATCCTCTTTTTACACATGAGTTTTGATTGTTAATGTTATGGTGATTAAATCTCATGTATTTGTGAAATTTGATAGTTTTTCTCTCTCTAACTATTTTCATCAAGGCCTTAACTAATTTGTTATCATTCAAATCCTAACTAATACTATCCTTAAGAACCTTTGATTCTGGATTTTAGTTCCATAAAACTATGCTTGATGATGTTATCCACTTTCTTCCTTGACGGGATTTTTGGCAACAATGACAATTTCTTGATCTTGAACATCCATAATCGTTATAACTAGGATGGCATTCGTTGTGTTTTGCCTTTTTTTTTTTGAGTTTGTAGTGTTAATTGGGTTTGGGTTAAGATTTTGAACCTAAACCGGCAAAAAAAATTTACTTTTGATATTTTTTTGCCAAAAGCCCTCGAACTCATTATTACTTGTACCATGAAAACTTAGGCCTTGCAATATGGACGGGGAAATTTGAATTTCTATGTTTACATTACTTTAATTTTTTTTCCTAAATTTATATTTACCAATATTTCTAATATATGATAATTTTATTGTTTTCCCCAAAATACCCTCTCTCAATTACATCAACTCCTCTCTTCTCATCTTTTCTCCTAAACGTAAATCGGACCCATTGAGCCCAAGGCATCAGACCAATCGGACCCATCGGGCCCAAAGAATCGGACCTGTCGGGTCCATCGAGCCAAGGAATCGGGCCCATCGGGTTGTCATCTTCAACCTCCAGCCATGCCCCCATTGGATCCGACCATCGGACGGGCATCGGGCCCTATCGGGCCCGATCTAAAAAAAACCCATTTCGATAAATTTCTTCCTAATCTTCCTAAATCTAACCTTAACTAACAGATTTCACACAAAATTGCAACATATTATTCTATTTCATGAATTTAAGCACCAAAAATTAAAGGAAAAAATTGAAAAAAAAAAAATAATTATCTTAGACATTTTGGGTGGTCTAGGTGGTCGGCGTGGGTGATGTGGGTTGAGGGGAGCGGTCGGCCGTGGGTGGTCTGTCATGGGTCATGTAGGCCGGTCGGCTGCATGGGTGGTCTGCCGTGGGTGGGTGGTCTGCGTGTATGGGTGCGGCACTGAGCGAGAGAGAAAGAGAGGCGAGAGAGAGGGCAGGTTTCAAATGGGGGAGGGTAATGTAGGAATTAAGTAAATTTTATCCCATTTTACCAATACCTCTATTTTATGTTTAGAGAAAAAAGTATCCCCTAATACATGCATAGAAATTTAAATTTTTTTATGGACTAGTGCTATGCAATGCTAGTCCTGTCAATATTGGTTAATGTCCTAATGTTGATATCTCAAGCATCGCCAATGCTACACAAAGTATACAAAGTAACACTACAACATCAATATGTTAGACTATATATATAGTGTATATAATATAGCATATACAATGATATGAAAATGCGGAAAATATAATGAAATCATATCAATAATATATGCAATGAAAGGATCGATGTACCTCCAGCCATTGATCTTTGAGCTTCAATCCCTGCGATAGCTTCAGTATTGGAGTTCGGGCTTCCTCGCTCTCTCAACTCTCTTTAGATGGAATTTGCTGAATGGATTCAGAATGAGTGAGGAGCTCGGGGACCGAGACCCTATATTTATAGGTGAGATACTCCATCGCATTCGCGCCACATTAATTGTCGAATATTTTGACAATTAATTCAGGAAATCAAATCAGGTAATGAATATAGAAATCTGACCATATATAGAATATTACATAATTGATTTTGTCCAGATTCAATGAATATAAAATATTCATTTATCAGAAAATCAATTATTTATTTATTTCCTTAAATAGAAAATCATTTCCTTAATTAGAAAATAATTTCCATAAATAAAAATATTCTAATATTCTCCCACTTGGTCAGCATTTAAACTAAAATATTCAAACCCAACGTTCCTCATTATATAATAAACATACGAATCATAGCGACATGTCCTCATTATGAATCGAGTATTATCTTCCATGTATTACAATACATTTATTATATAACAATGTACTTTATGTGGCAATGTACTTAAGTGAATAAACCCTAAACCTTATGTTTATTCAGGTCCTCTGAAATTTTTCTCAAATGTAAAATTAAGATGCGCATAAATATGAGAAAAATCAAAATAAGAGTTTCATTAATAATAACTTTATTTGTACAAATTACATAAGGGAACCAAGTCCCATGTTCTCTACATGATCCTTGTATTTATGAGGTGGCAAGCCTTTTGTCATAGGATCGGCAATCATCAATTCAGTGCTAATGTGTTGAATGACCACTTTATTTTCCTTAACACGTTCTCTAATAGCTAAGTACTTAATGTCGATGTGCTTGCTTCGACTTCCACTTTTGTTGTTCTTAGCCATGAAAACGCAATTTAATTGTCACAGAACATCTTTAGCGGCCTTGCAATGGAATCAACCACTCTAAGGCCTGAAATGAAACTCTTTAGCCATACACCATGTGATGTAGCCTCAAAACAAGAAACGAACTCAGCCTCCATAGTAGAAGTAGCAGTCAAAGATTGTTTGTTACTCCTCCAGGACACAGCTCCACCAGCAAACATAAACACGTAACCAGATGTAGATTTACGTGAATCAGTACAACCAGCGAAATCTGAGTCTGAGTAGCCAACTACTTCTAGATTGTCAGTTCGTTTGAACATCAAATTGTAATCCTTAGTACCCTGAAGATACCTCATAACTTTCTTTGCAGCTTTCCAGTGGTCTATCCCCGGGTTACTCTGAAATCTTCCTAACATTCCGACAGAATAAGCAATGTCGGGTCTTGTGCACACCTGAGCATACATTAGGCTTCCGACAGCAGAAGCATAAGGAATGTTCTTCATTTGTTCTCTTTCAAAATCATTCTTTGGGCACTGGCTCAAATTTAATTTATCACCCTTCATAATTGGAGCAACGCTCGGTGAACAATCTTTCATATGAAATCTTTCTAAAACTCTGTTGATGTAGGCTTCTTGAGATAAACCTAAGATACCTCGGTATCTATCTCTATGAATCTTAATGCCTATGACATAGGATGCTTCACCCATGTCTTTCATCTCAAAGTTCTTTGAAAGAAATTGTTTCACTTCACGTAGCAACCCTTTATCATTGGATGCAAGAAGAATATCGTCCACATATAAAACAAGAAAACAGATCTTACTCCCACTTTCCTTCAGGTATATGCATTGATCCATGACATTCTCTTCAAATCCAAAGGAAGAGATGACATCATGAAATTTTAAATACCATTGGCGGGATGCTTGTTTTAATCCATAGATGGACTTCTTGAGCTTGCATACCAAATCCTGACCTTCACTAGAGGAGAATCCTTCTGGTTGTTTCATGTATACCTCCTCCTCTAGATCACCATTCAGAAAAGCAGTTTTTACATCCATCTGCTCCAGCTCTAAATCAAAATGAGCAACTAACGCCAAGATGACTCTGAGGGAATCTTTCTTTGATACAGGAGAAAAAGTCTCCGTATAGTCAATTCCTTCCTCTTGAGTGAATCCTTTAGCAACAAGTCTCGCTTTGTACCTCTCAGTGTTGCCTAATGAGTCTTTCTTAGTTTTATAGACCCATTTACAGCCAATGGCTCTCGCCCCATTAGGCAACTTTACAAGTTCCCAGACTCTGTTGCACCTCATAGAATTCATTTCATCATCCATAGCATTGTACCACAATTTTGATTCTCTACTGTTCATAGCTTGTAAAAACGTTTCTGGATCATTTCCAATTCCAATATCAGATTCTAATAAATACACAACATAGTCTTTATAAATCCTTGGTTTGATAGGTCTAGTAGATCTTCTTAAGACTTCACCAACAGGCTCTTGTGGAGCAGCAGCAGGTTCAGCAGGTTGTTCAACAGTTGCAGGCAACTCTTGAACATTTTGATCTACTGGATTATCATTACCAACTTGTGGATCTTCAGTGATTGGTAATGGTTGTTCAACATTCGTTTGAACGACAGGAGTGTTAACCATTATCAATCTTGCCTTTGAAGTGGAAGGTTCTGAAGGATCTTTCTCAGGACCTAAGTCCTTTGATTGATCACTCCCACTGATCAAGGCATTCTCAAGAAATTTTGCATTCCTTGATTCCACAATTCTTGTGCTATGAGATGGACAATAAAACTTGTAACCTTTAGACTTTTCAGCGTACCCTATAAAGAATCCGCTTATGGTCCTTGGGTCCAATTTCTTCTCTTGTGGATTATATATTCTGACTTCAGATGGACATCCCCAAATGCGTACATGATTCAAACTTGGTTTCCAACCTTTCCATAATTCAAAAGGAGTTTTTGAGACTGCCTTTGTTGGAACTCGGTTTAATATGTACACGGATGTCTTTAATGCTTCAGTCCACAAGGATTTAGGAAGGTTAGAGTTGCTACTAAGCATACTCCGCACCATGTCCATTAATGTTCGGTTTCTTCTTTCTGCAACACCATTTTGCTCGGGTGTACCGGGCAAGGTGTAATGGGCAACAATCCCATTTTCTTCAAGAAACTTCGCAAATGCACCAGGTGCTTGTCCATCTTCTGTGTATCTACCATAATACTCACCTCCTCTATCTGATCTCACTATCTTAATTTGCTTGTTGCATTGTTTCTCTACTTCAGCTTTAAATATCTTAAAGACATCTAATGCTTCACTTTTATTATGAAGTAAGTAGATATACATGTAGCGTGAGTAATCATCTATGAATGAGATGAAGTATTTCTGACCATGTGACTCCATATCTGGACTACATATATCAGTATGTATGATTTCTAATATTTCAGAACTCCTATGGACACCAGTTTTGACAAACTTGGAGGTTTGCTTTCCCTTAATGCAATCCACACAAGTATCAAAGTCAGTAAAATCTAAGGTATTGAGTACCCCATCTTTTACCAATCTTTTAATTCTATCAATGGAGATATGTCCCAATCTCCGGTGCCACAATGTACAGGAATCCTCTTTCATAACACATCTCTTAGTGCCAGCGTGAACATGCATAACATTATTAGTGGTATTATTTTGTAAATTAAGGCAGTAAAGACCATCAGACAAAATACCATTTCCAACACATTCAGATTTATAATATAAATTAAAATATTTGTCTGAAAATGTAAAGGAAAAACCAAAGGGTATAAGTCTTGAAACTGAAATCAAGTTTCTAGAGAAACTTGGTACATAAAAGGTCTTTTCTAACTTTAAAATAAAACCATTACTTAAAACTAAATTGCATGTTCCAATAGCTTCCACATGTGAGCCCATCTTGTTTCCAGATAAGATGCTTTGCTCACTTGCCACTGGCTTCCTTAGATTTTGAATATCCTGCAAGGAATTTGTTATGTGAATTGTTGAACCGGAATCAATCCACCATGTGTTAAGATTAACATTAGCCATATTAGATTCATAACATACTAAGGAAATTGGATTACCTTTGTCATCCATCCATTTCTTGAACTGGCTGCACTCCCTTTTAGCATGTCCCTTTTGTTTACAAAAGAAACATTTGATGTAATCTTTCTTTATGGCAGCCTTGGGAGCCATGGGCTTTTTCCCTTTGTTCTTCTTGAATGGCTTGCGTTTCTTAGGTTGAGTGGTCAGTGAACACTTTCTCCTTGCTCCTGTAGAAGCCTGGCTTCCTCTTGAACACACATGGTCATCAATTCATTGATAGTCCATTTTTCTTTATGTGTGTTGTAGGAAATTTTGAAAGGCCCATACTGTGGAGGAAGATTATGAAGGATGTAATGAACCAGGAAGGTATCAGGAATGATAACGTCGAGTTTCTTCAAATGAGCAGTGATGTCCCTCATTTTAGAAATGTGTTCTCGAACTCCTTTAACACCGGTGAGTTTTGTGGACGAGAACTCTTGGATGAGGTTGATGAACAAGGATTTATCTGAAGTGTCAAACTGCTCATCCATAACTTTGATAAAGTCTTTCACCTTCTCAGGTGGCTCCACCGATCCACGCATTCCCATAGGAATTCTGGACATAATGAACATGATGCAGAGACGATTAGATTGCTCCCACTTTTCACGCAGTGCTAGTATCAGTGATAGCAGCTGGTTCATCTTTCCTTATTGCATAATCCATGTCAGTGCAAGCTAGGTGGAGAAGAACTCGTTCCTTCCAGATTTTGAAGTTGTCACTCCTAAGCTCAGGGATTTCACTAGTGATTTCAGCATATTTAGAGGTGGATGAAATAGCTGCAAGAATAGGATTACAAAAATTTAGATGTTAAAAGAATTGAGGCTTTAATGAATTCATGTTTTACCAATGTAGAAACATGATGAAGATAAAAATTTTATTAAATCTAAAATTGCCTGTGGGCTAAATTTTAAATCTAATAAAATTGTATGAACTTTATGATAGATTTAATGAAATATTTAATTTAGATTAATGGAGGAATGAAATCTATCTTTAATTAAAATTTGTGATAACACTATTAAATCAAATCCTCATAACTCCCTGTGGGGTAAATTAAGAGAATTTAACTTAATATATTATCCTAATTAATTATAAAAATATAATAAAATCCCTGTGGGGTAAAATTATTATATCCAAATAATTAATTACAAGTTTTGTCCATTAAGGTGAATTTTAATTAATATATAATTTTATATAATTAAAGATGCTGTGGCTACTCCCTAATTATAAAAAATTATATTTTCACTTTAGACATTAGGTATTGGGCTCTACCTAAAAGTAATTTCGTTATTAACATAATAGACAATCACTGAGATTAGTGCTCCTAGTGTGGTCGTCCGAAGATCATTAAAAATCGTTCTAGATATGAGCATTTGTCCCAGGTTCATGTTTTCTTATGTCAAACCACAAAACTACTTATGTTTTATTCATATTTTATTCATTTTATAAAGTTTTATGAATATTTTATGAATAATTTTATGAAGTTTTATGAAACTTAATTGCTAAATAAAATATTCAACCTATCTTAATGTTTGAATATTTCTAAATATATCTAGCATCATAAAATGAATTTATGTATAGCATTTAAATCATACAAATCCAAATTAATTGCATTAAACATAAATTTGTCAAATAAATACAAAATAATACAATTAATGTATGATGATTAATTAAATGCTAATTCCTTAATATGAAATTAATGGCAGATTTTTCAAAATTAATTTAGACAATAAATTGCATAAATTTGGTAATATTTAATTAAACGCACAAATTAGCACAATTTTTACATGCCTAAATAAATCATGTAATAAATTACCAAATTTAAACAAATTTCCATTTTCAATTTATACTATATATATGTATTAAACAAAAATGGAAAATTAACTAAATGCAATTTATTGACTAAATTAACACACAAAATAGGAAAATAATTAATATTCCAAATAAATAAAAAATTTATCAAAATTCGGAATTTTTCCCCTTTTTTTTTTTTTTTTTTTTTTTTTTTTTGAAAAATCCATACGCCAAACGACATGTCGTTTTTGCAAAAGGCAAAAACGACACGTCGTTTTTTACATGCTGAAGTGTGCTGAGAAAATATACAAAACGACATGTCGTTTTCCCTAAGGTAAAAACGACACGTCGTTTAACTAAAGTAAGAGGCTGCCTCAGAAGAAGGAAAACGACATGTCGTTTTCCACAATGTGAAAAACGACATGTCGTTTTTCAACAACGACAACTAAACTGAAGGCTTTCAAACGACACGTCGTTTTTGACAAACGACACGTCGTTTTGGGCAAACGACACGTCGTTTTTTGGCAAACGACATGTCGTTTGCGTCGTCTTCTTCAGCCAAACCGGGTCGATTTTGACCCGTTTTTCTGCACGCGGGTCCGTCGAACCCGACCCAAACCCGATCGGAAATTGCGTTTCCGACGACCAAATTACGTGTTTTCAAATCTAAATGGTTCTAAATCAAATAATAAAGAGATCCACATAGATTTTATGCACGAAAACACGAAAAAATATATACTTTAATATCACGAAACTAATCGGGTCCGAAAAGGTTTTAACTGAAAATTTTTTCCATCTTTAAGTTTTTCAATGGATTTTCAATGCTTAGATCGATCTATAATACTATACGAATATAGTAATGTATATAGTATTCAAAATAAACACCGAAAAATGAAAAAAGGAAAAAACAAAACCATGGACCGATCGTGATTATATATACGCATGTATATATATATATATGCATGTATATATCACATAATAAAAAATGAATATTATGATTATTATTATGTGACAAAACATATATATAATATACGATATATATATAAACATATATACATATAAAATATATATATACACGTACGAGTAGAGTATGAATGTATGAGTATATAATATATATGTATATATGAACAATAAAAGATATATATATATATATATATGTATTTACCGATTAAAAAGTATATATAATATAAATGGTATGAATATAAATATATATATATATATACAGAACCGAAACAAATATGTATATATATGAACAGTATATGAATGTATATATATATATAAATGGTATGAATATAAATATATATATATATATACGTAACCGAAACAAATATGTATATATATGAATAAAAGATATATGAATGTATATATATATATATATATGAAACTCAAATAAAATCAAGGCAGAGATAAATCCGCTCTGATACCAACTGTTAGACTATATATATAGTGTATATAATATAGCATATACAATGATATGAAAATGCGGAAAATATAATGAAATCATATCAATAATATATGCAATGAAAGGATCGATGTACCTCCAGCCATTGATCTTTGAGCTTCAATCCCTGCGATAGCTTCAGTATTGGAGTTCGGGCTTCCTCGCTCTCTCAACTCTCTTTAGATGGAATTTGCTGAATGGATTCAGAATGAGTGAGGAGCTCGGGGACCGAGACCCTATATTTATAGGTGAGATACTCCATCAGTATCTGCGCCACATTAATTGTCAGAATATTTTGACAATTAATTCAGGAAATCAAATCAGGTAATGAATATAGAAATCTGACCATATATAGAATATTACATAATTGATTTTGTCCAGATTCAATGAATATAAAATATTCATTTATCAGAAAATCAATTATTTATTTATTTCCTTAAATAGAAAATCATTTCCTTAATTAGAAAATAATTTCCATAAATAAAAATATTCTAATACAATAATGTTAGAGGCCAATGCTTTGATCTACAGCACCAATATTAGGATTTGTTCATTGATATATATCCAATGTATTTAGGTTTATCAATTAAGGGTGCGTTTGGAAAGCCACAATGTAATTGGATTTGTGTGTAATTAGAGGTAATTACATAATTTGGCATGTTTGTCTGGCCATGTAATTACACCGTAACTGTGTAATTGGAAGTAATTGAGAGGTTCCAATTACACTCTCCAATTCTCATGGCCCCCCATGAGAATTGGATGTAATTACTAAAAATTTTCCATATTAAACATTAGCTATTAAAAAATATTATTTTCCCATGTAATTACTAACTATTTTGCCAAACAAGATATTAGGAATTCATGTGTAATTACCACCTCATATTCAAACACACCTTGCATTTTAAAATATAGTGTAATTACTAAACTGTGTAATTAATACCCTAGTAATTACCCTAGGATATTGGATTTTGCCAACAGGAATTTCAATTAAGGATATTGGATTTTGCCAACTGGAATTTCAATTAATGATATTAGATTTTGCCAACAAAAATTTCAATCAATCGATCCAAATAGGAACTCATCCAAATCAAATAAAAACAATAGTTAGTTAATTGGACATTGAATTGTATTTGATTTTAGACAATCTATTCCACAATGAAACCTATCCAAGTGAATCTGATTGGATTCAATGATAAATCTTTGATTAGATGGTACTACATTCAAGTTTTATGAAAGGTATCATTAAGCTCAAAGAAAGACAAACTAGAGCACTATATATATATATAGAGAGACGTCAAAACACCCGATCCCATTCGACATTGATAGAATCGTCTTGTGCCATATGTACCTGAGATTGTTCGGAAAACATTGTCCATGCCCCAATTAATATTGACATATTCACTTTTAAGTAAAAAAAATTCCAATTATAATAATGTACTTGAATGGATACATGTAACATTCACAACTCACGTGTCACACTCACTCACTTATATACAATAAACCAAAATGCTAAGAACCACTTTAAAGCATCACACTATTCTAATAAATTATTATTAATGCAATTCAATATTAAATCTTATATATTTATATTTAATAATAAATTAAATAGAAAACCACTTATTAATCAATATATCAAAATCCATCACATCAATATATAGTATTAATATATAACAATATTGCTCTACAACCAATAAGCACTATAACCCTAATTACAATATATACATATTTACAGGTACAAACCATACAAATACAATCCATCTTCTTTTATATATATATAAATATATATATATATATAGGTGTTGACGGAGAAGTCGAGATGATGAGTGTTTGTGTTGTGAGTTTGATTCAAAAGGGTTAGAAGAGTAAGATCTGTTACAGAGCCATGCATGCATTTCTCACCCTTACGTGTCAAAATCCATATCTCTCCTTCCACCACCTCATCAAACCTATACATACATATAACACATATACATATATAATCACTTACAATGATTCTCAACTATCTCATCTACATCATATCCATTCTCTCTCTTCCATTTCCACAAGGTAATATATATATATATACATATTATGTAATGCATGCAATGAGTTATTATTACTTTATGTTCTTTACATAATTTGTGTGTTTTTTTGTTTAGGGGAGAAAATTATTAATAATAATGAAAATGTTGAATGAAGAAGAGAAAGTAGAATCAGAATCGGAATCAATGAAGTTAGTAAGAACATCATCTTCATCGATCTTCAGTCTCACTCTAGATGAGATTCAAACCAAGAATAATCGAATGAAAAGCTTTGGATCCATGAACATCGAAGATTTCATCGCCAACATCTGGACCGTCGATAATAATAATAATAATACTCAAAATGACCAAATTACCCCCGAGGTTGTTACAACAACAAAAACAACTTCTTCGTTGTCTTTGTCTAGACAAGGCTCGTTGTCTATTCCAATTCCGTTATGTAAAAAAACCGTAGATGAGATCTGGTTTCAGATTCACAAAGACCAAGATGAACAAGATGAAGATCGTGATCGGGATCGGAATCGGAATCGGAATAAGGAGGATTGTTCTGAGCAAACTACGCTTGGGGAGATGACACTTGAGGACTTTTTGGTAAAAGCAGGTGTGGTTAGAGAAACGACAAATGTGGAAGAAGA
Organism: Cannabis sativa; assembly: GCF_029168945.1. Classification (NCBI taxonomy): domain Eukaryota; kingdom Viridiplantae; phylum Streptophyta; class Magnoliopsida; order Rosales; family Cannabaceae; genus Cannabis; species Cannabis sativa. The sequence goes on from NC_083602.1 coordinate 984,767, forward strand.
GGGAGAATTGGATGAAACGACGAGGGTTTTGATGAAACGACAACAGGGTACTTCTTCTGATGAGAAAACGACGTCGTTTGATTGTAATAATAGTGTGTGTTATGAAGAGAAGAGTCAAAGTCAAAGTTTGAGGAAGAGGGGTAAGATGATAGATGGGTGTTTGGAAGTGGTGGTGGAGAGAAGGCAACGCCGTATGATTAAGAATCGAGAATCCGCTGCTCGGTCTCGGGCTCGAAAACAGGTATTAACTCGAGTTTTGGTAATTGGATAAATGTTAAATAAAAAAAAAAAATTAACTTGTGTGTAGTTTGTATATCATTTTGGGAATTTAGATTTAACTGATTTTTTTTTGTAATATAAGGTAAATACTATTTAACGGATTCTATTTTTAAAATTAAAAAAGTAAAATTTTTTTAAAAACATGTTCTATAAAATTATTTTCACTATTTAATTTTTTAATTAAAGATTAAAATTTTGAAATAAAGAAAAAGTCCCTTTCAATCTTTTTTAAACAATTTTTTTTCTTAATTAATGTTTTGGACTCTGATCAGGCCCGAACTTGAATAATCCCACGATCTTAGCGCTGAATCTCGACTTGAATCCGACTCTATATCTAGGTCTGAGTTAAATAAAATAAAAATAAATAAAAATAAATTTTACAGAACACTTTTATTTTATGTTTTTAAAATTGAAAAATAAAAGTAGTTACAAAACATATTTTTATTTTTTAAAAACAAAAATTTTACTTTTATTTTGTGATTTAAAAATTAGAAAACAAAAGTGTTACTAAACGATACCATATATTGTTTTGATGTTAGTGGTTCAACTTATTTGTTATTTTAAAAAATTATTAAATGATTTTAAAATAAATAACAATTGAAGTTGAAAAGTTAAAAAGAAAAATTGAAATATATTTTTATTTATTTATTTAGTATTCTAATTAAATAATTATTATTTAGTTTTGAAAGTGGACCACTAATTAATTGACATTTGTTAATTTAGTGAGATTTAACATAACTTAATAGAATTAAAATTAACAATTGTAACAAAAACATAGCGTTAAAAAATTGATATATAAGTATATAAAATATTTATGTTGCAAGTATTATTTATTATTATTATGATAGTGGTTCTGCAAATATTTGAAATAATTTTAATTTTAATTATTTTATATGATATAATTTAGTTATTTAAGATTTTTTTTAATATTTTAATTTAAAATTTTGAAATAATTTACCATTTACCATATATGATTCAAACTTTGATTAATTTTTTTTAATATCTCATGTTAGACGGGATGCTAACCAAGCCGCTCACGGCCTGGCAAAACAAGCTTTACAGTTGGATAATGATTGTATATGGATAGAAGAAATTCCTTCTACCATTTTCTCTGTTGTTGTAAATGACACTCTTTGATTTATAATAACTAACAGCTTTTTCTCAAAAAAAAAAAAAAAACTTTGATTAATTTTTTATATGTATAATTTTTTTAAAATTTTGCATGATGTTTTAAATGTATATTTAATTAATAATTTTGTGTTCAGGCTTATACGGTGGAACTAGAAGTTGAACTTAATCATCTCAAAGAGGAGAATGAAAGATTGAAGCAAAACTTAGTATGTACAATTAATTCAAATAAATATTATTATTAAAATTATCTAAATATTAATTAGTACTAAATACTTTCATATTAATGTTGTATTTTATAAAGGTTATTGAATAAAATTTTTGTTTTATTAAATAATAAATTGAATCTTGTATTTTCTTAAATAAAAATTAATATAAAAGTGTTATAACAAAATTTATTATATTTTTTTTTTTATATTTATTCGTGTTAAAAATTATTTTAATTTAGTCTTATTTATGTTTGAGCAGGCTGAATCTGATCTTAAGAGAAAAAGAGAGGTAATTACAAATTTATAATATCCTATAATATTTATATTCGTATGATTTAAAACATATATTTTTTGTAAATTTTATAAATTTGTTATTATTGTGTATGTATCATTAATTAATTTTATGATTTTATTGTTGATATATATAGGTACTGATGAAAAGAAAACAATCAATAAAATCATCACAAAAATTGATTGAAAAATTGAGAACCATAAGGAGGGCAGTGAGTCTAGCTTGGTGATGATAAAGAAGGAAGATGAATAGTTTTGAAGAAGTTTTACATATATAATTAAATTTATAAGTAATAATAATAAAATATTTTGTCATGTGGTAATTAAAATAATAATAATAATAATTATAACTGTTGTGTGTTTTGTAATGTTTTAAATTAATGTAGCTACCTTACCTCTTATCTTTGTAATAATATGTAAATTATAGGTAGTAAAATATAAATCTTAATTTTAGTTACAATAAAATTTGTGACTAAAATTAAAAAAAATTGTGATTAAAATATCTGTGTTAAAATGTATTAATTATAAAAATTACAATTTATTATGATTAAATGTGTTTTTAATTACAGTATTTGTTGTGAATAAAACTAAATTAGTAACAATTTGTATCTAAATATTATATTTTAGTTACAAGGAACATTTTGTTATAACTAAAAAATTGTTATTAAAAAAATATATTTTTTTAATGTGAAATATCCATTAAGTCTTTTACATATAGCTAGTGTTTTTTTAGTGAATAGATTTGCCATTAGGTAATAGAGTTGTTCAATATCATTACAAGTTAGGAGTCTTTTTTTTTTTCTATATTAATTACTAAAATTAAAATGTGTGTGAGATTTTGATATTTAATCACATCAATATCGATATAATATCTTGATATATTAGAGTACACTATTAATACTCTTTAAAATTTCAAGTAAATAAAAAGTACATTACATTCATACATTGTGTCAAACAAAGGATCATGTAGTGCATATTTTGATAAAAATATATATGAATTTGTCATTTTTTTTTTATTAAAAATTGTATTTTAATTATATAAAAAAAATCAATTTAACTATTTTATAATAATTATTTTTTTTAGAAAAACATAATTGCATAATAATTTGAACTTATTAAAATTAATAGAATGGCTTAAAAGTAGACATGTGATTACTAATTTGATATAAAAGTACATATTATTGTTATTATTATTATTTAATAAAAATAACATGACCTTGTTTTTTTTTTTCCATAAGAATTTTTATTATTGTTATTATTATATATTATTAGTAATAAAAATTAAATAGCAGAGAAAAAAGGGCCTCCATAAGACATAACATGACCATGTATCCCTTCCATTCCCCAATCCAAAATACCATATAAATGTTTATCATCAACAAAGGTTTCAGTATTTGTAGCAATGACTTGTTTATGAGATTCGTCAATGGTTGTAATTTGTTTCATATATGCTTCGAATCTTGAATCTCCTTTTGGACGGAAACTGTTGCCCATTTGAGTAGCTTTTTGTCCCGGTGGAGTGTAAGCCTCTCCGCCCCATTCTACATGGTTACTCCCTGTGTTAAGACTACTAAATATGCGTCCGGGCCAGAAACCGATTTGAGTCCCGTCTCTTCCATATTCAAGCCACCAATTTCCATTCACAGCATCCTATTAGAAAAATAAAGGATAGCAATAGCGTAAATATTTGACCTATACATATATAACAACATATAGTGAGAGAACTAAATTTTTTTATTTTAAACTTGATCTAAAAAAAAAGTATCATATTTATGAGATATTTTGTAATTTTTTTTCAAAACTAATGATAAAATGTATTAATATGATGTTTTTTTATATTTATATATATATTACTTACTCGATAAATAAAAATTTGTGTAAGATATATTGGGCCACCACGTTGAGAAAGTAGTTGATAAACATGGTCGAGTGGTATATCGGTATTAACAATAACAAAACCAGGACAATGTGTGTTGAAACAAGATCTTCCACCAGCCTAATTAATAGGTAAATAATAACATGATTAAAAATATTTAATTATTATTTAAAGTAGAATAATTTATGATAAATATGAGAAAGAAACTTACTTGTAAAAATGTGAAGAAGCGAGTTTTACTATCGCCGTACAAATTAGGGTTTACCTAAAAAGATAAAGTAATAGTTGAGTGGAAAAACAAAACTAGAAAGGAAGAATAATATTAACTAATTATAAAAATATATCTAATTAATATTTAATTACTAATAGTATGCTTTAAAAGAATGACTTCATATATTAAGAAAAAAAAAATAATAGTTAACTCACCGTCCATCCAGCTTGTATGGTATCAGGTCCATTTTTAATTGTCATGTGAGATACACTATAACGAGGCCTTATGATAGTAGATAAATCATGTACACTCATGATTACACCACCTCCATTGTATCTTCTTCCAGGCTTTGTTCGAAGCACAGCATGCTATAAAAATAATATTATCCTTAGTTTCAATATCTATAATTTTGTATATAAATATATATATATTGATCCTAATAAGTAATAATAAAAGTTGTTTTAATGAATATATTGAAAAAACTTACATGAAGACCTGGCTTCTCAACAGTTTGAGGAGTAATTATTCTATTTGTGAATAGTTTAGATCTAATGAGATCTTCTTTTGTAGTTCTTCTAATAGGAACTGTTCCAGTTGGACATCCTAAACCTTTTACCTCTTCCATTTTATGCTCGCTATGTGTTTCATTTTTATTTTTAATTAAATTTGTAGGACGAGAAGAAGGTTTCATCTGTATACCAATAACATAAATTATTTTATCAAGAATAACTAATAAATATTTTTGGTGAATTAATTAATAAAATTTATATGTTTAATATATATAAATTACAACAAACCGTATGGTAATAATTATGGTCCTTCAATAAAGGATGATCAAAGGCGGGTTGCTTATAGAAATCAACACAGTCATAAATAACTCCATCATTTACCTGCAAGTATATAAATTATTTTTTAATTGGCAATCAATATTTAAACATCATCATTACCTAAATTTAATTTCTAAAAAAATTAAAAATTATCTTTATTAAATATTTAAATGGCCTATTTGCTAAATTAGTAAATTTATAATTTATATACAACACAGTACAACAATGTAAAATTAATAACAAAATAAATTTTTCAATTGAAAACTTGAATATATATATATATAAATTACACTTCTCAATGGGTGTTACACATTGATAGTTACTAAAAAAATTTAAGGATACATATTAATTTTTAAAATTAAATTATTATAAAACAAAAATTTGAGTTTATATATTTAATTTAACCATTTAATAAAAAAAAAAAAATCAAAATCATATCTTTTTGCACTATATCAAAAATATGTTTATATAAAAAGTTTACGCCAAACTCAACTTTTATTTATTTTATTTTTTTGCCGAATAATATTCTTTTTTTTTATTATTTCTTTCGGCTAATGAGATAATCTCATCTCAATTAGATAAGAAAAATAAAACATAAAATCTCATTTTTTTTTTTCTAATAATACTCATTCATCATATTTGAAAACCAAATGAAATTTCGTAATTTATTCAAAGAAAAAATAAAAATTACTTGGATGGTCTTGACTGCTGGCTTATTCAATTGCTTAAGTTGCTCATCTATTTCCAAGTGTTCTTCTTTTGATATTGATGATGATAATGCTGTAAAGTTTTCTTTAGCATTAGCATAATATGAAATATAACATAATATACTAATTAAGATAATAAATGCCCTAATTGCCATTGAATGAAATTTTGGGTTTCTGCATAAACCAAAACAATCACAATATTAAAAAGTAATCAAATATATATAAATTAGAGGAAGAAGGAGATATTGATTTGTATATATCTACCAGAAAATTATGTGATGAATAGAATATTTGCAGTTTAGTGGAATATTTATAGGGACTTATTATGCCTAATTTATCTATATTTATCTATAGAAAGATATATTTAGTTAAGTATATTAACATTTGACTTGGATTATCCAAAGGTTGTAAATATATGTATATATAGGGATATTGGTTAATTAAAGTCTTGTTTTTGAATTCATTTAAGTTGATGCAATGTATTATGTATTTTATTATGTTGTATATTAAAGTGAGTTGTTATTTAGTTACTAATAATATATAAAAATATCATAACTAAATAAAGTTTTGTTTAAATTAATATATATATGTATAACGGTCGGTTTCAATTTTTTCGGTTAGTTTATTATCCAAAAAAAACCGACTGTTCAATGGCGGTTTTAACCGTTAGCGGTTTTTTCAGTTTTTGGTTTCGTCGGTTTCGGTTCCAACGGTGTTCGGTAGGTCAGTTTAAACGGTTTTTTTCAGTTTTTTGAATTTTATGCTCACCCCTACCTGCGACTACTCAAAACAACACCGTCATACGAGGTGGTGTTGATCAGAGCATCCTGCTACGAGCATTGAAAATAATCGAGCAGCAGAGAAGGCCCATTTACTAGCTCCATGGGACTTCTCCCTTCACTGAAGAAGTGCGACAAGCTCGACTTCCCAAGGGATTCAGGTTATTTGAATCTCTAAAATATAAAGGTACTACTAATCCCATAGATTACTTAAAAAGTTTAATACAATTATGGAAGTAGACCAGGTTCCTCAATTAGCGAAATGTCACATCCTAGTGTTAGGTTATAATTAGCCTATGTTTCGGGTCTTTAAAGTTAGCATTATCTCGTCTATTGGTGTCTTTTGGAGCAGTTTTACGCTTGATTTTCATTATTTCAGGTTCCCGGAGTGTTAAAGTTTAAATTCAGTCAAATGGCGAAAAACTGGGATAAACTGGAAAAAAATTGAAAAATTCAGCTCCAGACGCGTCAGTAGTCGCGACCTCCAGGGAGCCAGGTCGTGACCCTTTTTCCTGGTCGCGACTTCGAGATTTGGCAGAACCTCTGATTTTCGAGGTTTGCCTGTAGTCGCGACCAGCTTAAAGGCTAGTCGCGACTAGGTACGGACGTCGTGGTTTTGACCTAATTTTGATTTTTCTCTCAATTGGAGGCACACTTCTCATCCCTATATAAGGAATACGACACTGAAGGTCAAAAGTAAGCAGAAATAGACCTAAATAGTGGATGCAAGTGGAGAGGAAGCTATCTTGAAGACCCAAAGCGATATCACCTTCTAGTTTCTTTCTTTTACCCTTAATTTCTTCTTTATGTTTGTTTTTGTTTCTGAATTAATCATGGATGTTTTTAGAGTTATTATGAACTAAATTTCCCAATAAGGGAGGATGATGATTGTTGCTTAAGTTTATGCCTAGTTAATAAATAATTGCCATTCCTTCATCTTATGTGTGAATACTATCTATATTTGTGTTTAATTCCATGTGCAAGCTTGATCACCTTTTACATGTTTAATGATCTCAATTCGAAATCTGAAAAGTGAGAATTGAGAATGCTAAAATTTGGATAGTCTAGGTTTTGATGTGAAATGAAAGTATTTACATAGCCTCAGTGACGAATAGATTATTGCTTAATGCTGATTTTGTGTTGATTTAATTAAGAAGTTAATTAGAGAACATATTATTTAGAACCTAAAAGATCTGAAAGGAGTTAGGTTAATTTATAATCTGTCATTCACATTAAGATAAGGATAGCAATTAGGTATTAACATTGGTAACTTATCAACAGGATTCACCTCCCTAATCTCTCATCTTGATTAATCTTCGTTTATTTTCTCTTCAATTTTCTGAGTTAGTTACTTTTAAATTGCAAACTTATTATTTTACCAAATAGAATCATAAGTATAGTTTAGTAGTACTTAATCCGATTCCCTGTGGTTCGACCTCACTTGCGTGAGATACTACTTGATTGCGTATACTTGCGTAATAAACATAAAATTCGTAACACTTAGCGGCAATCTTGGAGGATAACGCTCACGATTGGTTCAGCCAGTTGCCTCAGGTTATTTGAATCGCTAAAATATAAAGGTACTACTAATCCCATAGATTACTTAAAAAGTTTAATACAATTATGGAAGTAGACCAGGTTCCTCAATTAGCGAAATGTCACATCCTAGCGGCAATCTTGGAGGATAACGCTCACGATTGGTTCAGCCAGTTGCCTCAGGTTATTTGAATCGCTAAAATATAAAGGTACTACTAATCCCACAAATTACTTAAAAAGTTTAATACAATTATGGAAGTAGACCAGGTTCCTCAATTAGCGAAATGTCACATCCTAGCGGCAATCTTGGAGGATAACGCTCACGATTGGTTCAGCCAGTTGCCTGAGGCATCCATATCGACTTGGAAGACTTTTGTGGATTTATTCTTGACGCACTTCCAAGCCACGATGACGTATAAACTGCCTTATACAACCCTGGCTAACATTAAGCAGGAAGTCGGTGAGTCCTTATAGGATTATTTTAAGCGTTTTAATGCTGAAGTAACCAAGGTTGAGAAGGCCCCCGAGTCTTTGTTAGTTTGTATGTTGATTACAGGTGTCTTGCCAAGAACCGATTTCTGGAAAGAGTTGCAGGCACGAAGACTAGAATCGTTGGTAGAATTCTTCGCCATGGCTGAGCCGCATAAGAGAATCGAGAATTATCTTGCTAAACTAGAAAGGGGGAAGGAGAAGCACGAGTCACCCATACCGCAGTCACAATCTCGAAGTCCTAGAGGAAAGAATCCCAGAGGTAGAAGCCCGAGAAGACGTAACCCTCAGAGGCAGCGAAGTCCAAAGCTTGCCAAGTCCCCTTCCAAGAAGGAAACATCTCCAAAGAGGAAAGGAGGACCTGCTTTGTCAACTACACTGAACTAGCAGTCCCTCGCAATCATATTTATGCGATTGAGGAGAAAAATGAAGGTTTCAGAAAGCCTCCTCCAATTAGAGGAAATCACGACAAAAGAGATCCGAAAAAGTTCTGAAAGTACCATAAGGACATCGGCCATAGCACTCTAGAATGCTGGTTCCTACAGGACGAGATTGAAGAATTGATCAGACGAGAAAAATTCGGTAAGTACAAGAAAAATGGAGAAAATCATCCCTAATCGGATGATAATGATGACACGAACAATGCAAGTGGTTCACGAACTCCTCGCAATATCTTAACGATTATTGGAGGACCCCATATTGGTGGAGATTCCAAAAAGTCGCAAGAACATTATGCTATGGAAGCAAAGGAGAAACTGCTTGCCGACATAAACAACCTAAGTGAGTGACCTGAGAAGTTTTTCAAGAAGGAATGCGATGACATAACCTTCATGGAGAGTGACGCCAGGTGGGTTCATCATCCACATGCAGACGCACTCGTGATCGTCGCAAACATTGGAGGGAAAAAAGATAAAAAAAATCTCACAAAAAGAAGATATATAAAATAGAGAAAATTGTGTAAGAAAATAAAGCTGAAACTTCAAGCCTAAATTAGACTATGTTCTGATTAGATTTTGGAAAAATTCAAAACATAAAAGGTATAGATCTCTCTTTTATCTTTCCAAAACATCTTGAATCATCCAATTTTGAGCAATATCGAGAGAGTTATGGCCAAAATATTATCAGTCGACGCAGCAGAAAACACACTGCCCTTTCTAATCCTAAGCAGAATAGGTTTTCTAATCCTAAAGAGAATAGGTTTTCTTTTCAGCGCTTTTTTTATTATTATTATTTTTATCATTTTTTGGCTATAAAAGAAGTGGACTTCAATAGTTTTAAGAAGGAATTTAGAGGGAAAAAGGAGTACGAATTTTAGAGACATAAGTCAATACTGGAGGCATTCTGTAGAGAGTTTTTAGCATTATTTTATTCTCTATCTTCTTCTCTTTCTTAAAGTTAATATGTGTGATTTTTCTTCCATGAACATGTGTAGCTAAACACTCGATTAAGGTTTAGATGAATATTGTTTGACATTGCTTTATGGTTTTAATATGATTTATTTTTTCCCTAATTTCTATGTATTCTATTTCATTCGTGCTTAATTACTTTTAATTGTTTAGCCATCAATTAACTGTTTTATGATTTCGATGCAAGGTCTGAGAAGTGAGTGTTGATTATGCTATAGTGAAATAGAACTAAATTTCGATATAGGACGAGAGTACCTGTATGGTTTAGATAGCTTATAGGGTTTCTGTATTTAATGCATGTTGCATGTTAAATTTCTCATGAGAGTAAAAAATTTGCATGTGATTGAGATTTATATATCTGAGAAGACTATAAATTACCTTAGTACACATGCTATTGCATAGAAATTGATAATAGGAAGATAATTATATTAAGCCATATTCAATAGATACAATTAAAATTGAAGCTCTAGTTTTTATTAACTGTTAATTTCCTTATTAGTTTAATTGCTTATTTTTTTCACGGTTTTTATTTTCTAGTTTTAATCATTATTAATTTTTATTCCACAAAATAGAAATAAAAGTTTAATTTTAACATGTTTAACTACATTCCTCGTGGGATCGACCTCACTCTTGGTGAGTTTACTACTTGTCACGATACGTGCGCTTGCGTGTGCAAAATATCACAACAGTAATATTGACAGTAGCCACTCAACAATGGTACTTCAAGCTAACACCTGGAAAGTTTGATTCCTAGAATGCCTTTACATTTGAGTTCTACATCCAATTTTCCTCCTCCAAATAGCTCTTTGCACACCTCAAAGACCTGGTCGAGGTCAAACAATTATAAGGAGAAACGTTGAAGGACTATACATTGGTTCATAACAGAGGCCACTAAGGTCAATGGACTAACTGAAGAAGGACGGCTAGTTGCAGTCTTAGGAGGGATCGAGCCCAAGGGTGAGCTTTGGAAGGACATCAAAAGGTTCACTGTGGGGTCAATAGGAGAATTATTAGATCGGGTTGACGAATTTATAAAGCTCAAAGAAGCAGTAAAGAGGGTAGACAATGTCACCCAAAACAATGTCGACTCAATCAAAATCTTATCTCCATTTGGAGCATTTACATCCTCCTCGAACAATTAAACCTTCCAGCCATAAGGAAGTAACAACAATAACCCCAATAATAATAGTGAAAAATGTCCAATAACAAGAATAATTTGAGGAATAGAAAGAAGGGGAAATTCAACATCACTGATCAACAAAACCCCAGCATGAAAGATCTTTGTTTCACTTCTTTCACTATTCTCACTGACACTAGGGAAAATGTCTTCATGGCAACCCAATCGTCAGTACTTTACAAGAGACCCCCTCTGATCAAGAAAGATATCAGTAAGAGGTACATTACCCAAGTTTAATCATTTTTACAAAGATTTCGATCATGAAACAAATCAATGTAATAAATTGAAGGAGGAGATTGAGTTTCTTATTCGAAGAAACAATCCACACTTGAATCAGTATGTAAAGTCCGATCAGAATCAAAGGGCTCCCCAACAAGATAATGACCAAAACTTCCTAATGCCACCACCAGTGGATGAGCACCTACATGTTATGATTGGAGGCCCACACATTGCTGGAAATACGAGCAAAGCCCAAGAAAGGTATGCATGGACCCCTCCACTATGAGCAAAACGAAAAAATATTGGTCGTGGAGGAGAGAAATCACAAATCGTCACGGAGAAGTGATACTATTGTATCATTAAACGATGATGACGCTGCTCATGTTCATTATCTACACAATGACTCCATGGTTGTAGAAGTACGAATAACTAACATGACAATAGCTCAAACTATGATTGACAATGGAGCCTTGTCGAACTTTTTTTGACTGATAAGACAATAGTTAAATACTTGTTTATTAGGTCTATATGGTAGGTAAGGAGTCATAGTAGTGGGTACAATTTTACTGAACCCAACCTCCGTCATGTAGTCTAATAGTTAGGGTTTATTTATCAAAATTAGACTTGGGCATAACCTTTTATGTGATTTAATTTAGATACTAATATTACTACTCATTGTTGATCACAACGTATATAATTTTATAACTATTTGTTTAAATATGTTAATTCCAAGTATGTACGTAAGATTTAGTTATTTTTTCTTGTTTACGTGATTATGTGATAAGAATTTTCTTATTAGATTTAGGAAAATTTACACTACATACTGTTTTTTCTTATTTTATTTCAATTTTACTGTTATAAGGAAAATAATACATTTTTACTGTATTTTTTATACTATGTGTACTGTTTTTTTATTTATTTATTTATTTTTTACTTTTTTACTTGTCACAATCTGCCTATCACATTAAATAAATATATATATTATATAAACTCTAAAAAACTTGTGGGAGTGGGTTTTTTTTTTAATTTTCTTTTAATTAAAATTATATTATATTTTAAAGGTATAAAAGTGTGATGTGACTTGTGTTGTCACTTTAGTGACATAAATTTTTTTATTATTATTTTTTAATTAAAATTGATGATAAAAATATGTCACCTAAAATATTTAAAACTCATTTCTTTCACTTTAATCTCACTTCTCCATTATTCTTTCTTACTATTCATCATCTTCTTCATTTTTTTCACTCTCTACTTCCTCAAGTTCTCTCTATTTTTCTCCATCAACATATAAATTTTTTATTTTTTTTATGTTCAGTTCTTCTTCTTCATCTTCTTTTCTTTTCTTCTTCTTCTTCTTCTTCTTCTTCTTCTTCTTTTTTTTTTTTTTTTTTAATTTTTTGAAGTTCTTAGTTACGTTTTTTGAAAATATAAGAGTTAGTGTGGTTTTTTTTTTGTTCTAATTTTCCAGAACTTTCTTGCAAATATAGTGCATTTAGTATTGAGGATGTGCACAACATAGTTAATTTTTGATCATTTTTTCTTTTATTTTTTTTATTTATTTTAGTATTGTTTTACTGTTGTTTTTCATGATTTATTTATTTGATGCCGATTTCACTGCCCTTGCTCCATCTCGCTGGAATTAATAGGTATTTTCTGGATATTCTCGTCTTGTTATGGTGGTTCTGTCTGTGAGTGTGGAAGATGGAGGCTATAAATACATTTCTTCTTCGTTCTCTTTGGCTATTTTTGTGGTTTTTTATTTTGGTTCTCCTATAAATACATTTGAAGAACTCACTCACAAGAGAGTTTTGAGGTGTGTGTTTTTTTTATATTTTTTTAAGTAGTTATATTTGCTTCATTTGTTTTTGTGTTGTTTCAGTGTTGTTTTAGTAGTTTTTTTTATTATAAATTTCTAGGAATAGACTTGCAAATATAGTTGATTTTGCATCTGGTGTTGAGGTTGTGCAGCAGATTGTTTGTTTTTTTTTAATCATTTTTTTCTTTTGTTTTGTTTGATTATTTTAGTGTTGTTTTACCGTTGTTTTGCCATGATTATTTATTGACGTCGATTTTACTGCTTTTGCTCAATCTTGTCGGAATTAAGGGTTATTTTTCGGTTGTCCTGGTATTGTTGTGGTGGTTATGTCTGTGATTGTGAAAGATGGAGGCCTCATACTTTTGTTTTAGTATTGATAGTATAAAAGAAAAAAAAAAGGGAGGACAGTATAAATGTAAATTATGCCGTGTGGCAGTAAAATTGAAAAGTATTACCCTAAATCCAGTATTTTTGTAAAATGCCCTAGATTTATCATGTGCAAATTAGGGTAACCGTAAATAGTTCGTTGGTAGTATACCTACGTTGGGGGCCATATAACTACTAGATTTAAGGCGTTTTGTTTTATTTACTTCATGTTAATAAATTAATGTTGCAATTATTTTGTTTATTATTATGTCTTTCGTACAAAACTGGTTAGCTATGCAAATATTTGCCAACATAACAATTATTTTTTATGTATAACACTATAAAAAATAATAATTGTACAATATTTTTGAACTCTTTATTAAAATTAATATTGTCTTTTATATATTACATGAACACAAAATAATACATTATTATTGTTATTATTATTTATTAGAAATTAAAAAGATGATATAAAAGGGCCTCCATAAGAGAAGACATGACCATAACTGCCTTTAAGTCCCCAATCCATAACATTATATAAATGTACATTATCAATAAATTTTTGGGTATTTGCAGCAATGACTTGTTTATGAGATTCGTCAATGATTGTAATTTGGTCCATAAATGCGTCCTTTCTTGAATCTCCCCTCGGACGAAAACCATTGCCCATTCGAGTAGGTTTTTGTCCTGGTGGAGTGTAAGCCTCTCCGCCCCATTCCACATGGTTACTCCCTGTGTTAAGACTACTAAATATGCGTCCGGGCCAGAAACCAATTTGAGTCCCGTCTTTTCCATATTCAAGCCACCAATTTCCATTTATTGCGTCCTAATAGAAAGATAAAATCATAAAATAAGAGTAATAAGTTCAACCTTTAAAGTAAGAACTAATAAATAAATTTTAAAGATTATTTGATATATCGTACTAGTATATATTTATATAACTTACTCGATAAATAAAAAATTGTGTAACATATACTGCTTCACCACGTTTCGAAAGTAGTTTGTAAACTTGGTCTAATGGTATCTCAGTATTAACGATTACGAAACCAGGACAATGTGTGTAGAAACAAGATCTTCCACCAGCCTGAATATAAATTAATAATAGTATAATTATTAATGTTTCTTTTTCAAATAAACTTTATAATTGATATAGATAGAAAAGGCTTACTTGTGAAAATATAAAGGCGTGAGTGTGACTATCACCGTATAAACCAGGATTTACCTAAAAAGATAAAGCAAGAAAAAAAAAAGGAATTAAGAATAATATTAAATTTATAAGCATTGATGAACCCCATTTAAAGTCTTATAGTGAAATAAAATTAGACAAAAACTATTAGGACATACTTAGATGTGTATGTCATAATAATTTCAAATATTAATTAACTCACCATCCATCCAACTTGTATAGTATCAGGTCCATTTTTGATTGTCATATGAGATACACTATAATGAGGTTTTATTGTAGTAGCTAAACCATGTAAACTCATAATAACACCACCTCCATTGTATTTCCCTCCAGGCTTTGTTTGAAGCACAGCGTGCTAAAAAAATAATCATATACTTTTAGTAATTCATATTTAATTTATTATATATAAATCATAACAAGTAAACATAAGAGCTGTATAGAAGAAAATGTATCAAAAACTTACATGAAGACCTTGCTTCTCAACTGTTTGAGGAGTAATTACTCCTGAAGAAAATGCTTTTGTGAACAATTTAGATCGAATGAGATCTTCTTTTGTAGTTCTTTTAACGGGAACTGTTCCAGTTGGACATCCTAAACCTTTTATTTCTACCATTTCATATTCGATATTTGTTTTATTTTCATTTTCGTTGATATTTTTATTTAATTTTGTAGGACGAGAAGAAGGCTTCATCTGCACCAATAATATAATTTATATTATCAAGAATAATATTTATTTTGTATGTATTAATTGATAAATTAAAATGATGTATTAACATATTTATAAAATAAAATTACAACAAACCGTATGGTGATAATTATGATCCTTCAATAGAGGATGATCGAATGCTGGTTGCTTATAGAAATCAACACAATCATAAATAGATCCATCATCTCTCTGCAATTATATAAATTATTTTTATTTGGCTTGCAATTTATAAACATCATCATATCTAAATTTAATTTCTAAAACTAAACTAGCACAATAAAATTTATATAACAACACACAAAAATATAAATTAATAATGACAATATTATTTTGTTTTATTAAAAAAATCTAATATATATAAAATAATCAAATTTTGTAAAATATATTTTAAAATTCTCATTAAAAATCAACACAATAATAAAATAACTCCATCATTTACCTGCAAGTATATATAAATTATTTTTTAATTGTCATGCAATTTTTAGATATCACCATTATCTAAATTTAATTTCTAAAAAAATTAAAAATTGTGTTTATTTAAATATTTGAGTGGCCTATTTGCTAAAGTAATTTATAATTTATATAATAACACACAACAATGTAAACCTAATAATAATATATTTTTTTTACTTAAAAACTAAGCATAGAAATTTAAATTTGTGATTTCATTATTCGTTATTAGATCAAAATTTGATGGTTTGATATTTTTAAAATTAATATTTACAGTTAAATTTGTAGTAACCATTCATAGGTAATACTCATTAAGAAGTGTTCCATATACATATATATCGAAAACCAAATGAAATTTATTTAAAAAATAAAAAATAAAAATTACTTGGATGGTCTTCACTGTTGACTTGTTCAATTGCTTAAGTTGCTCATCTATTTCCAAGTGTTCTTCTTTTGATATTGATGATGATAATGTTTCTTCAGCATTAGCATAATATGAAATATAACATAATATACTAATTAGGATAATTGCCCTAATCGCCATGGATGAATGAGATTTTGGGTTTCTGCATAAGCCAAAACAATCACAATATTAAAAAATAATTAAAATAATATAATATTCAATAGTATATATTTATAATATTGATCAAAAAATTAGAGGAAAAAGAAAAAGGGGGATTGAATTTGTATGTGTGTACCTTGATGAAAGGCTCATAAGAAAATTATTTGATGAATAGAATTTTTGCAATTTAGTGGAATATTTATAGGTACTTATTATGTCTATATTTAACTATATAAAGATATATTTAGTGAAGGATATATTTAGTGAAGGATTGTAAATGTATGTATATATATAGTTATGGATATGGTTAATTAGAATTATCTAAATCAAATATTCTAAATATGCACTTATGACATTGACTACTAATAATAAATTGTTCTAAAAACTAAATTAAATGGGTTTCGGATAGGCACAATGAAATGAATAATTAGATAGTGTGCAAAATTAAAAGTCGTCAGTGGTATCTAACACTTTCTCATCGTTATTATATTGCTATTAATAAGTATCAAATCTCATAAATAATTTAATATGTTAACTTTTAAAGAATATTACTAATTAGAGGCGGAACTATAACTTTATTGCAAGGGGGCTAAATTTTAAAATTTAGTATTAAATAAAAATTTATAGCACATAATTATTAAATTTATATTTAATATAAAAATTTAGAATAATTTCTTTTGTATGTCAAAAATTTCCTAAAAAATGTTAAAATTTTTAGAAAATATATTCTATTTTTAAATTGAAAAAACTAATACACTTGTAATCAAAGTACAGGTTAAATAAACATATAAATAAAATAATTTTTATAATTAACAAAATCTAACACTTAGTTAAAGGAGAGATATCTCAACTTTTACTTTAAAAATGAAAATTAATAATTAGTAAATAATTTTGAGCCAGAATAAAAAAAAATTAATTTAATAAGCAATTGCCTTATAAAGTTAGTTATATTCTAAAAATCAATTTAAATTTTATTTTTATTAAAATGTAATATATTTTATTTTTTTAATAAACTAAATACTTAAAATTACACTATATAAGAAAAATCTGTAATACATTCTAGTAGACACTCTTATCTTTTTTTTTTTTTTTTTTTTATTTTTTTATAATCGTGTATGTTGTAGTTATTTAGGATCACTTATAAATTTTTAGAAAAATCTGAATAGTTTACAATATCGAAAATAAAGTTCAAATATTTATTTACGACCTATATTAGAAGAAATAGTTATGCGTGCAATAAATTATTCGAACCTTATTTTCATTACTGTAAGTTATTCAAAAATTTCTAAAAATATACAGATAGCCCTAAATAACTACAACGTACACGATCATGAAAAAAAATAAAATAAAAAACTCTCTTGAAAGTCGAATTAGATAAAAAATCTACCGGAACACTCTTTTAGAGATTGTACTATAAACCTTCTATATTAGTTGCCCACACACTTAATTTACATTATATATATTAATTGTATTTTTAAATTAATAATAAATTTTGTTAAGCAGGTATACAATTAAACTTGGCTATGGAACTCTTGTTACTACTCAACCCGTTAAGCTGTGGTATGGGAAGGTCTGGAGCCGGTTCATTATTCCTAAGCACAAATTTATTTTATGGCTTGCGGTGATGGATAGACTTCAGAAAAAGAGTCGACTATTGAAGTTTAATATTTTTGATCACGATTCTTGTTTGATTTGTGAGATAGAAGCCAAGAAATTTAGCTTCAAACAACAAGTTTTTGTAACAGTTGTGGCAGCTATTGTTTATAATGTTTGGAGAGGTAAAAATGAGTGTTTATGGAATTATTGTTTGCCTACAATGAATACACTAATTTTTAAAGTGAAACAAGATGTAAGATATAGAATTTCAAGTGTAATGCCAAAAAATAGTATCTAGAAAGGATAGAGAATGGTTTGAGAGTTTATAAATAAAGATTATATGTATAGAAAATTTCAAGCCTTTTTTCAGGTTGCTGATTAGGTATACAAGTTGGTTAAGGAAATATAATAAGCATTTCTTAAAAAAAATAAAATTGTTTATATATATTAATATTACTTTATAAATATTTTTATATATTGAAAGTGCCTATTTAATAAAAAATCTTGGTTTAACGTTTTTTTTATCTGTTAACTTAGATTACGCTTTTAAAATAAAAATAAAATATTTGTGAACAAATTCGTTTCCCTTTTATCCGCTTCTCTTGTTAAGAGGTTAGCTTATTTCAAAACAATCAAAACAAGAAAAAAAATAAAAAGAAAAAAAATCTACTTCACTTGCAAGAATATCGTGATTTTAAACCGCCAAGACTGAGAAAAAATTAAACATAAAGAACAATTTGGGTCTCAATTCTCTCTCACACATTGGAGCGCCTTGGAGAGTTCTGAATTCTTATTCAGGTGGTACATACATGTTGAAAATTTCAGCCACTGAAAAATATCTCAGTCAATAGTCACTACTGACATTCTCGTTTGGCCAACCCTCAACCCTAGAATTCGACCAAGATGAGGCTGCTCAAAGTAGCTACTTGTAATTTAAACCATTGGGCTATGGATTTCGATTGCAATTTGAACAACATCAAACATTCATTCTTGTTCAAGTCATGGTGATCCCCATTAATCTACACTCAAGATTGTGAGCGAGTATATATATCTTATTCTTCATATTATATTACACGTGTTGTAATTCATCTCTTCTACCAACTTATATATAATAGATATAGTGTATATATGTATTATAACATTTATGTAATCAATCTCTTATTTTAGCTCTCGTATTATTTTTACAATTAAGTTATAATTTATCTTCATTTATATTCCATTATATATAAAATCTCTAACAATTATTACTTTCCTACATTGTGTTTATTTTTTCAAAAGTTATTACTTTGGATTTTTATCTCTATATGTTAAGATTCAATCTTGAGTATTTGTATGAATTATCCTTTTTATTATTATTATTTTAAATTCTTACTTAATATATATATATATATAGGACTCAATTCACATTAGGATTAAGCACATATTAATTCTTGTATATTTGGATTTATATAGAAGGAAATTAAAAAAGAAAATTAAGTGAAATTGAAATGAATAATATGTTATGAACAAAACCCACATGGAAATGCAAATAAGAAATAAATATTTCCCATTCTTTTTACAAGAAATCTAGATTAAAAAAAATGCTTTAATTTTTTTTAGTAAATATTTGTTTTTCAATGTTCTCCCCCTGAAAAAGATTATTTTGAAAGTGAAGATTAATTAAAATTTTAGAATATATTTAAAAGTGAGAATAACTTAAATAATTTATAATATTTCAACAAAAATGACAATATATATTTATGTATAATTTTATAATATTTAAAAGTGAGTTATGAAAAAACCGAAATGATCAACATTATTTGCTTAAAATGTATAATTTTATAATTTTGTTGCTCGGTTGTGTTTGTAATAGTTTTGTAATTAATGAAAAATCTCTTTTCTTGATTAAAAAAAAAAGTGAGAATAATTTACTTAAATTTATTAACATGGAAAAATTGTGTAAAGCTAAGTTAATATTATAAATGTTTCACTTTATTCGTATTTTCTATATTTTCAACTCGAATTCCATTATTACTTTGCAACTAAAACAATAAAAAAAAAATTACTCCAAATATTTAGTTTTACTTTAAATCACATCATCATCCTATATAACATGAAAAAAAAGGTATAATTATATTAAAAATATATCTTTTTTGCTAAAAAAAGAAGAAAAAATCAAGTTAATCCTTTTTTTTTTTTTCTAGTGAAGAATCAAATGTAAGCTTTAAAACCTAACCTACAATGAATATTTCAACAAAAAAATGACAATAAATAAATATAGTTTTATAATATTTAAAATTACAAAACTTACTTAAATTAATTAACATTGGGTTCTGAAAAGGGTAATAGAGGAATTCACCTTAAAGCTTGGGACAAACTCTGTCTCCCCAAGTCTCTAGGGGGTCTGGGCTTCCGTAAATCCAAAGAAATGAACCAAGCTTTCCTCGCTAAGTGGGGGTGGCATCTTCTGACTGGGAACCAGTCTTTATGTTGTCGTATCCTTGAGGCCAAATATCTTAAAGGAAAGTCCTTTCTAGATTGTGCTCCGAAAGCCTCGGACTCCTGGTTCTGGAAGAATGTTACTAAGTCAAGAGACGTTATTCGTAAGGGGGCTTGTAAACGTGTGGGTGATGGCCAGGATACAAACATTTGGTTGGATCCTTGGATTGCGCATCTAAAGGGATTCACTGACCAAGTGGGCGGGACATGATTAGAGAGACTAAGGTAGCCGAGCTCTTGTTACAAAATGGTGGATGGAACTTCCAGCTGCTCCACCAGTTGTTTAATCGAGAAACGATCTCTGCTATCCTCAGTGAAGGAGTCCCTACTGGCCGGGGTAAGGATAGCTGGGTCTGGACCTTGGAAAATAATGGTAGGTTCTCCTGCAAATCTGCCTATTTGGCCCAAACCATGGATAATTCTATCCTTCCAGAAGTTGCTCCCTCCTTGTGGAACAAGCTTTGGAATAGTAAAATCCCTGAGAGACTCAAAGTCCTTTGGTGGTGCATTCTGTCTAAGGCTCTCCCAGTTCGTTCAGTGTTAGGTAGAAGGTTCCCTGTTGAGGACGAGAGCCGCACTTGTGCGGAGCGAAGTGAAACTTTGGAGCATTTATTTCTCTCTTGTAATGTTGCCTTTCACCTATGGCGATCTTCTCCTTGGGGTATATTCCCCATCTGTGATACGGGTATAAGAATGTGGGACTGGGTTAAGTTCTTATGGGAGCTCAAAAACAAAGGCATTAATGAACAAGAAATTTTTTTATACGCTTCGCTCACCGTTGACACCATCTGGCGGACAAGAAATGAAAAGGTACATAATAATAGTCCGGTAGATATCTTTAAATGTATTGATCTTGTCGTTTTCTTTTGCAGATCATCATGCTTACTTGCTCCCTTGTCCAACCCGATGCCTGACGGAATCTTGGAGTCCACCCCCACAGGATTGGTTGAAGCTCAACTGTGACGTTAGGGTGGGGATGGATAGCATGTGCGCAGTGGTTGCAAGGGATCACGTCGGCAAGGTGATCTGGGTATCTACAAAAAGACTGGATTTTTCTAGTGCTCTCTGTGGAGAAGCGGCGGCCTGCTGTTTGGCCTTAGAGGAGGCTAAAGCTCGCGATATTCAGTACCTTATAGTGGAGAGTGATTCGAGGGTGGTGATTGACGTCCTTAATGGGAAGGAGTCCCGTTGGGAGATTAATAACTACGCCTCATTTTGTAAAACCACCTCCACCTCTTTTATTGATTGTAATTTTCATTTCGTTCGTAGACAGTGTAATTTTATGGCCCATAATGTGGCTAACTGGGCTTTTTCCATTCAGAGGTTTGGCTCTGTGCCGATTTCCTCTTTGCCTGAAATTATATGTTGTAATGACCGGGAGGTCTAACATTTCCTAATCTAATATAAGTACGCTTTTCTTCAAAAAAAAAAAAAAAAATTAACATCCAAAAACTATGTAAAGCTAAATTAATATCATAAATGATTCACTTTATTCATCTTCTCTATATTTTCATCTCAAACTCCATTATTTCTTAACAAAAAGCACAAGAAAAATAAAAAGTAAAAAATTACTCCCAAATATTTATTTTTATTTTTACATTAATCACACCATTACCATATAACATAAAAAAAATTATAATTATATTAAAAAAATATATATTTTTTGCTACCAATAGTTTAATACAAAAAAATATTGCGATTCGATTTTTGCTACTGTAAAATTAGTCTTGTCTCTGTGACATATTTTTGAGTGTTTTAGTCTTATCTTTATGACATAGTTTTAAGTGTTTCAATCTTATCTGTGTGACATTATTAGTTCTTCTTTGTTCTTCAATGTTCGTCATCAAATCGTTATTAGCCGTTGGGAATAACAAGTTTTTCGCGACTGAAAGGGTTATTAGTATAATAATTAAGTGCTAAAGCTATGAGATTGAATGAACTTGCTATAACTGTTGTTGTATCTTTTTGACAGCAGATGAAACTTAACATATGTGTTTTTAAAATTAACTGTGATGTTAGAATATTTATAATTTGTTTGTGGATGTAAAAGTTAATAGACTCATTATTTGGCTCATTATTTATTTAATAAAATTCTATTATTTATTTAAAATAAAAAAAAAATTACAATAAATATATATTTTTTTTTGCTAATTTACAAAATAATTATGTGTATATATATATGTATATATATACAGTAGAACTCAACCATCTCCCGCTTCAATCCTGGTCTTATCTTTGTCCGTACAACTCTGTATGATCTGGTCTCTCTCGACTCCGTTGAATCTCAGGTGACCATCTCTTTTTCTTCTTCAAATTCCTTTGATTTCAGCTAATTTCCCCTTTTCAATTTTGTTTATATAAACATAATTTTATCTGTATTTTGTTTTTTTGGTATCTGATGGTGATCTAGGGTTTTCGATCTTCAGCTCTTCGAGCTATGGTTAGATTCGATTAAACCCCCAAAAAATCAAACAAAGTACTTCCTCGACTAGAAACCCTTAAACCCCCAAATAAAGTTTCTATTTCTGTAAAATTGGGTCCTCCGATCAACACGATTCGCCATCAGGTTAGCTTCTGTTACTAATTTATGTGTGTATTTTGATCTGTGAAGATATTTATAAATTGAAACGTAGTTGATTAGTGGATATGTAATTGTTTGATCAGATTGAGTTTGTTGGGATCATTGGGTGTTGTTATTGAATTTGGTGGAAGCATTCAAAGTTTGATACTTTTTTGGATATATTTAAGTGGAAAACAAAATCCAATCTTGTTGTGATGAAAATTATTTAGCTTGATTCATTTTCCTCTTAGAAACTAAGTCACATTTTCCTCGTAGGTTTAAGTTTTATTTTAGTAAT
Source organism: Cannabis sativa (assembly GCF_029168945.1). Taxonomy (NCBI): domain Eukaryota; kingdom Viridiplantae; phylum Streptophyta; class Magnoliopsida; order Rosales; family Cannabaceae; genus Cannabis; species Cannabis sativa. Next base: position 1,007,919 of record NC_083602.1, read on the forward strand.
AATTAGTTTCTCAAGTGGCATTTGAAAGATAGTAGATTTCTTTTGTTTACTTACTTTGCTAAGTTGTTAATTGATAACTTAATCCCATTTCTGGGGTTTTTGTATAATGACAGGGAAATTAGAAAGCAAGCATTGATTGAAGTTCATTTCAGTTCAGATAAGGTTTTCAGTTCATTTCAAGGCATTAGGGGAAAAACAATGTTAGGCTCAGGAAATAATTTAAATAGGAGTACTGCACCATCCTCTAATGTGCCACCATTGCCTCAATGTTTGCCATTGGAGCCTATTACGTTGGGAAATCCAAAATATCCTCGCCCAGGAGAGTTAAGACGTGCTCTAGGTGTTCCCAGTACTTCTGAGAATCATTCTTTTGGTGCTTCTCATCCTAAAGCACCGCCTCCAGCTGGAAAGGATGAAATAAAGCACTTTAAAGAAACTGTGCTAGATGGCTCTAAGAAGGCCAGGTACATTTTATCCACACTCTTTTGTCCGGCTACTACTTTTACATGGCGCTGTTTTTAACAGAATTTACGTAGTGGCATATTAATGATGGCTATTATAGCCGTAGCTAAATTGGGCATTCATACGTTTATGTAATATGTAAGCTTTGAATTACATGAAATTAAAAAAATGTAAAATGAAAAATAAGAAATAAGAAATTAATAATCTTAGAATTACAAGAATTAACACATAATGTTAATTCATTATAATTAAGCACACAAAGTTCAAAAAACTGAATGGAAACTTGGGAAATACAAAGCCTAGGATATATTTAGACAGGATAGAAGAAAAGCTATTAGTTTTCGCTTCTATTACTGGTTTTATTATTTGTATTTGTTTGAGAAATACAAATAAGAATTTTAAGAAAAAATGAAAAATAAGAAATAAGAAATTAATAATCTTAGAATTATAAGAATTAACACATAATGTTAATTCATTATAATTAAGCACACAAAGTTCAAAAAACTGAATGGAAACTTGGGAAATACAAAGCCTAGGATATGTTTAGACAGGATAGAAGAAAAGCTATTAGTTTTCGCTTCTATTACTGGTTTTATTATTTGTATTTGTTTGAGAAATACAAATAAGAATTTTAAGAAAAAATGAAAAATAAGAAATAAGAAATTAATAATCTTAGAATTACAAGAATTAACACATAATGTTAATTCATTATAATTAAGCACACAAAGTTCAAAAAACTGAATGGAAACTTGGGAAATACAAAGCCTAGGATATATTTAGACAGGATAGACGAAAAGCTATTAGTTTTCGCTTCTATTACTGGTTTTATTATTTGTATTTGTTTATCAAGGTCTAATTGTTTTAAGCTCAGTAGCTCACAATTTCTTTTTTTTTTTTGGGTACTTGGGGAGGGAGAATTTGAGCTTGGAATCTCTTCTCTTTGAAGAGAAGTGTATTACCAATAGATTGTGCTTATGACTACCACAAAATTTATTAATAACCTAACCAATAGATTGTGCTTATGACTACCACAAAATTTATTAATAACCTAACCATGTTATTCCAAGATGAATTTCAAAACAGACCAAATGAAAACTTTCTCAATTGAAATTCACACCTAAGGTGTTGTCTGGTTTGAAGTATGACAACAAGGGAATGTGGGATGGAAATGAGAGTACAATAAAATTTAATGAGTAAAAAAAATTATTGTGCATTGACCTTTTTATTCTATCAATGTAGTTTTAAATGTCTTAAATTGGACCAAACACAATGAAATGGAAATGAATCTACTGCACAATACTGATTTTTTCAATTAATTTTTTTTATTCAAGTAAAATTTTATTACATGTCTATCGTTGCCCTCTATGTCCTTATTTTTATTACTCTTAATGGAAAAACACCTAGGTGGGTTTTGAAATTTTATACATGGGCCGCCTTGGTTAGTTAAGGCCCGGGTTTCAAGCAATTAGGCCAATGTAGGTTTTGATATGTTCTTGTCTACCATTTTTGTCTTTCTTATCTCTCTGCACCATAGGAAAGAAAAGGATGTCATAATAGGGTACTACAGGCACATACTACCATAAAATAATCTATCCTAATAAATCTTCATAAAATGAAAAAGAAAATATAAATTAATAATAATCTAGCAAATGAAGATGCATGAGTAATCAAGTGGTTGGACCCTAGGTTGAGAAAATAATAATGATTAGACTATGCTAGCTTGAAAATTATTCTATTATTAAGTTTGAATTGACTGTATAGTTTTTTTTTTTTTTAATTTTTAATTTTGGAAAAAATAATATTGTATGTTTTTAGTGGAATTATTAACTTATTATATCACAAAAAAGATTGTGTTTTTTGATTTTATCTTTCAAGTAAAATTCCCTGTTTTAACCTAATATTTTCCCTTTCCATATATATTATTTAAAAATTAGGGATAGAGTGAAAATGTTTCATGAATCACTATTCAAATTGGATAAGTACAAAGAAGCATTAACCTCGAAGAAGCGGCAAAGAAGCGAACTTTTATCGAGTGAGAGGTCCAGCGGAATAAATTTGATAAAGGGTGGGAGCCAGATTCATCGAACTTCTCACGACACCATTGTGCAAAGAATGGAAGACAGAACAAAGAATGGCATGTTGAATAAACGCATTCGGACATCGGTTGCAGATCAACGGGTGAGTACTCAAAGTACATGTTGTTCTTGAAATTATCATGTTTAAATCTTTAGGGCTTTCTATTCACTCTCAAAATGTTATCAGGCAGAAAATCGGCCAAGTATTAACTCAAGGCAGCAAATGTTCGCTGATAAGGATGGGGCTACCCTTCAGCCTGCCAGTGGGAGCTCTGGAAGAATTGAAGAAAAGACTCGCAGATTGCTTGCCGGGGGTGAAGGTTTGGATCAAAAGATAAAAAAGAAACGCTCTGTGGGATCTGTAGGTAGCAGACTTATCAATGCTGATCGGGATATAAAACGGGCTGCTCATTCAAAGCTGACTGCTGAGGCTAAATTACGATCTTGCGATACTCATGGTTTCAGGTATTGCATTTTTACATATCTAACTGATTCATTATTGAAAGAAATAAAATGATTAATTATTGATTTCTCACATTTTTCAAAGTTAAAGGCTTTGGTCGATTATCTTTCCTAGATCTTGTCAGAGATTGGGGAATTTTTTTGCATTGAAAATGTTTTATTTTTTTTTTGTTCCTTTGTTCTTGTCTGTTGTTTTTTTTTAGGTTTGGTTATTGTAATTTATGACATTTGTTTTTTTTTTTAAAATCTGACATATCTTTACAATCAGAGGACTTAAATTTCTATTATACAGCTTCTCAAATGGGAGGAGAGAAAATCTGATGCTAGAGACATTGTTGTTGATTTTTTTCTTTTTCTGGTAGATATAATTTAATTATTGAGAAAGCTGTTGGTTTTGGAAAACTCAAAATGATAGCTGTTAAGTGGAATTGTGTGATGACAGCTACCGAGTGTGGGTTATTTGTCTGGAAAGAGATAGTCGGATCTTTAGAAGGAAAAGAATTGGATGCAGCTCTCCCTGAGAAAATGTCAAAATTTTGGCTTCTCTTCGGGCTTCTGCAGGGAAGGAAAGGATATTCCCCTTTCCTAAGACTTCGTTTAAAATAAGGAAAAACATTGTCATAAAAAAAAGTGAGAAAAAGATAGCGGAAAATATTTTCTCAAATATTGTAATTTAAATTTTTTTTCTTCTCATTTTAAATAAATTTATAAAAAAAAATCTAAAATTTTTATAACATGACACCAAATTGAACTCTCATATCTTCAAAAAGAGAAAGCTTTTTTTCTTTTTTCTGTTGGAGAATCCAAACAAGATAAATAAAATTCTTTCGACTTCATTTTTTTTCCTTCCCAAGGTTAGCGGATCCATATAGATTGAGTTTTTGTTTTTGTTAGGTGATTTGTTATAGTTTTCTTTGGAAAGATATCTTATCTTTCTTGCTGTAATCTCATTTTCAATCAATAAAATCTTTGATTTCTATAAATTACATCTTATAAAAGATGTCGATTTCAATTTGTGAACATATAAAGTCTGCATACCTTCTGCCTACTTTTTTATGCCTTCCAATAGTTTACATTTTCGAACTTAATTATTTGTATGGAGTAAATGAAGGAAAACCTCATTAAGTTCTGTAAATTTCAGATTGAAATCTTCAGCTGGAGTTGGTGGAATCAACAAGTTAGATAGCTCATACGAGCCGAGTAATTCAGATTCCAGTACAGTTCACAAGAGTGAGCACGAGAGTCCCACACTTTCAAGGGATCGAATGCCCGTTTTAGAGCAGCAGAACAGTTTTAAAGGAAGCAATAAGTAAGCCATCCTTGTCATTACTCACTATTATCATTATAACAATAGATGGGCTGTGTTTAATTGAATTGAACCATTTGTTGTTGAAACTTGAAGGCTGTCGAATAATGCTTGTGTTCTATGTTACAATTTGTTTTTCCTAGTAATTGCAATTGGGTTTATAAATTGTTTGCTGTTCTGTTTTTCAGGCCCAACATGCAACAAAATAACTCTGTAGCCAGTCCTGGTCCAGTTCCGAAAGGAAAGGTTTCCAAGGTACAACGGATTAGTTCTGTTATGGCTCTAGATTCAGCTCCTGGTGCTCGTCCATCTGTACCTTTCCAAGGATGCGAACAGCCAACTGTTTTAGGTAAAGCTGCAGTGTCGGGTATTGCTGTTAATCAGAAACGCCAAGTATCTGTAGGCTCACCTATACATCCTATGACTCAGTGGGTTGGTCAGAGACCTCATAAAAACTCACGTGCAAGGCGAACAAACTTAGTTTCTCCTGTTTCAAACCATGTTGAAACTCAGATTTCATCTCAAGGATTTGGTACTTCTGAATTTAGTACAAGAGCTTCCTCGATTGGAACCACTGGATCTGTGCTGGTTAGTGATGTAGATAACATTAGCCCAAAATTTAAAGGCGAAACTGAGAATGCTACATCATTATATGGGTTTTCTGAAAGTGAAGAATCAGGAGCTGGGGAAAATATGTTGAAAGAGAGGAAAATTAACAGCGGGGAAGCTTCAATGAACACCTCTCATAAAGTTGGAGGTTTTGTAATGCCTATGAAGAAGAATAAACTTCTAGCTAATGAAGGTGGATATGGTTTGCAAAGACCTGGAAGAAATGGAAGAGGACCGTCTTTGTCAAGACCAGGAATTCCTCCAGTGAAAGAGAAGTCAAAGAAGCTGCTAGCAACAGAGGCTATTCAAGATGGGGTGCTCTCTCCTGAGAAAAGTAGAAGGTATTTCCTCCCTCCAACTAATTGAATTGCTATGGATAATTATGGCTCATATACTTACTGTAACTTTCCTGTTTGTTTCTTGGTCTTTCAGTAAAACTGGTCGTCCACCGTCAAAAAAGCTGAAAGAGCGCAAGAGTCTGACTCGTCTTCGACCAATGCTATCTAATGGCAGCTCAGATTGCACAGGTAGGAAAGAACTATCATGTGGCAAAGCACAAAAAAATGCTGCAACGAGACTTATTTTTGCACTATTGTTGACTGAAGTATTCTATTTTATAGCTTAAAATCGAGCTGCCCTTTCATTTGTGGCATAAGGGACTCATGTAAAACTGTTAGTTCAGTGATCATTGGTCAAGAATGTGGCATGTTCTTTTGATTTGCTCATTTTAATGAACACCTTTTTTTTATATAAAAAAAAAGTATTTTGTAATTTTCTCTGGCACATCTGGTGAACTGCATTTTGTGTAGATTTGATATTTTCCTGGTTGTTAGAATGACTGCTTAATATGTTTATGTACATTGTTTTCCAGGTGAATCTGACGATGATCACGAAGAACTTTATTCAGCTGCCAAGTTTGCTCGTAATGCTAGCAGTACGCCTCTGAACTATCTATATGCATAATATGATTATTCAGGAACGCAACATATCTGGTGCAGTCCTTTTTACACTTTCATAATTTTTTTTTGTAGGTCATGCCTGTTCTAGTGCATTTTGGAAGAACATGGAATGCATTTTTGCATCTATAAGCTCAGAGGATGCATCCTACTTGAAACAACAGGTATTAACTGTCATGTGATAATCCCAAGTCCCCACGTATTTCTTGTTTTGGAAAAGTGTTCAGTTTGAGAATAATTTGTTCTTTCTCGATATTTTGTCAGCTAAATGTTGCAGAGGAGCTTGAGAAGAGTTTGTCTCCCATGTTTGTCGACGAATTCAAAGTTTTGGTATTGATTACACTTAAATACATGTGCTTTCTTTCTTTTCTTCTTTCCCATTTATTTGATTTTCTGCTGTACTATAATATAATTTAAACAAGTATAATTTGACATGAATGGATGTTTCTATACTTTAATCATCACTACCATTTTTTCTTTCTTAACGAAATGGTTTTAGTGGAAGCTGTATGAGCTGGGTAATGCTGACTATCTGTTCATATTTTGCAGGGTGTTTCAGATGAGGGATTTGAAAATTTCTCTGGGAACAGATTTGATGCTGTGTGTGGAAAATCTGAGAGGAGAAGATTTGATAAGGTCACTCCATTGTACCAAAGAGTTCTTTCTGCTTTGATAGAAGAAGACGAAGGTGATGATTTTTTTCACCAGAGTGAAGGAAAAATCACCTATTTGCAATACGCTAGTGACGATTCTCATTGTGGCTCGTGTAACCAAATTGACATGGAATCCAAAGATAAGGACAGAATCGAAAGTGAAGTAGAGTCAAATCTTGGTTTTCAGTCGCAGAGAAACGGCTTTATGGACCGACTTTCTTGTGATAGTAGTGCTGCAACTAACACATTGAGGAACCGAGGCTATTCGAGTTCTTTACATAGCAATGAACAGTATCACGGAGACTATGACCTTTTACATTCTGATGCGGTTCATGTTAGTGAAATAAGTTCGAACAATTTCGGTCAACTACAATCTCGAGATATGGAAGCTTCTGGCTTTCCTCCATCTGACTGCCAGTATCAGTCAATGTCCATCAATGACAAGATCCTCTTGGAGCTTCAGAGTATCGGTCTATATCCAGAGATAATGGTACCCTTTCACTTTCTTCGATAGATTTATTTGTTATTTTTAATTTATGGCAATTTATATTTCTAATCATGTTTCTGTATATCTCACTTGCCTTGTTGCAGCCCGATTTGGCAGAGGGAGAGGAAGTTATTAATGATGATATAATGGAACTCAAGGAACAACTTCATGAACAGGTTGATTTTTCGAACTTTATAATTTATGATATTTTAGTTCAGTGTGATTGATTTCTTTTGTTCATTAGCCATATGTCACTTATCGTATACTGTCTTATTATGTTGTTGACTAATAGGTTGCTAGAAAGAAGAGAAACATTGGGATAATAGATAAAGCTGTTCAGAAAGGGAGAGATGTTGAAAGACGGTAGAATTCACAATGCTTTTGATGTTTCATTAATACTTAAATATTCCCACTCATGCTTCCGTTTACACGCATTTCTTTTCTTTTTATTCTGTTTTAAAATAGCCAGTAACATGATTGTATCATATGCAGGAAAATCGAACAAGTTGCAATGGACAAACTGATCGAAATGGCCTACAGAAAACGAACGGTAATTGCTTTAATCCTCTACTTATTAGTTCTTTTGTTTATGCTATGTGTTGTGAGGTTTGGTTTCGATAATGTTGTCAGTTGTTTGGCTGATTCCTTAGTGGCACAAGTTGGGTTCTCGGTTAGCCCATCTTGTATCTAATATCTGTGCGTTATGCTCTGCATTTTATGTTAATAATATCCGAGATGTGTTTGTCCTTGACCACTGTTTCTGCATTTTCGAATTGATTTTCAGGCGTCCCGTGGCAATAGTGCTTCAAAGAATGCTGTCCGCAAAGTTCCAAAACATGTTGCATCGGCTTTTGTCAAGCGTACACTTAACCGATGTATGAATTTTGAGGAAACTGGCAAAAGCTGCTTTAGTGATCCCGCACTTCAGAGCGTATTGTATTCTTCCAACAACGATACGAAATCTGTCGAATGCATTGGGTCGGGAACTGCTAGTAACACATGCAATGAAGTTTCGTATCAAGCTGATGTTAGAGGAGCAGGTATGTTCAGACCACTACATGAACTATTGCATACTCGTTCGCTTTTGTTTTTTATCTTTAACTTACTGATCAATTTCGCTCGGTGTTACAGGTGGGGTTTCTTGTGCATTCGAAAGGCACGAGTCTCATAGCGATAGTCTTGATATTCACTCCTCCGAGCGAACTTCTTACAACCAGGGATTCACTCCCAACAGAGTTCGGAAGAGGGAAGCCCTGATTGACGATGTTGTCGGGAGTGCTTCTTCGAGGGTAACTTCTGCTTTCGACAACACTATTCCCGAGGCAAAGGGAAGGAGAAGTGATCGAGATAATAACTTAAGAAACAATTCTCTTTCCGGAGGTGGTCGGTCATCTTTAGACAGCTCCCAGACCGAACGCAAAACAAAAACAAAGTTGAAGCAAAAGAACACTCAAAACGGAAGATTCATGGAATCAACAGAAACTCAGTTCAATAGAAAAACCGAATCGAAAGATGCAGAGGAACCCGGAATCTTCCCTAATTTACCGATCAACGAAATAGATCCAATAGAAGACCCAAGTGACCTCGGTGGAAATCAAGATCTGAGTACATGGTTGAACTTTGAAGAAGACGGGTTAATGGACCATGACTCGATGATCGGTCTCGAAATACCAATGGATGATCTTGCAGAGTTGCAGTTTATTTAGTTAGTTGAGAAGGTATCAAGATGTGGTGATGATGATCAAATGTATTAGCACACAGTCCAACCAATAAAAAAAAAAGAAAAAGAAAAAGAAAAACCCCCCAAAATTTATCAAAAGAGAATAATTAGAAGATTGTAAATATAATTTTTAGAGGTTTGAAGAGATTGTATAATCCTTGGATATCTGAAATTGAATCAGTAGCAAGGATCATACTATTTCTTCTCTCATGAATCATTATAATGATTTTACTGTATTATGAACCAAATATATTCAAAATACAAGGCATTAGGCCTCTAGAGAAAGCAAAAGTTTTCTAATGATTTTTCATTACAATTTAGTTGGTATTATTATCTCTATCAATTGTAGTGTATTAATTTTGTGTAACTCTATTATTGTTATTATTTCATGCTTTCTTTCCAATAAAATTCACTTAGTTATCTATTGTTGTATTTGTTGTTGTTTTTCTTTACTTTGGAGTGGAGAATTTGAACTTCACTAAAAAAAAGTAAAATTGTTGGGTTTATTTTGGTATGTATAAAGATGAGACTTTTCTAAACCCTATAAAAACACAATATTTATAAGTGTTAGCTTGTCGTTTTGAAATCTTAAATTTACTAAAAGAATATTGACACAAACACTACTCGTGAGAAGAAAAATGAAATACAAACACGAATACGACTCGTATATATTTTTTGTCGTGTTAAACTTGTAAAATCTTGTATCGTGTTAGCTTGTTATATGCTAAATTGTTAATTTTAGTGTTATCGTGTTATCTTCGTGTCATTTTGAACCTTAAATTTATGTTTAATGATGATTTTTATTTTTCAAATTTTGACAAGAATCAAAGGGAAATTTGATTTTCTATACTTAAAAATGTTTAAATTTTTTTTTTTGAACCAATACATTTTACACTATGAAAAATATGACTCTTTTTTCAAAACTCCAAAAATACCCCCCTCTATCTACTTTGTCTCTCTCTCTCTGTCTCTCGGACCGAACAAAAAAAAAAAAAAAAAAGAAAAACATATGGTTCGATGGTCGGACCACATGGTCCGATGGGGTCCGACCAATCGGACCCCATCGGGCCATGTGGTCCGACCATCGGACCATGTGCCTCCCTCTCTTCGTTTTCCTCAAATTGAAACAACAAAAAAGGCATATGGTCGATGGTCGGACCACATGGTCCGATGGGTCCGATTGGTCGGACCCCATCGGACCATGTGGTCCGACCATCGACCATATGTTTTTTTTTTTTTTTTTTTTTCTGTTCGGTCCGAGAGAGAGACGAAGAGAGTGAGAGGGGGTGGTACAGTGGGTGGGTGGTGGAGGTGAGCCGTGGTGGTGCGTTTGGGGGTGGGGGCGGTCAAGTGGGCGGTCACACACGGTGAGAGAGAGGAAGAGAGAGGGGCATTTTCGTGGGGTTCGGGGTCGCCGGTTCTGGTTGGTCGGGGTTGAACATCGACGGCGTGGGTGGATCGGGGTTGAGCGTCGACGGAGCACGGTGGGGACGGGGTTGAGCTTTGGTCGAGTTCGTCCGACTGTGTGGGTTTTTTCTTTTGGGTTTGGTGTTCGGCTGAGAGAGATGAAGAGAGAGGAAGAGAGAGGCTGATTTCAAATGAGAGGGGTAGTTCAGGAAAATTGGTAAAATGGTCATATATTACCAGTTTTAATAATTTTGCATTTAAGGGAAAAAATTTTGGGTAATGTAAGTATAGAAATTCAAATTTCCCGAATCAAATTATGCCTTCTTAATTTTTCCTTCCAAACTTTGACATAAATCAAATCATACTTCCTTTACTTTTTAGGTTGTTAAAAATTCTTTATGAACTATTGAGATTACTAACTAGATTCAAGGAATTCTGTCAAATTCCGTTCAATTTTACGAATGCCCAACAGTGATCATCCATGTACCAAATTTGTTCACGAGACTTAAACTTTCAACCACATTAGGAGTTCGTTATTAAAATTGAACAAAAGTCTGTAAACTTAACAATTTCAATAGTTCTAAAAAAAATTTAACGACCTACAAAATTTATGAGCACAATTTGATACATATCAGAAAAAAAAAAAAACATAATTAACCTAATATATCATAGTTAACAATTAATACATATTTAAATTTTGCATTCTTGTATTAAGTTTTCATGATGGGATTGCTTTATTTTATATTATGCTAATGAACATTTGTAAATTATATGTGTCTAGTAACATTTCTTACAATAGTCAAGCCTATCTTTCCAACTTCCATATTAATTTATTTATTTTTTTCATTTATATAAGTAGTTTACGTATGTAAACAAATATCTAAGAAGATTAATTTTATAATATACAATACTTAGTTTAATCATATTTAATCATATTTTATTTTATCTTAATAAATCAAAGTACAAGAAAACCTATCTCTCATTATTGTTATTTATATTATGAAGTGAAGTAGTTATCTTTGTCATATATTTAAACATAAAACAACTTATCGACAAAATACATACAAAAGTTAGGTTTGTAAATTCTATATATAAATAATTTTTTTTTTGTATCTTTCTTCATTTTTTAAAATAAAAATTAATTAAAGCTGTATTGAAGAAACCAAAGATATGTAATTGTATATGTTAGGATATAGAAAATGAAGACAATTATGACTCATATTTTTCTTGGTAATAACAAAAATTGTTGACTAATTTTATTATAACAAAAAACCTAAAATAACACTAGTCAATAAAAGTTTTGAATAATATTCTAAAAACCAATCTATATACATTCTCTTTCATGTTTTATATTTTTTTTTTGTTTTTTTTAAATAATTACTGTTATTATAAACTAAAATCATTTACAACAACAAAGAAAATAAGATAATAAATTTCTCCAATCCAACAAATGTCATCATCCAACCCTAAAGTAAATTTAGTTGTACAACTTGATTAGTAGTTCTTTTTGTTAGAAATTATTTTACCAGGATCCTAGATCTACTCACAAGTATGTTGATTAACACTCTAAATATGAACTTCTAAAACGATTATAAAATTAAACACATATAAAGTATGAGACACCTTACATTGGGTGCAGCGGAATAATATGTCTCATTCCGTTCAGATCTCTAACCCTTGTATCCTTTCTGTCGCAGAGTATTATCAAGATCTGAACCTGGATCTCTTTCTCTCCTTCCTTTAATGCTGAATCTCCTTCTTGTTGAATGTCTTTCTTCACGATCTTCCTCACTATGATTGAGGTACTACTTGCTGTGTATGGGCACTACTCTATCTCTAAGAGGTTCAAAATATTCAAGAGAGAAGAAGAGGTGAAGGTGGCGACTAGGTATAGAGAGAGAAGGCTCAGGTTTTTCTCTCAAGGAAACAAGATGTGTAAGTCTATTTTTCCTGAAGCCATCACTATCTATTTATAGCATGCCACATAGGGTTAGGTTTGAATTATTTGGCATTAAAATAATGAAAATATCAGATGATAATACCTACAGAGGTGGCCGGCCATGGCATATTGGATTTGGGCCTCACTTTTGCAATTTTGCAGTTTTATCATTTCTGCATCTCATTTTCTTAAAAACGCCAATTTTCAAATTCAACCATTTAAATGCCAATTCTAACTATTTAATAACTATAAATAATTATTAAATAATATTGTCATTTATCATATTTATTAATTGGACCATACAAAGTATGTTAATTAACAAATATGCCATAAGAACTCTTTCTTTACAATTTCGTCCTTACTTAGTGAAAAATTCACAAATAGACATAGTCGAATTTGAGAATTATAATTGATTAATCAAAACCAATTAAATGAGTCTTACAAGTAATATTGTCTCAACTAGTGGGGGGACCATGGGTCTATATAACCGAGCTTCCAATAAGCAGATCAAGAATTTATAACCTAAATTCACTGACTTAATTATTAATCTTCGTTGAATCCACGCATAGAACTTAGAATTGCACTCTCAGTATATAGAACGCTCTATATGTTCCACCATATAGACACGTCATTAGTTATCCATTGTTATAATCCTAATTTGATCAATGATCCTCTATATAGATGATCTACACTGTAAAGGGATTAGATTACCGTGACACCCTACAATGTATTTTATCCTTAAAACACTTAACCTCGTATAAATGATATTTCAGCTATGTGAAATGAGTACTCCACCATTTATTTTCGTTTGGTCAAGCTCGAAGGAAATCACCCTTTACTTTCTATTCGCCAGATAGAAGCTATAGATTCCATATTTATGTTAGCGCTCTCACTCAATTGCACTACCGTGTTCCCAAAATGTACGTATCACCCTGACCCAAAAGTAGGCTTAACTAACAAATCAAAGAACACGAATAACACTCTTGAGATTGAACCTAATCATATCAGGATTGAGATCATTTGATCTAGGATCAACTAGGCGATATTGACTTGAATAGATATTACGGTAAGTTTGATTAAATCTATGTCAAAGTTCAATATCGGTCCCTTCCGATGCATACTCCATGCACCCAACCCAAGCTTTACTTTAACCAATGCTCTGGAAAGAACATAGCATTTTTCCAAATGCAAGTAAACTCTGTTGTAGATTGTCATATCAGTAAAACCCCAGTGTTCTGATAAATCTAGGAATCTTTAATCGCATAGTCATGTTTACTTTCCACTGTGTTGACAACACAATAAACAGGATCAAGTATGTGAAAAAGGTTTGAATGAATTTATAAATCAAATAGACAAGCAATTAATAAGATGAACCAAAACATACAAATGAATGAAAAATACTTCTGTTTCTTTATTGATATTGAATAAAATGGATTACATTGAAATAGAGTTTTATTTAGGGCATAAAACCCAACACTTTTAACATGAGAAACAATAATTTCAGGGAAAAAGGATAAAAGACTATAAACATTTGAAATAAGATCTGAAAAGTAAGATAAATCTGTAGTTGTAGAATTTAAAGCCGTGGAGACTCGCAAAGCATCAATTTCAATATGCGTTAACGATAGTTGTAGTTGCGATACCTAATTAAGAGCATGAAAAAGAGCTTTTTTATATAGTTGTATTATAGTTGTTGTGGGATTGTTTTTTTAGTTGTTTTATAGTTATCGTGAGATTGATTTCTTGTTATTTTTTTGTAATTATTTTCATACTTATTACTGAGTAAAGTAAATTTTTGTAATTTTAAAATTATAACAAATATATTTTTGTAAATAAAAATTTAAAACCATAAAATTATAGATAAAATGTTAAAATATTTTTAAAAATTTTCTTCTATTTTTTTTTAATAAGAATATATATTATAGATATTTAAGATATATTCTGTAAATTTTTTGATAAATTGATAATAAATAAAGATAAAGAGAAGTCTCAAACTTAAACTTGTTCATGTGCTTAAAATAAATTATTTCAACTCTATCTTAAAGATTTAATACAATTAAAACTATTTAAATGTCTTAGATGCTCTAAAAAAACCTTTATAATATATAAATATATATTTATATATGTATATGTATATGTCATAGATTTGGTCATTGTTCATAATTTTTGTTTCTTTATATAGTTCTTTAATTTATTCAAGAGATCAGGTAAGCTTTAGCAATCATACTAAGTCAATGCCAAATATGTTCTTACAAACTACAATTAATAAATAAATAATATTATAAAATATTGATTAGATGAATTATTAATTATCATTTAGTTTCTTAAACCTACTCGATTGCTCTCTTAAGTATTTGACAATGTGTTGGTCAACCAAACCAACTGCTCAGATTCTTGCACTGTTGGGAAAAAAAGGCATGCAATTTTTAATTTATTGAGAATTTAATTAATTAAATAATAAATATTATTATTTCAATTTATTTATGACTGTGTAGATTATAGTTATATTAAATATTTTATCATTTGGAGAAAGAAGAATATCTTCCATAGTTATAATGTACATAAAAAAGAATTGAGATGTTCCAAATTGCTCGATTGTTTATTTCTCGTATGTTCATAAATGACGATACGAAATAGCTTTGACTAGTAGTGATAATTTTGTCACACATTTTACTTTGTGAAATTATTATAACCTAACAAAATTAAAGTTCAAAAATGTTATTTTAAAGAAGTAAAAATAATAATAATAAATTATTTAAATGTCATTTTTTTCACATTATTTAATCAATTGCAAATAATATAGTCTTTTATTTTATATATAATTTAAGTAATGGCATGCATACTACAAGTCATATTATTTATTTATCTTTCCATTTTTCTTAAACCTACTTGAGCAAACACTCAGGAGAAAGAAGTGCTGAAACGCATATAAAATAGAAAAAACCATAAAAGTAACAGACTATTTGAACTTTTCTTTTGACGTGTTAATTTTTTTTGAATTTTTTAAAATTTTACAGAATGTCTTAAATAACTACAACCTACACAATTATGCAAAAAAAAAAATTAAACTAATTTTTTTCATGATTATTGAAAAAGAAGAGGGCATATCAGTGCACTCGTTTTAAGAGAGTATACTATAGAATTTTCCAAAACTATATTAATTTATAGTGTAAGAGTATTAATGAGGCGGGCGGGCGGCCGAGCGAGCAAGCTAGGTCGTCCGTGGGGCATTGCCGACCCTCGCACCCATATTACATCCTTACAAAAAAAAAAAAATCATTGCATGGATTGATAAGTAAAGTTGCATATTAATAAAGAAGATTAAAAAAAAACCTATGGATCAATTAATAATGTGCACTACATTAGTAAAAAAACATAAAAGATGATGATTTTTTAATAAGAAATTAGCACTAATTAGATAGTTTAATTAATTAATAACTAATTAATATTTAGTTTATTTGTACCAAAAAGTAATGACGCATGCAGCATTATAGTGATCTGAATTAGTTTAAATCAAACCTAATCCAAATAGACGTATGCATTAATATTAAAGTAAATATATAAATATAGGGAAATTTACATGGTATACTAACTTTTGTTATTTTTTTACAAAAATACTCCCAGGCGGTATTTTTTACTGTATTTTTTTATAAGTTTCATACTGCTATATACTGTGTTAAGTTTTCACTGGTGTTCTACTGGTGTTTTTTAGTTGTTCTACTGGTTTTTTGAGTTGTTCTGTTTTGTGTTCTACTGGTGTTTTATAAAAACACAATATTTTTGTAAAATTACCCTAAATTTTAGTATTTTTGTAAGTTTCCCTAAATAAATTCAAAATTTTACAAATTTTGTGGTAAATCTTGTATAACATTAATATCCATTATCCACTATATCATGTTTAAAAAATTGAAGGATATTAATACTATTTTTTACTCTGTTTTACAAAACTTATAAATCAAATCTTCTATTGTGTTAAATGAAAAAGTGTACATTTTATTTTTTAAAATGATACAAAACAGTACCTCAAGCTTAATTTTCGATTATTTTTTTTCTTTTGAATTATATAACAAACTTAAGACAATTACTAACATGTATAGATGCAAAAAAATATAATTAGTCTCATCGTAATATTTCTAGATCGGATTATTATTAAGTTTTATTTTGATAAAAAATTACTATTTTAGAAAATATAAAGTCAAATTTATCGTTTAATAAAACAAAAGTTCATTCAATCATTTTTGTAAAACATAGAGTTCAAAATAATATTACCGAAAAATATAGTTATATAAAATTAAAAGTACATATACTTTTTTGTAATTAATTTAATTATATTTATTAAAAAAAGTATTAATTATTAATTAATGGAGGATTAATTAGCAAATTAGGCACGCTGATTGTGACATGATCATATTATTACCACCACCTCTTAATTAATATATAATATTGCTTTTTAAATTATTCTCATGATTGGTACCAAAAATATTAATTAATAATAATTATAAGAGGCCAAAATGAATTCATGAGAAAAGTAATAATACTTTACAAAAAGATAACAAAGCAATTATAATTAATATCTATTTAAAGCAATGATAATAATTATAATAATCCGACATTGATGAAAAAGTATAATGATCATGATGATAAAATATTGTAAATATATTTAATTATTTTTATACACTTATATGAATGTGATATATATAGTTGAATAATCAATAATATTATCACGTAAAGTTGATCTCTATTCTAATAATATCTAAGGGTTGTAAAATAGGTTTCGACACAATACACGAATACGTATGTGCATGAATTTGACGGGTTAGGGTCAAAAAAATTAGGGAAAAAAACAAAAAAATACAAAAAAGGAAAAAAAATTACAAAAATACTTTGGGCCGGCCCATTAAACATTTATACAGTCCACATACAAATATTTACAAAAATACCACATGCACTAAGCCTTCAACAACGTACGCAGCGAACCATGAAGATGAAAATACGCGCTCGTTTCAAAACCGCAAAACAACCAAAATGAAACCAAAACGAGAAAAATACAACTATTAATTCTGACAAAATCAACTGGAAAAGAATACCTGCAATGATCTAAACTGAAAATGACGAAAAAAAAATCAGAAAAACTGTGAAGAAACTGAAATTACACATTTGTTTTCTATTTTATTCGATCAAAATAACTCCCCCTAATATCGAAATCTATATTCATGAAATGTAGATCTGTAACAAACAGATCTGGAGCTCCCACTAAATCCAAAACAATGTATGATGTGAAAAATTTAAAAAAAAAACCTCATGAATAATACATCTACGTTATATACAGTTGCATTTTGATTTATTTTTTGTTTTGGTTGCCTTATAGTTGCATTATCGTTTTATGATAGTTTATATATTATGCAAGAATTTAATTTGATGGGGACTAAGAAATAGTAGTTATACATAGTAAGTTTTGTGCAAATAGTTGCATATTAATTTTATAGTGAAATAACATATGCAAGTAGCAAAACTATAACAAAACTACAAAACAACTGTATGCAAGTGCAAATAGTTGCCTTATAGTTGCATTATCGTTTTATGATAGTTTATATATTATGCAAGAATTTAATTTGATGGGGACTAAGAAATAGTAGTTATACATAGTAAGTTTTGTGCAAATAGTTGCATATTAATTTTATAGTGAAATACATATGCAAGTAGCAAAACTATAATAAAACTACAAAACAACTGTATGCAAGTGCAAATAGTTGCCTTATAGTTGCATTATCGTTTTATGGCGATAGTTTATATATTATGCAAAAATTTAATTTGATGGGGACTAAGAAATAGTAGTTATACATAGTAAGTTTTGTGCAAATAGTTGCATATGAATTTTATAGTGAAATAACATATGCAAGTAGCAAAACTATAATAAAACTACAAAACAACTGTATACAAACTAAAATACAGGAAAAACTCTTTGAACATCAACATCCATGATAAATCTCATTGTTACCCATTGATGATATAAAAATGGGATTGACCAGGTTAATCTAATCTATTAGCTTTGCCACCTTCACTCATAAATCTTAATCATGTTTGTCCTAATACTTTTCTAATATTAATTTTATAACTCTACTCACGTCAATACTACTATAAGCATGAATTAGATCGTTTTCTTTTCAAGTATAGAATATCATCGGTAATTGTTTCTTATTATTTTATTTTGTTATCTAATTATTTCGACGTGGCTTTGAGCTAGTCCAGCGAGAATGAAAATGACATTAAAATTGTACGAATTTATTTGTACATGCTTATATCAGTTGAATGGCCTAGTCAAAGTCTTCTCTTTTGTCATGAAAGTATTTCAGAAGTTGTAAAGTTAAACTAATAAGTTAAAAAGATTTAATTAAAACCGAAATAAAATTAAAAATAAAAAGGAAAGAAGAAAAAAAGAGAGTGAAATGATGGATTGATTGATAGAAGTCAATCCTAGACCTAAGCAACAATATATAAGAAACTAGCTTTACAATTAAAAATTAAAAATAAAAAGAAAAGAAGAATTGTTATGGAAAAAAAATTAAAAATTAAAAACTGAAAATAAAATTAAAAATAAAAAATTAAAAACTGAAATAAAATTAAAAAATAAAAATTAAAAACTGAAATAAAATTAAAAATAAAAAGAAAAAAAAAGAGAGTGAAATGATGGATTGATTGATAGAAAATGAAAAAAGAGAGGGAAGAGAGTAGGATTTGATTGATGATGGATGGAATGATGACTAAGTGGTATATGTGTAATAAAACAAATTTTGTAAGTAAAAAAGTAGGTATAAGCGTGTATGAGTAATTTTGTAATAAATTGTGTAAAATGGATTTTTCATGTAAAAATTTCAAAAAATTAAACGCGGGTCGAAAATGAATAGATATGAAATAAAAAACGAGTCAAACACGACACGATCTGTTTAACACTCTTTGACATGCATGTATGACACAATTTTTTTAAAAATAAAAAAATAAAAAATTATTAATAATAATATATATAATTATATAAAAATATATATTTAGTGATTCATTGTTAAGTTAAAATAAATTAAAAAAATTTATTTTTGTGAAATTAAAAATATTTTAAATTTTTTAACTTATTATTTATATAAAAAAATTATATATATAAGTTTTTTAATAGAACCTAAATTTATTATTTTTTTTACAATTTTAGTTTAAATATGATTTTTTACGAATCGAATTAAAGTTAAGAAAATTAAACACGAGTCAAAAAAAAAACAAATCGATATAAAATATAACACAAATAGAATATGATGGCACATTTTACCGCACCTAATAATTAATAACCTCTTAAAAAGGTTGCAAATCTATATGTATCTTTCATTATATATATAATATTAATTATTATTATAAAGTGAAAATATATGATCATCATCACGATAATTTAATTGGTATATGGCCTTTGAAGATATCATTATCTAATCATGAATTCATGATTATATATCTATTTTTTTACCTCTTTTTGGCGCATATTTTTTCCAAATTAATATTTTTTAAAAATAAATTAATTAAAAATGTAAATATTGTCGAACAATTATTTTAAAATATATATATATAAATATAAATCCATAATCAATATATCGATCAAGCTTTCGTCCATGCATGGCTTGTATATATTATTGTATGTATATCATGATCTCTCTCTATATATTATATAATACTCAAATGGGATCATCATACATAAAATATTATGTATATATATATGTTTAAATATATAAAAATATTTATATATAGTGCTTGCCGATTGCTTTAATTTCCTCACCAAAACATCTTACAATAAACTCGAGTCTACCAAAATTGTATACACACAAAACTATATATATATAAAAAAAAAAATTGTAGCTAGTAAAGTGTTTCGATAGACTTTTTTATTTGTTTTGGTATTTAGGAAAAAAATTTAGTTTAATTTTATTTTATAATATATTTAAGACTACTTATAAAATTTTAGAAAATTCTAAATAATTTACAGTACTAAAAATAAAATTTAAACAGTTATTAATTATTATGTACGCATATAAGAAAAATAATCGTGAGTGTAACAAAATATATAAATTTTATTTTGAATATATTATAAAGTACTTGGAATGTTTGAAAAAGTTATGATGATCCTAAATAACTACAATATATGCGATTATGATGAAAAAAATTAAACTAA
Source organism: Cannabis sativa (assembly GCF_029168945.1). Lineage (NCBI taxonomy): Eukaryota > Viridiplantae > Streptophyta > Magnoliopsida > Rosales > Cannabaceae > Cannabis > Cannabis sativa. The sequence goes on from NC_083602.1 coordinate 1,028,195, forward strand.
ACAACTCTTCTAAAAGTCGAAACAGATAAAAAAATTTACCGAAACACGAGTAAACTATGGACATATGTATTTATATATATTAGGGTATTTATTGATCCAGACTCATGATGATGATCTCATATATATAATACAATTAATTACGTTATTATTAAAATATGTATTAATTAACTTCTCTTTTATTAGTTCACCAAACTATATTATAATCATGAGTTAGAATATACTTCATTAATTATTAATTAATAATATATATATATGACGAAAATAAAACTTACAAACATATATTGATCAATATAAATATATGAAAATTAATTTAATAAATTAAATATAATATATATGTCACACAAATTAAATGTGTAAATAATATAAGTAACACTTAATAATTAAATAATTCTAATTGATATCGGATAAGTTATATATTAATTAATAATAAACAAAACAAAAATGGTTTAATTAGTTAAAGATAACTTTAACTTATGAGAAAAAGAATTAAAACCCAATTTTAAAATACAAAATCGAATATTGACTCACCAATATCATGTAAAAGCTTTAAATTAAAATATATATACTATGGTATTGGTTTCACACTAAATATTATCCCAATTTTTATCTTTTTAAATATTATATTCTTTTTAATAGTTAAAAAGAAAAATTATTATATTCTTAAATTTATATAAAAAAAATATTATTAATTAATTAGCATATAATAATAAAGACATGTTATTTGTTTTATTGTACATGTCGGTTCTTGTCCACCTTGCTTAATTATATATAATTAATAATAAATAATATTATATAATTAATTAATTTTAATTAATTAAGTCAAACAAAAATTAATATATTCTGTATAATATCTTAATTAAGTACCAACTATTTTGATCGTCGTTTTGTGCATATTATTACAAAATAATCTTATTTTTTCCAATCAACTTGAATATAAATGGAGATCAAAACAACCCTACTCTCTCTCTATTAATTCTCCATTATATATATTCCACTATAATTATTAATTAATAATTCTTATATATATAAAAATATTAATATATACAATGTATATATATATATCTTCTCTTGTCGTATCTATACATTAGAATATATACTATATATTTTTTTTTTGTATACCCACTTCAACCTCTCTCTCTTTGGAGCTATTATATATATTTTTATATATTATATACACATTTTGTATCTATATATATAATTTCTTTCTCTAATTTTGTTTTTATATATATAAAATAAAAATAAAAAAGAAATTCAATTATATATATGTCGATTCACACATACATATATATTATTTGAGGTTGGCTAGCTAATTAATTTCATCGTGATTAGAAAATATATGTATAATTACAACATGTGTACTAATTAACTAATAATTAACTCAAAAAAAAAAATCCCTTATTTTTTTTTAATTAATAAACAAAAGAATGAGATAATTAATTAATTAAATATATATAATAATTGCTAATTTAATTTCTCTGGATCTTGAACATAAAATTGATTTACATTTACAAAAAGGATAAACATAGAGATATATATATATATATATATATTAATTAACAATGACATAATTAAAAAAAAACTAGTATATATAAATATTTATATATATATGTCCTACTAATATTTAAGAAAATCCAAGCAAAGCCAATGTAAAGAAATAGAGAGATAATATAGATGAAAGAGATTAATTATTATCTCCAAATCTCTCCATGCATGGTGTGGCTAAGTAGGATTAATTAATTTATATATATATAATTCTAATTAATTAATAATAATAATAATAATTAAAAGGAAGAGAAATGATGATGATGATGGGGATCATGTGGATGTTGATGATGAACCATTTGTAAATCTGTTGTAGTTTGACACGACGTCGTATCATCATTAACCACCATGCTCCTGTGATATAATTAAGTGTTAATTATATAAGATTATAAAGATTAAGATTAAGATTAATTAAAACGTACTGATTAATATTATTGTTGGTGTCTCTTGGTCTAGAAGCCCAAAGAGAACTAAGAGCCCTTAAACGACCATAGTATTCTCCAATCACAACAAAACATCTGGCTGCTTGTCTCACTGTTAATGTTCTTCTCAACTGATGAAGTGTTTGTTGTCTCAAATTATCAGCCTACACAATTATAATCAAAATTGTTAATTAATTAATATATATACACAATAATATATATTGGGTAAGTCTATAGTACTATATCGGTATTTTGGTAGATTTTTTATCTGTTTCGGCACTCAAAAGAATTTTTTACTCTAATTTTTTTATGATCGTGTATGTTATTGTTAATTATTTAAGATTATTTGTAAATTTTTAGAAAATTTTGAATAATTTACAATATCAAAAATAAGATTTAAGTTACTGTTTAAACCTTATTTTTACATTGTAAATTATTTGAAATATTTTAAAAATTTACAAACTATCTTAAATAATTATAACATACGCAATCATAAAAAAAATTATATTTTAAAATGTTGAAACAAATAAAAAATCTACTGAACGACCATTTAAGAGAGTTTACCACATAAATTTCCAAATAATATTTACACACTTAAAATAACACTTAATGATTAGAAAAAGACACCACATAATCTAAATGTGTCATATAGTTATTGGTATATAATTAAATATCATTATTGTTATATATATTATTTTTGTAATTTTTTAATTAAATATTACAAAATATATAAATAATTTTTATAACAATTAAGACTGAATACATTTTTAAAAGATTGTCACCATATAAACAAAATTAATCTGAATATTATTTTCAAAGATTTGAAATGAATTTCATAACCTATATAGCTATATATAGCTTTGACCCATGTCTCTATAAATTCTTTTTTTATATATATATTTTTAAAAAGAAAAATAAATAAATAGTGTGATTTTACATAGAAGGTTTTTTTAAAATATATATATTTGTAATAATTATTTTATTTTGTAGCTAGGGTTTCCATGTCAACAAATATCACAATCAAACCAACTTTTTGATAGAAACAATTTTAATAAAAAAATACAAAAAAAAAAAAATAGATGAAATAACTACATCAAAATCCCCTGAATTCAGCATGTAATTGATTGCTATTTTATAGCTGATTAAACTATATATTATATTATATATATACATGTACACACATATATAAATATGTATAATTCTAGAGAGTAAACCCAATCACAATCTTACACGTGGCAATTAATAAAAATGTAGTAGATATAAAGATAACCACTATTAATAATTACTAAATTAATTATTGTATAAAATATATTATATATATATATATGTTTGATATGAAATTTGAAAAGGAAACAAAGATAGAGACAAGAAAATTGATAAAAACCTCTTCAAAGGTCAAATGTGTTAGTGATTATAATCAAGAATCTTGAAGAGGTTTCATATAGAGAAATTATACAATAAATTAATAATAATAATAGTCTATGTCTCTCCAAAAAAAAACTTGTTGACTAATATTTAATTAGTTTTGATAATTAATAAATTAATTAAGAGTAATTATAGTATTTTTCATATATAGTAGAGTTCAACACAAAAGTCAATAAATAGGTTAATGAAGATGACATAGTAATAATAAATTAATAATATAAAAGTTAAAGTCATTTATTGGATTTTTAAGCTGTAAAAATTGGAATTGCGGCGGTACATAATAGTATACACAATAATTAATTAACATATTTATATATTTATCTATAGAAAAAAAAAATAAAGAAAAATTAATTATACATGTATAGAAGATTATTTAGAGTAATTAATTATTTAATAATATTTTCAAGTTTCATACTATATTTGTATTATAGTATATCAACACATAATATAGTACTATAAAAAAAAATTGAAATTAATTACAAATTATCTTTCTTATATTGTAATTAAAATGTCTGTGACTAAAAGTATTAATTACAAAATTATATTTTATTATAATTAAATGTATTTTTAATCACAATACTTAATATAACTAAAATAAAATTAGTGACAATCTAAATATTATATTTTAGTCACAAATAACTTTTTGTTGTGACTAAAAATTACATTTAATTACAAAAAATTTATATTACGATTAAAATATTGTTTTTAGTAATTACTTTTTGTAATCACAGTAAACATTTTCATGTATATTTTTCTAATAATCAGTGGCAATAATATATTAAATACATATATAAAATAAGTCCTTATCAACCATTATATAGCGGATACGACAAGTAAAGATTTAAATTTTGTCAACTACATAAATATAGATTAATAAATATTAATTATATGTTTTATATGTAGCTAAATTATTAATTAATTAATAGTTTTGTTTTAGAACAATATTTATAACATTTTGACTCCTTTATATTATATCTACGTGTCCACCTGAACTTTATTTCTTAACTAAGTACTTTACATCATAGCATATAAATATTCATAGGGGCAAAAGTGTCATTTCACATAATGCATGAAAAACAAACAAAAAATTGCTATAAAATTATATTTATATGTACCTGACGAACAAAGCCTTCTAGGTTGGAAAGTTTGCCTAGGGCAACAGCCATTTGTTGCATACCATCGACGATTACGGGACTCCCGGCAATGGTATCAACGAGGGACTGTTGCAATTGTTCCAGTCCTTGCGACAGAGCTTCCTCGGCCTGTTGTGATGATTGTTGGAGACTGTATATCCCCATTAGTTGTTGATCAGTTAGCGGGTCTAATTGTGCTATCAACATCTGTATGATTAAATAATAAATTTCGTACATTTAAATGGTAAAATTACGAATATGCCCTTGGTTAAAATTAGGGTAAGAAATAATGATACGTACTAAAAGTTACTTTTATACCTTGATGAGGTCTGAGGGTCTAAACCCGCCCATCCAAAGGAAGCAGCGCTCGGCCGGGGTGGTCCACATTCCAGTGATGAGGTGGAAGACATCAGACTTGGCTGCCACGGCTTTCAACCGAAATATCTCATCATAATGTGAGATGTAACCGTCAATGATCATACGAAGATCGCCTTCAGGCAAATGTGCCTGAAGGCTTGTTCTTAACTCAGTCATATGACGTTGGTCATCTTCTAGCCACCTTCCATACTCCATATCAAATATTGCAGCACCTAAATTAATTTAATTTAAATAAATTAATATATAAATATATATTTCACTAGTAGCTAGTACTATATCCATTTTAATAAAAAAAATTGTTACACATTAAAATGAAAATTAAATAAATGTAGACATTTGAATTTTATAACCTTTGAACAAATATTTTTAGGATTATTTATTTCATATTATTAAAATGAAAATAAAAAATGAAAGCATAAAATTTTGAACCCATAAAACATGGCTCTTTTCACGTTTGCAAAAGGACACCAAAATTTTGTCGTTTTATATATAAATTAAATAAATATATATATCAAAATATTTTTGTAAATGTGTTTGGTCAAAATTCTGAAATGTCTGCCAAACCCATTTATTTATTTTTTTAAAAAAATTCAAAATTTGACTACACACATAAAAAAAAATTCACGATCATCAACCGTTAAATTTACGAAATGTAATTATATTTTAATACCTATAAATAAATATATTTATATAAAACAAAGACTAATTTGGATAACAACATAAAAAAAATAATAATAATAATTTGGAATTTATAAGTTGATTTATTCTAAGTACGGAATCTATATAGATATCAAAGTTAATATTTTTATTTTTTGACAAAATGAAATTAATAATATTTTTAGTCAACCTATATATAAGTAAATAAAAATAAAAATAGAGTTTAGATATATAATAAATAATATTTGTAGCAGCTGAACTAATTTCCTCTACCAAAAACACATTAATGTTACACAATTACCAAAATACCCATCATGAGTTTAAAACAAAATGTATAAGTAAGGGTATTTTCGTAATTACACACCTGGACTGATATTGCCGGAAGCACCACCGCAAGCACCCAAAAATAATCCCTAAAATTAAATACAAAATAAATTTAGAAATTAATATATATTTTTTTTATTTTAAAAAGGTAATAATAATAATAATAATAATTTAATTTAAATTAAATTAAAATTTAAAACCTGTGCTCGAGCTCTTTGAAGATCTTGTTCAAGTTGAGTAAGCTTAATTCTACTTGACTCTAATTGTTGTACATAAGCCTGAAAAAAATTCATAAAAATTATAATATCTTTTTATTATATAATTATTAAAAAAATATATTTTTTTAAAATTTTAATTTTTTTTTTGGATTGAGTGAAAAATGAGTTACCTTTTTTCTCAGACGGCTTTTCCTTGCAGCCTCTCTATTTTGAGCTAAGCGTCTCAAAGTCTGAAGCCCCAAAAAAAAAATAATAAATAAAATTTCAGAAATTTTTAATATAAATAAATAAATAAGTTATGAAAAAAATGGTGGAATAAATAAATATTTATATTAATTTAAAAAATAATAAAAATGAAACCTTGGCATCAAGTGGCTTCTCTGAAGTTGAACCAGCTCCCTTTCTCTGCAACATTATTTTTCAAATATTAATTAAAAATGTATATATATATATAAATATTTATATTTAAAAATATTTAGTTGATTTTGAGAAACCCCATTTAAAAAAAAAAATAGGATTTTTATATGAAAATAATGAATTTTAAGTATAGTGCTTGTTGTTCTTGAGACAAGTGTTTGAAAATGTAGTTACACTTGTAAATAAAGAAAAATAAAAACAAGATTTTTAATTAAAATTTTGAACTTTTGAGAAATTAAAGAAGAAAAAAAACAAAAATAAGAAAAAGAATGAAAAGATTGGAACTTGGAAAATTCTCACTTGAATAATATTCCTTGGAAGAATATTTTCTGGATTTTGATTGTAAAAATCATGATAATCATCAACATCATTATCATTATTATTATTATCATCAAGAACAACATTGTATGGATAACAAAACACATCATTTTCTGTCATTGTTTTTTTTTAGAAGAAAAAGAGAATAGAAGAGAGAAAGACAATACTTTGAACTGTGTGTGTATATATATATATGAATATGTGTGTATATATATATATACAAAAAACAAAGAGGGAATTGGTGAAGTTATGGGGATTGAGTAAAGTGGGTCATTATTAATTATTATAAATTTTAATAATAATAATAATTATAAACAGTAGTATGTAAGCAAAAAACTATACTGTGAAGATTCTCAATTTACCTTTTCTTATTATGAGTACAATTTTTTACTACTTTTTGTCAGACATTTTTATCAGAAAATCGTTCAGAAATCAGGAAAACTCTGTCTTTCATTTGATTTTCTGAGAGTTGTTGGGATCTGTGTTCTTAAAAAAAATTTCAAAGATATAATTTTTCTTTTTTTTTTTAATAATAAAGATACCAACTTTTTCCTAAGTTATGGGGATTTAGCCTTAAAAAGAAGAGAGATTATTATCACTATTATTATTATTGTTATTATTACCTTTTCTTGTGTGTGTTTGGAATTTGATGACTGAAGTTTTGATGAGTTATTTTCTTGGAGTTGTTGTTGTTGATCATAATCAAAACTAGGTTGGTTTTTTTGATTATGATTAATGATATTATTAATGTTGTTGTTACTAAGAGGAGATTCAGATTCCAATTGGGTTTGATCAGCTTTGGCTGAGCCTGAATTATCTGTACTATCATCACCACCACCACCAGATTTTGAACTTGCCTGAAATATTAATCAAAGAAAAAGCCAAAAAAAAAAAAGATTAAAACTATTCCAAAAGGATAGAAAAAAGCTGATAAAGTTTGGATCTTTTTTATGGTCAAACATTAAAGAAGAAGAAGAAGAAATGATAAAGTATGGAACTTTTTTGTGTTTTGTGTATCAAAACAAGAAAAAGATCATAACCCATTAAGACTATTCCAAAAGGGTAATGAAATCATCAATTTTTGAGAGAAGAAAGCTGATAAAGTTTTGATTTTTTTTATGGTCAAAGTATGAAACTTTTTTAATACTAACTCTTGGGGTTTGGTGATATCTCATTGGCCATGAAGGGAACATTTCCAGAGTAGCTGCAGGTCTGTTGTTGTTGTTGTTGTTGTTAGTGTTACTACTGCTTGTTGTGAATAAAGCTGTAAAAGAAAGAATCACAAAAGCAAATAATACTTCTTTTTAGAAGAAAATCTCTCTTTGAAAAATGATATAATGAAAATATTGTTAAAAGGTTAAAAAAAGAAGAAAAGGGAACCTAATCTCAACAGTTATGAAGTCAGTAAACTAAAATGAAAATCATGCTAAAGATGTTAGCTTTCTATGTTTGTAAACTCATGCCTATTCAAACTCTATACTCTCTTAAATCATTACTCTATTGGAAAATGGTAACTTTATAGTGACATTTTCAAATCTTAAACGTAAGAAAGAGAATTAATAAGTAAAACAAAGCAAACCATACTTGTTTTATTATTATTATTATTATTATTATTAACTTCATGATGATGATGATGGTGATCATTTCCACCACTTATTTTAACTCCTTGAAGAGCAATTGCTTGTTCAAGCTCACCAAAATCAAAAGCTGATGACCCATCTTGATTACTGAAAAAATAAACACAAAATTATAAGTAAAGATCAAATTTTGATTATATATATATTTACACAAAAAAAGAAGTTGAATTTTGTTACTTACATGAAGCTAGTTGAAGGAGTATTAATATTCATGTTATGATGAAAAACTCCATATGGCCCTGAATCTGATAAACCTGTTGTTGTCTCTACAACTCTATGACTAGCCATGCAAATATATATATATATATATATATATATGTATATGTGATTGAAGATGATGATGATGATGATGATGATGATTGAGTACTATGATGATCTTCAAACTATATTCTCATCATCTGAAAGAGAGGAAAGAACAAAACTTTGATGAAGTTAGTGATGAGCAAAATACTAAAACAGAGGACTTGGAAAAAAAGAGGTTAGTTTTGATTATTATTAATTACCTTAAAAAAAATAAAAAAGAAAACTTTATGAGAGCTCCAAAGATAGAGACACCACCCAACAAAAATTAAAAGAAGATTATATTAAAGATCAAAGCTTTCTTGTCAAAGAGAGAGAAAGAGAAAGAAAAAAGGTGCAGTCTTTTTCTTCAGATGTATAATAAATCCATCTTTGATATAATAAAGTTTTGATCTTTCATAAGAGGGTGTTTTTTTTTTGTAAACTAAGTTTGATTAGTACTATATATGAATTGAATTATATGTGTGTATATATGTATATGTATTTGAGTGAAAAATATGAATAATATGATAGAGATTTTGAGACTCTTTTGAAAGGGTACAGAAAATCTTGTCCTTGCAGACCTGTCTCTCAGGCCCCCTTATGGAGGGTTCTGTTGTATGTGGGGTTTCAATATTTTTTATTTTTATTTTAAATAATGGTTTTTTTAGCTTATGGTCAAAAAGAAAGAAAAAATTAATTAGTTGAAAATATTCAAAAAGTTTAAGTCTTTGTAGTTAAAATTTTGATGGGTTATTTTGATTTTGTTATAATTATATTAAAGAAATGTGTACACATAGTACTCTTAAAATAAATTGTAGGTTCACTACTACAAAAACTTCTTTTAAAGGCGGTTTTTAAGCTCTTTCAGTGTCGATTTTGGCGAAATTCGTTACCGACACTGTTCAGGACGACACTAAAGGGTTTTAAAAAACCGACGTTATTCTTTTAAATGAAAATTTCGGTACATCTTCTATTAGTTCTAGCATTTAAGAAGTTTTTTAGTCTAATTATTTTTTATGGTTGTAGATATTGTAGTTGTTTAGGATTATCTATAAATTTTTAGAAAATTTCAAATAATTTACAATACCGAAATAAATAAGGTTAAAATTTTTTATTATACACGTGATAAGTAATTGTTTGAATTGAATCTTATTTTAGTATTATAAATTATTTAAAATTTTCAAAAAATTTAAAGATAATCTTAAATAACTACAATATTTAGACAATACTATTTGCAAATTATTAATAACAGTAGAGTACCTTGTAGTAATTTTATTAATGTATTTTTTAAATACATATATTATTAAGTAAGTTTGCAGTTCATCCCTTAAAGAGATGGTTGAGTAAATTTCCTATCTATTTCGATATACAAAAGAGTTTTTTAACTAATTTTTTTCATGATCGTGTACGTTATAATTATTTGGAATCACTTATAAATTTTTTAAAATTTTAAATAATTTACAATGCTGAAAATAAGATTTACGTATTTTGTAACACACACAACTATTTTTTTATATGTGTTGTAAGTAACTATTTAAACCTAATTTTCAGCACTGTAAACTATTTAGAATTTATGAAAATTTACAAGTGTTCTTAGATAACTACAATGTTCGCAATCATAAAAAAAAAGTTAAATTATTTTTTTTAAATATCGAAACAGATAAAAAAAATCTACTAAAATAATTCTTTAAGAGGATCTACTACTGACATTTCCAATATTATTAAAAAGCAAATTAGACAATTATCTAAAGAACTTAAACTCTTAAAGCCTTGATTTTGTTTATACTCCATTAAAAAAACTACAAAACCAAAGAGCATATTAATTATTTAATTAATTGTTAATTTTGTTTAATTATTTAATTAAGAATGAAATGAAAGAATGGGGTCATTTGAAGGAACCCACTAGAATCACTAACTCCTACTCCACTCTCTCTCTCCTCTTTTCTTCACTTTCTCTCTCATCTTTTCTTCTCTTTCTCTCTCTCTCCTCTTTTTCACTTTCTCTCTCCTCTTTTTTTACACTTTCTCTCTCTTCTAACCGCCTGAGCTTTTCTATTGGTTCTTTTTGTTTTGAGCTCAGAAGACATACAAGTACTTGTTTGGATGGATAAACAAATAAATTAATTAAAAATAATAATATATAAATAAAAGAAAAATCCACATTGAGATTAGAGTGAGACAAAGACAAATGTTTTATTTTTATATAAAATATAGTAAAAAGTAAAATTACAAAACACCAAACAAGTTTCCTTGATATTTTGTTGTTGAACATTTTTTTTATTAGTACTAGTGGTGTCTAATACTTTTTATAAGTGGTATTTTATAATTGAATATCAATATTCTTTAAAAGTTATTTTTCTAAGTTATATTAGATTTGATATTTAATTATATTAATAGTGATATAACAACTAAAAAAATACTGAGTATCAATAATACCTTTTAACAATTTTTTTTGGACCCAAATTAGAATTGAGTTTACTTTTGACAACTTGGGCCTTTGAGAGGGAGAGGGGTTGGTTTAATTATTATTAATTTTTTTTTAAAAAAAAAATTGCTTGTTGTACCATTTCAACTAATTGTGTTTTTTAATTAATTAATAATTATAATAATAATTTATGAAAAAAAACCCACTTAAATATATATAATCCATTACTATTTGAAATGGATTTGTTTGGTATTATCCCTTTTGTTGATAGGTCAACATCCAATCCTTGTCATCACCTAAAACCATGCCACATTAGATTCTTTTCTATTAATAGAAATTAGTTTATATTTATATGAATATTAGAAATTATAAGGCCACTCCCAAATTCCAATATTAGGTATATGCTTTTGTTTGTTGTTAAATCAACCTTTTGTGCCTTTGTTTAGGGCAAAATCCCAATTAGGAGAAACCCTATAAATTTTTTATTATTTTTATTATTTGAGGATTAGATAGAAAGAGAAATAAGTAATTAAGAAATGGGTTTTTTTTCTTCCAAAATTATATTTTTTTGGGTGGGAAATTTTTTAGATAATTCAAGACCAACATTATTGAGTAGATATAACCTATTTTATACTAAAAAAATAAAGCCTATAATTAAATCTTCTAATTTAGAGGTGAAAACATAAATATAATGAATGTTTTTGTACACATCTATACTAACTTTATAGGTAAATATGCCTCCTACCCATTATTCCTTAATGATTGGTCTAAAGAAGAAAAAGGTTTGGTTCACATAAAAAATGCTTATGGATTAGGTTTTTCTTTTTTAAATATATATAAGCTTAATTAAAGATCACACTTTTGTTCCCAAAAAACCTTACAAACATGTTCTTCAAGTGGAAGTTTTAATTTTATTTATTTATTTATTTTTTATTTACCATATAATTGATTTCATTTGGATCTTACACATTCCTTCAAATAGTTTTCATTTATGACATTTTTTTAGGTTATATGATTTGTATAAAGGTGATTGGTCTAGATCATCTATAGATATCCTAGTAGTATTAATTATCTCTTTGAACATTATTTGTAACTAGATTAAGTCATTACTTGTTTTCTAAGCAATAAACTACAATATAATATATATATTTTTTTATAGTAATCTATTTTTATAAACATGTATACATTTATATGTTGCCTTCAAATGAAACCAACTTATTAGTTTCTTTTTTACATAATAATAAAAAATTTAATTAATTAAGTGTAGCCTACAAATTTAGGAGAGAATTATATGAATGGAAGCTTTGTGTGTATTAGTGAGAAAGATTATTATGTATGGAGTTGACCTTTCACCCAATAAGAATGATCTAAGTGCCCAATGATTAGGAATGGACCCCATTTTGTGAAATTATGTCTTAATAAGACCATAGAGGAAAGAAAAAATAAGATGAAGAAATGTTAGCCATAAGTTATACTTGGTTTGAATATACCAAAACACATTGTCCTTTCCTTTCATATAAATTGAATATTATAAATAATTTATAGTGGAAACAATACAATATATATGTGAAACTTGTGCCTTTAATTTCCAATCTTTAATCATCTCATAAAATTTCCTTAAATCATTAAAATAAAATTTTAAGAAAATTCTATACTAGGGTTACAATTTATTTCATACCGATAATTATAACTTAAATAAGATGGTGTATATTATAGTTATAATATGTATTTTAGTTCTACTAATTTTTAAACAAATCAAATAATTTATAGTGCTTAACTTATTATTCAAATATCTAATTGCATACTATTTTTCTTATGCATGTGTAATTTATTATTTTGAATCTTTTGGTGTTTTATTATAATTTTATATGTGAGGGATTATTTTTGGTTTTGCCCAATCATTAATAATTTGATTAAACAATGTTCATAAGGAGACTTATTTAAGCTAAAAAATATAATTTTCATAATTTTTTAAAAATGGGATGTTTACTCTAACAAAAATATGTACTATCATATAATGTACAATCAATTGAAATAAATTATAATTGTTTAAATATATTTAAAGCATGCTATAATTAATTTAATGATGATTAATAATATTTTTCAAGAAAATATGAAAAGGGTTGCAAGTTTAATGTTGTTTTATAAGTCAAATATAATTAATCTAGGTGTTGATTAAGCATTGTATTTAGTAGTGTCTAACGTCTTCATTAATAATATTTCATAAAAATTATTATATTAAGTTACATAAGACACAATATTTAATTCTACCAGTAGCAATATAATACGTCATAAGGTGCTAAGCATTAATAGTGCCGTTTAGCATTCTCATATAGAAAATAAAGAAAAAAACAAGTACATAAAAGTATTTATTAGGCACGATTGGTTAGCGATATTTCTTAAAAGTTATTATCTTAAGTTATATGAGGCTCGATACTTAATTTTACTAACAGTGATATGACACCGAAAAAAATACTAAACACCTGCAATTTAGCATTTATCCGCACATAAACACTATATAAATTGGCACATCCTTCAATGTGAATTAAGAAAATATTTTCATTTTCTTCTCATGTAAATTATAATTCTTTTATTATACTACTTATTGAAATTTATGTTTAGTACAAATGGTAATAAAAGCATTGAATTGGTTTGGTTTGGAGTGGTGTAGAAGTTTGTTTTGAAATTTATGAATTTTAGTCAATTAATGCAACTGCAGTTTTTAAGTAGTTTCTTTTTCCATAGGACAACATTATTCAATTCAAAGATGCAGCCAAAAACACTTATTCAGTTTCAACTTTCAAGCGGTGCCAAATATTATTACATTTATCCATTTATATACTTTAGATTTATATTATATAATTTTACAATAATTCATGTGTTTGAGTTTATCTTTTATTAAAAAATATATAATAATATATACTTTGTAAAATAATATTCTTTTTCTAATAATTTGTGAAATAATTCTTCAAACTACAATTTTCTTTTAAGTAATACAAAATTTCATCAACAATAAATAAGTATTAAATAAATTAAAAATGATATGTGAATAAAAATAAACACTATTTATGTGGTTTAATAGTTAAATCTACTTAATTTACGAATAAAAATAAACTTAATTATACAAGTTAGATTTTTTAAGAATGTGTTTGAAAGTAATTGTATAATTATACTTTACTTTAAAATACAATGTGTATTTGGATATAAAATAATAATTATTAACAAATTCCTAATATCTTATTTAGCAAAATAATTAATAGTTAGATAAAAAAAAAAAAAGAAATTACCTCATATATTATTTTTTTAATTTACGGTTTGAGTTACTCTGATGGTTGCTATAGTGGTTTCTATGTGGATTGTTATGTGAATTTTGGTTGCGATTTATATTGCTCCATTAGTTGTTATGTGTATTACTATATTAATTATGTAAAAATGTAATAAAAAAAATTATTATAAAGTGTAAAAATAAAAATTCTCCAAAAAATAGTACTTAATATTTAAAATAGAAAGATTTTAGTAGTTACACACACCCAATTTTCATTAGGGTATGAGTTTTGGAGAATTAATTAAAATCCTTCAAGTACTTCTAATTGTATAGTTATGTGATTAGACAAACAAGAAGATATAGTATATAATTTATGTATTTGATTTACAATTTGTGTAGGTATTAAAAACACTTTTTCATTAAATGTATTATACTTTTTTTTTTTTGGATAAAATGAATTTTTATTTGGCATGAAAAAAGGGAAAGAAAGTATGGGAAAGTTGGTTTTTTTAATATATAAATTGAAGTTGGGTGAGATTGGTATGGGGACAAATTGTTATTAGACTAAAAAATTGTTGGGTTTTCTATGCTTATTATCCGGTCTACCTTTGATATCTGCACATGTTTTTGTCCCAAGAAAAAAGATGTTAAATGTTCAGATAATAACTACTAAGCCATATCAAAATCCCACATCCCAACTCATTCCAAGATGTGAGAATAATATGCCACTCAACTCAATTTTTGGCACTATTTGCTTGCACAAACTCCTTTACTTTATTATTTTACTTTCTAAGAAGAGAAAAACTAATCAATTTTATTTTCAATGCATTTTAATTGACCAATCTTGATGATGATTTAAATAAATTGTTATTACCAGAATTCTGTCAACCGAAAAAGAATAAATCCACTCGAGATATGATATCTAACCTTGCTAGTGAGATACGATCCCTAAATAATGAAAAGAAATTGTGTCTCATACTTTCTTAATGATGATCTACAGAAATTGTTATCACCGAGATTCTGAATTCGACTCCTAGATGATCAAGAGGAGAATCTTGATAGGTTCATCCTTTGCCAACATGCTACTGCATAGGCCCTTTTAATGTTTAAACTAATTAATTTCTTTCTCTTTTGTAGTATTTGTACTTAATCTTTCATTGGGAACCATAAACACTCTTTAAGTACTCATGAGGTATTATAAACTCCATACATCATTGGACATAATCACTACTAGTAAGACCTAATAAAATTGTCTTAATCTCAATTTTATTAACAATAATGAGCACTAGAAAAGTTAATTTTATTTATATTTATAATGTAGTAAATTTAGGTGGATAAACATCAACATCAACATACAAGTGTAGATTGAGTCTGAGATTTGTGAGACAAGGTAGGCTTTATATCCAACATGGAAAGCAACTTTGCTTACTGGACCCTTTAGAAAAGGACCAAAAAACAAAAGTGACACAAAAGACAGCAGATTAGGCCCTTCACCAATGGGCTATCCTCATTAAAATCAAATGTCATGGTAATATGCTATTAGAAAAAAAAGACATCACCTTTGTCTCATCTAATTAGTGCAACATATAAGAAAAGTCACCATCCAAATAAGAATAGTGACTTAGGCCCTAGTTAGTTGGGCTTTGTCGGTTAACTAGTGACTTTTAGCTTTTAGTTCTGAAAAGCTCTTTTAACAGAAACCCTTTCTTATGGAGAGCTTCCCGAGAAGATGCATAAGCTCAGAAAAACAGGGTCTTTAGTGTTCTTTCGAATTCCAATTAGGAATAGTGACTTAGGCCCTAGTTGGTTCGACTTTTAAAAGTTGGGCTAAGTTGGGCTTCGTTGGGTAACTGGTGACTTTTAGCTTTTAGTTCTTAAAACTCTTTTAACAGAATCCCTTTCCTAGGGAGAGCATCTCGAGAAGATGCATAATCTCAAAAAAACAGGGTCTTTACCTTTAGTGTTCTTCCAAATTCCAATTAGAAATAGCGATTTATGCCCTAGTTGGTTCGACTTTTAAAAGTTGGGCTAAGTTGAGCTTCGTTGGGTAACCAGTGAATTTTAGTTTTAAGTTCTTAAAAGCACTTTTAAGATAAACCAGGTTTAGTAGTTTTCTTAAGGAGAACTTCCCGAGAAGATGCATAAGCTCAGAAAAGACTTAGGCCCTAGTTGGTTCGACTTTTAAAAGTTAGACTAAGTTGGATAATCAGTGAATTTTAGCTTTAGGTTCTAAGAAGCTATTTTATCAGAAACCAAGTTTAATAGCTTTCTTAGGGAGAACTTCACGAGAAGATGCATAAGCTTAGAAAAACAGAATCTTTATTATTCTTCCGAATTCCAATTAGGAATACTGACTAAGGCCCTAGTTGGTTCAACTTTTAAAAGTTTGGCTAAATTGGGTAACCAGTGGATTTTAGCTTTAAGTTCTAAAAAACTATTTTGACAGAAACCAGGTTTAGTAGCTTTCTTAAAGATAACTTCCCGAGAAGATGCATAAGCTCACAAAAACAGGGTCTTTAGTGTTCTTCCGAATTGAACTTTAGGAATAGCGTTAGCCTTAGTTGATTCGGCTTTTAAAAGTTGGGTTAAGTTGGGCTTCGTTGGGTAACCAATGAAATTTAGCTTTAAGTTTTAAAAAGCTCTTTTAACAGAAACCAAGTTTAGTAGCTTTCTTAGGGAGAACTTCCCGAGAAGATGCATAAGCTCAGAAAAGACTTAGGCCCTAGTTGGTTCGACTTTTAAAAGTTAGATTAAGTTGGATAATCAGTGAATTTTAGCTTTAGGTTCTAAAAAGCTATTTTATCAGAAACCAAGTTTAATAGCTTTCTTAGGGAGAACTTCACGAGAAGATGCATAAGCTTAGAAAAACAGAATCTTTATTATTCTTCCGAATTCCAATTAGGAATACTGACTTAGGCCCTAGTTGGTTCAACTTTTAAAAGTTGGGCTAAATTGGGTAACCAGTGGATTTTAGCTTTTAAGTTCTAAAAAGCTCTTTTGACAGAAACCAGGTTAAGTAGCTTTCTTAAAGATAACTTCCCGAGAAGATGCATAAGCTCACAAAAACAGGGTCTTTAGTGTTCTTCCGAATTGAACTTTAGGAATAGCGACTTAAGCCTTAGTTGATTCGGCTTTTAAAAGTTGGGTTAAGTTGGGCTTCGTTGGGTAACCAATGAAATTTAGCTTTAAGTTTTAAAAAGCTCTTTTAACAGAAACCAAGTTTAGTAGCTTTCTTAGGGAGAAATTCTCGAGAAGATGCATAAGCTCAGAAAAAGAGGATCTTTAATATTCTTCCTAGTTTCAATAAGTGGATCTTGCTTAGAATCCATGAAAGCAAAACTTATGTCTAAGATTGTTAACTGGCCTAGATTTCTGGGATCATGAATGAATATCTTCTCTAGAAAAAGTCCTGAAAAGTTTCTGATCTGAGAAATTTAAACTCAACATGTGATGAACTACACATCAAAAGCTTCAAATTCCAAGGACATCACATGTACACTATTTCCTACTATAACACAAATATGAGACTGAAACACACTATTTCATACCATAACAAGGCAGAAAATTACTTGATTACTGAAATTATATTAAGATCTCAAAAATGCACTAGTTAATGACAATACAGCAAAACTGAAATCCCAATCTCATCTTTTTAAAAAGTAATAATGTTTAATGACAATACAACAAACAATTACTCCAAAAAGACCAAAACAAATAAACAAATTTATACTGTAACAGTACAAGTACCATTACAAATGTGGTGATCAAAAACTGAGAAAATGAATCAAAACATAAGAACAAAATCCACAAACAATCATGTAGTTACCTCTGCACATGCGCTTCTCAAAATCGTACTCGAAGAGAGTTTAACATATTTCTCTACTCATACTCGAACTGCACATCAACATGTATAAATCTTCTCATGAGCTGAACAATGGATGTTGTAAAGTTGGCGAGTATCTGACATTCTTCACGAGTTTTAGCCCCCGAAACAATCCCATATATTACCAACTTCTGAAGATTAGGACAACGGTTTAGTACCCCTTCAACCCAATGTACAAACAAATCGGTAAGTGTTGTCCATCTTAGCTCCACAACAACAAGATTCTCCAAGTCTACATCCCCTTGCAAACCATGGAGAAGCACCCATTCTTTCAAGTCATAACTCAATGATCTCAGCTGAGGAAAACAGACAGCAATGGTTTCCAAATCCACTATCTCATCTTCTTCCCCGAAATCTATATCCCATAACCGAAGCCTTCTCAATTTCGTGAATCTAGTAATCATCTGATGGAAATTCGGCCATATGATTGTGAAGCTACTAATATCAACAATCTCAAGATTTTCATGAGTATCACCAATTTCAAAATGTATTATAGTAACTTTATCAACCTCAAAATGCTTCAAAGTCCCTTTTCCAATAAGTTCAAAAACATCAATAACACAATCCTTAAAATGCAAACGCTCAATACAATCTGCTTCCAAAATAAACTTCTCCAAACTAATCCCTTCAACATAAACATTCTTCAACTTAGAACTAGCCAATTCAACAGTCACTTGAGGATCCGAAATCAGGATTTCGGGTGCAACAAGCTCCAAAGATTCGATCTTCGGACAAGCAGCAAGCAAATAATTCAAATCCAAAGCCGAAATACTAACATGCCCCAATGAAAGAGACTTCAAACACGGAAATCTCTGAAAATTTGGCTCAACACCTATAATTGAATTATGACCCAAAACCAACTTTTCCAACTGATGTTGTCTACCACACAACTCAAGAATATTTATATTAGGAGATGTCTTAACATTATAAAACAATTGCTTAAGTGTTTCCCTAGTATACATTAACCAAGCCACAAGAGCTGAAGCTGAAAATTCATCATCATCATTATCATAATACTTTAAAATTGAGAGCTTTTGTAAACCTGTGGTTTGAAAAATTGTTTGGGTAATCAAGATTTCATGCTTACTTGATGTTAAATCACCATAAAAGGGTAAATCATTGGAATTGAATGAAAGGGTATGAAGGTGTTTTGTGAAAGCTTTTCTCCATTTTCTACATGTAGCTGAAGCAATTACAATATCTCTAGCTGTTTCAACCCTAGATAAAATTTCCCCAATAACCTCAACAGGAACATCCTCCATTACAATCTATTCTGAAGACTCTCATTCATCCAATCTAACAAGAAAAATTACATATATAATCCATGAAAGATATTCAATCAAAAATGAATCAAAAATCAATGAATTTGGATTTAGTGAATCAACAAAGATCTGGGTATGTTGAGATTTGATGGAAATCGAAAAAAAGATTGGATTTTTAGCTTGCTTACCTTGAGGGGTCCGATTGGAAGATGAAGATCTTGGTGGAATGAGATTTTCACGCGTAAAGTTTCGAACTTTGAAATTTAACTATGTCGTTTGGAATATATAAACGACATTTCATTTGTTTAGTTATTATTTATTTAGAAAAACTAACTAAATAAATAAATAAAACTCTTGTGACATATTTTAATAAATCTTACATAAATTAATAATTTCACCAAAAAATAATGAAATCACAAAGCAAATAAAAAGAAGTAAGTACTAAAGTTGGTGATTCCATTTTTAATATATTGTAAAATTATTATATTTTACTATATACTATGATAGTATATATTGTAGTACGACGTACCATGTAAACTTTCATTAATGATCGATTAAAAAATTACCAAAAAATTTAATAAAACTATTATTTCGGTAAGTAATTTAAAATTTTATTTTTTTTAGTGTTCTTCGTGTTGTATGTGATTTAAGTTTTTTATATTTATATTTAGAGACATGTTAAAGAGTATCAATATTTTAATATTCTACTTAATTAATGTAATGCAATATACTAAAATAATTTTTATTGATGATGGATTGAAAAAGTTTTCTAAAAAATTTGATGTTACTATTATTTTGGTAAGTAATTTAAAATTGTGTTTTTTAGTATAAAAATATGTAACTAGTTTAAGTTTTTATATTTATATTCAGAGAAACGTTAAAGGATATTAATGATATTTAATATTGTCTAAAAGTAGCATATAATTATTAGTGTAATTTAATATTAAATCATACATATTTTAATTGAATAACGATTATGAAAAATTATTGACCACTCATAAATTGCTACCTCATATTGATAGTAGGCATCATTACTTAATAATAGTGCTCTTATATGTTACTTATTATTTTGCAATTAGTTAGAATTTCTTTTAAAGTTGTGGTGGTTTCACTTTGAAGTATACAAATTTGTAACTGTTTATGGTTATATAATCTTCATTTCCAAATATTTTTTTAGTATACAAATTTATAATTGTAATTTTGTTGGTCTTTTTTTTAACAAATTTGTTAATTTTTTCTTAAAATATCACGTGTTAATATTAAATTATGGCATAAGTCCTTAAAAAATTTATTTTGATGTAAATAAGTTCTTAATTTTTAAAAAAATTGTGATAACAACCCCAAACTCAAGATTCTTGTTAATCCGTAAGTACCTAATTTAACTGCTCTATTTGTTGTTCCAAAAAAAAAATACCACAAAAATGTTAATTTTGTTAGTCCAAATTATAATTTTAATTGAGATTAATTTAAAATAAACAAATAAATAATTAAATTATTTTAAAACTGATTAATTAACCTTTTTTTTTTTTTTTTTTTTATCTTTCTTCTTCTTAAAGTTCACTTCTAGCCCAACATTTGTAGCTCTGGTCTCTTCTACTAAAACTTTTCAATTTGTATTAACCAGAGAGGTTGCTCTAAAAAAAATTTAAGTAAAGTTTGAACCAAAAAAACTAAATGGCCACCAAAACCCACCACCCACCCACCACCCACTGGAGATGGGGACAGAGTTTCAAGGAGAAGGTTGGAGCAAGGTGTAACTATTTAGAGTTTTTTGGGGTTTATTTTTTATTTTTATTTTACTTGATTGCTTTTCTGAGTTTTCTGCATGGGATGGAACAAGAAAGAAAGTGGAGATGAAGAGATGAGACTTATCGATGGTAAGTCTCCACCACCGAGAAGGGTGGGTGGCGAATAGTAGAAGTTTTTTTATATATATAATGTTGTTTTTAATCTTTAATTAAAGAAAATGAAAAAAAAATATTAAAGTTTTTAATAATTTTTTTATTATTTAAATTATTTTTTAAATAATTATGATATTGTGTACCGTAGAAATTTTAAGAACTACAAATAGAGCTGTTAAATTAGGTATCTACAGACTAACGAGAATGTCAAGATTAGAGACCATAACCAAATTTTTTTGAGATTAAGATTTATACCACAATTTAATATCAACACGTGACATTTTAGGGATGAATTAAAGAATTTGCTAAAAAAAAGACCAACTCACTTACAAGAATCTCGAGCTTGTAGACTATTGCTGTTATTATTCTAAATTAAGAATTTTTTTGAAATTTTTTGTTTCAATTTTTCAAAATAAAAATCTTAATTAGCTATTTTAGAAAAATAAATAATAAATTTTTTTAAAATAATGACGTGGTATATATGAAATTACCTTTATACCCCTTTCCCAACACATAATTTTCAATCCAATACCCCAATACGAACAAAAAGAAGCAAAGGAAGCCTTTCTCTCTCTTCTCTCTCTCTTTCTCCGGCTGACCTGAGAACCAGTTTCTCAGTCCGACTCGTCACCGACCATGTGGAGAAACTCACTGAGTTTCTCTTCCAAACTCGCCACCTCTCATAAAATTCACCCTTCTTCTCTTTCCGGCGTCGTTCGATCCCTCTCTCTCTCTTTCCCTCCATCAACCTCTCCTTCCTCTTCCGTTGAAGAATCGGTCAAATTAGGTTTACATCCATCTCATGGAGTTGGAGTTGGAGCTCAATCGGCTTTGATTGATTTCTCCTCTAAAGCTAGGGAAGTTGCTGACTCTGCTCGACACTATGGTCGTTGCTATTGGGAGCTCTCCAAAGCTCGTCTCAGGTACCTTTCTTTGAAATTTGATTAATTTTGTTTATTTGGGGCTTTTATGTTAGCTTGATTGATTGAATTTAGGGTTTGCATAATTTTAAATTTGTATTGAGGAACTTAGAGATTTGTTTATCAAAGTATGGATTTTTGTTAATTTTAGTTTAGGGAAATTTGCAAAACTAACAACTTGAAATTATAACATTTGCGTAAATAATCACATTGAATTGATATTGTGCTACTATAATATGGTTGCATAATGTAAATTTATGATCGCAAAATGGAAAATTTGCCCAACTAACATTGTGAAATAGTAAAGTTTGTAAAATAACCACACTCGATTTACTCTATGCATAATCGTCGTTTATGGTCACACAGTGTAACTTATGGTCGCTTATGCACCATATTCTTTTGCTAATAAAAATTTTCGTAGTCTATTTTTACAAAACACTCTCGCAAAACTACCACAAAACTACCATTATGGTCGTGTTATGGTTGGTTGCAGAGTGTAATAGCGACCAAAGGTGGTGATTTTGCTATTGACATTTTTTGGAAAGTTATGTTACTAATAAAAATGTTCATAAAGACTATTTTTACATAAGAGTTGAATTTGCTAAACTACCAGACTCGAAATTGTAATATTTGTAAAATAACCAAATTGAATTTATACTCACAACTCACTATAGTTGTGTAGTGTAAATTTATGGTTGCAGAGTGTAATTTTTGGTTGCACGACGTAGTTATTTTGCTAATAAAATTATTTGGGAAGTTAATTTACTAAAAGATTATTTTACGAAAGAGTTAGCGATCACTCATCACACGAAATTCAATATTGGCTCTCATCCATTGAAAATTGGTGACTCTGTTCTTGAAGCGCTCTCCTCCACTACTCTGTCTACTTTTGATGATTGAATTATATTTCGTATTTTTTTTTGTTCTGTAAATTCTAGCAATGTGGGCACAAGTAGCAACGTCTCTATGAGTTTGGATGTTCATTACTTGATTCACATGCTCCAATCATGCAACTCCCACCATTTTATACATCAAGGAAAGCAGCTCCACCTTGTTTTTCTCAAAATTGGGCTTCTGGAGTCTAGTGTTACAATCGGAAACCGCCTTCTGCAGATGTATGTGAGGTGTGGCAGCATGAGGGATGCACATATTTTGTTCCAGGAAATGACTCATAGAAACTGTTTCTCTTGGAATACCATTATTGAAGGCTACATGAAATCTGGAGATTGTACAATGTCATTAGAATTGTTTAACACTATGCCTGAAAGGAATGAGTTCTCTTGGAATGTAGTCATCACGGGGTTTACAAAGGCGGGTTGGATAGATACTGCTCGCAGTTTGTTTGATGAAATGCCTAGCAAAAATAGTGTTGCATGGACTTCGATGATTCACGGGTTTGCTCATAATGGGCAGAGAAAAGATGCTTTAAGATTCTTCAAGCACTTGAGTTCAAACCCTTTAGAAGTATCATATAGAGATAAATTTGTATTGGCAACAGTAATTGGGGTTTGTACTGATTTGGCTGCTCTTGGGTGCGGGAAGCAAATCCATGCACGCATTGTGATTGATAACGTGGAAGTTGACTCGGTTTTATCTAGTTCATTGACTAATTTCTACGGTAAGTGTGGGGACTTGGATAGTGCAAATAACTTACTGAATATGAATCAGGAACCAGATGAATATTCCCTATCATCATTGATTATGAGCTATGCAAATATTGGAAGAATGAGTGATGCAAGAAGAATTTTTAATGTGAAAAATAATCCTAGTAGTGCATTATGGAACTCAATGATTTCGGGATATGTTTGCTGTAACGAATACCTTGGAGCATTAACTATCTTTAATGAGATGAGAGCTAATGGCGTTCAAGGGGACTTTTTAACTCTCGTGAGTGTTTTAGGTGTCTGCAGTATCCTAGGCGTCCTTGTTCATACCAAACAATTTCACATATATGCGTGCAAAGTTGGGATGCTTGATGATGTAATTGTTTCTGGTTCTCTTCTTGATGCATACTCTAAGTGCAGAAGTCTTGACGATGCTTGCAAATTATTTACCGAGCTGAAAGCCTTTGACACAATATTGCTAAATTGTATGATCACTGTGTATTCAAATTGTGGAAGAATTAAAGAAGCAAAACAAATCTTTGAGACAATGCCTATCAGAAGCTTAATATCATGGAATTCAATGCTAGCAGGTCTTTGTCAAAATGGATGTCCAGTTGAAGCCTTGAATCTCTTGCACGAGATGAATAAGCTGGACTTGAAAATGGACAAGTTTACCCTAGCTAGTGCGATTAGTGCTTGTGCTTGTATCTCCTCACTTGAATTTGGTGAACAGATTTTCACTAGAGCAATCATTATTGGACTTGAGTATGACGAAATCATTTCCAATTCTCTTCTTGATCTTTATTGCAAGTGCGGTCTTCTTGAAAACGGGAGAAAAATATTTGACCAAATAACAAAGTGTGATGAAGTTCCATGGAATTCGATGTTGATGGGTTATGCTTCAAATGGACATGGGCTTGAAGCAATAGAGCTTTTCAATAAAATGTTACAGGCTGGTTTGAGACCGAATGGTATAACGTTTACCGGGGTGTTGTCTGCCTGTGATCATTGTGGATTGATTGAAGAGGGAAGAAGATGGTTTAACATGATGCAGCAGGATTATCATATTGCTCCAAGCATCGAACACTATGCTTGCATGATAGACCTTTTCTCCCGTGCAGGTTTGTTTGATGAAGCAATGAATACGATTGAACATATGCCTTTTAAGGCAGACATCAGCATGTTGTCATCAGTTTTGAGAGGCTGTTTGGTGACTGGAAATAAGACTCTTGGAAAGAAAGTGGCAGAACGCATTGTTGAGCTTGATCCTGGAAACTCAGGTGCTTATGTACAACTATCTAACATATTTGCCTTGTATGGGGAGTGGGGAGGATCAGCGGAAGTTAGAAAGTTAATGAGACATAAAGGAATACAAAAGAATCCTGGTTGCAGCTGGTCTGATTGTTGAACAAGAAACCATGGAGCCAAAGGAACTTTTAGTTCTAGAGCTTTCTTTTGTGACAGTTTATCTGTTTTCTATTACTTTTCCAAGAACAGTAACCTTATGGAAAATCAAATATACTAAATTTTGAAAGAAAGTTCTTCCCAAGATGAGAATTGGAAAAGGAACTTTTTTGGCAGACCCAGAATAATTTTCTATAGAGAAGTGAGTTCAAAATCGGGGCCCCATTGAGCAAATTCAAATTCCTCCCAAAGTTGTATGATCTCTTCATGTTAGAGAGATATATATTGTGGTTTCATAATTGCTATCAGTTGAATATGATCACCAAGATGCAAATATTCCTTCATTTACTGAAATACTCTTTTTTAAACTTACATGCACTCATAATCATTTTAGGAAAAAGGAAAAGCATATCATTGATTTATAGTAGTTTGGTGCTTAACTTCTGTCAAGGAGTTCTTTCTCTTTTTTTAAGCATACTAGTGGACGGAGTCTTATGACAACGTCGCAATAACAACTCACAATTTTACCTCTGCTCAGTGCTCTCATATGCCTTTAAAGATTTCTATAGCTTTGTGTTCAAAGTAAATATTCCCTTTTTAGTGATTTATTTATGTATTTGGGCTTGCGCAATATCCTTTTCGTGTATTATTTTACTCATGACACACTTTTGTTTCATTCTTATTTCCAGCATGCTGGTGGTTGCAACTACTGGGACTGGGTTTGTTCTCGGAAGCGGCACTGCTATAGACTTACCGGGACTTTGCTACACATGTGCTGGTACCATGATGGTTGCAGCATCTGCCAGTACCTTAAATCAGGTTTGCACTTTAGTTGTTTTATTAGCTTGCTCGGGTGGCTGCTGTCACTATCCTGTACTGAATATTTTCATTTTGTTGCTTGCTAAGGTGTTTGAGAAGAATAATGATGCAAAAATGAAGAGAACGATGCAAAGGCCACTACCTTCGGGGCGTATTACAATACCTCATGCAGTCTTTTGGGCATCCTCCATGGGTTTATTTGGCACTGCATTATTGGCGAGCAAGGTGGCCATAT
Source organism: Cannabis sativa (assembly GCF_029168945.1). Taxonomy (NCBI): domain Eukaryota; kingdom Viridiplantae; phylum Streptophyta; class Magnoliopsida; order Rosales; family Cannabaceae; genus Cannabis; species Cannabis sativa. The sequence continues at coordinate 1,054,666 of NC_083602.1, forward strand.
ATAATACTCGCACTTTTCTGAATGTTTTCTTGACAAAAAAGTATATTTGAAACATTACTAATGGAGAGTCCTCATGACAAGGTTGTTGCAGACTAATGCATTGGCAGCTGGTCTCGCCGCATCTAATTTGATCCTCTATGCATTTGTGTATACCCCACTAAAACAGATTCACCCAGTGAATACTTGGGTGGGGGCTGTTGTTGGTGCAATCCCACCACTTCTTGGGTAAGTTCTTTGGCTTCTTTTTCTTTTGGAAAGCTTTTGTCAAATATTTGATTCAAGTTTTTTGCTGTAATTTTTGAGGCATGGATGGCTGATACATTTTGTTTTGGTTTCCAGGTGGGCTGCTGCTTCAGGCCAGGTCTCACTTAACTCGATGATTCTTCCAGCTGCTCTCTACTTTTGGCAATTACCACATTTTATGGCACTTGCATACATGTGTCGCAATGACTATGCTGCCGGAGGGTATGGATATGCTGTAATCAGAGATTCAATATTTTAGAATAGTACATAAAATTACTCGAAAGGCCTTGAATTTCTACATACGAAATTTCTTTCATTGCATGAGTTAGGAGGGACTTAAACAAAACTGGTTTGAATCGATTCAAATCCTTTGTACTTCCTATATATTCTCATTGGGAATTTGTAATTAATTTGGCTATGTACATTAAATATTTGGTCTAGATGAGCACCCTTGCAAATCTAGATCCATCGTTCATCTGAAGTTTATGTTCTTTTTGTCTTTCAGGTTTAGGATGCTCTCTTTTGCCGATGCTTCGGGTAAAAGAACTGCCGCTGTGGCTTTAAGGAACTGCATCTATCTGATCCCTTTGGGGTACTTAGCCTATGATTGTGAGTCAGAATTTCAAAGCAGCATTTCTATCTTCTTTCTTCCCTCAATACTATTATCTAATATTAATCTCTATATTTTGGCATCATTGACTTGTCATGGTTGATTGTCTTTATCAGCCATTGTTTGCCTGTTAGAGAATTTACAATCTTTGTGCTAAAAGCAGACCGAGCATTTGTGCCTGATTATTTTAGCAAAACCAAATTTATTTTATTATCACATGTTATCTGAATGAACTCTATAATTACTTTGCATTTCTGAATTTGATTGCAGGGGGCGTAACTTCCAAATGGTTTTGCCTTGAATCCACACTCCTCACTCTTGCCATAACCGCAACAGCATTCTCCTTCTATCGAGACCGTACTATTCCCAAAGCAAGAAAGATGTTTTACGCCAGTCTCCTATATCTTCCCGTTTTCATGTCAGGAATTCTTTTCCACCGTCTCACTACTGATAACGACCAACATTGCACCACAGATAGCAAGTTAGATACAACAACAAAACTTGCAGCCTCCTTCCAAGAAAACAGAAATGTGGATCGGAGAAAGAACAGGGGCACACAAGGGCGGCCACCAGTTGCATATGCCTCCGTTGCACCGTTTCCTTTTCTCCCCGCTCCATCGTACGCTCCTTCTTGACAAGTCGGTATCTCTTAGGGTTTCGGTGAACATAATACAAGGTCAAAGGGTATTGGTTCCACTACCTTGTTACATTTTCTTTTTGGTTACTCTCTCGAAATGTTTTCGATTAGACAAATGAGTTTTGCTTTCCGCGAATTCAACAAAATGAGATAATGTAATAAATTAATGCATTGAACAATTAAATGCTGTGAATAGGTATTATTCTTTTGATTAAAGAAGAGTGGAAATTATAAGCCATTTGAGGTTACTCTTCAAGTAATTGGATGGTGAAGAAAGTATGTACGTTTGATTGAGGTTTGTTCTATTTTTTGTTCATAACATTAAATGTGAACACTTTATAGTTTCACTTTTGACCTATTAATGATTGTTGTTTTGGCATCCTTATGAGAGGTTATTTGAATAAATTATGAATAACTTAAATAATAATAGTTTGCAATCCAATTGGAAACATGATCAGGATTATAATTAAAAAAATAATAATAAATAAAAATAAAATTCTTAGATTGTTTGACGAAAAAACTAAAATAAAATTAAAAAAGATTGCAACATCACAATTAACTTTAAAAACATATAATCTGTTTCATACATAGCTCAGAAGACACAATAATAGAAATTGTTGCAGCAGGTTCATTCAACCTTGTAACTTGAGCACTCAACTATTGTGTAAGGTACATAACTGCACTACGAACAATTCATTTAGTCGTAGAGAACTTGTTATTCCCAACTACTAACAGTGATGTGATGGTGAGTCATCGAAGAATAAAGAAGAACCAACAACGAAATAAAACAAAACAAAACTATGTCACACTAACAAGACTAAAATATTCAAAATTATATTATAGAGACAAGACTAAAACACTGAAAAATATATCACAGAGACAAGACTAAAACACTTAAAACCATATCACAGAGACAAGATTAAAACACTCAAAATCATATCACAGAGACAAAACTAATCGCAGTAACAAAAGTCGAATTGAAGTAGCAAAACACAACCCGACCAAGCTGCACCTAAGCCCAAACCCAGAGAAAGGCCGACGAGCTTGGCTGGAGAAAAAAGACGACTTCTTACAACTTTAAATTTAGGAACGAGAAACCCTAAGTGAATACAATTAGATAATTTACAAACTCAAACATAAACAAGATTCAATTTTTCAGTTGGTAGACTAACAAAAACTTCACTTGATATGTTTAAAAGTGCCATCATAAATAAAATAAAGAAGATATTTATTCATGATTCAGAGGACACGATTTGATATATGTGAAAATTTGATGAGAAAATTCCTCACCAACTATGAAAATTATAAATAAAATAATAAATATTTTTCATTTTACATTGACTCCTTCCAGTCTCAAATTATGTAACACCAAAATAATAAAAGTTTCTACCAAAAAAATGAAAATAATCCAATTTGAAAGTAAGCTAATTTTATTTATTAAATTGATTTTTTTATATTATTTATAATCATCTAATTTTATTAAGAATGATTTAATTTGTTCTCCCCAAGTTTTAATTTTAATTTTTATTAAATGTTGTAAATATATTTTTTTTAAATATATATTTTTAAAATGGGTAAATACAATTTTGGACCCTCTGTTTTACAAAAGTTACCAATTGGACCCTGCGTTTTGTTATATGACAAAATGGACCCTGTATTTTCTAAAATAGTACATATAGGACCCTGAATTGATATTTTGTCAAAATAAAATTTAATTATAATCCGATCTAAAAGTGCTATGACAAAGCTGTTTACATTTTTTGTATTTGTTCGTATTAAGCATTGTCTTCAAGCTGGTTGTATTAAAAAAAAAAGTTGTCAAAAATTAAGCTCAGGGTCCTATTTTTACTATTTTAGAAAATACAGGGTCCATTTTGTCATTTAACAAAACACATGGTCTAATCTGCAACTTTTACAAAACACAGGGTCCAAAATGGTATTTACCCATTTAAAATTTGGGTATAAAAATAAAAAACAAAGTATTGAAAATACATGTTGTAAAGTAAATATAAATAAATGTAAATATATCTATTTCTTTCTTTTATTATTATAATTAAATAAAAAAAGGAAAATTGTCCTGAGTTGAGAGATCTAACAAAAATGGGTTTGGACTTTGGAGAGAGTTGAATTTTGGGACGATGACTAATTGGGAAATACCTTCCTTTTGACTCTCTCTCCTCTCTCCTCTCATCTTACTCTCAGCTATGGCGGATTCTGCCACAATACACAGTAAACCCCTTTTGAGGAATCTTCTCCAAGTCCAATTTCTGTTAAAGAAGACATTTTTAATTATAATACTCATAGCTCATTCAGCTTCTGCTTTACCCAACAATCACCGCTACAATGTAGGAGATTCTGTACCCTTCTTCGTCAACAAGCTTGGACCTTTGAACAACCCCAGGTAACCAATTTCTTTAGCTGTTGACCAATTTGTTGATTTTGATTTCAATTCATGAGAGTTTGTGGTGAAGTTAGTGTAGGATTTTCATGAGTCCCTTTAATCTATTCTTATAATAATACTAAATTGCTTATGAAGATTTAAGCTTTAGCTCATATCATATTGTAATTTAGAACTTTAACAATGTTTTATTTACTCTCTCTTTTGTCTATTGTTTTTGTGTTGTTCATGTTAGTTAAACAATCTTTACATTGTCAAATATAGTGGAAGAATTTAAACAAAAGAATAGAAATGAAGATAAGAGTTTACTTGGTTTGGCAAATAATGTGCTAAAAAAGCTCTTAACAAATATCAGTAAGTGGAAAAAATAGTCTCAAGCTCACAATACAATGTCCCAAGTACATCCATAGTATCTCTCATACAAGAGAAACATTGCTCAGACAGAGAGATCGCTAAATTACTTTAAGGTGGGAATAGGACATTCCATACCATTTCATTACCCTTTCTTGAGGTGTGTATAGCTCATCTATTTATAGATGTTTTGTACTTGGGTACCTAAGTTAATGGGCAACTTGGGCACTTATACAAGTAGCTCCTACCACAAGCTAGCAAGCTAGCGACTTGCAATTAGCAAACTTCTTGAGGGTAATGAAATAAGGAGCTTGCAATAAGCAAGTTTCATGGACAACGCATTTTGGACAAGGAGCTTATCCAAGAAGCATTTCTTACCCTGCTTAGCAAGGTTATCCTTGTAAAGTGAAGAACAACATTACATTTGGCAGACTATCTCTCCCTTCTTGTCAAAGGTGCCACCATTCTTTAGTACGAGCTGATCTGCAACGAGTTTAAGCAATGCTTGAACTTTTTACTGAGAATTGGCTCGGTTCACATGTCAACTTCATTCTTCTATCTGTGGATCTTTAATGAGTGAATTTCTCTAAAAGTGATTCATTTTCTAATTCTTCTAGTATCTTTTAGATGCATGCTATGACTTTGACCGAAATATTTAATTTTTCACCAAATGTATAGCATTGTGACTAGCTATCTCTTTGCAATTGAACAACACCTTGTTCAAAATTAAGGTATTTTTACTGAATCTTTCAACCGTAACGCTTTAAGATTGTGAGCTTAGTAGCTTCATAGGTTCTATGTTGTTAGCGAAGCTTGTTGGACAAACTCCTTGTTCAAAATGTGGTTTTCAGAAGTTTGCTTATTGCAAGCTGTCCATTTCTTGAAGCTCAATAAGTTTTATACTCCATTTACGGATTTTGGGCTGTGAGGTTGAGACTTGAGAGTATTGTAGCCCACTTATTTATATTTTTTAGTCGAAATTTTGATGACCCTCTTGTGGAGTTTGCAAATTGCTTGCCAAACATGTAAATTCTCGTGTCTTTTTTAATTTTATTTTTATCAATTTTAAAAATCTATTCCATTATTGTTGTCATTATCGTTGCCTTTACCATCACTATAACTGTTGTTTTTTCAGAACACATATTTTCAGTTTCATGAGACTGCCACAGATTTTTCCCTCAGGAATTAAGTATCAACTTCAATGATGGAAATCTTGCCTTATTTTCACATTTAATTTTAATTGTTTTATTCTGTTGCAGTGAAACCTACCAATACTATGATTTGCCATTCTGCCATCCAGGTTAGCATATGGGATATAACATGACATTTCTTCATGTATTATGTTTTGGAAGAAGAATCAGTTTAGATTGATATAATAGATGGTGAATTTATTGAACCTTTCTAGAAGTTACTAACATAATGTGACTCCATTCAATTGGGTTGTTGTTCTCATTGGCTTTTTTTTCTATGTTTTTGGAGTTAAAACACTGATAATTTGCCTAGCAATATAAACTTGATTATTTGTTTTTTCTCTGCAGATCCTATAATTCGAAAAAAGGAAACTATTGGTGAAGTTCTGAATGGTGATCGTTTGACAAACTCGTTATATGAATTAAATTTCCGTGAGGAAAAAATTCACAAAACCCTATGCCATAAAAAGCTTAAAGTTGCCGAAATCGCCAAGTTCAGGGATGCTGTGATTAGAGACTTTTACTTTCAGATGTATTACGATGACCTTCCTTTGTGGGCATATGTTGGAAAAGTCGAAGAGAATTGGAATATCGAGCAGAATACAACCAAGTATTATATATTTACACATGTTCAGTTCGATGCTGTTTACAATGACAACCAAGTTATCGAAATTCAAGCTTTTAGTGATCCTAATCATGTTCTGGACATAACTGAAGATGTTGAAATCGATGATGTTGAGTTCACTTATTCTGTCAACTGGAATGTGACTTCGGTTAAGTTCGAGAACAGAATGAACAGATACTCAAAGGCTTCTTTATCGCCAATTCGTCAGAAAATACATTGGTTTTCTTTTATTAATTCAATTGTCATCATTTTTCTCTTGATGGGATTTCTTATCATGCTTATCATGAGGCATCTGAATAATGATCTGAGAAAGTAATTTTCCTCAACAACACTTGTAACTATTGTTAAAAACTACTTGGTTATATTGCTTCAACTAACTTAGATTATACATGTTTATTATTATAGGTGTTCTAATATTGATGAAGAAGAAGACAAGGAGGTTGGATGGAAACATATTCATGGTGATGTATTTAGATGTCCTCCTAATATGCCATTGTTTAGTGCTGTCATTGGCACTGGAACCCAGTTTCTGACTGTGTAAGCTAATTTTCTTGCTCAAGTTTTTCCTCTCTCTCAATAAGTATAGAAGAATAAATAAGATTTGTCCTCCTGGACTTTTTTTGTCGTGAAAATTTCTCCTAAACTATAAAAATTGTTGTGAATATCCCTTTGAATAATTTCTGGATGTAGCACCAACTTGACATTAATCTAGTCCAGCTCAAGAGTCCTAGACAAAAAATAAATGTTTAAATAGTGGTCTACCAATGAATTATGGGACTATGTATATGTACGTTCTTAGAGCTAATGTTCGTGTATTCAATGCTAATAAACTAGATTTTTAGTAGTTTAAAGTTGTTAAATAGATTCTCTTACTGTAACTATACATGTGATCTATGGCTACATAAGTAAATTGTTTTCAAAATGTCCAGAATGTAACTGAAGGAGAATATTTGCAACAATTTTTATACTTTAGGGAAATTTATTGCAACAGAAAAAAGCTTGGGGTAAAACTCTACAATAGTCATAATTTGGAGAGAAAAAAATCCCTATTTATTCAAAATAGAATCTGTACCTTTATCTTTGGTTTCACACACTATTGAAGTTGTGCTATGTTTTTCTGTTTCCATCTTGTTTGTATATTTTATCCAAGGGTCTGAGTCTCATGTGTCTTTGATAATTATAGGGAGTACACATGGCCTTGTTTTTCAAGAAAAACAGAAAACTTAGCTCTTGAAAGTCGATTTGCATGAACTTGATCATGTTCTGAATCTTCTCTTTATTGTTAATGTTTTTCTTCATTATTATAGGATTTGCATCTTATTTTTTCTGGCATTATTCGGAGTCTTATATCCTTACAATCGCGGAGCGCTCTTAACTTCTCTAGCCATTGTATACGCTCTGACATTCGTGGTTGCTGGCTACACTTCTGCCGCTTTCCACAGTCAATTTTCCGAGACTGGATGGGTAAATTGTTCTACATTTCCCACTTTTCTTTTTTCTCTTCACATATTCACCACTCTGTTCTCTGACATAAGCATTGTTGATTATCAGGAAAGGAGTGTTCTTTTGACGGGAGTTCTCTACGTGGGCCCGTTGTTCGTGACAGTCTCTATCGTTAATACGGTTGCAATAGCTAAGGGGACTACTGCTGCACTTCCATTTGGCACCATTCTAGTTGTTCTTCTTTTATACTTCTTTCTTGCCATCCCTTTGCTCGCCTTTGGGGGGCTAATCGGGCATCGTTTCAGATCAGACTTTTCAGCGCCTTGTGCTACAAAACCGTACCCGAGAGAGATTCCCCCATTAGCTTGGTACAGGAAAACACCTACTCAAATGTTCATCGGCGGTCTTTTACCTTTCAGCGCGATTGTTCTTCAATTACACCATTTGTATGCAAGCATATGGGGATACAAGATATACACATTGCCGGGCATTTTGTTTATTACGTTCGCTATCCTCGTCGTTCTAACCGCTATCTTAAGCATTGTTTTGACATATGTTCAACTTTCTGCTGAAGACCACCAATGGTGGTGGAGGTATGTTACTCGCCTTTTCTCGTTCGTTCTTTCAGAGCACTCACAATAGCTAATGTAAAATAACTACATCAAGGTAAAAATATAGCGAAAAGTTAACAAAAATGTAGTCGACAAAAATATGCACATACTATAGATGAGTTATTATAGCTCAAAAATTTAATTTGAATAGTATTTAGCTAAATGTAGCTACAACTTTTATAGGTTTTAGTATATAGTTATAAAATTTTATAATTTTTAGTGTCTTTTATTGAGTTTAAAGTGTAAAATTAGTTATAAATATAATATTTTAATATTGTGTATTATAAATATATTATTTAATGATCTACAAAATAGAGAGTAAAGTTTCAATGATGTATTTTGAAGAATAAAGTAGAGAAACTGATAGGTACCTTAGACGATGATATGAACAATTTATCACACTTTTCCGAACCCGAATTTTCCTTTTTGTAGTAGTGTTTTTACTTTTCCTAACTCTGTAATCCGTTGCACTCTCTTATGCAGATCGGTGTTGTGTGGGGGCTCAACCGCGATTTTCATGTTTGGTTATGGCATTTTCTTCTATCTCAGGTCGAATATGGACGGTCTCATGCAACTTTGCTCCTTTATAGGTTACAATGCATGCATATGCTACGCGTTCTTCCTCTTGCTCGGCTCAGTTAGTTTTCGTGCTTCCTTGATCTTTGTTCGATTCGTATATCGCGCTGTTAAAAGTGAATGAATCATATGAACAACAATTTATTCTACCTTTCCATTTCCATCCCCTTAATATGTTCACATAGAGATTGTATAGAAGAGAGAGAGAGAGAGAAAATTAGCTTTAGCATTCTCATGGCATTGAGAGAAAGAACAAAAGAAACAGAATTTTGACAATCAATTATATAACTTTTAAAATGCATAACACACATTTTCATTTGTGAACTTGGCATTTTTGTTTTTTGTTTGATGATTGTTTAGTAATTATTATGCATTTAAGTTATTCATAATAACTATTGAAGTTGCTAATGTGGATGTTATTAATACTTGAGAAAACATTAGGACAAGACAAATATTAACTCTACCAATTGGTATTTCTATGGTCTTTTTTAATCAATAAAGTTTATCTATGATAATAATTTTCCAGAATAAAAAAACTATATATAATAATTAGGGTTATTTGAGTGAAATTTTCTTATGCTTTAATTTTTTACTCTTAATTCTTTTAATTTTTTTTTTTTGGTGGCGAAACCCTTTTATATTTATTTTTCTTTACAAATTTGAAATGTCAGTTGAATATCACCGTTAAATACTAACTAGATTATTACTGTATTGGTTTCGAAGTTTTACTTTCACGTATACACAAGTGTACATAGTGGTCATCCAATTATTTAACGGTAATATTTAACTAAAGCTTTAAATTTGTAAAAAAAAATAAGCATAAAGGAGTTTTATCACTAAAGATAAGAGGATTAAAGCTTAGAGCTCATCATTAGTTTAAAAATGAGGTTTTGCTCTCAAGTGGATTCGGGTCGGGTCGTTCTATGAAGAATGGCTGCCTGTTAGCCTTGATTGCATGCAGAGCCGATAATTTTTCTGTTATTATGACACATCGATGTCCTCTCCTTCAAAAAAAAAAAAAATAAAAAATAAAAGGATTAAGTATATAAAAATTAAAACATAAAGTGTTATGCTGCCAATTACTCTAATAATTATGACAACAAAATAAAGAGTTAAGACTGTAGATAGTATTAACTCATGACAAAGTATATTGGTAATTGGATAAATGTTGGGGCATTTTACATAAATATATACATTTTCTTAAATAATTACAAAAAATGTGCAAAAAAAATTAATTGTTACAATGTACACATTTGAAAATATTTTTACATAAAATCATACAAATTCTTAATTTAATTATATTGGATGTATTTAATGAGAATGATTACCATAATTATGTTTTTATCCTTTTTATAATTATTTTATGGCTAAATTGTACAACATTTAATGAATATGCTTTCAAACCATAATCAATATTAGAATATTACTAATAAATAATAAAATTTGTATTAGACATGGTATATATAATATTACGTATATAATCTGTACATTAATAATAAAATTTGTATTAGAATATTATTAATATGACACATATAATCTGTACATTAATAATTGTATGGTATATTTTTCAAAATCAATACATATATAATCATGACTTTTTTATTAAAATATGTCATATATGTCCTATATATTATCAGATTGGTAATGCTATTATGTTGTTTAATTTAATATTCATAATATATATATTATGACATTTTGTTTGAAAAATCTTTGAAAATATTTTATATGTATATATGTTTACTTTATTTTCTATTAATTAAACATACTAATTTAATAAACAAAATAATAATATTTACATAAGTTTATTATATTAGTGCCATGTTCATTTTTTAGTAATTTTTTAGAAAATAAATAATATATATAAAAAAACTATTTATCTTTTTTTTTTTTTGTTTATTGTATCCTGTTTATTTTTTCTAATTAAATAATATTTGGAGTTTATAAAGTTATGTTTGTTTATTTATTTTTTGATGTAAGAATTATATTTCAATAGAAAATTCGTCCACTAAATCATTAAAAAATAATAAATATATAGACACAATAAAAAGAAAATATATTTATTTTAGTATAGTATAAATTGGCTATGTCTATTTTTATATTTACAATTATAATAAACATAATATACAATACTTTGTATGTATATGCTTATTTTGTTTTCTATTTATTAAACATACTAATTTAATAAACAAAATAATAATATTCAAAAATGTTTATTATATCACTCTGCGTGTCATGTTTATTTGTAGTAATTTTAAGCATTGATTTATATTTATATACATTAACGTTTATAATTTTGATATTGTATTTTATTGAAAAAAACGTATTAAATTATAATAATTCATATTAATATAGATAATAAACATTTATTCTTTAATAAAAAAAATATTTAATTTGTTTATTTTTATAAGACTGTTTATTATTTATTTAGTTAATTTTACAGAATTCTTTATTTTTAATTTTAATAAACATGTTTTATTGATAATAATTTTTAAAACATTAATATAATAAACATAAAGATAAAATATTACAAAATAATATTAGAAACATTAATTACAGAAATCTATTTATGGTAATTAGTTTAATCATTAATGATTTATATTATTTAATGATTAAAATGTATAGTTTTATGTAATAAATTTTCAAAATGTATAAGTTTTTCAAATAATTTTTTTTGGCACAGTTTTTGTAATTATTTTATTTTTGTTGTACATTTATGAAAAAAACCCTAAATGTTGTCGGTTATTAGAAAAAAAAAATCGTGTGTTGCATGTAGAATTTATATTACATTTAATACTTAATAAGATTTTAGAAATCGATAAATATTGTGTTTGGGCATTGGACCATAGGCAGAGTGCTCTAAATTTCCTTGTTGCAAATAGTAAGCTAAGTTGTATTAACTATTTTTTTGAGCTAAATTCAATACAAATTATGCACTATAATAAGCTAATTTATGCAGATAAATGGGAGAAATAAACAGAGAAAAACAGGGGAAATATAGCTAGTGTAATCTTGTATTAAATGTATTTTATCCTCAATGAATATACAGAAAGTTTAATATGGTATATATAGTACACGGATGAGTATCAAATTCTAACCATAAAATATTCCCTGAGCCAATGATTGGCTGAATAAAAGGAATCCCAAGATTATAGGAAATTCTAGAGATTTCTAAATGACAGCTCATGATTTGGTAAATGATGAGGTGTCCAAGGTTAGGTAAATATACAATTAGGAAAATATCCTACTGGGAAAATATCTAATCTTTTCAACACGCTCCCTCAAGCTTGGCTAGGTTGATCAACAATGGCAAGCTTGTCTTTCAAGTATGAGTACTAGTTTGTTGACAGTGGCTTAGTAAATATGTCAGCTGTCTGTTCTGAGGTGGGAATGTGCCTCACTTCAACGATACCTTGCTTGATGAGATCTCTAACATAATGCACATCCACCTCTATGTGTTTGGTGCGGCTGTGAAATATAGGATTTGATGAAAGTTGGTTTGCACCAGCATTGTCACACCAAATGACAGCAGGCAGTTTATGTTTGATGCCGAGTTCTTTGAAGAGAGAGTTGAGCCAAGCAATTTCTGTAGCAGTTTGTGAGAGAGCCCTGTACTCTGCCTCTGTTGAGGATTTTGCCACAGCTTTTTGTTTTTTAGAACACCAAGTTATAAGATTTCCCCCAACATAAACGCAGCAACCAGTAGTTGACTTACGATCATCAATTGATCCGACCCAATCTGCATCGCTGAAGCATTCGACATTCCACTCCTTTGACGGTTTGAAGACAATGCCTTGACCAATTGTACCTTTTAAATATCTAAGCAGGCGTTTGCAAACATTCCAATGGTGTTGTGTTGGACTATGCATGAATTGGCTTAACTTGTTTACTGTGAAGGCAATATCGGGACGACTTAGAGTCAAGTACTGTAGGCCTCCCATGACACTTCAAAAGAAACTTGGCTGATCAAAAATTTTGCTGTCATTGAGGCTGAGTTTGTCACTTTGAGATATAGGAGTGGGACTCGGCTTGGAGTGTAACATGTGAGTTTTATTGAGAAGATCAATTGTGTATTTGCTCTGTGAGAGATGAATACCATTGGCCCCCCGAATGATTTCGAAACCAAGGAAGTAATTCAGAGAACCGAGAGTTTTGAGGGAAAAGAACTGCTGAAGTTTGGCAATAATACCGCGAACAGTGTGATTTTTGTTACCTGTGAGAAGGATATCGTCAACATATACAAGTAGATATAACTCGACATCACCTTGTTTGTAGAAAAATAGAGAAGGATCAGATACAGAGCTGCAAAAACCAATGGAGGATAGCACCTGTTTGAGACGATCGAACCAGGCCCGTGGTGCTTGGCGAAGACCATATAAAGCCTTCTGCAGTTTGCATACATAATGAGGATGAGAAGTACTAACATAGCCAGGGGGCTGCTCCATGTAAACTGTTTCTGAGAGGGTGCCATTTAGGAAGGCATTGTCAATATCAACCTGCTGTATGTCCCATTGATTAGAGGCAGCGAGATGAAGAATAACTCGAATGGTGGAGCTTTTCACAACGGGGCTAAACGTCTCATAAAAATCAACTCCAGGTTGTTGCTGAAAACCTTTAGCAACTAGTCGGGCCTTTAGACGTTGAACCGTCCCATCTTTGTTGAGCTTGACACGATATACCCATCTATTATCAATGACACTCATCCCTGGACGACGGGGTACAAGTATCCAAGTCTTATTTTTCAAGAGAGCATAAAACTCAGTGTCCATGGCCGATTTCCACTTCGGATTGCGTAGAGCCTGCTGCACATTCTCAGGTTCAAATTCAGTCATTAAAGCCAACGGTAAGGGTGAAAAGGCATGAAAGACACGGGGTTTACGAATGCCGGCTTTGGCTCTAGTAATCATAGGATGGGAGGGTTGTGTTGGACGTGGTGAGGGGCAAGGAAGTTGATTTGTTTGGTGCTGAATTAGAGGTTGCTGATATGGTGGTCTGGTGTGGGAGATGGGTGAAATTGGCAGGTCAATGTGAAGGGGAATAGTCGGGTAAGACTTGATGGAAGTTGGACTGGGGAATTGTGGTGGAGTTGATGAAGGAATAATGGGGCTGTGTAGATGAGAAATAGGTGAACCCGAGAGATGTTCATCTTGTTGGGAAGCTTGAGAATGATCATTATCAACAACAACTACACCAGGAGCATGCTTTGAAGTTACAGTGGACAAATATGGTAACCATTGGGGATATTGACTAGGTGAGAGTGAAGAATCTGTGTGTGCTGTAGGGTATGTGAAACCATTAGCAAATGGAAAATCTGACTCATCAAAAGTTACACTACTAGCAACATAAACTCTACCTGAGGTGTGAAGGCACAAGTATCCTTTGTGTCTAGGACTATAGCCAATGAAAACACATTTTGCTGACCGAAATTGTAATTTGTTTGTGTTGTAAGGCCGAAGATAAGGATAACATGCACAACCAAAAACCTTTAAGAATTTATAATTTGGGACAAGACCAAACAGTTTTTGAATTGGACATTTATAGTTTAAAACAGGTGTGGCAAGATGATTGATGAGAAAGTTTGCTGTTTGGAAAGCCTCCCACCAAAACCTTTAAGGCATACTTGAATGGGCAAGGAGAGTGAGACCAGTCTCAACTATGTGGCGATGTTTTCTCTCAGCCTTTCCATTTTGTTGATGAGTATGAGGGCAAGGATGTCTAAATTTCACACCTATGGATTGAAGATATGGTTCAAATTTCCTATACTCTCCTCCCCAATCAGTTTGAACAATTTTAATGGTGGTATTTAATTGTTTTTCAACCTGCATTTGAAAGGTTTTGAAAGTGGATAAAGCCTCATCTTTGGTCTTAAGAGGACAGATCCAGGTGTAGCGACTAAAATCATCTAAAAAATGGATGTAATATCGGTAGCCATGCCTAGACATAATGGGTGCAGGGCCCCATATGTCCGAGTGTACGAATTCAAGGGCCTGCTTGGATTCTTTTAAAGTAGCAGGATAGGATTTGTGATGGGCTTTACCAAGTTGGCAGCTAGAACAAAATTGTGAATTAGAAGGTAAAGATTTTTTTTCATTGATTAAAATATGCTTGAGTACATTAAAGGAAGGATGGCCTAGCCTATGATGCCACAAACTTGATTCACTAGTAGAAACTTGAAAACAAGACTTGACAGACTCTAAATTAGGACTGAAACTAGGACTGTTGACACTAGACTTTTGAGTGGACAAACAGGAAGGTGAGTAACTAGCAGAGCAAGTTGCTGGTGTGGTGAGTTGATAGAGTCCATTGTTAAGTTTCCCTTGAAGAAGAACCCTCTTCGAATCCATGTCCTTCAAAACACAATCATTAGCAGAAAACTTGGCATAAGCATTATTGTCTTTTGTTAGTTGAGAAACACTCAATAAATTTTTAGCAATTTTAGGTACACACAGTATGGAATTCAATTTAACAGGTGTAGAAGTACCATGAGATTTAATGACTGAATTACCAACATGAGAAATAGCAAGGGACTGCCCATTACCAACAATTAAGCGACTCTTACCATTGTATTCAGCAGGAGTTTGGATGTTGTTGGCGTTATCGGTAATGTGGTTTGTGGCTCCGCTATCCACATACCAATTTGTGTCGTCTGGACGAGGATGCTGAGATGAATTGGCTAGGAATGCCTGCTGATTCGTGTTGTTTCCATGCTGCTGATTTGTATTATTGTTCTGAGAAGTATTCTGTTGATTAACAGCTGGTGTAAAACTCATATCAAAGCGGTAGTAGCACTTGACAACAGAGTGTCCAGGCTTGTTGCATAGTTGACACACCACACGATTTTGATTACCACAGCCTCGTCCACGACCACGACCACGAAAACCAGATGCTCTACCTGTGTTTGACGATCTGCCATGAAAACCAGATCCTCTAGCAGCAAAGTTAGCAGAGGGGGCAGTCAGATCTGAAGCGGAGGTTGAGTTAAGTTGATCAATACGCATCTCTTGACTTTGCAAAAGAAATTGCACCTCAGAGAGAGTTAGTTGGTCTCCTCGAGACGTGAGATTAATGACCACAGAATCATATTCTGGGCCAAGGCCTCCCAATATGTAAAGTATAAGGTCATCATCAGTAAAAGCTTGTCCTGCAGAGTTAAGACCATCAGCTAAAGTTTTCATTTTAAGGATATAATCATGAATGGTCATAGACCCCTTTTTTAGAGACCGAAGTTGAAACCTCAGTTGCAGTACACGAGCACGAGATTGAGTAGTAAAGAGGGTTTCAAGAAGAGACCATAACTCATGAGAGATGCGACATTGGAGGACATGGCCAAGCATGGCTTCTGAAATCGAGTTCAAGAGCCAGCTTAATATGGCCTGATCTGTATGAACCCAAACTGTGAACAAGGGATTTACCTGCTGCAGAATATTAGGATTTGGTTCGACAGGAGCATCAAGAAACTGAGGCGGACATGGTCTGGTTCCAAAGATAAAACCGTCAAGATCATGAGCACGTACAGCTGGGACAACTTGGGAACTCCAGTAAGGATAGTTGTCTTTGTCCAAGCGGATGGTGATGGGGGCCAAAGGTTGCAGCAGAGGTGCAGGAAGCGCAGGAGCAGCTGGTGCCGGAGCTGGAGCTGGAGGAGGAGCGTCGACAGCTTGTGATCTGGCGTTGTTGACTGAGGAATCACCAGGAGAAGCCATTGGCTCTGATACCAAGCTAATTTATGCAGATAAATGGGAGAAATAAACAGTGAAAAACAGGGGAAATATAGCTGGTGTAATCTTGTATTAAATGTATTTTATCCTCAATGAATATACAGAAAGTTTAATATGGTATATATAGTACACAGATGAGTATCAAATCCTAACCATAAAATATTTCCTGAGCCAATGATTGGCTGTATAAAAGGAATCCCAAGATTATAGGAAATTCTAGAGATTTCTAAATGACAGCTCATGATTTGGTAAATGATGAGGTGTCCAAGGTTAGGTAAATATACAATTAGGAAAATATCCTACTGGGAAAATATCTAATCTTTTCAACATAATATATAGACAATCTTTAATGTTTAGTCATTAAAAAAATTTTTAGACTAAAGGTAAAATTTTTGTAACTAATCATAAATTATATCATTCTTATGTTGTAACTAAACAATTCGTGGCTAAAAGTATTAGTCACAAAAATCACAATAATTTGTTGTGACTAAATGTGTTTTTAGTTACAATACTTGTTGTGACTAAAACTAAATTAGTGACAACTTGTATTTAAATGCTATGTTTTAGTCACAAGTAAATTTTTATTGTGACTAAAAGTCACATTGAGTCACAAAAAATTTATACTGTGACTAAAAGGTTATTACTAAAAAATTGATCTTTTTTTAGTATTGGGTGTAAATTTTATGATAAATTTAGTTTATTGAAAGATGAATGAGCGTAATATTTCACTCAAATTTTGCAATCACAAAGTACGAATTAACTTTAAAAGTTAGCATAATACTTAAATTTTGATTGAAAAACTTTTTTCAGAAAAATTAATTAAATATTAAAAATCTTTAATGAATGAAAGTGATTAATTAGTGATAAATGAGTAAATAAAAAAAATATTAATTATAGTGTAAATTTAGTGAGCACTGTTATTAAACACCAATAATGTATAACACCATTAAGAAATGACGCTTTGAGAGTGACTAACAATATTCTATAAATCATGTAGAAGCGATAATTTTACCCATAATGATAGCTATTAGACAGCAATAGTGCCTAACTAGCACCATTACAAAGTGACATCTTATAAATAGGGCCGGCCCTATATTAATTTGGGCCTTAGGCAAAAATAAAAATTGGGGCCTAGTAAATAAGTGAGGCTGTTGGGATTTCAACTCTCAACCTCTTAGGTGGCGTTTGGTTGGAGGTAATGAAATAGAATGGAATGGAAATGAAACAATTTTCATTCCATTCCTTTGTTTGGTTGCATTTTAAAGTATTGGAATGGCATTCCAATGGAATGCTCTTTCCACCATTTTGGTGGAATGGCTATTCCATTTTAAAAAGGAAGGAATGACCATTCCAATTTAACAAGAAAAAAAAAATTAATTATTTTTTTATCAATTTTTTTTATGCATTTTAAATTTTATTCCATTCCATTCCTATTCCTATTCTCATTCCCATTCCTATTCCTATATTTTCATTCCTCCCAACCAAACACTAATCAAATTACCACTAAGGTACAACACATATTTAATATTAAAAGTATTATTATTTATTTTATTACTAACTATATTTTAATTTTTTTTTTCTGAAATAGGGCCTTGAGCGGTGGGGGGCCTAAGGTGGCCGCCTCCTTCGTCTTAGCTCAGGGTCGACTAACAATATTTCATAATAATTAATAAATTATATCATATAGAATTAGATGCGTAATTTCACAATATAATAATACTATTTTAGACTATATTTTAGTATAATAATTTTATGTTTTTTGTAAAAAAAATTAAAATTATGAGCTAAAATTGATTTTAGCATTCAAAATATTTTTAAATATAATTAAACTATATACCTTTGAATTTATGATAAATGAATGAATTAAAAATAATAATATAATACTTAATATAATTTTTAATTATTCATTATTTGAAAATAATTTTTGCAATAAATAAATTTATTAAAAAATTAGATATATTAAATAGTATAATCATTATTTAATCATTTTTTTTTCAAAATAAATTATCTATAAAATAATGAGAACATTAATAACTCATTATTAATTAGTACTAATATTCTCTGCCAACATTATTGTTTTCACCAAAATAATTAATATATACTCAGAATAATATAGAATTAACAAATACCAACAAAACTGTAATATTACCTGTCCTTTCAACACAACACGTACCTCTAAATTGCATGCATGCATGCAGAGAATTAAAGCCACAAAGTCATTTACGTGGAATTAAATTTCTTAGGGTTAACACGTATAGATTAAATGTGTCAAATCCATGCAGAAAAAAACACTTTACATGCAAACCCTATAAATATACCAATCCTTTACTCCCCCAAAACACATCCACCAAACAACAAAACCCTAAAACATTTTCAACAATGGCAAAAATCTCATCATCCACTCTAGCTTTGTTCGCAGCTTTAATGTTGGTGGCTCATGCAGTTGCCTTCCGAACCACGATCACCACTGTAGAAACTGACGATGTTGAAAACTACAGTCGATCAGGTTCGGAACAGGAATGCAGGCGACAGAGACAGGACCTGAACCACTGCAGAATGTACATGAGGGAGAAGATGCACGGGCGGTTTGAGGAAGAAGATGAGATCGGGAACTACAGCCAGCATCTGGATCAGTGCTGTAGCCAGTTGAGGAATGTCAACGAGAGGTGCCGTTGCCCCGCGTTGGAGATGGAGATTCAGAAGGAGCAGGGTCAGGATAAGCAGAGGATGATGGAGAGTGCTAGGAATATTCCATCTATGTGTGGCATGCAGCCTAGAACTTGCCAATTCCATTCTCGTTACTATTGAAGATCATAAAGTTATAATAAGTTATAACTATGTTCAGAGAATATTAAGAGAGAGAGGATAAAATTATGCACATTATCGTGTGCTTAATTTGTAGTGTACTTTTGTTTTTATGTTTGTAAATTAAGGAGTTTTTTTTAATAAGGCTCTTTTCTTGAATAATAAAATCGGCACTTAATTAATGTTGGAATGTTTAGTGGAACAATAAAATTTAGCGATAATACTACCTAAACTCACTATAATTTTTTTTACTTTTAGTCATAACAAAACTTATAATTTGTGTGAAGAAATTGTGACTAATTATAAATCATGAATCCTATATTGTGACTAAAAGGTCTGTGGCTAAAACTTATAATTTTTTTTACTTTTAGTCATAACAAAACTTATAATTTGTGTGAAGAAATTGTGACTAATTATAAATCATGAATCCTATATTGTGGCTAAAAGGTCTGTGGCTAAAAATATTAGTTACAAAAATTACAATTTATTATGACTAAATGTATTTTAATCACAATATTGTGACTAAATCTAAATTAGTGAAAATTTGTAATTAAATACTATGTTTTAGTCACAAATAACATTTTGTTGTAACTTTGTTGTGATTAAAAAGTTGTCACTAAAAATAGCAGTTTTTTGTAATGACTATACGATTTATGACAATTAACTTTTGGCAATTTTGCATCCACCTCGTACAGAAGGATTTTTATTAGGGATTATTTCACAAAAACATAAAAACAACAAAAAAAATTACAAAATTACGGTTTCATAGAATTTTAAACATTTTTATGATTTTTTTGATTTTATTTACAGAAAATATGGTCTTTTTATGTTGTAATCTTGTTAATTTGTTGTTGATTTTTTGTTATCTATATGTTATTTTTTGTTGTTATTTTCATGTTACTTTTATGTAGTTTTCTTGTTGATTATGTTGTTTTCGTGTTATTTTTTGAAAAACCGTAAAAATGTAAAAAAATATTCTTTGAACGTAAAAATGTAAATGTTTTACAAAAGATAGTGCCTTATGTAATTATTCCTTTTTATTATATATTTTTATAATATTTGAATAATTAATATTATGTGGACCATTAAAAATGTAGTTATATTTGTGTACGATATTATATTTGTAACGCCCTAACAATTAGGCACGTTACGCCAAGCGATTTAGAAATCCTAATCCCCTAATCCGGGATTACTAGAAAGATAAGTGCAGGATGTTTAAACTTTTATCTAAAACAGAATGAAAATAAAACTTGTAATAACTTTAAACTTTACAATCAAAAGTGACATAATTCGGGATCCCAAAAATATTTTACAAAATATTACAAGTCTTTTTACTAGTCGACCTAAGTAGCAAAATCAGAGTTACAAAAGTACATCACTGGTAGACCCCAACCCGCTTGGTCTGTAATATCCTCTTTCTTGAAAGGGTAATTTTGTAATTTTTTTTCGTTTGTCGGTACTTTGTTAATTTGCATATTAAGAAAATTTATTAAACATATGAGAATGTTGAGTAAATAATTAAATACTTGTGATAATTTAATTATTTATTTTGTGCATATTATTATTGTGGGTACAACAATAATAATTATGTGAATTTATTTTATATTATGGTGTAATATATTTGTTATATTATTGTTGTCATTTTATTAGAGATATAATATAGTAATATTAATAATATTGTTATAGAATGGTGTAATTGTTACATATTTTATTATTATAATAAGTATTAGTAACATCCGTAACAAAATCCCGATAATTGTGGAACTATGAATCGTTCCACAAAATGAGTTTGTTACGATCTTTTATACGATTATTTTGAAGCCTAAAGACCAAAAATTCGTAGGTGAAGAAGTCCTGGAAAGAGAGCGAGAGAGACCGATATAGATTTACATGAAACTTAGAGAGAGAAAGAGAAATTTTGATCTTGAAACACTTAGAGAGTTTCTGGGTTTGTTTGATCGTTTTGAGTAGCTTTTCTACGATCTAAGGAAGCTAAAAGTCATGACCAAACGGGCTAAGAGCAGAGGTTTCGAAATCCACCATTTTCATGCACATTCAAGCATGTTCTTGAGCAATATCGAATTTAAACGTACTTGAACCGTTTCTGGGTTTAAAGAACATTGTGTTTAAGCTTATAGGACCCCAAGAATCTGTTTTGACGTGGAGAATCGAAGCTTTAAAGCCCTGAACGAAAATTGCCATTGTTGGACTCCATTTTTAAAGGTACACCGGCAACGAAGAAGACAACGATGTTGGACCGTATTATTTGGTGATTTATGGTCGGCTTGAGGTTCTAAGCACTGTAGGAAGCTTTTCCAATCAAAATAATGCGTGAAAAGCAATTGTATAAGAAGTTGGAGGCTCGCCGTCGCCGGAGAAGAAGGGCTCGCCGGCGTAACTCCGGCGAAGCTCCGATCAACACCTTCTGAGGATCTTGTTCTCAACAAAGAAACTCGGCAAGAGGTTCGAGGGAGAGAAAAGGATATACTTAGCAACTGAGGTAAGAAGAGTGGACATCTGTGCACAGGGTGTATGTTGAAACATACAACTGTATTATGGGTTTGTATTTACATGTTTTATTCTATGGTAGATTGTTGTTTTATGCTAATGTTATTAGTGTGTGATAGTGATAAGACTTTTGATTGTTTGTGTGAGGATAACACTTATAGGATGGGTTTTCTGCTGCTGGTGTGAGCATAGCACTGCAGGATATATTTTTGGCTGCTTGTATGGGTTTACTTGCAGGTTATCCTATCATGGGTGAGTACAACTTGTGATAAGGGATTGCCCTATTGGATGCCGAGTGTGAGAACAGCACAAGGCAGGGCAGGTTACACTTCATGTCTGATCAACATGAGTGGGAGTATGTTATCGTATGTGAGGACAATTAATGTGCGATAAGATACCGTGTGTTATGTGTGTGAGTATATCATGCATTAAGATTACACTGTGATATGATGTTATATTATATTTGAGAATAGTATGTGATGTGATATGTTGGTATATGTATGCAAGTATGGTATGAATTGATTTGATGTTGTGATATTGTTATACTTATGACTATGTTATCTGGTTGGGGGGGTTATGTCCTACATAGCTCTTCTTACTGGGCGTTAGCTCACGGGTACTCTGTGTGCAGGTAAAGACAAAACTAAGCAGTGAGGATGGCGAGCTCGAGGCGTGGATTACATGTTAGGGGATTGTCACGATATTTTGGTTTAAGAATATTTCTTTAAAGATTATGGCTCGATTACTTTTGTAAAAATTAATGTTTAAAAATTTGTAAATGAATCAAGTGTTTTTGTTTTAAAATAATGAGATCTCATGCTTTAATTATTTTCAATAAATTAGTTTATTATTTTTATTATAAATGGTTTCAAACGGACTAGCGAGTGTGACGTCTCGGGAAATCGGGGCGTTACATGGTCTAGTGTGGCCTGAACATGTACAAGCACCGCCAAGATCTCGCACTCATGGCTGATCAAAGACAGATTTACCCTTTCTTGCATAGTAGAGCACCCGTGAGCCAAGCCCAGCAAGATAGTATAAATATCAATAAACGTAATTAACATATCACATATACAATAATACCATTTCACATTTATCTGCATAACACAGACCCGCGTGTTACACTCACACGCCTATATGTGTCTATGTGGCATAGACCTACGCTCACACATTTAAATACAATAATCTTAGAACGGTTCATCTCGGTTCTAATTACCGAGTCCAATCCGATCATGCGCCTTGAACGCATAACTCTTAATCTCAATATACAAATATATATCATGGCATAATAATTACACATTAACGATTCACTAGGGTATTAACCCTAAGCCAATAAACCGCTCACTTTAAGCTAATAACCCTAATCCCGGTTTCTAATTACCCACATATATCACATCCAATATAAGCACCACCGCCCATACTCTACGTGTTAACTATTGTCTTACCTAATGTCCCACAAACGTGGAGATTTCAAATCCCCAAGTGCTCCTGACCAAGTACCGGTAATCCTAGTCACAATTTTTGAGATGCACAAGTATAGGGTTAATCCCTAAATCCATTTCTACAAAACATAAAATTGGCATTCAAATTCTAGATAATCACATAGAGCTCGGAATGAGCTTTCCAACAATATATGGAACTCTCGAAACGGAGTCCGAATCGAAAAGTTATGAACATTTGAAAATAAGCACGAATTTGCCCAAAAACAAAGGGGCGGGCCGCGACACCTGGGTTCGAATCCCAGGTCACCAACAGGGGGCGGGCCGCAGCCCCTGGGTTTCAAACCCAGGAAACCCTAAACTCAGCCTCGAAAATTCATGCTCAAACACACCTAATTCACCCGAATCATGCATAAACCTCAAAATCATACTCCAAATATTAATAGGTAATAAAACCGAGCACCAAAACACATATTTCATGCTTAAACTTCAGCCAACATTCATCAAAAATTCAGATTAACAACATACTAGCTAAGCTCCAAACATTGAGCTAAAAATTTGCATGTAATTAAATATAATAATATAATTCCATAATGAACACACATTAACTAGTTAGGGTTTGCTAATCTATTTTCTTAATCTCAGGGTATTACAATATTTGTGTACGATGTGGCAAATCCAACTTATAGTACTTAACAAAGTTTTTTGAACGGATTAATAAATAGCATAAGAAGTGAAATTTGGAGAGTTTTACTTCAAACATCAATTTGTGGGATTAAATGTCATAAATGTTATAATTCAATTAGTTTTGAAATATTTTTTGTCAAACTTTTCATACTAGCTAGTATCGTTATTTTCATAAATTTGTAGCCATTATTTATAAATGCTCTGCCATTATTTACAAATGCTCAAACCATTTTGGATCCTGTTTTGCCACTTTCTTAAGCATAATATTCTCTTAACTCAACTCTTAACATCATATTTAATTTTGTTTACAATTGCATTTATAAATTTTCATCTTCCAAAGAACTTCATTCGTGAACCACATATCCACCATATATGGTACATCGATCACCGTTAGTGTTGTTGAAAAAACTTGGCATGTGAACATTAATAACTCATTATTAATTAGTACTATATTCAATTTCGCTCTAGTCAGCTATTGTAGTAGCCTCGATATGGTCAATGTTATCCAGTTCAACCAAAGTTTTATTCTAGCCAAAACATGAAAACTCAAGTGATATATATTTAAAGAATAAGTGCTCTCCATTTTCTCTAATCAGTCCACAAATCGGACACTCTTCATCTAAACAAATATTGTATTTGAACAACCTTGATTTAATTAAATCTCAATCTATATCCAATACTCTTAACAGGTATTTCTGTGGTAGCTTAGGCATCTATTTGTCAATCCAAGGCCTCGGGTGGATTGGGTTTTAGGTGCATTTGAGACTGGAACAAAGCAGCCTTGTTTAAATATGTTTGGGCAGTGGCTAAGAAAGAGGATAATTTGTGGGTTAAGTGGGTTCACAATGTATATGTAAAGGAGGAGAATTGGTGGACCTATCAACCTTTGGCACAAGCGAGTTGGTATTGGAGAAAACTAGTGATGGTCAAGGAACAAATGAAGGACCTCGGGGATTTAAAACAAACACAAAGAAAATATGAGGTGACTATCGGTTACAAGGAATTGCATACACATTTGCCTAAGGTGGAGTGGAGCCATCTTGTTTGGAATAGATTCAACCTACCCAAGCATAGTTTCATACTATGGCTTGCCATGCTTAAGAAGATGAAGACAAAGCTAAGATTGAAGAACTTTGGGGTGATAGATAATGATAGTTGTCTTCTTTGTAACAGTGGCAGCAGTGAAACCATTAAACACTTATTTTTTGAGTGTTCTTACTCTAAGGACTATCTTGACCGAATCAAAAGCTGGCTGCATTGGGGAACCACCTCGGTTTCGTTGGTATCTATCAGCAAGTGGATTAAAAAAGCAAAGTTATCAAGCTTCAAAGAGCAGGTGTTAGCGGCTGCTGTGGCAGCAATGGTTTATCTGATTTGGGGTGCCCGAAACAACATGTTTTGGAACCAAGTTTCGGAAAATAGTGATACCATTGTATATAGAATTAAAAGTGTAATAAAAAATAGAATTACTTGTATTTGGCTAAAGAATGTAACTAGTAGTGAAGAGCATTGGTTTAATTTGTAAAGATTATAGTTGAGGTGTAGGTTCTCTAAATTGGAGGATGCTATTAGGTTGTAAGAAATTATTTTTTGGTTTATAATACACTTACTGATTTACTAAAAAAAAATCTATATCCGATACCGCAATCCACAAAATGAATTTATGTTTTGATATAGACAATCTATTCTAGACTTTCTCAAGTAGCATATCAATTTTTGATCAAATATGTACCTATTTTAATAGTTGGAAGGATATTCAACCCCATCAATTTGTTCTTCATTCGTACAATTTGCTTCCAATACCAACTGCTGGAGGGAGGCGTCTCATAGGTCGTCCAATTTCTTTTCCTATATATACTGTATTTATCTATTTGACCCATAATGTGTTTAGTTTAGACTCAATTGCCCAAATTTTCCTAGCTATAACCGCTTCTTTGATCCTTCTTAACCCCAACCCACCTTTTTTTTTGTCTTACACAAATTGTTAGGTTATTTTTAGTATTAATTTTAGATTAAGTTCAATATATTTTTAATTGAGTTTTAATCGTGTTTGGAGTATTTTTACGCTTGTTATCTTTAATTTTTGCAGATTTAAATAAAAGAAGATTAGAAAAATATCAGAGAAAAAGATGGGAAAAAAGATAAAAATATCTCACAAAAAGATGATATTTAAAATAGAGAAAACTGTGCAAGAAAATAAAGTTGTAACTTCAAGCCTGAATTCGACTATCTTCTAATTAGATTTTGGAAAAAGTCAAAACATAAAATTTCTATATCTCTCTCTTTTATCTTTTCGGAACATCTTGAATCGTCCAATTCCGAGTAATATCGAGAGAGTTATGGCCAAAATACTATGAGTCAACGCAGCAAAAAAAAAATATCTCGTCTGAGGTTTCCCAAAAATTTAAATCTGAATGAGAATTTATCTGCGTTTTTTCCATCTTTTTAGGCCTTCAATGCCTATATAAAGGGAAGAAGGGAGTTGATTTCATCAAGCAATTTCAGAGAGAAAAAAAGAGAGAATTCAGATACAGAGTGGAGAGATCAACTGCAATATTGGAGGCATACTGCTCAGGGTTTTCAGCATTCTTCTTTTCTTCTCTTCTCTATTTTCATCTCTTTTCTTAAAGTTAATATGTGTAATTGTGCTTCAATGAACATGTGTAGCTAAACACTTTATTAGGGTTAGATGGATATTGTTTAACATTGTTTATGGTTTTAATATGATTTATTTTCCCCCTAATTTCTATGTAATCTATTTTATTTGTGCTTAATTACTTTTAATTGCCTGATCACCAATTATCTGTCTATGATTTTGATGCGAGATCTGAGAAGTGAGTATTTAATATGCTATAGTAAAATAAAATTGAATTTCGATATAGGACGAGAGTACGTACCTATATGGTTTAGATAGCTTATATGGTTTTTAAGCTTAATGCCTATTGCATGTTAAATTTATCACGAGAGTAGAAAATTTGCATGTAATTGAGATTTATATATCTGAGAAGACTATAAATTACCTTAGTAAACCTGCTATTGCATAGAAATTAATATTAGGAAAATAATCATATTAGGCTATAATCAATAGAAACAATTGAAATCGAAGCCCTAGTTTTTATTAACTATCAATTTCTTGAATAATTGCTTCTTACTAGTTTCTTATTTTTAATTCTTTTTTTATTTTTATTTAACCAAATAGAAGTAAAAGTTTAATTTTAACGTACTTAACTACACTCCCTGTGGAATCGATCTCACTCCAGGTGAGTCTACTACTTAAAACAGTACGTACACTTGCGTGTGCAAATTATCGCAACACAAATCTTCCCAAGCTACGAAACTCGGGCCACTCGTCTCCACCCCTTTCCAAAGAAAACTTATAAAAATAGTCACTACAAGAAATGTCACTTTTGCTAGCACATTTTTGTGCTGGCAAAAGTTAGTATTGCGCTGGTAAAATAGAATTTACTTCTAGAGTTTATGTATTGAAGAAACTTCCATGAGCTGTGACCAATAAAAATAAATAGCAATTTAGGACAGAATTTACCAGTATTGCCCGACCCGCATAAAACAAGTTCCTTGAAATTCATACTTTGATTCTTTGCACTATATTTTCTATCAAAATATCACATGATCAGCAATAGGTAATTTTTTTGGACAAATCGGGATGCAAGGTATCAGAAAGACAACGGACCCTTCCAAAATCCGAAGCCTCCACCACCCTTTGAACTTCACTTTCAACCATGTAACAACAAAAATTTTCAAATTTTGCCTCACTTGGTTGTAGCCCAGATGTTTGGGAGAAGACCTTGAGTCCTTGAAGCATACAGTAGATATATTTGAAATCTCCATGACCAAAAAACAAAACATCATTAAACAAAGATGATTCAACTTTAATTACTCACATCGTCCGTGGAATTTAAATTCTTCTTTCTCCCCTACTTTCATTGTAATATCTCAGGATTAGTAAATGGATTAGCAACCCTAATTAAATTAATTGAGTATAATGAGTAATTATAGTATTATATAGTTAATTATGAAAATTATTTGAGATTTATTGCATTCAAAGATCCCACTTATAATTAAGTTAGGGGTATATTTTTTATAATTTTGACTTGAAAAAAGTAAAAAACGTAATTTTTTTTATATATTGTGCTAATGGACTATATTATTATATAATATGTTCGTATTATCTTACTACAAGTAAATTCTGATAAGTTGACATGGTAATCACAATCAGGTATTTTGGCTTGGATCGAGTTCGGAGTCCAAAAATTATGAACTTTGTGATTAATGTGTGAATATATTGGTGTGGTTATGAATGACTATACTTTCTTTAATTGCCATTAATATTGATTAATTTTAAGGCTTAGGAGAAAAATGGTCATTTGATCAAAAATACAATAAATGAATTATATGTTTCTTTTTGGAAAGTTAGAGAAAACACTATCAATTTTTTTGGTTCTATCCTTTCTAACCGACCTTATCTTTCTCTCAAAAACTCACTTGGCAAATTGTTAACTTTGAGGAAGAATTGGAAGGCTCTTTTAGGGGATTTGTGTTTTTCTTAATCTTGAAGAACATTGAGGTAGTTTTTATCTAATTCTTTTAGTGTTCTGATTTTTGATTTTGATTGTTAAGATGTTGGTTGCATGTTGTTGTGTTTTGTTGGTTTGTTACGGAAAAGCTATGGACTTGAGTAAGCCTTAATTGTTGTTTTAAGGCTTGTAATTGAGGAGTGTAAGCCGGTTGTTTGTTGGTTTTATGACTTGAATCATGAGTTATTGTTTTGGTAATTTAGTTTGGTACTGTGAGTTTGAGCTTGAGAATTTCGGTTATACTTTTTCTTGAGTTTTTAAAAGCATATAAATTTGAGTTAAATTTCTAAATGTTTTAATTTTGTGAGTTTGAGCTTATGATTATGTGTTTAAACATTTAGAATGCTTGTGTTTATATTTTTTGAACTGTAGTTTGGAACCTTAATAGAGATTGCATGAACTAAGTGAAGTTTGGATGTGATTGGTAAATGCTTGGTTTTGGTAAGAAGCCTGATTTTTGGGAATTTATGGGTTTTTAAGCTAGTTGCTGCGACCAGATATACGGTCACTGCGATGAGGCTCAAACCCAAAACAGTGGTTAGCCTCTACCTCTATCTGGTCGCAGCGAGTCCAATCTGGTCACGACGAGATGGCGGCGACAGTTCAATTTTTATTATCTTATTTTGAGCATAACGTTTGACTCCGAACTCTGATTGAGAAGTTTTTTATATAATTAAAAAGCTCGTTTAGCTCTATTACTTGATTCAGTGTGGATATTCTTAACTGTGAATTATTGATAATTTGATTTTGGAGATTAATCCTACTTTGTGAAACTTGAAAATTGTGACTAAGAATATCGACGCTTGGTTAGAATCACCTATAATTTGAGATTTTTTCACATACCTTGAAAATTTGTAAGACAGCAAACTGAGCACGTAAAGTATAGCACCATGACGCATTTATATATTATATGTACTTTGATGAATATATATATATGTAATAATATGTTAAGTTGATAATTAAATAGAGTTATGTGAGTAAGGCATAACCGACTCGGTAATTATAATCGATAAATGATATTAAGGCCTTAAATAAATTAAAGAGAAGTGTGAGCGTAACACGTAGGTCTATTCTATATAGACACTAATAATAGTGGCATTATTATGTATGGAATAATATAATATACAATGCGGTGGCACAGTTGTATACGCGGAGGCATAATATCTGAAATGTGATTATTATAATTGTTCATTTTGTATTATTTTCTGTCTTGCTGGACCTTGGCTCATGGGTGCTCTATTGTGCAGGCAAGAGTAAAGTAGTGTCAGGTCAGCCATGAATTCGAGGGTTTTGAGGATGACTTGTACATGTTTCGGCCAAGCTAGACCACGAGGGGTTGGATCCAACAGGGAATTGCATAAAAATTCCATTTTATTGCTTAGATTGGTCTATATAAAATAACTTGTAATGTTTTGAAAATAATTTTACGGGATCCTAAATATCTAACTTTAAATATTTTTGTTTTAAGTAAAGTATGTTTATTGCAAGTTACTTATTAAATCAAGTTTAATATTTACTTTAAATCACTTAGCTTATGGACCCCGATTAACGAGACTAGTTTATTGTAAATACGATACATGGCGTTCCTCTGGGTAGGATATTACAATTTTATATTAGAACACTAAGATTTTTAAACTTCTTGAAAACCAGCTGAATATATACAATCCTCGTCAAAGACAAACTCACTGTCTGCTTATGTGATTAAATGTTTACTGCTTTTAATAATAAGCAGCATACGAGCATTTTAAAAAATATGTTATTTAATGAAAAACATGATCATTAATTGTGAGTAGTAATTGCTATATCTGGAAAAGAATTGTGTATGTTAGTTAGGATTTTGGCAAGAAGTGTGTAAGTGTGGATTTGGTGCGTGACTTGCTGGGATTGATGATTTTAGGGTTGTTTGAAAGAATGGACCCTACTAAATCAACTAGAACACTAAGCGAGTCTGTAGAGTAGGATGATAATCCAACCAATCTACCGGTACCGCCAACACCTTCGCAAAATTCTTAGAATACTGCGGCCGGGGATGAACAATGATAATCCTCTTGCCAACTTGTCAGTAAATATTTATAGAAATGCACACTATCATACTCTATTAAGAGGAAGAGTCGCGCCGGATTAGGCAACTGACTCAGGCAGCCCCGGTAGCTAATCTTGGATTGGACCTGCAACCACACAGTGATTCAATCTTTGAAAGGTTTGTCAAGCTGCAACCTTTGACTTTCCTGGGTTTGGTACTGATATTATAAAGGCAGAGCAATGGATGAGTACTATTACTAGCATTTTGAATAATCACTACAAGAAATGTCACTTTTACCAGCACAGTTCGCTACTGCGCTGGTAAAAGTAACTTTTACCAGCGCATTTTGCAAACTGCGCTGGCAAAGAAGTCAAAGTTTTACCAGCGTACATTTGCAGTGGTTAAAATCTAACTTTTACTAGCGCTTTTCATTTTATGCTGGCAAAAGTTCTAATACCAACATTGATTTGCCAACCCCCTTTTGCCAACACAGCACAAGTAAATTCTATTTTACCAGCGCAATACTAACTTTTGCCAGCACAAAAATGTGTTGGCAAAAATGACATTTCTTGTAGTGAATATGGGTGTAATTGGACTTGAGTAGGTTAATTGTGCCGCTTTCATGCTTCAAGAGCATGTCCACACCTGGTGGGATCTAGTTAGGGGTATTTATTAGACCACATTCAATATTTTTAGGCATCACTACAAAAAATCTTATTTTTAGTCACAACAAAACTTGTGACTAAAAGTAAAAATGTTGTGACTAATTATAAATCATCATATTCCTATGTTGTAACTAAAAGGTCCGTGACTAAAGATATAGTCATAAAAATTAGAATTTATTATGACTAAATGTATTTTAGTCACAATACTTGTTGTGACTAAAACTAAATTAGTGACAACTTATATCTAAATGCTATGTTTTAGTCACAAATAACTTTTTATTTTTGTTGTGACTAAAAATCACATTTAATCACCAAAAATTTATGTTAACACTAAAAAATTATCACTAAAGGAAGCATTTTTTTATAGTGCCTATCAAGATTTGATCCAATTATATATTGGATGCTAGATTTTACTATCCGATCTAATTCAATTCATCCAATTTGAATTGAATCGGTTCTATTCATTGGATGTATTTCATGTACTAATTCAAATTTATCCAATATTTTAGACTTATAGTTTTTTTTTTTTAATTGAATTGGATATCCATCTAATATTTAAATTTACTATTTAAAACACAAGGAATATATTAATTAACTCATTATTATTAATAAGTATAGTAATATTCTCTGCCAATTATTGTTTTCACCAATATAATTAATATATATACTCAGAATAATGTAGAATTAACAAACAACACTGTAATATTTGTCTTTTTTTGTAAGGAATATTACGTACACCTGTCTTTTGAACACGTACCTCTAAATTGCATGCATGCATGCATGCAGAGAATTAAAGCCACAAAGTCATATACGTGGAATTAAATTTTTCCTAGGGTTAACACGTATAGATTAAATGTGTCAAATCCATGCAGAAAAAAACACTTTACATGCAAACCCTATAAATACCAATCCTTTACTTCACAAAAACACATCCACCACACAACCAAACCCTAAAACATTTTCAACAATGGCAAAAATCTCATCATCCACTCTAGCTTTGTTCGCAGCTTTAATGTTGGTGGCTCATGCAGTTGCTTTCCGAACCACGATCACCACTGTAGAAACTGACGATGTTGAAAACTACAGCCGATCAGGTTCCGAACAGGAATGCAGGCGACAGAGACAGGACCTGAACCACTGCAGAATGTACATGAGGGAGAAGATGCACGGACGGTTTGAGGAAGAAGATGAGATCGAGAACTACAGCCAACATCTGGATCAGTGCTGTAGCCAGTTGAGGAATGTCAACGAGAGGTGTCGTTGCCCCGCGTTGGAGATGGAGATTCAGAAGGAGCAGGGTCAGGATAAGCAGAGGATGATGGAGAGTGCTAGGAATATTCCATCTATGTGTGGCATGCAGCCTAGAACTTGCCAATTCCACTCTCGTTACTATTGAAGATAAATAGTGAGAGAAAAATGCACATTATCGTGTGCTTTTGGGATGTACTTTGTTAGGTTTTATGTTTTGTAACTTAAAAAGGAGTTTATTAAGGCTCTTTTCTTTAATAAAATGGTTACTTGTTGTTGTTGGATTGTTTAGTGGTAGTATAACATGTCTGAGTAGTCTTATGTGATTTGATAATTATTATTGCTTATATTTTATTTTAGTTTTTTCATAAAAAAAAAGGTGAATATATGGGCAAACATAGGACCGGTCTTGAAATTTAGTGGGCAATAAGAAACAAAATATTTTTGAGTCCTTATTTTAAAAAAAAATGTATGGTATTTTTTAAAATTATAGTAATTAAAAAATATATAATTTTAAAAGGAGATATTTTTTTGGGCCTCTAGTTTAGGTGGATTCTAAACACAAGTTTAGTCCGCCTATGTTTAAGGTCGAGTCCACATTATTTCAGAGTGATTTTTTATTTTTTTTTTATTTTTCATGATATTATAAAACATTGTCCCACATGGATCAAATGTAAAAGTATTGAGCTATATATAAAGAACATGTGCTACTTAACTCATTTGCCTATTGGTTTTAAGATGGAACCCATAATTTTCAATACATGAAATTAGATAAAAAAAAGTCATGCATCTTTCTATATATCCCTCTAAACCTTCGATTTTACTATTTTTTTTTTGTGCTAGATCATATATATTATAATGAATTATTTTTTAATTTAAAAGAAACTTTTTATTACTAGTTATTTTTAAGACGCTATTTCAAGATGTGAATAGGATGTTCCTTTATTAAAGATGATATTTATAAGAGAAATGCTAATTACAATCTCTTATTACAACCTTTTAGTCAATCTCCACGTCTGAAATTACACGCCGATATATTATTTTTTAAATTTTTTTATAGCGGTATTCGTTATAGTTACAATATTATCCCTGTAAATTTTTGAAAAATTCCGAATAGTTTACAATACCGAAAAATAGAGTTTCTGATATTCCAGTTAATTACCACGCGAATTCAAAAAACTTCAAATGTATTTTCGGCACTGTAAATTATTCGAAATTTTTCAAAAATTTACAGGGATAATGTAAGCATAACAAACACCCACGTTAAAAAAATTTGAAAAAAAATATTCCGATATATGTTTTCGAACGTGAAAGTTGACTAAGAGATTATAACAAAGGTTGACGGTAGTATTTCCTCTATTTATAATTAATTAACAAATTGTTAACTTTGCTTTAATAGTTAAAATAATTTAGGTGTACCTTTCAAAATGATACGTTATTTGTCTTTAAAATATATATAATATTTAGATACATATATGCTGTTACAAATTTAGTTTTAGTGATAATAAATATTATCACTAAAAATATATTTAATCACAACAAATTGTAATTTTTATGACTAATATCTTTAACCATGTACAAATTTTTTAATCACAATATAAGAATAAATAATAATTTATAATTAGTCATAATTTTTTTTACTTTTAACTACAAAAAATCTTATTTTTAGTCACAACAAAACTTGTGACTAAAAGTGAAAAAAATTGTGACTAATTATAAATTATTGTTCCTAAGTTGTGATTGAAAGGTCTGTAGCAAAAAGTATTAGTTACAAAAATTACAATTTGTTGTGACTAAATGTATTTTCAGTCACAATAGTTGTTGTGACTAAAACTAAATTAGTGACAACTTGTATCTAAAGATTATGTTTTAGTCACAAGTAAGATTTTGTTGTGACTAAAAGTCACATTTAATTACAAAAAAATTATATCGATCGTGACTAAAAAGTTATAACTAAAGATAGTTTTTATTGTAGTGTTTAATCATCCATTTTATTGTCAATCATATATAATAACAATGTATCAAACATATGATCATAAAATAAATATGTGAACCAAACAAGTAATAATAATATAATTCCCATATTTTTATTGATAATAAAGTTCAAGATTACATTAAAATAGAGTTTTAATTAAACACAAGACCCAACATATTTATTCATAATGTTACCTCCAATAAGAGTATTTTATTATGTTTTATTTTGAGCTTATTATAGCATATTATTATTATCTTCTAGTATACTTTAGAAAATACAGAGAATTTAATATATCATTTAAATAATAACATATTTTATGAGGCCAGGAATGTGAGTATTGATAATATAATCTTCCCAATCAATGGAGTTGGGATCAAAATTGAATGCTTCCATTATTTCCAAATTGCCACTCCCTTTGATCAATTCTTCTCTTAGCCTTTCAGAATTTGTATCCTCAAATCTACAATCATTAATTAATATATATATAACAAGAATAATAATATAAATATATATAAAATTTAAATTAATATAATTAAAAAAATATAAATATATATTTATAATTAATATATAAGACTTACATCCCATTGAATAAGGCAAAGTGTTTGAATTTTTGTATGAAACGCATTACTGTCTGAAGTTTCTTCATGTTTTTGGCATAAACATCTTTGTAACATCTCAAAAATGGTATGTTGGCCACCATTTGCAGTATCTGTAATTATTTTGTTAGAAAGAAAAAAATATTTTTTAGTTTTTTTTTAAATAATATATATTGTATTATAATAACAAATTTACGGTATCAAAAATAATAATCATAACAGATATAATATTTAGGAAGTATGAGTAAAATCATTTTTATATAGTAGGAATGTTTATATTTTCAATATTTAGAAAATTATAATTTTTTTTTATATGTATATGAATCAACATATATAGCTATAGTATGCATCTTACTTGTTTTTTTTTTTGTTAAAAAAATTGAATAATAAATAAAAAGTGTATAAAAATATTAAATGGAGTGTCAATCTCAGTTAATAAATTACTATTCGTAGTTATTCAATTCGGAGAGAAAAGAAAATAGAAATTTTTATTTACACTTCATAAAGTTATAAGTAGATTTTTATTTTATATAAAATATATATCTTTAATTTGTATGAATTTTTTTATTTCTTTTTCCTTATGTTCTTAAAAAAATATACATATAAAATAAAAATAAAATATATTTTAAATATTAAGGTAAAAAAATAAAAATAAAAAACTATATGAAATTTTATTAAAAAAGTTAAAAAAAAATATGGAAACAAAATAAAACTAACTATTAATATTAAACAAAAATAATGTGAAAAAAATTTAAAAAAATATTAAAATTGAGTTTTAAAAATTAATTTAAGTTATATAATTATATTGTAATATTATGGTGCACTTATAACTTTACCATGTAGCCCTAGCCAACGTATATATTCCTACAAACTACAAAATAGACATAATATTTATTATAATTATAATATACATAATCATATAAAAAATTAGACATTGATAATATATCTTTTAAGTGCTATAGTAATAAAGAGGTTCCATGTAAAATTTTCAATAATAATAATCATATAATAATGATTAAATCATTACCTTCAGAGGTAGGAGGAATCGAATGGCCATGTAGATGTTTAGAGTGAAAATATGTTGGAAAAGTTTGACTTTGGTTACTATGATTGGCTTTTCTTCTTTATGATCAAAAAGTGGATTTTCAGTGAAATAATTATACACATAATCATAAGCTTGAGAAACATAAATAGGATTTTTGATGGAGCTTCCAACATGATAAATCATTCCATTTTCACCAAATACCATCCCCAAAATCATTGCATTTACCACCATATCTGCTGGTATCTACATTAATATTTATTATTGAAATTAGTTTTTTAAATAATATAATATAAGCATATATATCTTTTTTTTTTCTTTCTTATAAATTCATAAATATTTATCATTTAACAAAATAAATTTTTGTATATTATATATACTTACCAAGTCAACTATCAAAGTAGGTTTGCCCAAGAAGAATGACATTTTTCCTTTTCCAATGCTAGCAATTATGATATCTATGGTTCTGTATTAATAGATTAATTAAACAAAAATAATAATATTTGAAAAATAGGTGATATTATAATTTTTTTAGGCACTAAATATGAAAAAAAAATTATGGTAAAGAAAAAAAGTAATATTAATTTCGAGTTTTGTATATTTATTTTCATACCTAAGTCCTTCGATCCAACCAGGAAATGGTTCTTTATAAGTGCTTAAAATCATTGTGGGACGTAGTATGACAGTGTAGACATCTTCTTTGAATTGTTCTAAGCACATTTCTCCCATTGCTTTTGTAAATACATATGTATTTGGCCATCCAAAATGGTTTGCCCTAATAATATTTAAGCATATATAGTATTAAAATAACAATAAAATAATGTAGTACAAATTAACTACACTTCTTCTTGCAAAGAGGAGATCTGCAATTTCGAATTAGTTACCTTTCAATTCCAAATTCTCTCATTGTGGCATTGATGGTTGCTTCCGAAGCTTCGTTTTCTCGAAGTTGAGACAATTTGTGTGTGGCTAGTTCATGTTCGATTTCAAAATCAAGTTTGGTGAAAGTTTTCTTTAATGTTTCACCAAACTCGAATGCTTTCTCTGGTACTATTCCATCTCTTTCACCGCTTACGTAAGCTATAATAAATAATAAATTTTATTTATACATAAGAAAATATTTAGTCATAATTATCACTAATATTTAATAGTTACGATATAGGGTAAATATTATTTTAAATCTTGTGTCTTTTAAAAGTTTACTGATCAGACTTTTATTTTGTTAGCAACAATTTTAAATTCTTTTTTTTTTTTAAAAAAAAATAGTGTTAATACGAAATAATAATTTGAGCTGCTTTATTTTCGTCAAACTAAAATATAATAATACTTATACATAGAGGTGTAGGTGTTATGACATGAATATGATTGTTTTTTTTTTTTTTGTGTGTATTTGTTCGTGCTAAATATTGATTGCCTTCATATTATATTAAAAAATATTGATGAAAAATTGAGCTCAAAGTAATAAAATACATAGTCCAATTCATATTAAACAAA
Source organism: Cannabis sativa (assembly GCF_029168945.1). Taxonomy (NCBI): domain Eukaryota; kingdom Viridiplantae; phylum Streptophyta; class Magnoliopsida; order Rosales; family Cannabaceae; genus Cannabis; species Cannabis sativa. The sequence continues at coordinate 1,092,142 of NC_083602.1, forward strand.
ACAAAATGTCCAATAAATAAATTTTTATAAAGTCACAACAAAAAACTTACTTTTAGCCACAATAAAATTTATGACTGAAAGTAAATAAATGTGACTAAGTATAAATTATATTATTCCTATGTTGTGGCTAAAAAGTCCTAATTAAATGTATTAGTCACAAAATCACAATTCACTGTGACTAAATATGTTTTTAGTCACAATACTTGTTGTGACTAAAATTAATTTGTAACAACTTGTATTTAAATACTATGTTTAAAAAAGTTTTTGTAGTGTTTAGTCACAAGTAACTTTTGTAACTAAAAGTTACATTTAATCACAAAAAATTTATATTGTAATTAAAAAATTATCATTAAAAGTAATTTTTTTTTATAGCGAGCACATGATCAAAAATAATATTATTCTTTATATTTATACATGAAAATTGATATTATTTGCTATAAAATATAGTAATGAAAATATTAATTACTAACCAGTTGACAAATGGAGTAGCTTCTTTAGTTTAATGCACTTCTTTGCAAAACTCAAAAGATTTAAAATTCCAATTGTATTAGTGGCCAGAGCTACATCATACCTGTAAAAATTAGCAAAATGGTAACATTATTCACACCTTTAATTATTATTTTTTTCTCTACCCACTTATCTTGTAATTATTGTATTTGGTGATTAATTGACATATTTTATACTCATTAAATAATATTAGAAATAGTGTCACATTCACATTGAATTAAAATGAATTTTAAGTCACGTTTGATTGGAAATAATTAAAATATAAGAATAACAGAATAAGAACTGAAATGAAATAAAATTTAGAATAAAGTTTTAAATACATAATTTTTATTTTTTTTCTTATCTTGCATTAAAATAGTCTTTCTTTCTATTTTAAAATAGAATAGTATCATTCCATAAAAATGAGAAAAACAAAAAAATCATTCCATTCCAATACTTTAACCAATTTGTTTAGAAACCGCGATTTTTGGTACACATGAGAGTTTTTACTTTAATAATTTTAAAAAACTGTTAGAAGTTTTTACAAGTTTTTGTTATTTAGATTTCTATGAGTGTTCTTAATCTTTACTCTCGTGGTTAGTTGTGATTTTCAAATAGATGAACAACTTGTTATTTAGCTAGATGACTTTTCATTTTCTTTGTGGAATATATATATAACCCTTATTACATTTTCAATAAAATTGTTCCTTGTTTTTTTTAATAAAAAAACAAATATATAATCAACTTTTTACCCTAAATATCACTAAATATGCAGGTCGAGCTCTATCAATGGTATTTGTATCTAAGCAGGGTCGACTATTTACCCGTGCAAGGAGTGCTAATGCACATGGTCCACAAATTAAAAAAGCCCAACATGACTTTTTAGGAATTTTTTTTTAACTCAATCTTCCACTAATTTGTTATTCCAAATAAAAAAAAAAAGATTTTTCCTTAATTTCTTTTTCTTATTTAATGTCTTTTAATTTTTTTTCCCATAATATTTGATATTAACTTGAAGTTGCATTAGAAATAACAACAATTTTAATAAAATTGTTTAAGTTTTTGGGTGCTTAATTATGTAAAATATATTTTCGTAATATGATAATATTTAAAAATATTATTTATAAATTATAATTTTTTTTTTGTTAGGGGCCTACTTTTTAAAATTAGAACAATGCCTCCAAAATATTTGAGACGGCCTGTATCTAAGTTTTAATTTTTGAAGGTTAATTATGATTTTTGTCCCCTAAATTTTGACATGTATCAAATCATGTCTTATGAACTTTTTTAGCCGTTAAAAATTCTCCTTGAACTATTAAGATAGTTGGATTTAAGGACTTTTATCTATTTTCATTTAATTTTACTAGTTCGGTGATTGTCTGCTCTCCAAACTTCGATATCTACCAAATCATGCTCCTTGAACTTTGACATATAGCAAATTATATCTCCTGAACTTCTATCCATGTTCGACTTTCTTTATTAAATTTGGATAAATTAAAGTCCTTAAACTAATAATCTCAATATTTCAGGTGGCAATTTTTAATCAGTCTTAAAAATTCAGGAACATAATTTAGCACATATCAAATTTTGGAGGGCAAAACTCTTAATTAGTTTTTTCTGAATTACAATTTTAAGAATTGTGACTAAAAAATTATCACTATAAAAGTTAGGTTTTTAGTGAAGGGTGCAATATACAAAAATGTTGAAATTAGACTAATATAATAAATCATGAATTATATATATCATTAAATAATGGTAATTTGCAGTAAAATCATATAATTTTGTTTGTTGTATACCTCTCAAAGAAATCAGTTGTTGCAGCACAGTTGACTATAAAGTCAACATCTTTGAACATTTGGTCCCTCAAATTGGAATTTTTGATGCCTAATAAGTAGTTTTCATCACTAATGTCACCACACACAACTTCCACTCTTTCCCATATAAATGAATCAAACTTCTTTTCCCATTTTGCCCTTAGTAACCTAAACAATTCCTTTTCCATCACCTAATTAATTAAATAACAATAACATTAATAGTAAGAATACACAAATTAATATATGATTAAATTAACAATTCATATGTAATATAATTAGCAGTATATTGTTAATCGTCTCATACTTTTTTTAATATATTAAAATTAATTAATAAATGAGTCACCCCTTAATAAATATATGATACTTTTAATAATAAAATATAAATTATATTATATTAATTTTAAATAAATAACATATTATGTTATTTGTAAATTAAAATATATTTTTCAATATTACATATATGTTTATAATATTTATATGAGCAGCAACACCTTTACTTGACATTACATATATTTGTTTCGCAAATATTCATGATAGGATAGGATTTGGTTATTTACGTAAATTATTATCCCACTCATGCATGCATGCATGGATTTTATAATTTCAAACTTCCATGTACGTACGTACTATATACGTAAATATATTTATACATAAATCATATATATTTAAGCTAAGATATTTGTTAATATTTGTGTGATGCTTGCATGTTAGTCATTGGAATTTTATTAATTAATAACATAAAGTTATTTAATTAAGTTAAAAATAAATAAATAAATAATATATAATATTATTTGAATTAGATATATATATAACTTTAAATGTGGATATCTAATAAAAATTACTGATTTTAAATCAATCAATTAATTATTTTTTTTTTTAAAAAAAAGTAATATATAAATTTAATTTATTTATTAAAATATGACTTAGATAATTATTTAAAAGTATCAACAAAGTTAAATAATTATTTTTATAACAATGTATATCTTTAAATTAGACATTGAATTAATTAATTATATATATAGTTAATGTATATCTATTCTATATAAAATGTGCCTATATAACTAAATTCTTGGTTTATGAGAAATTCATGGCTAACTTTTTATTTATATTTAATAAAATAATAAAATATTATTTATATATAATAAAATAATAAATAAAAATAAAACAAATCTCACTAATATTTGAACTGATATTTGATGCTAATCATTTATCTCTTTTTATTTTTTAAAAAATACTTGAGCTTACCAAAATCTATAAGAACAAAACCAATAAAGAAAATTTTAACAAAAAAATGAACGAAGAAAAAAAGTGTCATAAACATTATTGAATAATGGCAATTGCCAACACAAGAATTTTAGCACAAAAAATTATACTTGATCCCTAGACAAGATTATCATCTTCCAATCCTAATAATATAAATAATGAACAACACCTCATTAGTTATTCTAGGAGAATGATGCATGGTAATGTCAAAAAAATATTAGATGATAATAATATTTCTCTAACAATGATACCCTAAGTAAGAACTAAGAAGTATTGTAACGTTTTATTTTTAAGAGCATGAATAATATTAAGACAATTGGATTCCACAATCAAGCTCTTATTCTCCTATTAAAATAAACACATTAATATACATGTAAATGATTCTTACTTTACAATAATAAATTATTAATAAACTCACAATTTCATAAAATTATAAAGTAGTAATTTCAATTAATTTTTAAAAATAATTTATAATTTTTTCAAAGTATTGGTTATAATTATTATTTGCAATTTTATAAAAAATAAATATAATTTTCTTAAAAAAAAAATAATTATTAGAAACTTGTCATAAAAGGTTATTAGATTGTTACCTTATTAATTTTTTTTAGTGCCCATCAATGGGTATTACCCATTTAGAAGTGTTCAATATATATATATACAAAGTATTTTAACTAAATCATTTCACATTATAATTTGTGAAAAAGAGATTTTTTATCTACAACTTTTAGATAGATGTTATCTTCAATTATCAATAATTTAGAGATTGATTTTTAATTTTCTTTTTTATTTCACACACATTTAAGTTGTGTTTTCTTTAGTATTTGAACATGAATTTTTAGTTTATTTTTGGATTATCTTAAGAACATATTACACTTAAATTATCAAGTTTTCTTAAACACTATAATATATTACAACCAGTATTTACTTTTAATTGTCAAAATTATAAATTACATTATTTAGATATACATAATAATAATCTCACCTAATAAGTAATAATATTTTTTCTTTAATTGTTAATTATATCTTTTAAATAAAGTAAAATATACCTAACATAAAATTAGTATACGTGCCTCGCACGTAACTTTTTACTAGTATATATATATATGAATTTTGAACCTGTGTTTTGAAACGATGTCGTGCTGAGTTGGAATCTGAAGCTCTTAAAAGAACATAAATCTTCTTCACATTTGGTTGACTCCTTAAAATTTTCTCCACAAAGACTTCATATATATATTCATTCATCACACAAATTAATAAACTCGTAATTTAAATATATACACAACTGAATTAATTTATTATAAAATAGGTAATATTTTGATTAAAGAAAAAAAAAGTTATTAATGAAAGTGATATACATACTTTTGGCAACAAAGCCAGCTCCTCCAGTTATTAAAATAGTCTTGTTCTCAAGATATTCAATCAAACCTCCAAATTCCATTGAAAATCTAAGAGTACTGATATAATATATATATATATAATTATATATAATGATCTCAACTTTCTTTTTTCTTTTACTTTAAAGAAATATTTTGGTATATGATTATATCATTGCAACAATCTATCTATCTATATATATAAATAAATATATACAGTCCAATGGTAGAAAACTTTGAGAGGGAGACTGGAAAGTTAGCTTGCCTAGAGAGAAAACAGTGAATTGAAAGGAAAAAATTAATGTAAACCCTTTTTCATTTTGAGGCACCTAAATAAAAACAATATACATTATAAAAAAATCTTACTTTTAACTACAACAAAACGTTTGATTAAGAGTGTTTGCAAGTGGTGCGGGTTTAGGGTATTTTTTCAAACCAACACTGCATATGCAGTTTTTGTAATTTTTAAACCGCAACTGCACCGTAAGACCTTAAAATCGCGAAAACCACACTGTAAAAATACACTGGTGCGATGCAATTTAAACAATTTATAGTATCATCATTACCAAATATTAAAATAAAAAGTAAAAGATTAGTCTAATAAAGTTTTAACAATTCATAAACAAGAAAAAATTATCTTAATAAACTTTTAACGTCATAATATATATATATACTAATCAAGTTATTGTATTAAATTATCTTTATAAAATTACATAATATATATTATATACTATATATATAATAATAATATGTTAACAATAAGAAGTTAAAAAAAATAAAAAAATGAGAATAATTTATACGAATATTTTTTAAATTTAATACATAGCTTGAGTTTTGTAAGCATATGTTCTTTAATAAAAAAATAAATCATAATATAAAAATAATAATATTTTTGTAACATATAATGTGTATGGTGCAGTTTGAACAATAATTATATTAAATTTAAAACTACAAATCGCACCACGCAGTGCGGTTCGGCGAAAACACGAACTGCAACTGCACTGCAAACACTACAAAATAAAATCTTATTTTTAGTTACAACGAAAATTGTGACTAAAATTAAAATAGTTGTAACTAATTATGAATCATCATTCTTATGTTGTGACTAAAATGTTCGTGGCTAAAAGTATTAGTCACAAAAATTACAATTTATTGTGACTAAATGTGTTTTTAGTCACAATACTTGTTGTGACTAAAATAAAATTATTGACAACTTGTATCTAAATACTATGTTTTAGTTACAAGCAACATTTTGTTGTGGCTGAAAGTCACATTTAATCACAATTAATTTCTATTATGACTAAAAAATTGTCACTAAAGGTACCTATTTTTTTTGTAGTGAAAGGATTTTAAATCATATTTTTTGTGCGGTGGGGTGTGATGCGGGCGATTTATGCAGTGTGGGCGGTTTGATGAACACTCCTACTTTTGACTGAAGTAAAAAAATTGTGACTAATTATAAATTATCATTCTTATGTTGTGACTAAAAGGTCGGTGCTAAAGGTATTAGTCACAAAAATCACAATTGTCACTTTTTGCTGTGACTAAAATTCACACTTAGTGACAAAAAATTTATATTATGACTAAAAAATTATCACTAAAAATAGTTATTTTTTTTTTTTATAATGCTTTAACTTGGGTGAAGAAAAGAGGGTGATTGTGTAATAAATTATTCAAACTTTACTTTCAATAATAGAAAATATTAAAAAAAAAAATACGTATATGATATTTATTTGGATATTTAATTTTTCTTTTTAAAACGTGTCAAAACTTCAAACATTGACATAAAGGAAAGAAAGAGAAAAATCTTCCATTATGCTAAAGATTTACTACATTAAAAATAAAATACAAATTTCTTAGGTCCTTTAGTTAGGGTACTTAATTAAAGTGAGGAAAATTTACACAAAATATTATTTTTTTTTTCTAAATTTATATTTATATTGACAAGACATTTTTTACAGTTATATTTTTTCTATCTTAATTTTTTTTATTATTTTTTTACTTATTAAAGCTTCAATTTTTTTTTCTTATCTTTATATTGTTTTTAGTCAGCTACTCTTTCTCTCTCTTATTTTTTTCTCATATTTTTATTTATATATATATATAAATATATATTTTTATATCTCATTTTTTTTAATACTTTTTCTCTCTCTTACAAAAAAATTAAGGGTACTCTTTCTCATTTTTTTATCTCTCCTTTTTTTTTTTTTTTTTAATGTTTTAAAGTTTATTCAAAGTTGATTTATGAATAATTTAAAGTGTTCTATAGTTATTTTCATGTTATTTTTATGTGTGTTTTTTTATATAGTTGTTATTTAGTTTATGTACATTTAATTTTATCGTGTATATTTTTCAGTTTATTTTAGACACTATTTTTGTTGTATATATATGAGCATTTATTTTGTTATTTTTCAGTTTATAGTTATTTTTGTATTATTTTTTACTTTAGAGAAAATTAAGTTGAAAGAATAAATCAAGTACAAAAATATAAATCAATTTATCAAAACTAAGTAAAATAATTTCAAATACAAAAACATATTGAGAAGTTGATATTATCTTGCTTATTGCAATTGGATCAATGTTTATTGTTTTTCTGTTGCTTTTATTTTTCTGTTATATATTTTATAATTATTTTCATGTTGTTTGTTAAGTTACTCTAGAGTTTTTTTTTTTTCAGTTGTGTATATTTTACTAGAATATAGTATTTTTATAATTTTGAAATTTTAATTAAACACGATTTTTTATAAAATTATTCTGTAAAAATATAAAAATCTTCGCATTACAGTATTTTTGTAAACTTTTTCGCATCTTACAATATTTTTAAAAGTTCTTTCAAAAAATTTAGTGTAGTGGTAAATTAATCATTTTCGAATAGTAGTATCTTTGGAATATTAATTTGGATATTTAATTTTTTAATTGTAAACGTGTCGTAACTTCAAAAATTGGCATAAAGGAGAAAGAAAAAAAGTCTTTCATTGTGCTAAAGATTTAATACATTAAAAACAAAATAAATAATATTTGAAATATTGCCCCGCTAACAAAATTCTTAGGTCCTTAAAAGTTAGGATACGCGATTTAAGAAAATTTGACACCAAATTCGTTCATTTATTTTTAATGGAAAAATAAGTTTTATTAAACTTCAAAATCTGCCACCAAGCAAGGTCGTAAATTAGTTAGAATAGAATCTAAATTAAAGTGACAATAAGGATGTAATTTAGTAGCTTAAAGCTGTAGATAAACTGTTAGAGATTTTATAACAATAGAAGAAAATCAAGATTTATTACAACTCTATTGTAAAATAATACAAGGACTAAAATAAGAGATTGATTAAATATATGTTACAATACATATATATACACTATATATATTACATATATATATATGAAAGGTAAAAGAGAAGATTAGTAATATAATACATGTATATATATATATATATAACAAGAGAATAATATATATATAAACACTCACTTACAACCTTGAGTGTAGATTAGTGGGGATCACCATGACTTGAACAAGGTATTACACTTTTGTCCAAAAGCTTATTTCCCCCTAACTCTAAGCACTAAGGGAACTCTCTAGGAAATAGCTTTGGGAATTATCAAGCCTTTTAGGGTTTTCTAGCAAAGTGCTTTCTTGATAGAAAACTTCATCACCAAAATGAGCACCTTAGACCTCTTTATATAGTGTTTAGGATATCACCATTTGAAATTCAAACTCATAACCCCTATAGATGTTATGGACTCAAATGTAACTCTTACACACACCATAACTCCTATAGCATTAAGAATTTCAAATAAAGATGTGTAACATCTTTTACACTCTTAATGTTGGTGATAATGGTGGAGGTTACTCATAGTAACAACTCCCCAAATGTTACAAAAAGATGACAACTAATATAGTTATATGTTACATATTATTAGTTTATTACACATATTTAATCTATATATTATATTATTTATAAACTTTTGCAAACTGCCTAAACCAAATCAAGATAACCCGATAAAAAATATAAATCAAAAAACCCGACAAACAGACTTTATATTGGCTGGATTGAAAATAATATCAACTTATCCAATCAACTCGAATTAACCCGACCAACTCGATTAAGAGGTTTTTTTTCTTTATATATCTGTTTTCATTATATATAATCTATACATAATATAATTTATATACATATTTAAAAAAAATTAAAAGTTCAAACTAATATATTTCTTTCACGACAATTAATTTTAACTTTGAATTCAATATATATATTTATTTGTTTCGTTACAACAATTAATTAAAATATAACAATTTTTTTTTTTTTATGAATCAGGGAAGTTGTATTGCTCAAATCAAGAATTTTTACAAACTAATTGCAACCCTCAAGGCCCAAAAATAAACTATACAATTATCAAATGTTATACTTTCCTCTATTTACAATCTTTACAAACTTTGGAACCATTCTTTGTCTCTTTTTTTTTTCACTCTCTTTGGCCAACAAATTGAGATGCGCTGCTTAACAGTAAGCTTAACTTGCTGATTAAACGTTCTATATCCACCTGAGCATCTTCCCAAATTTTAGCATTTCGGGCACCCCACAGAATGTACACCAAACAAGCAGTGAAGGCAGCAAGGACTTGCTTCCTAAATTTGCTCACTTTAGCTCTTCCTATCCACCTTATTAACCTAAGCAGAGTGGCAGCAGTAGCATGCAGGGCCGACCCTAGGCATAGGCGGGCTAGGCCCGTGCCTAGGGCCCACACTTTTCGGGAGCCCAAAATAAAAAAATAAAAAAAATTATTAGGCTTTTATTTAAGTAAAATTTAAGTATATTATAAGCAACAAATATTCATAACTTTGTTGGTTGAGATGGATGGCATAATATCCAAGGTCATGGGTTTAAATCCCATAAGACTCTTCTTTTGATATTTTTTTTTATATATTTTTTAGGGCCCCAAAATTTAATTCGCCTTGGACCCATATATTTTCAAGACCGACCCTGGTAGCATGCCATTGCAACCAATCTTTTACTGCCTTTAAACAACTTGTAGCAACTGAGCAATCAAAGAATAAATGGGAACATGTTTCTATGGCTTGACAGCAAAACACACACTGATCATCTCCTGAAATTCCCATCCAAAGTAACCTGTCTTTTGTTTTTAGCCTTCCCTGGTGATTAAAGCTCATATTTATACATTTTAAATATTTAATTATGCATATAAAATTAATTTAAATTAAATATTTCTTATTTTTTATGGTAAATTTATTCTAGTCAAAAATATTTAATTTATTTTAATTTTTGTATTATTTTTCAGATTTGAGCAAAATGGTATAAATAAGCAAAAAGAGATCAAGAGGTCTATACATTGAAGGCCCAATGAATGGAGTCACCCTAACCCATCTTTCCAATTAAAGTCTCATCATGGGCCATTTATTCTAAAGCCTAATGTCCAACTCCATTTCATACTATTATTTGGGCCAAAGTAAGACTTCAATTTGGGCCAATTACATGTCAAGGAAGCTCTTGCCCAACTCCAATTACCATAAAGGTGGTCTTCCTTCATAGTACATAATATGTACTAAGTTGAAGTCAATGAAAGCTTCATTAACTTGCCAAAGTGACAGTCAGACCAAAGGAAACTAATAAAACCACCCACGTATCAACATGCTCTTTTGGTGGGCCTACTCTATTCTCAAATATTAGTAGCGTGGTGAACAAGCTTGTCCAAGCCACGATTTCTACTAATCCAAGTTCCCACTTATGCTTAATTATCTCACCATTTGTGCCAACTTGCCCACTACATACATGATTATATCACAACTACCATCAGATTTTCTCTATAAATAGACCCCAAAGCAAGTGTAAAGATATCAGATTGGAGAGTAGAGAAAATACACTTTGTCATTCTATTTTTATCTCTTATTACTATTTTATCTATACTTACTTTAGTGACAAAAATGAGTGTATTAGAATAGTAATATTGGTGAGGTTAGAGTGTAACTTTTGCAATTCTTATTTCTATTATTGGTATTGATTCTTTTGTGTTTCATCTCCATATCTCATTTTTATTAAATTGTTCTCCATCTTCTAATTTTTCTTCCAAATTTAATAGTATCTTTTATATAAGTTCAGTCATGCTTTTCTTATGTAAGTTAGGCTATTAATATTTTGGTATATTTATTATATTTTATGTCGTTTGCTGCATTCTGCCAATAGTGGTATTTTGTCGATTTATGATATATAATATGATATGCTGTTAAGTTAGAGGTGAGATTCAATTTATTCAAGATTATTTAATTTGTACTCATAATATATATATCTTTCAGTTGTAATTAATGGTGTAGAATTACAACTGTGTTTTGAATTAATATCGGTATTAGAATAGGATTTGCATAACTACATTTCTACCTTACCAAACTCGTTATCTGATCACACTCTTTAACTCATCATTTTATTATTTTTACTTCATTCACATTTCTATCATTTTCTATTTATTCTAATCTTTAGTGGTAATTTACCTCCCTGTGGATACGACATATAGCCCGTTTACTACCGCGACCGCAGTGTAATTAATTGGGCGACATCACCTGGATTGCAATCCATGTTATAAAACTGTGTTTGGGGGTGTTCAACCTCCCCCAAACTTGTTGACTCCGACTAACTTTTTCTTGATTCGGCCACAACAAATGATAACCCTTACCAACATGATAAGGTTGGAAAGAGGAAATCTGACCTGCAGTAAGCTCTTTAAACTGATCTTTCAGCATTACAAGCCTCCTCCAATACAACTACCTTGGTTTGGGGACTTGTAGTGCCACCAGTTTTCATCTCGGATATACACACAATGGATCCATTTCATCCAAAGACTATCTTCCTTATTTGAAATGACCCAAATGTATTTTTCCATAACCGCCTTGTTCCATTCACGCACCTTCCTGAAACCAAGTCCTCTAGTAGCTTTAGGATAACATAATTTATCCCAAGCTACCATGCCAGGACCGGCTGCAACCTACCCTTTCCATAGAAAGTTTCTACATATAGTCTCAATATCATTCACAATTCTTTTAGGTAATATCATTATCTGTGACCAGTAGGCATGAATTGTCAATAAAAAATAAATAAATAAATATTAGTGCTTGATTTGAGTGGGTTAACCCGATCAAATCGAGCACTAATACCAACTAAAATATAACAATTGAATGTAAAATAAATAAATATTAGTGCTCGATTTGGGTGGGTTAACCCGATCAAATCGACTAATTCACTAGGGTGTTGAAGTTTTATTTTTTTTTCTTAATTAAGCATGTTGCACTTAAATTTTCATAACTCAATCTTTATGTTGAGTTGAATAAAATGTAACGTAAATTGACTAAGCTGATCGACATACACATTTAATTTTAGCAAAAGTATGAGCTACTACATTAGTTGATCGTTTAACAAAATAAATAACAGTATTACTTAAACGGTCAAACAAATCTTTACAATCTTAAATGATCAAACCAAATAAAGACATTATTTTAGTGAAGCTTTGAATTGCTTGCACCAATCCATGAAAGTGGCCCCTGTATGCACTATTGTACCTATACCCACACTTCATGGAATTGAAGCATAGTTGGTAAACATTCGGTACAAGTAGTGGTGTGCATCATCCAATCTAATCCAATTAAACCAAACCGATCAATTACAAAAAGTTAGATATTTAATTACAATTGAATTAGATTAGATGCTAAAAGTTAGATTCTAATTGGATTGGATCAGTTATTGGATGTCAATCTCAAAATCCAATTAAAAACTGATCCAATCTAATTACATTTATATATGTTAAAAAATTATTCGTATAATAAAAATATTGAAAAAGATATTCTTGCTATGTGAAATTTTATGATTTTGATATAGTAATGACTGCCAAGTATATATGTGTATCTTGTTTGTTACTTCCATTTTCCGAAAAAAATAAGCATAATAGTATTTATCTTTTCTAGATCTGAGTAGAGAATGGAAAGTTTTGTTGTAATTTAGGCTATGGCCTGTAACTTCTTATGTCTTTTTGCTTGGAATTTTAATGTCTCGGCAACTTGATATTAAGGGGGTTGAGTTGATATGACATCAACAAAATTGTTTTACTTTGAGTTGACAGTGATTGCATGCCTTGTCATTTTGAGTTGTGATAAGAATTAATAAGAGCATGCATGATTGATTATATCAGTACGTAGAGGACAATAAGTCAACTTTGTGGGTTGGGTTATGTAAGTTCCAGGAAGCTAAGGTACAAATATCTCAAAGACTTTGTTTCCAAAACCAGTCCAACTTTTGCTTGCTTCCTCACAAGTCTGAACATTTTGCTTGCTTTACTTGGCTAGCTCGATCTTTTGTGTGTTTAAACTTTGATTTTTCTCAACTGATCATCAAGAATCATGGCTGAAGCTGTTCTCACTGTTGTCCTTGACAATCTGAGCGCACTCATCCAAAAGCAAATTGGATCTATTTTGAGTGTGGAGAAAGAGATGATAACGATGTGTAGCATGCTCTCAACCATTTCTGTTGTGATTGAAGATGCCGAGGAGAGACAATCAACAAATCGTGCTATAAAGGATTGGCTGCAAAAGTTGGAAGATGTTTCTTGTGAGTTGGAGGATGTTTTGGATGATTGTGAAGTTGAGGCCTTCCGAATGGAGCAAAATCATCTACAATATGATCACCATAAGTGGATTCGTAAGGTACAATCTTTTTTGTCTTGTTTGAGTCCTAAGCATCTTTACTTTCGTCACAATATTGCTAAAAAGATGAAAGAGATTGAGGATAGATTAGACCAGATCGAAAATGAGTGAGTTAATTTTCACTTGCGAGAGGTTGATGTTGGGGAGAGACGAAATCAAATTAGAGACAATCGTCAAACTGGTTCTGTTATTACTCAACCACATGTGTATGGGAGAGAAGAGGACAAGGAGAGAGTTGTTGGGGTTCTTGTTAATGATGCCATCAATTCCAATGATACTTCTGTTTACTGTATTGTTGGTTTAGAGGGAATGGGGAAGACAACTCTTGCCCAATGGGTCTTCAATGATGAAAGGATCAATGAGCATTTTGAGCTAAAGATATGGGTTTGTGTTTCTGAAGACTTTGATGTGCATAGATTGATCAAAGCTATCATAGAATCTAAAACTGAACGTGCTTGTGAAGCAATGGAGATGGATCCTTTGCAGAGACAACTTCAGAACATGCTTCAAAGAAAGAGATACTTGATTGTTTTGGATGATGTGTGGAATGAAGATCATGAGGAATGGGACAAGTTGAAATATGTATTGGAATGCGGATCGAAAGGTGCTTCGCTGGTTGTCACTACTCGTTCGAAAAAGGTTGCATCCATTATGGGAACAACACCAATGCATCACTACTTGACTGGTTTATCAGACGATGACTGTTGGTTATTATTCAAGCAATGTGCATTTGGTAACCATAGAGAAGAGCAACTTAATCTTGTGAATATTGGAAAAGAGATAGTGAAGAAGTGGAAGGGAGTTCCATTAGCAACAAAAGCTTTAGGTGGCTTAATGTGTTTCAAAAGTGAAGAGGAGGAGGTGTGGCTTTCTGTTATGTGTAGTGAGCTTTGGAATTTACCGGAGGATAAAGCTTCCATCTTGCCTGCTTTGAAGTTAAGCTACCTTCACCTTCCAATAGAGGAGAAACGATCCTTCTCTTATTGTGCTATATTTCCAAAGGATCATAAAATAATAAAGACACTAGTAATTCACCTTTGGATGGAAGACAGGTTGATTTCTTCGAAGCCAGAATTTGAACTTGAGGTGGAAGACGTTGGAAGCTAAGTTGCTTAAAGACTTTGACAGATTTCATTGTGGATACGAGAAAAGGTTGTCAATTGGATGAATTAAAAGACCTGAACATAGGAGGTGTTCTACACATCAAGAACCTAGAAAATGTGATCATGAGTCCAATTGAAGCTAGATTTGCTAATCTATCAGCCAAAAGAAGTCTAGAAGGACTGTATTTGTGTTGGAATAACAACGAAGATGAATCTGAAGAGAATGCAAAAGAGGTACTCGAAGCTCTTGCTCCTCCCACGAGTTTGAAATGGTTGGAAATCCACTGTTACAAAGGTGCCCACTTCTCGTCTTGGTTCCGTGATGACATCCATAGAAGTGTTGTTCGCATCACTTTATCTTATTGCCATAACTGTAGAGAACCTCCGCCGTTTGGGAAACTAACATCTCTTCGATATCTTGAAGTATGAAGAATGAAGTTAGTCCAGTTCATTCACAGTTATGAAGACTTAAGAAGTAGCTTTGGATGTTTAAAAAGTCTTGAGATTGTGAATTTACCGAATTTGGAAGGATTTTCAAAGCATGAAGTTGGAAATGAAATGTTCCCATGTTTGTCTCCCTTGGAAGTGACTATATGCCCGAAATTGAGCTTACCTAAACTAGGATCTGTTAAATCTCTGAGGGTGGATGATGGGCGACAAGTGTTACTAGAATCCATCTCTAATCTCTGTAACGTCCCCGCTTCAAGCCTCCATTGGGTCCTTACACCCACAGAATGAATGGCTCTTATACACGAGTGCGTCACTCTAGCTGCTTCATGGACTGATGACTGACCCTACAGACCAACACGAGTGTTTTCAGCGTGCTTTGTCCTCACTCACACGCATCCTGGAAAAACTTCCCAGGAGGTCACCCATCCTTGAAATTGCTCTAGGCCAAGCACGCTTAACTGTGGAGTTCTTTCGAGATGGGCTACCGAAAAACAAGATGCACCTTGTTGATATAGGTAGTACCAATCAATCCATTTAAGCCCTCTTCAACTGTGTAGTCCCATACCTACACAAGCCTCGTAATCATCCCACTTGACCTTCCCCAGGCGGTGTGGGATTGCACAGCTTACCCGGTATTTCCCCTTACGGATCACGGGACTACTGACTGTCACAATCACCCCCCCTTACGGGGTCCGACGTCCTCGTCGACCACACTTTCGGCTGGGTCAAGGCTCTGATACCATTTGTAACGTCCCCTCTTCAAGCCTCCATTGGGTCCTTACACCCACAGAATGAATGGTTCTTATACACGAGTGCGTCACTCTAGCTGCTTCATGGACTGATGACTGACCCTACAGACCAACACGAGTGTTTTCAGCGTGCTTTGTCCTCACTCACACGCATCCTGGAAAAACTTCCCAGGAGGTCACCCATCCTTGAAATTGCTCTAGGCCAAGCACGCTTAACTGTGGAGTTCTTTCGAGATGGGCTACCGAAAAACAAGATGCACCTTGTTGATATAGGTAGTACCAATCAATCCATTTAAGCCCTCTTCAACTGTGTAGTCCCATACCTACACAGTCTCAGAATCATCCCACTTGACCTTCCCCAGGCGGTGTGGGATTGCACAGCTTACCCGGTATTTCCCCTTACGGATCACGGGACTACTGACTGTCACAATCACCCCCCTTACGGGGTCCGACGTCCTCGTCGACCACACTTTCGGCTGGGTCAAGGCTCTGATACCATTTGTAACGTCCCCTCTTCAAGCCTCCATTGGGTCCTTACACCCACAGAATGAATGGCTCTTATACACGAGTGCGTCACTCTAGCTGCTTCATGGACTGATGACTGACCCTACAGACCAACACGAGTGTTTTCAGCGTGCTTTGTCCTCACTCACACGCATCCTGGGAAAACTTCCCAGGAGGTCACCCATCCTTGAAATTGCTCCAGGCCAAGCACGCTTAACTGTGGAGTTCTTTCGAGATGGGCTACCGAAAAACAAGATGCACCTTGTTGATATAGGTAGTACCAATCAATCCATTTAAGCCCTCTTCAACTGTGTAGTCCCATACCTACACAGTCTCAGAATCATCCCACTTGACCTTCCCCAGGCGGTGTGGGATTGCACAACTTACCCGGTATTTCCCCTTACGGATCACGGGACTACTGACTGTCACATCTGTATGGTCTTACTCAGCTTCACATGGAGCGTTGTCATTTGACTTCCCTTCCCCAAAATATGCTACACAACCTTAATGCGCTACAGTTTCTAGAAATCAGAAATTGTCCTGAACTCACGTGCCTACCAGAGGGAATGTTCTGAGATTGTTCGTTGCGGAGAATTTGCATCGCTGATTGTGAAAAGTTAAGATCATTATATGAAAGTTTTCAGAATCTTACTATGCGCAACCATCTAGAACTTAATAATTGTCCAGCAATTGAAGAAGGGTTTCCAAGTGGTCCTAATCAACTCATATTTCTCCAACATCTATCTATGGGAGGCTCCTATGATGCTTCTCAAAGGTTGCCTGCTCTGCCCGAAAGCATACAGCACCTCTCCTCACTTGAACATTTGAAAATATTCATGTTCTCGGAGCTTTCATGGAAATTTTACAACTCTTAGGGCTCGTTTGGAACGTCGTATTAAGTCGTATTGTATTGTATTGTATTATATTGAATTGGATTATATATCATAATTTTATATAATATTATGTTAAACTTTAATTTATACTAAAATATTATATATTTAGGTGTCCATAAAAGTTAATACCACATATAGTTTTACATAAAAATATTACATAAAATACAATTTAATATAATACTATACAATACAATACGGTGTAATACTGCGTACCAAACGATACATTAAAGAGTAAACATCATATGTTGTCTAGATATGGAATGTATTCCTACGAGCATGCAAAGGCTGACCAACCTAAAGACATTGTAAATCTCTGTATATATGGTTGATTATATTGCTAACTTTTCATTCCTGGGATTGAGAAGAGATAACTATATGGTTTTCTAACAATAAAGATGAGCTGGGTTTCTTTTGAAATTCAGTATTTGAAAATGGTTTTTGGAATGTTTTGCAGAAAAGCATTGAGAATTATGTTCATGTTCATGTTCTCAGCCTTCTAAGAGAATGAAAACAAATCCTATGTTATCAGGTAAATAAAACTCAAAAGAAATATGTCTTTTCTAAAAGTTGCAGACTCATTATAGTTTAGAATTAAATGATCCAATGGAGCTCAAAGAATTCTAAATATGACATGGTTGTTTCATCTAATACAGGAAATCTCGAATCACCTTCTAAGAGCAACAGAGATGAATTTGCCCCAACTGCTACCACAAAAAAGATGAAATACGGACAATAATTTGAAACTAGGTGATTGTGTGTGTGTGTGTGTTTGTTTTTGCTTATGACCTCTTCTCTTGTTCTCTTTTTCAGCTTATAATGAAGTTGGAACACTAAAATCCTTTGGCATTCCATCATATAATCTTCCAACCCTGTCTTTTCTTGGTAACAGAACAGAATGGTTTGATTGTCCGATAGTGGTACTGAACTGCTACTTTGTAATTCAGTTGGATCCAGAAGGAAAGAAGAAGGCAAAGGGAGATGTGAGAGTAGAGTGAGAATTGAAACAAAGTCATGAGATGCAAATATGATTATGAATGTGTAAATAAGACTTGTTAATAATTTACCTTATATTATTATATACAAAAAGATGCTTCAATGAGTACTGTTTCCAATCTTACACCTTTTTTCTTTAATTAGAAATTATGACTGCTTTCCATTGTTCTATTTCACTTAAAGCTTCCCCTAAAAGGTCAAGAATTAAATATATTAAATATATTACAATATATTATAATTAACAAACTGCTGAATTTATAGACAGACAAAAGACTACTACCAATAGAGATCATCAACACCATCTTAGATATTTGTGGTTTTTAAATACTTGTAGACATGTTTCAAAAAAAAAAAAATACTTGTAGACATGAAAGTTTTAACACTAACATTATAGGTTAGTTGAAATTATCATTAGATAGCTAGCAAACTATAAAAAAAAAAAGAAATAAAAATAAAATCATTGGCCAATTTTATTTTACAAGAGATTCTTCATTAACGCTATAGAATTAAATTGAAATAATTAATAATATCAATGTATAACAATTAAGTAACCAATTACTAAAAAATCAGTTACCTAACAATATCGATCAAATTAAAGACAAAAGAGTTTGATTTGGCGATCAAAATGTGGGACATGATTAATGATTTTGGCAATAAGGAAGTGGAGCTCCGTCCTGTTTAAGTGGCTCACAACAAGGATTTAAACCAAAAGATTGTTGCTTTACATTTTGATATTGAGATATTTGCAGAGAAATTCTCTTAATATTTATAATTGTTACATATGACTCTAATTAAAAAAATTAGTGACAAAAATACTTTATCTTATAATTTTGTTGTAGTCGTATTTTTTTTTTGGCCATTATGACTTATTATTAAACTATGTATTAATAATAAATTAAGAAAATATATCACCATGTGTTTTTGAACTGATACTTAACTGACTTAATTGACATTTAATAATAAAAAAAAGAGTATAATTACAACAAAATCGTAAAATAAAGTAATTTTATCATCATTTTTTTAATTAAGATCATATATGTAATAATTACAAATATTGAAAAAGTTTTGCGGCTTTTGATTTTCTTTCTTATTATGTTAAATGTTGTGATTTTGAAATTGATATTCTAATAGTGGTCATATTTTTTAACTTCCAACTTTTTTATCATTATGATATAGATAGATCTCCTCTTTCAAACTCATGCCCTTGAATGATATCATACCCACTTGCACCAGACCATCATCACATCTAATAATGACAAAAATTAATATTTGTCTTCTAATTTTGTAGTAGAAATTTAATCAAACAATATTTACCCTTTGCATCTACACAATTGAGAATCCAAATTATAAAAACTTTATGGTAAAATTATAAAAATAATCCCTATTAAAATTGCATAACTTACTTGACAAACCATATTCCATAATTAATTGCCAAAAGACATAATTTGAAAAGTGTAAAAATTAAATATAAAATGTAAAGAAGAAGGTGGTCGGCCCCCCACAAAGAAATACATAAATTAATAAATAAATAAAGGATTATTTTACAAATAGACAAAAATAATTAAAAAATTACAAAAATTCGTTTTCAATTTTAAATATTTTTATGATATTTTTTTATTTTATTTACAGAAAATACGGTCTTTTTATGTTATACCCTTGTTAATTTATTGTTAATTTTTTTATTATTATTTATTGTTTTGATGTTATTTAAATATTATTTTCATGTTATTTTTATGTATTTTTTATTGTTTTCGTGTTGTTTCTATGAAAAGTTTTAAAAATATAAAAAAAATTCTTTAAACATAAAAATATAATTTTTTTTATAAAAAATAGTATCTTATATAATTATATATATAGCTGTTAGCTAAAATATACTAGTTTCTACATTCTAGACCCACTTGCTTTAAACTTTGTATAAAATTATAAAAATTAGTGTGAATAATAATAATAATAATAATACAACCTCAATTGATTAATATTTAGAGCAACCTTTCTTATTTTATCTTTTAAATTATATCATTAAAATCTTTTTTTTTTATTTTACAGCACATTTTATATTACACTATACATTAATTTTTTCAAAATCATCACTAAAACCTTATTTTTTTTAAAATTTTATTATATTTACTCATTTCAAATATATAATATTAATATATATACACATATCCACATAAAAAATAATTTTTAAAATTTAAAATAATTAACAAATATATTTAGACCAGTAAGTAGTATTCTATAAATGTAAAAAATAAATAGTGTATTTTAAAAAAACTTAAAAATGAAGAAAGAGTTTAGAACATCTGTTGTAGAGTATTTTTAATATGCTTCTTTAAATTTAATAAAACTTCTCTATTTTAGAGGAACTGTGTTGTGAGTGCTCTTAGATTTACTTTTATGCACTAACCTAATAAAAATAGTGTAAATTAACACTCAGATTAGTTAATAACCTCAATTAAATTATACCATATATTTTTCCTACTGTAATAATAATAATAATAATTTCAAAATAATAATAATAATGATGCTGATAATAATGATTGTTAAAAAAAAATCAAATAATATTAAAAATTAGTGTTTTGTAAAAGTTATCGATTTTTGTTAAATGACAATTTAAGTCTTATATTTTTTTAAAATAGAACATAACACACCTCATAATTATCCAAAGGTGTCATAGACTATAAAATTTAAATGAGATTGATGGTATCGAGATTGTTCAAATATCGTTTTGGTGCATAATTTTTCATCTATTAATTATGCATTTTTTTTTAAAACTTGATTATTTACTTTTACAATGCTTGGCAGCATAAGCAACTAATGTCCTAGTGGAAGACTTGACTTTTGTAATTTTACAGTAAATAAATGTGTTTCAACTTTCCAACAAATTTCACAAACAATTTCCTTGTAATTTCCAATAAATAATTATATATTTAAATAATTTCCAATTCATCATCATAAAAAAAAATAAATTACAAAAATACAAATAAATTGTATTCAGTAGTCAATATTTTTCTATATGAGTATTAGTATTAGTATATATGCATGATTGATAAAAAAGTATAATAAAATATAATTAAATATGTGAAGGAGAATAAATCTAATCTATATATTTGTGTGGATTAGATTACGTACGTAAGGTCCAAGATACAAATATCTCAAAGCAAAGTCTTTTGCTTCCTTCCTCACAAGTCTGTCTCATCACAATTTGGTTGCTTTGCTTGATTTTTGTCATCTGCTTTTTCTCAACTGATCATCACGAATCATGGCTGAAGCTGTTCTCACTGTTGTCCTTGACAATCTCAGCTCACTCATCCAAAAGCAAGTTGGATCTGTTTTGGGTGTGGAGAAAGAGATGGAGAAGATGCGTAGCATGCTCTCAACCATTTCTGCTGTGCTTGAAGATGCTGAGGAGAGACAATCAACTAATCGTGCTATCAAGGATTGGCTGCAAAAGTTGGAGGATGTTTCTCTTGAGTTGGAGGATGTTTTGGATGACTGTGAAGCTGAGGCCTTTCGATTGGAGGAGGGTCTTGCACAAGACTATTCATGGATCCGAAAGGTACAATCTTCTTTATCTTGTTTGAGTCCTAAACATCTTTACTTTCGTCATAATATTGCTAAAAAGATGAAAGAGATTGAGGATAGATTAGATCAGATCGGGAAAGAACGATCCATTTTTCAGCTGCAAGAGATTGATGTTGTGGAGAGAAGAAATCGGGTTAGAGAAAGTCGTCAGAGTATTGGTTCTATTATTACTCAGCCACATGTGTATGGGAGAGAAGAGGACAAGGAGAGAGTTGTTGGGTTTCTTGTTAATGATGCCATCAACTGCAATGGTACTTCTGTTTACTGTATTGTTGGTTTAGGGGGCATGGGAAAGACAACTCTTGCTCAATTGGTCTTCAATGATGAAAGAGTCAGTATTCATTTTGAGCTGAAGATGTGGGTTTGTGTTTCTGAAGACTTTGATGTGCGTAGATTGATCAAAGCTATCATAGAATCTGGAACTGGATGTGCTTGTGAAGCAATGGAGATGGATCCTTTACAGAAACGACTTCGGGACATGCTTCAAAGAAAGAGGTTCTTGATTGTTTTGGACGATGTGTGGAATGAGAAACATGATGAATGGGACAAGTTGAAATATGTGTTGGAATGTGGATCAAAAGGTGCTTCGGTAGTTGTCACTACTCGTTTGAAAAATGTTGCATCCATTATGGGAACAACACCAATGCATCACTACTTGACTGGTTTATCAGACGATGATTGTTGGTCATTATTCAAGCAACGTGCATTTTGTAACCGCAGAGAAGAGCGCCCGAACCTTGTCGAAATTGGAAAAGAGATAGTGAAGAAGTGCAAAGGAGTTCCATTAGCAGCAAAAGCTTTAGGAGGCTTAATGCATTCCAAAAGTGAAGAAGAGGAGGTGTGGCTTTCTGTTATGCGTAGTGAGCTTTGGAATTTACCAGAGGATAAAGCTCCCATCTTGCCTGCTTTGAAGTTAAGCTACCGTCATCTTTCAGTAGAGCAGAGACGTTGCTTCTCTTATTGTGCTATATTTCCAAAGGATCATAAAATAAGAAAGACACTACTAATTCACCTTTGGATGGCAAACGGGTTGATTTCTTCAAAGTCAGAACTTGAGGTGGAAGATGTTGGAAATGAGATGATTAATGATTTATGTTGGAGATCATTTTTCCTAGATATGGAGAAAGGTCCATTTGACAGAACGTATTTTAAGATGCATGATTTGGTTCATGATCTAGCTCAATCTATAATGGGTGACAAATGCCGTAATGTGGAGGCTGATAATCGTACCATTCACTTGCAAAAAAGAGTTCGTCACTTGACGTTAAGTGGACGGGGGCAAATTCCTAACATAGCAAGTACTGAATCCTTAAAGACATTCTTCTCATCATCAAATAATTCAGATCCCAGTGATATTAAATTAAATTTTCGCTCATTACGGGCTTTCGAAAACAATGAGAAACATATTTGTAGAATATCCATGTCATCATTAGTCAATAATTCCCAACATCTTCGCTATTTGAATCTCTCAAGAAGTGATGTTAAAGTCCTTCCCGATTCCATTTGTTTGCTACACCATTTGTTGACTTTAGACCTAAGCTATTGTGATGAACTTCGTAAGCTACCCAAACACATGATTCGCTTGAAAGGTCTCCGCCATCTTTACATTCAAGGCTGTAGCAGATTATCACACCTACCTCCAAACATTGGTAAGCTAAGTTGCTTAAAGACTTTGTCACGTTTCATTGTGGATAAGAGAAAAGGTTGTCAATTGGATGAATTGAAAGACCTGAACATAGGAGGTGATCTAGAGATCAACAACTTAGAAAATGTGATCATGAGTCCAATTGAAGCTAGATTTGCTAATCTATCAGAAAAAACAAACCTCAAAAATCTGAGTTTGTCTTGGAATAACAATGAAGACATATCTGAAGAGAATGCAAAAGACGTACTCGAAGCTCTTGCTCCTCCCACGAGTTTGAAATTGTTGGAGATTGTCAATTACAAGGGTGCCATTTCCCGTCTTGGTTCCGTGATGACATCCTTGGAAGTGTTGTTTACATCAATCTGTCTAATGGTCGTAAATGTAGAGAGCTTCCTCTTTTTGGGAAACTAACATCTCTTCGACACCTTAAAATATATGAAATGTACTTAGTGAAGTACATTGACAATCCTGGAGACCTAAGAAGTAGCTTTGGATGTTTACAAAGTCTTGAGATTAGGGATTTACCAAATTTGGAAGGATTTTCAAGGCATGAAGTTGGAAATGAAATGTTCCCATGCTTGTCTTCATTGTATGTGGATAAATGCCCAAAATTGAGGTTACCTAAACTAGGATCAGTTAAGTCTCTGAGGGTGTATGGTGTTAGCCAACAGTTAGTAGAATCCATCTCTAATCTCTGTGGTCTTAATGAGCTTGAGATGAGTCGTTGTGATTTGACTTCCCTTCCCCAAAATATGCTACATAATCTCACTAGTCTACAACAACTTACAATTCGGGATTTTTGGCGGATTCAGGAGTTGCCGTCTGACTTCCTCAATGGCCTTATTGCGCTACAGTCCTTAGAAATCAGATATTGTTTTAAACTCAAGTGCCTACCAGAGGGAATGTTCGAACATTGTTCATTACGGAGAATTGGCATCGATAATTGTCCAGCACTTGAAGAAGGCTTTCCAAGTGGTCCTAATCAACTCATATCTCTCCAACACCTATCTATAACTTCTCAAAGGTTGCCTGTGCTGCCCGAGGGCTTGCAGCACCTCTCCTCACTTGAATATTTGGAAATATCATATATCTCAGAGCTTGCGTCGTTGCCTGATTGGCTTGGAAATCTTACAACTCTTAAAGAGTTAGCGATCTTATATTGTCGGGATTTGGAATGTATTCCTATGAGCATGCAAAGGCTGACCAACCTAAAGAAATTGCGTATTTGGAAGTGCCCAAAACTGGAGCAGAGATGCGAGAAGGAAGTCGGGGAGGATTGGCACAAGATATCTCATATTCCACATGTGGATATTTGGAGATGAGGGAGAAGGAAGATGAAGATCTAGAAAATGAAAGAATGTTTCAATTTGTCTACTTCCGTTGCAACTAATTAAGGTATGTGATTTTACATCTTTGTATGTCTTTTGAAACACTTAATTTTGTAAATGAATAATTAAGTACTTGACAATAATCATGTTGATTGGTTGTTGAAGGTGGGATGATATGTTGGCAGCAGAGAAATGTGGCAGCTGAGAATGCCGTACTCATTCATTGGCTTCTATAAGGGGATCAGCAAATAATGTGTGCTCGTTCATTGGTGGGATGATATGTTAAGCATTTAAATGCAAAGTTTTGGGTATTTTTGAAAGGCTAGTGCAGTGTCAGTGTGTTGTGTTTGGGTATTTTGGCTCTTGTTTTCCTCATTCTTTATAGTTGGTGTTTGTATGAGGACAAATTAATATTGTATTTGTTTTGGAAAGACTACTCTTACTCAATAGTACTCATAATGTATTTATTTAATTAGCTTCTATAATATAAAGCAAAGCTGCATTTATATATATCAACAATAGGACATTTCTGTTTCGTTTTATATCTACAATTTTGAATAATCTCTGCAACTTGACATTAAGGACATGTAACGCCCCAGTATTTTGCCTTATTTTACAAAAATACTATTTTCATGCATAATTTGAAAAGATAAAAAATAATTTAAATACAACAGTGGATTTTAAAAAAAAATCAAAATGCAACAGAGAAGGATCCTTCATTTGTAAAACAAGATACAGTAAGTAAATAATTTTAAATAATGCATTTCCACTGTGTTAGATTTATCAACTGCTTAAAATAAAACTAAGGCACCATCGGCGTTCTAGATCGTTTGTCCGCCCGTAGCCGCTCACAGTATACGTACCAGAACTGACCATTGCTCACTATACATACTTCCCCGTCTAATACCCGTAGGGAAAGTAAGGGGGGGTGAGCTAAAAGCTCAGTAAGGAAATGCTTATCAAACAATACCATATAATATCACACATACCATTAATGTATTTATTAAGTTTTAGCAATATCATACATGCTCTTTTATAACTATAACCAAATAACTGTACATATGGAAACCTTTATCATACAAGTCTATACTATTTGTTCACACCGTACACATATACAGAGATCATAACTCCAATATCATACTCATAACATAATCATATCAATACTATAAATAATAATGTCATTATCACAACATTGGCATATCATAGCCATTACTTACATAACCCGGGCCTAGCCTGACCCTACAATATCCTGGGCCTAATCTGCCCATATAATAACATGGGCCTATGCAGCCCTACCATTGTTATAGGATAGGGTATCTCTATATTCAACAGTAACATCACTGCATCATACCCACCATAACAATCTCATACACGACTCAGTAAAATGCAGGGTAGGGTATCTCTACATTCAACGGCCTTATCCCGTATCATACCCCACCATGGTCCCCCACTTTACCTGAGACGTTAGCATACAACATACAACATATAACATGCAACATACAAATACATCATACAACACACAACCTGAAACATACAAATACAACATACAACATATGCAAGTCATACAACCATAATCTATGTATCAATTCACAAAGTCATATTGTGTCCATACCACACATTCTCAGTACCATATACATATTCATAAAAACAAATCATAAGTCATATTTCAATACATAAAGAATTTAAATTTATCCAGATAAACACATACAAAACTATCTAATTTCCTTACCTCAAATCCCGCTGCTTAAGAGTTGTTATCTCGTCACTACTACCTATAATAAGACATGGGTCAAGGCCCTAATATTAAAATTCGTACTCTTACAGTACAGCAGAAAAATTACTATTTTTGACCAGCAACTACACTAATTCAGTAAAAGTTGTCTTCATAAAAATTATAGGAAATTCCATTATCTTTCCAACGATATAAAGATCATTAAAAATGGATTAAAACTGAGAGAGTTATGATTGTTTTACTGAAACTATTTCTGAGAAGGAATATGGAGTAACGAATTATACGACTTAGCAAAAATACAAACTTTTTGTATTGAAAGGTTCAGAAATAGAAGATAACATCTTCATGAAAGTTTTAGGAAATTAAATTCCCTTTCCAATGATACCAAAATCTCTGAAATTGGAATTATATTCAAAGAGATATTACAATTTTACTAAAACAGTTTTGGAAGAACAAGATTCAAGAAACGAATTACATGATATAGAAGGAAACTAACTTTTCGACATAGTATAACTCCGAATTCACGAAATGTTTCTTCATAAAACTTATGGAAAATTGAATAAGCTTTGAAACCATATATAGATCATTAAAAATGGACAAGAATTGAGAGAGTTATGGTATTTTAAGTGAAAGTACTTTTTCTGGGAATATGAAAAAAAACGATTTACAACAATATCAGAAAGATGATAATTTTCGACATAGAATATCACCGAACTGGTGAATAATTTCTCGATAAAAATTTTAGATCATCGAATAAGCTTTCTAACGATATAAAAATCGCTGGAAACGGATCAATATTGAGAGAGATATGACTATTTTACTAAGACAATAATTTTCAGAAAAAAATAAAAACGAGATTTCATAGTTTAACCTAAAAGTTCACAACAATAAGTGGAAGAACTCTCTTACCTCTTGATGACTCTTCTTAATCAGTGCTAGATCTTGAAATCTCAAATTTTTAGAATGGTGATGATGATCTCAATGTTATGTTGATGAAAATCATGAGTGTTGTTTGGCGAAGAGAATGAAACAAGAAGGAAAATTATAAATCTTTGATAGGTAGCGAGATGGATAACTTGTAGGATATAGGATTTTATGAGTGTCCTCTCTAAGAATTGTATTCAGGCTGAAAGAAAGAGATTGAGATTGAGTTTTATTTTTCTTAGGGTTAGAGACTCTGCATATTACGTATCAAGAATGTGATAGATTTAGGTTTTATAATCTAATTAAATCTATAAAAGAAAATAATAAAATAACCCCTATAATCTGATGCTAATTTAACTCTAAATAGAATAATTAAATAAAAATCTTGTTGGTTAGATATAAGTTTTAAATTTAAATTTTAAAACTTAGGGTTTCTATACTAAATTTAACAGGTCGTCACTTAGTAACCTAATTTTGACCCCAATAAAGTTAAAATTACGATGAATCTATTTCTACATAATTGATAGATCTTTGAATTATCTTTCCAACGCCACTGAAATCACCTCAATCCGAGCTCTAGAACTCCAGATATGATCATTTTAGTAAAACAGTTTTTAATCCTGCGAATTTATCCAAACCTACGAATTTTTAACATTAATTAATTAAACTCACTAAATATATTATAAAACCCTAATGGACCTTCATATTGGGCTTTAATTAAACGATTACTTACTCTGTAAAAATACCATAATATTTTACTTTCGTAGTTAATACAACTTTAACTCTCTCTAGAAAATTGGTACAACTACTCTAAGCAATAATATCAACTCACTAACAACACAAAGAAACAAGATAATTATCCTCGCTCAATTAATATCCAAAAAAAAAAATTAAATACTATTTTAATCTGGATATTACATTCTACCCTCCTTAAAAGAAATTTCGTCCTCGAAATTTAACTTACCAACACTCGGGGTGTTGAGTCGTCATGTCTTTCACCACTTACTGCATTACCTCATTATCTACCATATATATGGACCCAATAAACATGCATTTAACCTATGTCTTATCGGTCAATCCATAACACATAAAATATACACAACTTAATTAAGTATTATTATTTCTCTATACATTACTTAAATACCAAAATGTACTCCATCATAATAACTTACATATACATGCTTTAAATACTAAGTTTTGCAATCACATGCTCGTAATATATGAAAAGTTTTCTTTCTCTTATGATCATCCTTACATGCCATTAAGAGTGAAATTATTTATTCTTCTATGAGCATCCTTACATGCCATTTAAAGTAACACTAATTATTCTCTAAATGAACATCCTTACATGTCACTTGAGAACACATTATACAATACAAAATTACAAACACAAAGAGTAGGGTAGAAGACCTTATGCAAACTTGTCTTTAATCATTCCCATTCTTTAGTTGAATGTTATTACCTATAAAAATCTTACTTCTCTACTTGATTTTCTACTATAAGGCTACAATGTCATTCTTTCAATTTCATAGGTGTTACCCACTCATCGATAGACACTTGTTCCATGACACTTGGAAATAAACATTTAAGCTCTTTAAAAGGTCTTCTATATATAAATATTTAATGATCCATTTCGACCACCTTTTTGTCTAACATTCACCTCTTGATATCCTTTATCCATGTATTCATTGCACTTGTCACACCTTCCCATTTTCCTAGGTAACCACTGTCGGTTCCTTTTGTAGTCTCTTTCTTGTATCACTATATTGTATTTTCTTTGCTAATCTCTCCTATGGTGCTTGGTCCTCCATTACCCCCTTCAATCAAGTTGACTTGATTATGAGATTAGCTAGTTTTCTATACTAACTTTTATCTACTTTGGTATTATCTTGCTATAGTGGTGAACTTTGAATCTGTAATGCCGATAGATTCTGATAGTTATGCTCAATGATTGCTTCTTCTAATATACTAGCCATCTAAGGTATCACATAATTTCATACTTATCATAGCATTGATTATCCCAGCCATATTCATGCCCTGTATATTGTAGCCTTCTTTAATTCACCAAAAAAATATCTCAACTTCTTAATTGTACTTCTAAAACTTTTAAATCTCTTAAACATACATTCCAATACTGATTATTTACTTAAGACTATACCATATATGTATTAAAACATAGAAAGCCCAATAATAACCCTTTTAAAATAAGTTCAACCCTACCATGGCTTATCGTAGCCTAACTATTTATTATATGTTGACTTTTAACAATAAGTCAACCATACCAATCTCACAATGTATCGATCAGCCAAGTTATCAGGGTAAGAATACTATATATATAATTTGTAAACTATGCCGAACAGACCTTACTCTGTCCATCACTATTATACCTCCTATACCCCTACTTGTATTTGATTTATTACTGGAGACTCACTATTTATAATTCCTTAGTCAGGAATTTTTTATTCTTACTTCCCATACTACCTTTAAGCACAAGTCAATAATTCGTTCAAGCGTCTCATTTTACATCCAAACGCCACCAAATTATCAATACCTATCTTGGTTTTTTTTCTTCTTCTAACTTTTGCACTTTCAATTGGACAAGACTTAGTAGTGTGCAATAAGTTAGTTATTGTCAGCTTGAGAGAGTCCTTCCAAAGATCTCTATTACTGGCTTTTTAGATTGAGAAAAATATCTAATATTTTTCCCTTTTTTTTTTTGCTCTTAACAATTTTAGCTTTTGACAAATCCATAGTCATTTTCTTCTCGGGCACTATAGGGCCTAGAAACACCATCTCTTTTCAGCAGGGCTGGACTTTGTGAGTTTTCCTCTTAGTTTCTCATTAGATGACACTCCAACATACTTATACTATTGCCCATAATATAAGTCGTAATTGGATTGTAGTATCCTTTGCTTACGTTGTGCCTTGAATTCCTTTATGTTGCATGAGTGTATTTACTAATCCCAACACTTATCAAAAACTTGTATAGTCCTTGACATGCCATGACATTCTTCAATATATGTTACTTTGGTCCTAATTGTGTCTCACTTTTCTCCCGTCTCTAAGTGAGGCTTTCCTAACATTTTCTCATTGAGCTATACTCCACACCATTGTTGTTGTATCAGCGAGTATTTGGAATCTAGGGATGTCACCCTTGAATGCTAATTCCTCCTCTTTCTCAAGTTTTTGAATTTGCGATCTACTCTCTATAGTTGTTTGTTGTACACCCGCCACAAAGCTGCATCCACAATCTCTTAGTTGTGTAGTTGTGATCAATTCCGAGTAGTCACCCTCTTAGTTGTCTCTCATTCATGTTGTACCCAAATTGTTAGCCGTGTCTGGACTTTTTTTGTCTTTCTCCTTTGAAAATGTCTCTGTCGAAACCATACACATTTTTCTCTATTATCTCCTCCACCAAGTAGATGACCTTGAGTTTAAAGTTTACAACTTTCCTTCGGTAATCTAATATTTGTTGATGCTCTGCTTATCTCTTAGTGTTTAAGATACCTTCATAAGTTATTACCTCTAGTAATTTTATCATGTCTCTTTCTAACTTCTCATTTTGGATTCTATTCAGCACACTACACTCCTTTCTATATGATGGCATCGTCCTCTCCTGACTCATTTCTATAACATACTTATCTCCAATGTCTTTGCATACAGTACTCATACTTCTTACCATCTAATTTAGGAGTGTGTAACTTATAGAATATCCAACAAGATAGCACCTTCTCCTTAAAGATCTATTATTTCATCCTTCTTAATAAGTAGGTTTCGTAAATTATACTGTCCCAGTCTGGTATAACGTCTACTATTCTAAGTCATCCCTACTTCCTATATGTTAGGCTTCCATTCATGGCTAGGTGTAGAGACCGCTTCTTCAACCATTCATAGATAGGTGAAAATATATGCGTCGGTACTTAGTTGGCTATTGGTACATTTCATTATGTGCTTCAAGTTCCACTACTAGTGTTGGTGATATTTCGCTAAGCCTGTGAAAACTCTTCGACAAATTGTCTTAGTCATGCTCGTAGTCCTTCCAATACCTCTATTAGATCGTTAGCCTTAACTATTATTGGGTTCTCTGGAACATCAACCATCTGTGGGTCAGCGGAACACACATCCTTAGCCCCCACCTCTATTGGTCGTTCCTTTCACATTGATTCTAACTAATCTTCTAGTTTCATGTTTACAAGAAAGGTTGATTTAAAAGAAACAAAATAGTTCAATTATTGGAAGAGAAGATTCTATGTACATATCTAAACTTAATGTTGTCAAGCTTAACTAGTAATATTCTATTTATCAAATAAAGTCTTATGAACTCCTATTATAATTTATTCTAAATTTTCAAGAAAGGAACACGGTCCTTCCTAGTTCAATTCAAGACAATAAAGAAATATAAACCTATACATCTTCTTCTTAAAAAGTGTAATCAATCATAAGAGATAGAGGGTACTATTGATGTCTCTAAGCACCACCTAAGATGAGGCTCTAATTATATGTATCACATATAAGACTATTAATGGCAATACCAAGAAAATTAAAACTAACACTTACATAATAGTGAGAGGGATCTTTTTCAGTCTTCTGTATGTATACCGTGAGTATCCTTCGGGCTAACGGACGATCGGCTCTGATACCAATTGTAACGCCCCAGTATTTTGCCTTATTTTACAAAAATACTATTTTCATGCATAATTTGAAAAGATAAAAAATAATTTAAATACAACAGTGGATTTTAAAAAAAATCAAAATGCAACAGAGAAGGATCCTTCATTTGTAAAACAAGATACAGTAAGTAAATAATTTTAAATAATGCATTTCCACTGTGTTAGATTTATCAACTGCTTAAAATAAAACTAAGGCACCATCGGCGTTCTAGATCGTTTGTCCGCCCGTAGCCGCTCACAGTATACGTACCAGAACTGACCCTGCTCACTATACATACTTCCCTGTCTAATACCTGTAGGGGGAAAGTAAGGGGGGTGAGCTAAAAGCTCAGTAAGGAAATGCTTATCAAACAATACCATATAATATCACACATACCATTAATGTATTTATTAAGTTTTAGCAATATCATACATGCTCTTTTATAACTATAACCAAATAACTGTACATATGGAAACTTTTATCATACAAGTCTATACTATTTGTTCACACCGTACACATATACAGAGATCATAACTCCAATATCATACTCATAACATAATCATATCAATACTATAAATAATAATGTCATTATCACAACATTGGCATATCATAGCCATTACTTACATAACCCGGCCTAGCTCGACCCTACAATATCCTGGGCCTAATCTGCCCATATAATAACATGGGCCTATGCAGCCCTACCATTGTTATAGGATAGGGTATCTCTATATTCAACAGTAACATCACTGCATCATACCCACCATAACAATCTCATACACGACTCAGTAAAATGCAGGGTAGGGTATCTCTACATTCAACGGCCTTATCCCGTATCATACCCCACCATGGTCCCCCACTTTACCTGAGACGTTAGCATACAACATACAACATATAACATGCAACATACAAATACATCATACAACACACAACCTGAAACATACAAATACAACATACAACATATGCAAGTCATACAACCATAATCTATGTATCAATTCACAAAGTCATATTGTGTCCATACCACACATTCTCAGTACCATATACATATTCATAAAAACAAATCATAAGTCATATTTCAATACATAAAGAATTTAAATTTATCCAGATAAACACATACAAAACTATCTAATTTCCTTACCTCAAATCCCGCTGCTTAAGAGTTGTTATCTCGTCACTACTACCTATAATAAGACATGGGTCAAGGCCCTAATATTAAAATTCGTACTCTTACAGTACAGCAGAAAAATTACTATTTTTGACCAGCAACTACACTAATTCAGTAAAAGTTGTCTTCATAAAAATTATAGGAAATTCCATTATCTTTCCAACGATATAAAGATCATTAAAAATGGATTAAAACTGAGAGAGTTATGATTGTTTTACTGAAACTATTTCTGAGAAGGAATATGGAGTAACGAATTATACGACTTAGCAAAAATACAAACTTTTTGTATTGAAAGGTTCAGAAATAGAAGATAACATCTTCATGAAAGTTTTAGGAAATTAAATTCCCTTTCCAATGATACCAAAATCTCTGAAATTGGAATTATATTCAAAGAGATATTACAATTTTACTAAAACAGTTTTGGAAGAACAAGATTCAAGAAACGAATTACATGATATAGAAGGAAACTAACTTTTCGACATAGTATAACTCCGAATTCACGAAATGTTTCTTCATAAAACTTATGGAAAATTGAATAAGCTTTGAAACCATATATAGATCATTAAAAATGGACAAGAATTGAGAGAGTTATGGTATTTTAAGTGAAAGTACTTTTTCTGGGAATATGAAAAAAAACGATTTACAACAATATCAGAAAGATGATAATTTTCGACATAGAATATCACCGAACTGGTGAATAATTTCTCGATAAAAATTTTAGATCATCGAATAAGCTTTCTAACGATATAAAAATCGCTGGAAACGGATCAATATTGAGAGAGATATGACTATTTTACTAAGACAATAATTTTCAGAAAAAAATAAAAACGAGATTTCATAGTTTAACCTAAAAGTTCACAACAATAAGTGGAAGAACTCTCTTACCTCTTGATGACTCTTCTTAATTAGTGCTAGATCTTGAAATCTCAAATTTTTAGAATGGTGATGATGATCTCAATGTTATGTTGATGAAAATCATGAGTGTTGTTTGGCGAAGAGAATGAAACAAGAAGGAAAATTATAAATCTTTGATAGGTAGCGAGATGGATAACTTGTAGGATATAGGATTTTATGAGTGTCCTCTCTAAGAATTGTATTCAGGCTGAAAGAAAGAGATTGAGATTGAGTTTTATTTTTCTTAGGGTTAGAGACTCTGCATATTACGTATCAAGAATGTGATAGATTTAGGTTTTATAATCTAATTAAATCTATAAAAGAAAATAATAAAATAACCCCTATAATCTGATGCTAATTTAACTCTAAATAGAATAATTAAATAAAAATCTTGTTTGTTAGATATAAGTTTTAAATTTAAATTTTAAAACTTAGGGTTTCTATACTAAATTTAACAGGTCGTCACTTAGTAACCTAATTTTGACCCCAATAAAGTTAAAATTACGATAAATCTATTTCTACATAATTGATAGATCTTTGAATTATCTTTCCAACGCCACTGAAATCACCTCAATCCGAGCTCTAGAACTCCAGATATGATCATTTTAGTAAAACAGTTTTTAATCCTGCGAATTTATCCAAACCTACGAATTTTTAACATTAATTAATTAAACTCACTAAATATATTATAAAACCCTAATGGACCTTCATATTGGGCTTTAATTAAACGATTACTTACTCTGTAAAAATACCATAATATTTTACTTTCGTAGTTAATACAACTTTAACTCTCTCTAGAAAATTGGTACAACTACTCTAAGCAATAATATCAACTCACTAACAACACAAAGAAACAAGATAATTATCCTCGCTCAATTAATATCCAAAAAAAAAAAAATTAAATACTATTTTAATCTGGATATTACAGGACATTAAGGGGGTTAGAGTTG
This sequence comes from Cannabis sativa, assembly GCF_029168945.1. Classification (NCBI taxonomy): domain Eukaryota; kingdom Viridiplantae; phylum Streptophyta; class Magnoliopsida; order Rosales; family Cannabaceae; genus Cannabis; species Cannabis sativa. The sequence continues at coordinate 1,127,337 of NC_083602.1, forward strand.
AGAGACTAAATCAGAGTCCAAGGAAGGTAACTCATTCTATTCAATCTTTTATTATTATATTACATGTTTTCTTCCAAGATTTTCTTCTTTGATTTGGGTGATGAATAATGATGTTGGCTAAAACTAAAAGAAGCTGAAGCTCTGCTGTCCTGTTTTCCTATTTAAATTACTCACATGATAGCCTGTTAGTCTTGTGAGTTTCTTATATATAATAGGACATTAAGAGGGTTGAGTTAAGTTGACATGTCATCATCATATTTCTCAACCAGACAAGCTTATACAGCTCAACAGGGTGAGAAAGGTTTATATGAACATGTTTCTTTAAAATATTTTGTAATTACTGAGTAGTAAAGAATTTGTATATTCTTTCAAATATTTAGTTTCAAACATTCATTTTCATTCTCAGTTAGTTTTCACTCTTTAGAAGGTAGCAATTATTGAGGAAGAGAAAGGCATGAGACATGGAATTGTTATTGAATCAACTGTTTTAGTATGGAAACAGCACAACACATTGCACATCACTAAGCTAATATTTTGTTTTTTTCCAACATCAAACTTTTTGTTTTCAATTTTTTTTATGATTAAATTGCTCTATATTGCAGCACTGCAACTCATCCTTTGTCCTGAGTGAGTGAGTGAGTCTTTGATTATTATATAATTCTATTCAACACATCTGATGTGGGTTATTTTCTTGAATAAAATATTTTGATGTGGGTTTTCTCTAGACTCCCACATTGCTAATTACACTCTTGTTTGGGGTTTGAGTAATATATAAACTCTATTATGTATATATATTTACTAATATTCATATTTTCTATAATTATTCAACATAATAAATGTAATTAAGTATCTATCAAAAAATTAAATTAAGACAATAACCAAGACAGAGCTCTCCCTCAATCTTAATACCATTTTATTGAACTGCACAGATCACAAAAGACTACTACTAATAAATGTCAGCAACACCACCTTAAACTTTTATGATTTTTAAATACTTATAGTACTTAAAAATCATGAATGTCCAAGGTAGTGTTTAAGTACTTGTAGACATGTTTCAAAAAAAAGTACTTGTAGACTAGCATTACAGGTTGGTTGAAATTATCATTAGCTAACTAGTAAATTAAAAAAATAAAAGATAAAAATAAATTGGCTAATTTTTTTTACAAGAGATTCTTAATTAATTCAATAGAATTAAATCCAAATAATTAATAATATCAATGTATAACAATTATTATTGAATAATTTATATTAAATATCAATTATTCATAGGGAAATTTGAAAAACTATCCATAAAAATCTCTAAAATTATTTCCTTAAATCTATACCTATTAAAATTGCCCATATATGACTCCATTTGATTTTTCCCCATAATACCCCTCCCATTTGAAAAACAAAATCAAAAATCAAAAATTCTCTCTCCCTCTCAGTGACCCCGCAACACCACGCCGCCCTACCACGCCCGGCCACCGACGACCACCCACCACCACCGACAGCAGCCTCCGACCACCGTCCGACCACGCACAACCCAGCCCAGCCCCCCTCTTTCCCAATCGGACCCAGCCCCCTCTCTCTTCCTCTCTTTCAAACTGAAAAAAAAAAAAGAAAAGAACCCAGGGGTCCGATGGTCGGACCATGGGTCTGATAGGGGTCCGAACCATCGGACCCATGGTCCGACCATCAGACCCTTGGGTTCTTTTTTTTTTTTCGATTTGAAAGAGAGGAAGAAAGATGGTGGCTGGGTCCGATTGGGCCGACGGTCGGACCATGGGTCCGATGGTTCGGACTCCTATCGGACCCATGGTCCGACCATCGGCCCAATCGGACCCCTGTGTTCTTTTTTTTTTCAATTTGAAAGAGAGGAAGAGAGAGGGGGCTGGGTCCGCTTGGGAGAGAGGGGGGCTGGGCTGGGTTGTGTGTGGTCGGACGGTGGTCGGAGGCTGCTGTCGGTGGTGGTGGGTGGTCGTCGGTGGCCGGGCGTGGTAGGGCGGCGTGGTGTTGCGTGGTCACCGAGAGGGAGAGAGAGAGAGAATTTTTTATTTTTGATTGGGATTTGTTTTTCAAATGGGAGGGGTATTATGGGGAAAAATCAAATGGAGTCATAAATGGACAATTTTAATAGGTATAGATTTAGGGAAATAAATTTAGAGATTTTTAAGGATAGTTTTTCAAATTTCCCTTATTCATATATGAGGTTGTGGTTTGTAGTTGTACAAAAAACTAAGACCAGTTAACTATGAATAAGACAATCAGCAACATATTAAAGTTATGGAACTTTAATCAAGGGTTGCTAGTAAGGTTCATTGATGTCTGTTCTACGGTGCAAGTAATCTTAGTTCGGATAACTGATGTACAGTGAGATATCTAAGTGAATGTGCTGTATATAATAGAGATTATATATGACAAGAATTAATATGAATAAAGCTATCATTATTAACACGTCGTTTATCATAAAGACCTAATTCATATTATAATGATGATTAATAGTAGATCAACTTAAATCCCGAGTAATCATGAACTCCTATTCATGTTATTAGTTTTTTGATTTACTCGTTAAAGTTTCTCAGAGAAGATGATTCTTACAACTTCTGTTTTAGGAATCTAATAATATAGATGGCTTGGAACATGATCTACAATTTTATAATCCTGACTTTCTTAACAGGTCGAATGTTGGTTCGTGTTTATTTTGGTACTAGAAAGTTACGTGCAAATTTGGATGGGATCTTGAATTATACTTCCACCAGTGAATTAATAGAACTAAAGGATAAAGAAATAATTAGAAGGGTAAAATGGTAATTTGACCAAAACTAATTACGTACCAACACATGGAGGGGTAATCATTGGAATTGATTATATCAATGGACACTACAGTAAAACTCAGTAAATATAATTCTATAATTACTAAGAATTCAATTCCATATTTATAGTGGAGTAATCATGGAATTAATAAACGAGGAATTATTTGGTTGATGAGACTAAATAAATGTATAGTCTAGTTTATTGGAGCTTAAAATTATATGTCCACGGTCCCTGAATCGCCACCTTGAAATACTGTCAAGGGTAGGAATAAAGAGTTGTATAAATATGTTCGGAAAAATTTATTTTGAATTGACAAAATAGTAATTATTTATTTTTACGATAAATAAATAATTTTTTCAAATTAATTAAATATGAAATAGACAAAAATTATTAAGACAAAATTTATCGAGATAAGATTTGTCAGGACAATAGACACCAATCTTATCCTAAAGACAATGGTAGGCACCTATGCTTATTCCTATCCCTATGAGATTTATATTTTTGGGTTAATTAATTATTTAATTAATTTAATTAGGTAAATATCTAATTTGAAAAGTGGTTATACATATTTCAAGGTTGTTGAGATATTCTCTCAAGTGGCTGAGAGATTCCCTCATAAATATCAGTAACCGAATTCAGTTATAGATATTTATTTATTTAAATAATTAATAAACATGATTTAATTAAAGAGATTTAACTACTATAAATACAAGTCTGATTTGAGGAATCAAAAAACACTTCTCACTCCCAGAACATTGCTATTTTTTGAAATATAGAGAGCTGAAAAAATTATTTTCTCTCTCAAATCATTCTTTCTCATGTGTTGAGAACTCAACAAGAACAAATGTTATATACTTAATTCTAATAACCTACACTATTCTTTGTGTGTGGTAGATTGATTTGGAACACACTGATGTGAGTTCATTTGCAATTTTCTCATCATTTGAATTAAGGGATACAACGGCAACATACGAGAAATTTCGAGGATACCCTATAGATTTGAAGAGGTACACTCTAAACTTATTATTTTTATTGTTTTGATTTAATGTACAAAATTCTAGAGATCCAATGGGATATGGTACGATGATAATTAGATAATACGAAACTCTTCTACTAAGTACCTAATTTAGTACCATAAAACCAACACTCTTAGGTTTCCAGGTGTCTGCACGCTAAGATTTATCACCATTGGATCGACTATATCAGTTTGATTCGCCCTTTGAGTTTGCACAACCATCTTGTTTCTTGTAAAAGACTTAAGACAAAAAAATTGGGTGTCTTTGCTCTCAATGAAAGCACCAAAATATTAACCTCGTTTTTAGCCAACAATAGGGAGTCTTAATTAAAGCGATGAGAATAAATAATTGAAAGCAAAGAGCATAAAGTAAAGAAAACACCAAATTTATAGAGGTTTGGCCCCTTATAGTTGGTAATAGCCTACTTCCTTTTTTGCTGTATTAACTTGTGAGAAAGAATGAACTATCCTTTCTCGAAAGTTCTTACAATGATCTTTGGGTAATTCACTTTTAGTTCGAGATTTCACTCTTGAGTGTTTTCTCTTTGAATTAATTTGTGTCACTGAATAGTAAGATGAGACGACTATTTATAGGGGCTAATTACATGAAAAATAGTTTTCCTTAATCTGTAACAAATAAAAAAAGAAACTAGTTAGTATATTTCCATAATTACAAATAAAGAGATTGGAAAATCTAAGCTAATTGCCTTGATTCTTTGCATTAATCTCACAAATATAGGGATTGTCTTCGTAACATGCAAGCTTAGAAATAACGATGTCCATCTCTAAAATTTCTAACTCGTACCCCCTAGTCGGTGCATGCAAGTTACCTACGTGATCAAGCTGGTCGGATGTCCACCAGTAACCTTGTTTAACATCCTGCCATTCATGTATGACTTTGAGCTTCATATCAATCTTTTTGGCTGCTAGGAATAAAACCATCTGCCCATGTTATTATGAAATATAATACACGTGTCACCCAGTCAAGTGCCACGTCATAGTGCAAAATTAGGATAACATACAGATTCTGATTTTCCAAAAAAAAAAAACGTAATTTATATCATAAAGATGATCAATAGTAGATCAGTCTAAATCCTAAGTAATTATGAACTCCTGTTTATGTTATTAGTTTCTTTGATTTACTTGTTAAAGTTTCTCAGAGAAGATGATTCTTACAAATTTTGTTTTGGAAATCTAATAACGAGGATGGCTGGGAACATGATCTACAATAGTGGAATTCTGACTTTTCTAACAGATTGAATGTTAGTTCCCTTTATGTGTTTATTCTGAAACTAGAAATTGGACATTAATTTAGATGGGATCTAAATAATACTTCCACTAGTGAATTAACAATACTAAAGAATAAAGAAGTAATTAGAAGGGTAATATAGTAACTTGAACAAAACTAATTACGAATCAACACTAGGAGGAAAAACTATTGGAATTAATTATATCAATGAACACTGCAGTAAAATTCAAGTAAATATAATTCTATAATGACTAAGAGTTAAATTTTATATTTATAGTAGAGTAATAATAGAATTAATAAACAAGATTATTTAGTGATATGACTCAATAAATAATCTAGTTTATTGGAGCTTAGACTTATATGTCCATGTTCCTCAAATTACCACCTTGAAACACTGTCAAGGGTAGGAATAAAGAGTTGTATAATGTTGTTCGGAAAAATCTATTTTTAATTGGCAAAATAGTAATCATTTATTTTTGTAATAAATAGTTAATTTTTTAAATTAATTATAAATAGGAAAAAAGATAAAAATTGTTAAGACATTTGTGAGGACAAAAGACACCATCATTGCTCTAATCAAGACAAGGGTAGCGCCTACCCTATTGTAGGAAGTCCCTATTGATTTTGTCTTTTTAGGTTAATTAATTCAATTAGATAAATATTGGAATTTGAAAAGTAGTTAAAGATTTTTTCAGTTAATTGAGATATTCCCTCAAAGTAGTTGAGATAGTATCTCAAAATTGGTTGAGATATTCTCTCAAGTGGTTGAGAGATTTTCTCATCAGAAATATCAGTGGCCGAATTCAGTTATAGAGATTTATTTGAATAATCAAATATAATTTAATTAATTGGAAATTAACTTCTATAAATAGAAGCTTGATTTGAAAAATCAGATGATGCGTTTACACTGCTATTTTCAAAATACAAGAGAGGAAAAGGCAAATTATTTTTCTCTCCAAATCTGTTCTTGCTCATGTGTTGAGAATTCAACAAGAAAAAATTATACACTTTATCCTAGTAGCCCACACTACTCTTTGTGTGTGGTGGATCGATTTAGAAAATAACGATGTGAGATTGATTGGATCTAAATTATAAGAAGTTTCGAAGATACCCTGATAATCATCAAGAAGTATTTATTTCTTTCACGTAATTTATATTTTAGATTTAATATCTATACATATGGTGATCCTTGGAGGCATGGTATATAATGATAATAAGATAATAATACTTCTGATGCGTACCTAATATAGTAACATAAAATTAACAAATGATTTTTTTCTCTTATATGACAAGTTTCCTAAAAGAAAATATACATCTATTAACCAAAATTTTTTAAAATGAAAAGGGCAACCATACACACGAAAATAACACAAGAAAATCATATTTAATTCACAATAAATTAAATAATATTTTGACAATTAAATTGCTAAAAAAAGACTTAACATATTTAAATAGTTAAACTATTAAAAATTTATCACGTGTACATTAGGGTACATAGTAACATGTCCACTGCAGCACTTAACAAAGCATTTTAAACACATATATAATAGCTATCAGAAGTGAGGTTTGAAGAGTTTTACTATCAAAAAAATCAATTTATGTAAATAAGTATCACAAATCGTATAATTAAAACAATTTTTGCCGCCAACATCTCTTAAAATTTGATTTAATTTCTACAATTTTCACAATATATATATATATATAAAAAAAAATATTTATAACACCAAGTTGCTTTGTTTAGTTTCTCATTAATAATATAACACAGAAAAATAGATTAAAAAGTAAATTGATCAATTATAAGTCTCATAAATAAAGAAGTGTTATTTTCTGTATTATATATGTATCACATGATCACTTTGCTTTTTTTTTTCAAATATTAATTAAAGCATGCAGCACAATACAAGGAAATTAACATGTTCTAAGTTTATTTTTATTAATTTTATATGAATTCAATAATTTAAAAAATTGATAGCAAGTATGAACACACAACCCATATGTTATTAATTATTAATTATATAAGAAAGAAGACTAGATTGGCTTAATCAATAATATGTAATAAATAAAGACTAAGATTATTCCCTCAAATAATGTGTAATTAAATTATTTAATACATTAATATATACAGGACATCATTTTTCATTTTTATACATTAATCGTAGATCTTAGCTATTAGATTAGCTAATGTCATTTAATTAATAATACTCATTATATATAACTAATTCTTTTCTCTACATAATCTATCTATATACAATTTCTTATATCAACTTAATTTACCCAATTACAAAAGTATTCATTCAGTTCTAAGAGAAATAAAGAAAAAAAAAAATGTCTGAATTGCCAAGGTTTGTGGTTATCAAATCTAAACACAATGGAAAATATTTGACAAAGATAACTAAGGAAGAGAGCATCGCAAAAGGGTTGTCAGAAACGTTCGTGAATTTTCGAGGAGAGGACATTACGAGTCCTTTGGTGAAATTCGAATTGGAGAGAGCCAAGACAAAACCAGGATGGTTTCACATACGTTATTGCTACAACAACAAATACTTGACCATGCAATCCAAATATTCTTGGTATTTCTTGGCCTCAGCTGACAAGCCCCTCGAGGAAGACGAAATAGATTGGAAAAATACTATGTTCAAGCCTATCAAAACTAATACTTTTGATAATGATATCAACAAACAAGAATATCTCCAATTTCAACATGTCACCAACCGTTACGCTTGTCATTCAACGCGTGGGAAAAAAATTACGAGGATGGTCTCTATGTGAGCGATAAGAAGGTGGACGATTTCGATACTTTCAAAGTCTTGGATTGGGAATCGCTTGTCATATTTCCCAAAACTACCGTCGCCTTCAAATCGCAAAGCGGTTTAGGGTTTTATGTCAGCAACAAACAAGATCAGTATATGAGGGCGCTCAAGGATGCCAACATCTTTGATCAATGGGCATCACATGAGATCTCCACCGTTGGCGATGGTTATGTTCGCATAAGAAACCTTTCCACTAAGTTGTTTTGGAAGTCTGAGAACACTTACAAGGCCGTCGTGGCCGACTCCAACGAAACCACCGACAAGTATACCATATACCTCCCCATAAAAGTTGCTGACAACGTGGTGGTACTGCAGAATTTCGGATACAAATCATTCCTATTTGTGGATAACGATATTCCTATTAAAACACCACTTTATACAACCGAGAGTAACATTACTGATAAAACCAAGTTCATGGTGGTGGAGCAAGTCACGTCAAGGAAAATCTACAACATCAATTTTCGAAAAGAGGAGGGTAGAGTTTATAAACTCAGTGTTATAGAGAAGAGTCATGCAGTTGCTGACAACCCTGATAATGTACATAGTGTTAGATAAATTAACAATTAACCCAAGATCTATTTGTATATAACATAGAACACAATAATAAGATATAATAATTAGGTATGTGTACCTGATTGATCCATAGCAATTATCTCTGATTGATCCACAGCAGTTACTCCAATTTGATAGTGCAATACTATCAACTAAGTCTTCCTCCCTAGATCTCTAAATCAGAAGCAGTTTATTTTCTCTGATTATCAAAAGGTATACAATTGTGATGAGACAATATGTATTTATAGAGTTAGGGAGGGGACTTAGCTACAAAACCCTAGTTGGGCTGGGCCTGCTCATCAAAGGCTTCAGTCAACTAGAAAAGCCCACACTTCTGCTTCACCTAGACTTTACTCACAGATGCTAAGCCCATTAACAATTGATCACCAACAACATGGGCTAACACAGCAAAGAACTATCCAATCAACCCAAGTTTTAATAAAACCAATAAAATTTAATGTAAGCCCAAATAAAAGTCTAACATTCTCCCACTTGGGCTACATTGATTTTAATACATATATATTATATATCAAAATAATTTTGTTTGAAAACGACTCATGGGTTGAACAACAGGAAAACATTTGTGGCCACTTTAAAAAATGATAGTTCTCTGATAGCATCTCAACATACCGGTCCAATTTAACCTTTGATAATGAACTATGACAGTCATATTGTTTTTAACTCAACAAAAGACATTCATAATCACAAATACCAAAGTATTAAATCGACATGGTCAATAAGTCTAGTAGTGTGGTAAGGAATTATGTTCAACATGTGATCAATTTAAAATAACATAATATCCTTATCAGTCCTCAATTTCACTGATACCGTGATGCTTAATAAATAAGCCAGTGAAATTAAACATACACCACTTAAAATAAGTAAGTGTCACTAAACTTGCTTAAAGAATTAAGCCAACAACATATCATTGTCAATAAGCAAATAGATTTAAAAGACAATGATCACAACAATATGAACCACATGCTTTCAATTCAATCATTCTCGAGAATATAACAAAACATAATTGAAAACATATCCATTCAATAATAAAAAAATATTGAAACATAAAATGTAGTTCATAACTTTATTCAGAAAATTATAAATAATAATTTCTAAAAACAAACAAAAAACAAAACTCCCACTAACCCAAAAGATCAAAAGATTCTAAAATGCCCATATTAACAACATGTTTATTAAACAGCACGGCACTTAACCCTTTGGTTAGAGGATCAGCTAACATCGACTCGGTCTTGCAATTTTCAATGACAATGTCTCCTTTCTTGACCAAGTCTCTGACAGTGAGATACTTTATTTCCATGTGTTTAGAAGCACTACTAATCTTGTTATTCTTTGAAAAGAAAAACAGCAGCATCATTATCACAATAGATTAGCATAGGTGTGGAAATAGAATCAACCACTCGTATCTCCGAAATAAAATTCTTCAACCACAAAGCTTGCAAAGATGCCCCATAACATGCAACAAACTCAGCATACATAGTAGATGATGTGATCAAAGTCTGTTTGACACTCTTCCAAGAAATAGCAGCACCTGCCAAGGTGAAAATATAGCCAGAAGTTGACTTTAAATCATCTACACAACCACCAAAATCAATCAATAACCAACAACTCGAAGATTGTCAACCTGCTTATACACAAGCATAAAACTCTTCGTTCTTTGCAAATATCTCAAAACTTTCTTGGCTGCAACCCAATGATCGAGGCCAGGATCAGATAAATATCTCCCAAGAACATTGACTACGAAAGCTATGTCAGGTCGAGTGCAAACCTGAGCATACATCAAACTCCCTACTACACTTGCATAAGGGATGTTCTTCATTGCTCCTCTTTCCAAGTCGTTCTTAGGACATTGCTGCTTAGTGAACTTGTCCCCTTTCAGAATAGGAACGAACCCGGCTTTACATAAATCCATGTTGAACCTTTTGAGCACACGATTAATGTAAGCTTCTTGAGATAAGCCAAGAACTTTTCGATTCCTGTCACGATGGATCTCAATCCCCAAAACATAGGATGCCTCTCCAAGATCTTTCATATCAAAATTGGAAGACAGAAAATTTTTGGTCTCATTTAGTAGTGACAAATCACTGCTGGCAAGTAAAATGTCATCTACATAAAGAACAAGAAAAATATAACGACTCCCACTGATCTTCATATAAATACACTGATCAAACTTGTTCTCTACGAAACCAAACGATGTCACAACCTTGTCAAACTTCAAGTACCACTGGCGAGATGCTCCGTTTGAGACCATAAATGGATCGTTTCAACTTGCAAACCAAGTGTTCTTTTCCATTCTCCTTGTAGCCTTCAAAGTTGAGACATATAGACTTCCTCATTCAATTCTCCATTCGTAAAAGCGCTTTAACATCCATTTGATGCAACTCTAAATCAAAATGCGCAACTAAGGCCATAATAATTCCGAATGAATCTTTAGTGGAAACAGTGAGAAAGTTTCAGTGTAATCAATACCTTCTCTTTGAGTAAAGCCTTTAGCCACTAAACGCGCTTTAAACCTTTCAATCTGTCCCTTTTTATCCCTTTTAGCCTTTAAAATCCACTTACAACCTATTGGTTTAAAACCATCAGGTAATAAAACTAGCTCCCATACACCATTTTTCTTCATGGAGTCGATCTCATCATCCGTAGCTGCTAACCATTTTGAAGATTGTGGACTATTAAGTGCTTCACTAAAAGTGACAGATCCACAAAATGATCAATATCATATTCTCCTTCTCCAAGATAAACAAAATTATCATGACACTTTGTTGACTTCTTTTGTCTTTGAGATCTTCTGTAGAGGAGGTACTTCGGAATAACTTCTCTTTGTTGATCATTGTTTTGAATAACATCTTCCACAACTGGAATTTCTTCAATGACAGGATTCTCATTAACAATAGGAGCTTCATCATTAATAGGCCCTTCATCAATAATAGGACCTTCATCATCTTCGATATCGGGAGCAATATATTCATCAACAATGGGAGCATTACCAACTGGAGTAGGATGGAGACTACTATTATCATCTCTTGAAAATGACATAGGAATACAAATTCCTTTAGAGGACTCCCCATTTCAAGAGATGTTGAAGGAATTTTTTTCGGCAACATCAAATTCCGTAAATTTAGCGATGCGAGATTCAACAATTCGCGTACCACGAGTGGGACAAAGAAAAGCGATAGCCTTTTGAGCGCATTGGATAACCAATGAAATAACAGCGATTTGTTCTCGGATCTAACTTTTTCAAATTAGGATCATAAATCTTTACTTCACTGACAACCCCATACACGAAGATGATTTAGACTAGGCTTCCGCCCAGTCCATAACTCAAAAGGGGTCTTGGGAACAGATTTACTGGGAACACGATTTAAAATATAAGTTGCAGTCATAAGTGCTTCACCCCATAAAAACTCTGGAAGATTTGTTCTACTCATCATACTTCTAACCATATCCATGAGAGTGCGATTTCTCCTTTCAGCAACGCCATTTTGCTCGGAGTGAACCAGGCATAGTGTATTGAGCAACTATACCATTTTCTTGTAAGTACTCTGCAAAAAACCCCATGTGTTGTCCAGATTCTGTATAACGACCATAATATTCTCCTCCACGATCAGAATGAACAACTTTGATGACTCTTCCTAATTGTTTCTCAACCTCTTTTCGAAAAATTTTGAGTTTATCAAGGGCGTCAGATTTTTCTTTAATTAAATAGGTGAATCCATAACGAGAAAAATCATCGATAAAAGTGATAAAATACTTGTTTTACGCACAACGTGGTGGAATAAGGACCACTGATGTCTGTGTGGATAATTTCCAATAAAGATTGACTGCGATTTGCAGTCTTCTTTCTTGTTTTAGTCAATTTTCCACGAGTACAATCAACACAAGTATCCCAATCAGAAGCATCAAGAGGAGGAAGTATTTCAGATTTAATTAAACGATCAACCCTTTCTCTGGAAATATGACCTAATCTTTTGTGCCATAACAATAAGGATGTTTCCTTAATATGAGGTCTTTTACCCACAGTATTCACAACATTAAAAGAGGAATCTAAAGGAGCCAATGACAACTTGTAAAGACCATCAGAATAATAGCAATTTCCAATAATTCGAGAGTCAAGCATAATGTCAACATTATCATTTGCAAAATGAAAAGAATATCCTTGTTTAACCAAAAGCGGAAGCGAAACTAAATTCCTTTTAAAAGTAGGAACATAAAAAGTATTGTTCAGAATAATCTTATCACGAGACTGTAATTCAAGAATAAATGTTCCAACATAGATAACGTCAACTCCAACATCATTGCCAACTTTAAGCTTGGACTCCCTCTCACTTGGCTTCCTGAGATCCCTTAGCCCCTGTAAGGAAGCAGAAACATGAACAGTAGCACCACTGTCTAACCACCAAGAATCAATAGGAACATCAACTAGATTAGATTCAAAACAAACACATGTCAATGGATTACCTGATTGTGCTTGCTTCTTTTCTAACCAAGTCTTAAATTTGTGACGATTACCGTTCTCCGATGCCCCAATTTTTCACAAAAGTAACACTTCACATTAGAGTATTTGGACTTTCCATTGTTATTCTTTTGTTTATTCTTATGCTCCTTACCATTACCATTCTGTTTTGTAGCACCATCATTTTTATTCTTGAATTTTCCTTTTCCTTTGTTGGGCTTGAGGTGAGAAACATAGTTAGCAGATTCATTCTTCTCCCTTTTAAGCTTGCTTTCTTCAGCTACACACTGAGAAATTAGGTCGCTGATAGTCCATGTTTGATTGTAAGTGTTGTAGGCTGTCTTGATAAGGCTGAAAGAGGCAGGAAGAGCATGAAGAGCTCGATGAATAATGAAAGAGTCAGGAAGAGGAATATTATGATCTTTTAACTTGGACTGAACATTCACCAATTTCAGAATAAAATCACGCACTCCTTTTAATTCATCATACTTAATGGTTGTCATTTCATCCATAAGATGCCCAGCTTCAGCGTTTTCACCAGTGTCATATAGTTTTTCTACAGCATTGAAAAACTCTTTGGCATTTGTAGTGTCTGGCAAACCACTCAATAGATGTTCAGGAATGGATCTTTTCATAGTAAGAAGACTGAGACGACTTGACTTTTCCCATTGTGCATGGTGAGTTCTCTCGGCAGTTGTACTGGAGTCAGTAAGTTCAGCAGGTTTTTCTTCTCGTAGGCACAAGTCCATATCCATTATGCCTAAAGTAAATTCCACATCTCGTTTCCATGTCTTGTAGTTGGAAGCATTCAAAATATGGATGGAAGCATTATTGTTGTTCACAGAAAAGGAGACTGAAAAATTCAAAAATTAAAACTTGAATAAGCAATATGAGCAATGTATTAGAAAATATTGTAGAATCAACTGGTCATTACAAACTCCCCTTTGGGGTGAGAATATAACACACACATGATCTACCTTCATGAAGTTAACAAGAAAGAAAAAAATACATATCATTTAAGAATTTTATTACCTTTGGGCAAATAAATTTCTTAAAAATATGTATTAATTCAAACAAAAAATAATAATAAATTTATATATTTAAATTATTACCTTTGGGCAAATAATTAAAATATATACATTTAATATTAACTCACTTCATGGAATGTGAACTAATATATGTAAATACTACCTTTGGGCAAGTAATTACACATATAGTCAACCAAAAATATAATATTTTCTTCAACATGTGAAATTTGGTGATAAAACAATCATTGAAAATTAATAATTTTCAACCAAATTTCCAAAAGAGATATATAATTGCTTTTATTATATTGATAATAAAAAAATAAAAGTGTCCACCATAACACATTATTTTTATATCAAATAATCAAGTTTTATAACTTTAGAACAACAATTAATGGAAAAATGTGAAATAAAGAATATTGGTGGAGATTACATAGTCAAGACAAATTAAATAAGAGAGTGACTATGTTTTATGGAACGAGAAGAAACTCAAAAAATTTTCTATGATTGACAAATTTCGAAAAATTATCAAAAAATATTTTTAATAATTTTTAACTACATAATTATCATTAAAATAATAATAATTATTAAACGGAGTCAAAAAATTAATTAAAAATCATAGAAAAATCAGAAATTTAATTTTAAGCACGATGGAAAAAAAAACGTCGAAAACGGACCTCCCAGCCGGCCCCACGCGCCCCCACGCGCCGCCTGCGCGAGTGGGCTTCGCGGCTGGGAGTTGTCTTCTTCCTCCAGCCGGGTCTGAAACCGGGTACGCGACCCGGATCTCCTCCAGTCGGGTCTGCTCTCTTTTTCCGGCCAAAAATTCGTCGAAAAGTGGGGATTTTGGATGGGTTTTGCTCGGGATTGGATTTCTAATTCATGTACACTACTAATTTCGGGTATTAAGGTTTAAATCTCTAGATTTCATGGCAAATATCCAACCGAAAATTGAAAAACACAATAGAAAAAAAATGTAATGCCAATCTCGGTTTGAATCCGAAATTAATCATGCAAGAACATTCTTAAACAATTGATAATGAGTTATCTATAATCAATTTTAGATCAAAAACAATAAAATCAAAATACACAAAATATAATTTCATATTATAATCATATAAATCCTAAAACTTTAAATTTAAAATTCTCTTAAGATACACAATGATTTCATGCATATAATATATCAATTGAAAGAGAATTTAACGATCAATAAAATCCCTAAAGTTTTAAGATTTATAAACAAAAAATTACACATAAAATAATAACGAAATTGATATGAAATTATGGATAATTAACATATACAAATTAATTATACTAATTATAGGTTCTAAATCATATACAATAGGCAATCTGATACCACATGTTAGATAAATTAACAATTAACCCAAGATCTATTTGTATATAACATAGAACACAATAATAAGATATAATAATTAGGTATGTGTACCTGATTGATCCATAGCAATTATCTTTGATTGATCCACAGCAGTTACTCCAATTTGATAGTGCAATACTATCAACTAAGTCTTCCTCCCTAGATCTCTAAATCAGAAGCAGTTTATTTTCTCTGATTATCAAAAGGTATACAATTGTGATGAGACAATATGTATTTATAGAGTTAGGGAGGGGACTTAGCTACAAAACCCTAGTTGGGCCGGGCACTCGCTCATCAAAGGCTTCAGTCAACTAGAAAAGCCCACACTTCTGCTTCACCTAGACTTTACTCACAGATGCTAAGCCCATTAACAATTGATCACCAACAACATGGGCTAACACAGCAAAGAACTATCCAATCAACCCAAGTTTTAATAAAACCAATAAAATTTAATGTAAGCCCAAATAAAAGTCTAACACATAGCACTATGAGGTTGACACTTGAGTTTAATAAAACAAGGTCAGTTTCTATTCGCAACAGTGTTTCGCTTACATCAGATGTTAAAACAACCTTTGAAATTGATTCTATTCCATTAATAGTTAATAAGGAAAAGATCAAATTGTCGGCTGATGAGGTTACTGCCGTAGGGCAATGGGGAACAACCAAAATTTTTGAAGCTTTAACCAAGACTGACTACACCCTTAGAGTGCCTCCTAAGACTAGAGCAAGAGTTAGTCTTGAAGTGACACAAGGGACGTGCGAAGTTCCATTCTCTTATGCTCAAAAGGACAGTTTCTACGATGGTACCTCCAAAATCCTCGAGATGGATGATGGGATGTACACGGGGGTCAATATATTCAACATCAACATCAAAACCAGCCATGAAACACTGCCTTAGCTAATAGAAATATAACTACTGCATTTTTCAATATTTATGTTTTCTTTTTCCTTTTATCATCAACAAATAAAATGTAATTGTTGGGTTTTGTGACCTAAATAAAACATATTTCAATATAATCAGATTTACTAATAAAGATCAGAAATAACAGTTTATGTTGCATGGTTCACATGATTTACTTCATGATTATATTTAATGTATAAATTCTATAAAGTCCAGAACATATGTATTTGTTAATGATTATAGTGTTGTCAGCACAGTGGAATATAATCTTGATTATATGTTTGAAAGTTTAATTCCCTGATTTGTCAGTTCACTGGATTTAGAATGGCATGATAATCAGCGATAGGTATTCTTACACCTTTGATAAGTGTTATGTCCTTTCCAGGGCATTGGCAAAGTTTACCAGTATCGGATATATAGAGTATACATTGGAAGGGACCGATATTGAACTTTGATTAGATATGATAAATTTACCGTAATATCTATTCAATTCAATATCACCTAGTTGATCCTAGATCAAATGATCTTAATCCTGATATGATTAGGTTCGATCTCAAGAGTATTATACATGTTCTTTGATTTGTTAGTTAAGCCTACTTTTGGGTTAGGGGGATACATACATTTTGGGAACATGATAGTGTAATTGAGTGGGAGCGCTAAACATAGATATGGAATCTATAACTTCTATAGGTATTTAGAAGTGAAACGATGATTTCCTTCGAGCTTGGCTAAACAGAGATAAATGGTTGAGTACTCATTTCACTTCACTGAAATATCATTTATACGGAGCTAAGTGTTTTAAGAATAAATTAAATTGAAGGGTGTAACGGTAATTTAATCCCTATACAATGTAGATCATCTATTAGAGGATCATTGATCAAATTAGGATTATAACAATGGATAATTAATAGTGTATCTATATCGTGAAACATATAGAGCGTTCTATATGACTGAGAGTGCAATTCTAAGTTCTATGCGTGGATGCAACAAGGAATTAATAAGTCAGTGAATTTACTCGGTAAATTCTTGGTCTGCTTATTGGAAGCTCGGTTATATAGGCCCATGGTCCCCATACTAGTTGAGACCATACTACTTGTAAGACTCAGTTAATTGATTTTAATTAGTCAATTATAATTCTAAAATTAGATTATGTCTAGTTTATGAATTTTCACTAAGCAATGGCAAAATTGTGAAGAAAAGAGATTCTAGGTTTTATTTGTTAATTAAGAGACTTTATATGTCTAATTAATAAATATATTAAATGACAATATTATTTAATAATTAATTTTTAGTTATTAAATAATTGGAATTGGCATTTAAGTGGTTAAATTAGAAAATTGACGTTTTTGAGAAAATGGGATGAAAAAAATGACAAAATGGCAAAATTACAAAGTGGGGCCCAATCCACATCCTATGGCCGGCCACACTAAGCAATTACCATTTATTTTTCTATTATTTTAATGCCAAATAATTCTAACCTAAACCTAGGTGGTTACCTATAAATAGGTAGTGATGGCTTTAGGAAAAAGATGATGCATCTCATTCCTTTAGAGAAAAATTCTAAGCCTTCTACCTATACCCTAGCCGCCACTACCTCTCTTCAATTATTTAGCCTTGACTGAATGAGTGAGTGCCCACACACATCAAGTGGTATCTCAATCATAGTATGTAAGACTGTGAAGAATCCAATCAACAAGAAGGAGAATCAGCATCAAGAAGGAGAGAAAGAGATCCAAGTTCAGATCTTGGTGATGCTCTGCTACAGAAAGGAATCAAGGGCTAGAGATCTGAAAGTAAGGAATCATTATATTCCGCTACACCCAATGTAAGATTTTCTTAAACCCTTATGTGTTTATTTCATTGTTTTAGAATTCATATTAGGATGTTAATGAAACATACTTGTTAGTAAATCTAAATCCTGGTAAAATATTTCCAACAGTAATATGATGAGGCAATAACATTGACTCGTACACAACTCAACAAATAATAAGTTTTCTTTTTCTTTACTATTTTTCTTTCTATTTTAATTACCACATTTTCTCTCTTTTTTTTGAATGGAAAGGATATTTTTATTAGAAATTGATATCAACCAAAATAATGTTTAACAATTTAGATGGAGAATTGTTTACATCAAAGGTACGAACTGACGAATAACAAGAATTACGCGTAAGAAAATGCGCGACCTTATTAGCAAATCGCTTAAAAAACACAACTTAACATGAATCAACTCAGATAATAGTTGTTGATAGTCCTGCACCAGCATACCAAAAGTAGAAGGCAGCAATACCTGACTGTGGATGGCTTGGACTGCAAGGCAGTCGGTTTCAAGAAAAACACCATGACATGCTTTGCCATCGATCCAACTAAGTGCTTCCTTAATTCCAATTAGCTCTACAATTTCAAGGGAAACTTGGACACCCTTACTCGAAGAAACAACTTCAATTATGTCACCAAAACTTTTTCAAGCTATGAATCTGAAACCGAATGACCTATTAGCCTTAAAAATAGCTCCATCAACATTTATCTTCACCATGTTAATTGCTGGTTTAGTCTAGTGCTCCACCTCAGTTCCTAATTCATTGTGAACTAAGAGAGGTTCAAGTTTGTTTTGTTGAGCACTTTTCCATTGGTGAAGATTAGATCGTGCTGAAAAAACTACTTCTGCAACTGTTAACATGTTGAGACTTTTTGGTTCCACAGCAGGTTGTTCCTCGCATTCCAAATAGACCAAGTAACCATTAGAGCTTCTTTGGTTTGGTCACCATTGTTCATCTTCACTAGAGCTTGAAACTAGTCATGAAAATCTAGCTCTGATAAAGCTATAATATTGATGTGCGAAAAGGGGAGTTAAAGTTGCGCGTTCAAAAGGAAGAGAAGAGACTTTCAATGTCTTTGTCGCAACTGAAATTCATACTTGTTGTCGAGCGGAAGTTGTAAACGATGGTCGAGAAGTAACTACCAACAAGAAGAAAGGGAAGTCCAAAGAACACTTTCGAACTTTTCGATGACGTATGAAAAGATTGCTGTGTCTGAATTGTGAAGGTGACTCTCAGTTTAGGGATAGCCTTAAAAATTACAACGTTGGAGGACAATTTTCTTCGTTTGGTACAAGGGCCCTTATGGATGCAAGATGTGGGTTGTTTCCCAATTGAATTTATCCACCACCACCACCATACTGATGTGGCGCTCAGGTAAGTTTTCTTTCCTTTCTCTTTAATGGTACATTGAGAAATGGTTTAGTATTTTTAAAATTGATATTTATAATTCTTTTTAAAATCATCAATAAATAATACTTATTGAGAAATGTTTCTATCTATATTTTTAAAATTTTATATTTTAGGATTTAAGATAGAAGTATACATGCCCGATTTTAGGCATAGGAGGGCTAGACATGTGCCCAAAAATAACTTTTATTAATTTTAAAAATACCACATTTCTTTTTAAATAAGAGTATAACTTTTTTTTTGAAATAATTACACAAGACACTATTTTTTTGTGAAAAAAAATTACATTTTTACGTTTAAATATTTTTTTATATATATTTTTATGATTTTTCATAGAAACAACACGAAAACAACAAGAAAATTACATAAAAGTAACATAAAAATAACATCAAAACAACAATAAAAAAATAACATATAGATAACAAAAAATTAATAATAAATTAATAAGAGTACAACATAAAAAGATCGTATGTTTTGTAAATAAAATAAAAAAATCATATAAATATTTAAAATTTCGTAAAACTGTATTTTTGAAATTTTTTTATTATTTTTGTATATTTGTGAAACAATCCCTTTTATTTTTATAACCCATTAAAATTTAGGGTCCTGGCAATATATTCCACATTATATTCTTCTTTCAAAAATTAAAAAAAAATCAGAATTGATGCAAATATATTTATACAAAATATTGAAAAGAGAAAAAGTTGTGGCATATATGCATAAAGCCAAAACAAATATCTCAGAAATTTGATTGTCATACAAGAGTCCACATCCTTCCCATCAAAAATCAACCCCTTTTCTATACGACCCAACTCATATATAATATTATAGGAATAATTACATAAGTTACCATTTTTTTTTTGTAAAATATTTACATTTTTACATTCAAAAAATATTTTTTTACATTTTTACGGTTTTCCAAAAAATAACACTAAAACAACATAAAATTAACAAGAAAACTACATAAAAGTAACATGAAAATAACCAACAAAAAATCAACAACAAATTAACAAGATTACAACATAAAAATATCGTATTTTCTGTAAATAAAATAAAAAAAAATCGTAAATATGTTTAAAATTCCGTGAAACCGTATTTTTGTAAATTTTTTTTGTTATTTTTATGTTTTTTTGAAATAATCCCATAATTATATATCAATAAACCAGAAAAATACAATATATATATACTCTATTTATATTTATATAGTATTTAGAAAACATTTTTGATTGGTGCATCATTTTTATCATTATTGTAGAAGCATATATAATTATGAGCGGACCTACATACAGGAAACTCGTTATAATTCTTATCCGTTATAATAACCATACAAATGACTATTTTAAAATCTAGTTTCCACATAATAAATTATTAATAATTTTTCAAAATCTACTAAAAAATTTGCTATTATAATCTACATGGTCATATAAAAAAAAATCAATTATAATTTCTCTAAGTTTTAATAAAGGCAAAAAATCAAGACCCCACACAATAATGGCAAAACAAATAGTAGTCACAACACAACCTAAGAAATTGCCTATAAATACATACATATAAAAAATTTGAAAAAATAAAATAAAAATAATTCTCACTATAGGACAATGGACACAATTAATATCCACCCCATAAAGAAAACCCTAATGAAGCCAAAACACTATATATTCAAAAATAATAATTATTACTCACTCATCATCATCGATCATATCCAAACAATAAAATCAAAACCACACAAAAATAAAATATTAATATTAATAAAATTTAATACAATAAAAAAATTAAAGTGTAACCAAGAAAAATAATAACATGAGACGTAGACAAATGATTCACCATACGTTAGAATCTCCATGACGTGTATTCCAAGTCTCCCAACCATGCATTAATTTATATATATATATATATTAATAATTATAATAAATAATAATTCTCTCTTTCCATATTACTCTCTTTCTCACTCTTCATCATAATATTCTCTCATCTCTCCATGGAAGAAGAAATCATCACTACAACCTATTATTTTCCCAAGAAAATGAGATTTTCTCACCAAAAACCCTCACAAAGTTGCCCTAACCCTAACCCTAACCCTAGTAATAATACTACTTCTTTATTATTATTTTCTTGCAATAAACCAAACAGAAGTTGTGTGTCATTACCAGCTGCTTTTGATGATGATGATGATCAGAAGAGTTGTAGTGGAAGAGAGAGGTTGAAGAGACACCGAGATGAGGTGGCGGGACGGGTTCGGGTGCCCGATAAATGGGGAAAGGAGGAGTTAATGAAGGATTGGATTGATTACTCTTCTTTTGATAAGCTTTTGGCTCCAATTGGACTTAGATCAGCTCGTGAAGCTCTTGTTGTTCATGCTAGACGACGTCGTAATGGGGCTTCTACTTACTAATTAATACTAAACAGGTTTTATTAGTTAATTAATTAACTTAATTAATTACTTTTGTTTTATAATTATTAGATAAGATATATATAATTAATGTATATGTAGCATAGAGGTTTATGGTCATCATATCATATTATCATTATTTTTTGTTAACTAAAAAGGATCACGTGGTGCAGATCCCTTTATTCCCACTTATTCGGTTATTATATTATTATTATGAAGTGTAATATATATGTATTTTGTAGTTTGCGGAAAATAATTAATACATATAAATTATGAATAATTTTAAATGCTACAAAAAAATATATATATATATGATGAGAGAATAAATTATAGTGTTTTATGATTTTAATTATTTTATTATTTTTTTGAGTTAATGATTCTCTATGTACGTACTTAGATATGTTAAACAGTGGTTTTCAAAAAAAAAAAAAAAAGAATATATGTGAAACAGTGATTAAATTTATATATGAATTTTCTCAATTTTTATTTTTGGAAAAGGTTTGTAATATTACACTGAAAAATTATATACATTATTTGCATGAGGATGATCTAAAATTTTGAGTTTTGTAAACAGCATAGGTCTAATAATTTTTAAT
This sequence comes from Cannabis sativa, assembly GCF_029168945.1. NCBI lineage: Eukaryota > Viridiplantae > Streptophyta > Magnoliopsida > Rosales > Cannabaceae > Cannabis > Cannabis sativa. Next base: position 1,149,743 of record NC_083602.1, read on the forward strand.
ATATAATAAAAGTGTAATTTTTCTTCAATTTTGTAGCTCAGACAATTACGTTCAAATTATCTTTTAATAAATTCAAAAAAATTAAACAAAAAATTAAACGAAAATTATAATTTTACAATTGGATATGCTACTAAAAAACTCGTTTTACAGAAGGGAATTAATGCAGTAAAAGAGTATGTTAAACACAGAGTAAGTAGTATATGGCCTAAAAAAGTTAAAGTGGAAGATGCAGATCGTGATTTTTAGCTTTTTGTAAGCTTTGTTTGTAAGATGCCTTTGTTGTTATAATATATACTGTATAGATCACAGCCTTGAGGTCCTAAAATTGGGGTGTTCTTTGCTTGTAAATTAGTATATATAGTGGAGTAATAAAATCAGGAAACTTACAAAATACTGTTTTTTCCCAAATTTTACAATAATACTGCCACACGGCAATTATTTTTTTTTTACTGTCCAAGCCTTTTTTTTTTTTTCTTTTATACTGTCTAGACCTAAAATATTTACTTTTATACTGTTAACAGTAACAAAGCACAAACGGCACCTCCTTCGTGGTTGGGGACGGACAAATCAACACCAGAATCATGAAAACACCGGGAAAAAACCATAAAATCTGGCAAAGAGAAAAATATACTAAATCAACAACAAATTACTGTTTTGTAGTGTTATTTTACTATTGTTTTAATATGAAAAAAAGGCCACATAAATGAAATATTTTTTAAAATGGACAGGATATGGAATCTATATCAGTTCTCATAAAGAGCAATGGTCAATGGGAAAAAGAACATAATTATTTCAAGAGAAGGTGACAATCCTATAAAAAAAACATAAGAAAACACTACTAAAACAACACAAAAAAAATACAGAACATAAAAAAATAAGCATAAAAAAACTTTGGAATGGTAGTATTTCGATCGGGTGTACTTGGATTCCCATCCTATAAAAAAACATAAGAAAACACTACCAAAACAACCAAAAAAAAAATTAAAGAACATAAACAACAAGCATAAAAAACATTAAAAAGACTAACAAAAGAAAAAACATGCAAGAAAAAAAAAAGAAATAGGAAATATAATCAACTTGAAAAAACTCTTAAACAACACAAGAACAATAGAAAAAAAACCTTATCAGATTTGGGAGACTTTTGAACTTTCTTTCGGCTGTTTGCATCTTTTACTTTGTTTCAAACATCTCATGATTTGATAAATAATAAAACACACAAAAACAAACTAAAGTTTTCAACTTTACACAAACCAGATTATAACTATTGCTTATTCATATGTGGGCAAATTTTACATTAACAAAATAAAAAGAAAAAAAAAACAAACAAACAGCTGCCCACACAAGAAGAAAACGATCCATCATAGTCCACACACACCATTATTATTATTATTATTATTATTATTATTATTATTATTATTATTATTATTATCAATAATAACAAAATTAACCCAAAAAAAAAAAAAATTGAAACTTGAGTTGTATATACAAAAGGGTAATGATTTGAAATTGAAAATTCTGTTGTGTGTGTGTTTTTTCTACCTTGTTCTTCTTCTTGGTCCACAAAGAACCCAAGATAAGATCCATGACCATACACGGCGAGCTCTAGGGAAGAGTCTATCAGTGTAAGGTTTGGACTCTCTGAGAGCATCTTCCATGGTTTCAACAAAGAGGTTGAGGTTTCTTGGGGGAGGGATGTCGAGAGTCAAAGGGATTGCAGAGAAAGCTGCTGTGAAAAAGAATTGTAACATGGTTTTGGTTTTTGTTTAGAGTGGAAAATATAAATAAATAGATAAAGTTGATGAGAGGGTTAGCTTTATTGAGTAGTGTGTGTGAGAGTTGTCACATCTCACATCCAAATCAATCACTTTAATAAAACAAAAAAATTTAAATTTTGATGTGGGGAGACACAACTACTCATTATTTCCTATTTTATTATTATTATTATAAAATATTTTGGAAAAATGAATGACACAATAGAAAAAAAAAACGTGGAATAACCCCAGCATGACACTTTATAGCCATAAAACCATTATTAATAAAACTTACCAAAGGCAGTATACTGCCAAAAATATTTAAAAATAAAAAACAGTATAAAAGTTAAAATGACCGTGCGACAGTACAAATGAAAAAAAAAATGATAAAGGCAGTAATGGGTGTAAATTTTAAAAATCTAATTCATAAAAAAAAAAAATAATTAGAAACCTAATATGGAAAGTTTGAAAACTATATATCTGGATCGAATATGGGGTGGATAGTATCACCCCTACCCCGTCCCGAACTCGCTTCAGGTATATAAAAGGAAATTTTGCAAAAATACTCATTTTTTTTTTGTTATTTTTACATTTTTTAAGGGGTAAGTTGAAAAATACCTCTTTTTTGTATCCATTAATCAAAAATACATTTATATTGTTTTTTTTATTAAAATATACCCACTTTTTTGAGTGGATTGCCTAATATACCATCACTCTTTACTTAAGTCTAGCATATAATTTACATAACCTAAAGGGTCTAATGGGGACATCATCCATAAAAATGGGTATATCTAAAAAAATATGAAAATGGAGGTAAAATTAAAACAAGTTAAGTAAAGTGGGTATACAATGTAATTTTCTCTTTTTTTTTTAATGTCATGTTTTTACACTTTTATTGTTCAAGTTTTTAAAAATACTGTGTTAAAGTTTTAAAATTACTAAAATACTTGTATTTCGGTAAAATAAAAAAACAAGTTAAAAATAACTAAGACAACTAAAAAATAATTTTAGAACAATTTAACAAACAACACATACCACAAAAAAAAAATATCAAGAATAAACTAAGAGTATACACAAAAAAATAATTGTTCAACAAATTTTTTTAAAAAAACCACTTAAAAATAACTAAAAAACAAAAACAAAACAAATACACATATATACAATAAAAAAATTATCTGGAATACTGTAATATCCCGATAAGCCTAATGGTAAATAATTAGGGTTTATATTTATATTATGAATTAATCAGGTAATAAGTGGGATTATGATCCTACTAATTTATTTCAGCATAAAATTTAAATTTTGCTATAAGTGAGTAAATAATCGTAATTTGTTAATTACGGAGATTTATATAGCATGTGTGAATGTAATATGAGCTATACGTGGAATAAAAATATTTTCAGGTTGGGCGACCCTGGAGACTCAATAAGTGGATACATAAGCGTAATTTGTTAATTACGGGGATTTACTTGAAATACGTGGATATAATATGAGTTATTTGTGAAATAAAAATATTTTCAAGTTTGGCGACCCTGGAGACCCGATTGGAGGCCAAAAATGTCACAACAGTTTTAGTTAGAAATATTGATGAGATTATTGGGATAAGTTGATTTTTGAAATATCGGGGTATTTTAGAGTACTCGAAGTTGACCAAATACCCTAGAAATAGAGATTTCTTAGTGGCTAAGAAATAATAAGATAATTATTAATAATAAATTTTTTTATTAATATTATTATATTATTATATTATTATATTATTATTATTATTATAATATATATATAAAAACGAAACAGAAGTTTCGTTTTATTTAAATATATATATATATATTAAGTTTTAAGTTATAACAGTACAGAACAGAACAGAACGAACGACGAACGAAACTCTCGTTCTCCCTCCTTCGATAAAACTTTCTCCCCTTATATCCATTTTCTTAAATTTTCAATCCAAAACTTAGCGATCTAAGCTCTGGTAGTAGCAGGATAGCAAATCCTTGAAAAAGGAAAGCTTAAGGTATGGTTTAATTTCGTTTTAAGTTTAAAAACGATTGGTTTTATATAGGGGCTTTATGATTTAAAAAGGTTATGGAGATTCTGACTTCGTAGCATTGTTCTTTGGTAACTATGGGACTAGTTTATATGTTTACTTGTTGAATTTGAGGTAATTTTTGAGTTAGAAATCGAGTTTGGAACTTTTTAAAGCTTAGTCCGAACGTTAATGGCGTTTTTCATTTAAGGGGTCGATTTTTATTTCTGTTACGTAAGGATGGTAGTATTTATGGCATACATGCACCCTGTGAAGTTTGGAGTGATTTGGATAAGTTTTGGTAGTGTTTCGGTGAGTGCGAAAATTGAAATTTTTCGTATTTCACAGTTTATAGAAATTCCTAAGAGATCAGAAATCGTATTTTTGTCATAACTTTTAACTCAGGTGTCCGTTTTGGACATTCTATATACCGTTTCGAAGCTTGCGACGAGCTCTACAATATGGTGTATGTTTTAGAGCCAAAATATAAGTTTTATTTTAGTGTATTTATACTGCGGGGTTTGGTAGAAAACCCTCGATTGTCTTATGTGAATATAAGCAGTGTTTTGGGATAAACACTTATTGGTTTATCGTTGTTGTGACATAGGGCCGAGATCATCGGGGATAGTTCTCCACTTGGGTTGGTCGAAATATATGAATCTGGATTAAAGGGCCGAGATCATCGGGGATAGTTCTCCACTTGGGTTGGTCGAAATATATGAATCTGGATTAAAGGTAAGAAAAGTATATTGTACTGAATAGTACGCTGTATGTAATACAATTAGTATTGTTATGAATTGATCAATATTGAGATATAGTTAATATTGTTATATATAGAAAAGTATATTGTCGCATAGTACGTTGTATGTAATACAGTTAGTATTGTTATGAATTGATCAATATTGAAATATAGTTAATATTGTTATATATAGAAAAGTATATTGTACTGCATAGTACGTTGTATGTAATACAGTTAGTATTGTTATGAATTGATCAATATTGAAATATAGTTAATATTGTTATATATTGAAAAGTATATTGTACTGCATAGTACGTTGTATGTAATACAATTAGTATTGTTATGAATTGATCAATATTGAGATATAGTTAATATTGTTATATATTGAAAAGATTGATTGGTTGAGTATTGATAATGTGATAATATTATGCATGTGATATGTGGGCTCACCTGATTAGGTGATGCAATTTTTCTGGTAACGTACTGGGCGTAAGTACAGGCGTTGGTGATATATGATGAGTACCGAGTGTAGGTACGGGCTCACCTGATTAGGTGATGCGATTTTCCTGGCGACGTACTGGGCGTAAGTACGGGCGTCAGTGACATGATAAGTACCGGGCGTAGGTACGAGCTCGTCTAATTAGACGATGCGATATATTGGTGCCAGATTGTGGCACGGGCTCACCTGATTAGGTGATGCAATTATATGATATATGGTGCAGGTTTTTAGGCATAGGCTCACCTGATTAGGTGATGCAGTTATGCGACATATGGGTGCCAGGCTATGGCACGGGCTTGCCTGATTAGGCGATACAATATAAGATCATCAGATTTAAGCATCGACTTGCCTGATTAGGCAGCATGATGTCATGAAGATGGTTGCTTTATAAGGTAACATATATATTATTTATATGATTAAATGAATATGAATTCCATTATTGGTATAATGGTTTTGTATTACCAAATATCTGTATACTAATGTTTATTCGTGACAGATGCCAGTAATGATTTGGATTTCATCTTATGAACAAAGTGTGATGGTTTGATTCTTATTGTGTATAAATGACAATATTCAAATAATAAACTATATGATTGTTATTATTACTTTTCTTGCTGAGTCCTTGTGACTCACGGGTGTTATGTGGTGCAGGTAAAGACAAAGAAAATCTAGATCAACCATGAGGTGACAGTCTTCTCCAGCAATGTACATATTGACCTCACTGGCCTGCGTGCCGAGTTGCCAGGAGTTGTTTTGGACTGGTTGTATCTGCTGTGTATTTTGATTTTTTTATATTAAAATGGTTGTCGTATATATTTTTTTTTTAGCAAAACTTTTTATAACAGGGATTCCCGGAACACACTTTTTATGCCGTTATAATGTCCGTTTTTAGTGTTTTATTTTAGTCAAGTTTTTAATATTATCACAGTTTTTAATAATTAATTATTCTATTAGTATTAAACTAGTTTATAAAATCACACACGTGGCGTCCCTATAGATTAGGGCGTTACAAATACACTAAAAATATACACTCCAAAAAATGCACATAAACTAAACAACTATATATACGAAAAAAAAATACCTATAAAATAACTATAAAACACCTAAGCAACAATATAAAAATAATTATAAAACAACAAAAATACAGCTATAAGTGAATAGAAAAATAACAAAATATCAACCTCGTTGAAATATGCAAATCATTCATAATAAACTCCGAATAAGCTACAAAACATTCAAAAAAAAATACTTTTATTAATCTTGCAAGAGGAAGAACGATATAGGAGGAGTGTTCTTATTTTTTCTTTTATAAGAGAAAAAGAGGATTAAAAACATGAGAAAAAGTGTGAAAGTAAAAAAATCTTATTTTAGTAAAGGTTAAAAGAAATTAATTAAAATTCTTTTATAATATATGATTAATTATGAAGTATTTTAAGTGTGAGTAGTAAGAAAATGTAAAAGAGAAAAAACGATATAGAATAAGTATTTGTAATTTTTTTTAAAAAAATATTAAAACAAAATTTTGTGAGTTTTTATGTTTAATTAAATTTTATCTGATTAAAAAATCTCTCATTTTATATTATATGCACTGGAGTTATTTCATTGGTTGAAAATAAAAGTGGCATAAAAAGAGATATTTTTTGATTTTTTTTTTAATTAAGTAGCTAAATTAATTAAGCATAGAAATTCAAATTTATCTTTTATTATATTCGTATTAAATCAAAATCTAATGGTTTAATATTTTTAAAATTAATATTTATAATTAAATTTGTTTAATAGGCAATATTCATTGAATAGTGTTCTATATATAACAATAAAAAGATTTAGTGTGAGAAAAAAAAGATAGAAAAAAGAAAGAAAAGAGGAAAAAAAATGAAAAAGAAAAAAGAAAGAGAGGGAAGAGAAAAAAAAAAAAAAAAGGTCAAGTCACGTTATTGGAGAAAAAAAGACAGAAAAAGAAGAAAAAAATAAGGAAAAAAACAGCTTTATAAAAGCTTCAATAAACAAAAAAGAAAAAAGAAAAGACAAAAATGAAATAGTATAAATGTAAAATTTTCTATGTCACACTATAAATGTAAAGTTTAGATAAAAGTTAGTGTTTTAAGTTAATTTTTTTACATAAAACTGCACCTCATCTCGCCCCATTATCTATTAAGGTAGGTAATTCTCGCCCGCCCCATTTAGGTTGGGTACCTTACAAGTCAAATTTCCATCACTACTTGTAGTGTTACTACTTACAAGAGTATTTGCTTAGAAAGTAGAAATAACCATTAAGTTGTATATTGTTGTAAATCAACCATTTTCTTTAACTATATATGTTGCTTTTTCTTTACAAGAGTATTTGCTTTTAGTTTATCATGTTGTCTCTTAATGCCTGCCTATGAATTGAGTAATAGTTTGTTAATTATAATGCTTTTAAATTATTGTTGTCTTTTTTTTTTAATGTATGTGATTTGATGATATCTTTAACTATATATGTTGCCTTTTCTTTAATAATTTTTTTATCAAAAAGAAAAAACTTCATTAATCGAACAAACAAAATACACCATCAAGCACTTCTCTGAAAAAAAGAAAGCTCAACCTTACTATACTTTTTGGATCCTTTCTTATCTTTAAGCATATACAACCTATATTTAACATCTCTTTTAATTTGTTCACTATACTAGAAGTTGTGTTTAAAAAATTGGAAATCAAACAAATTATTCCTATTCCTCCAAATGTGATATATTGTGGCAGCCAAGCACAATACTCTAAAATTAAAATATTTTTCAGAAATTTTGTGGAAAGATGGTTGGTAAATTCAAACTCATTTATCTCAAAAAATTAGCGAGATGATACTGAGGTTCAAGAAACATGATGCTTTCTCTATGTCTACATTTTTTCTCTCAGAATTGCTACATAATATTATATTATATTTACTATGAAAATATGAAACTTAATTTTTACATATAAGAGAATTTATATAATACTCAAAACCCAAACAAGAGAGTGTAATTAGCAATGTGGGAGTCAAGAGAAAACCCACATCAAATAACTTATTCAAGAAAATAACCAAATTAAAAAAATTGGCAATAGCTTCGTTCTAGATTCACCAAACTGATCTCAGTACTCTCACATGTGGAATATGGGATATGTATTGTGTCAATTCTCTCCAATGAAAGCTCCAATCAAATATTCAAGTGAGGAGCAGAGCAACCATTGCATGACAATAACTGAGTTGTAGATAGTTAAGATTCTGAAAACTTTCAGATAGTGATCTTAACATTATACAATAGAGATTAGAGATGGATACCACAACCAACCATCCATTTAAACACATGCAAAGAAGACAAACATGGGAACATTTCATTTCCAACTTCATGTCTTGAAAATCCTTCCGAATTCGGTAAATCAAATTCACCATTGCAGAGTTGTGAAGACCCAATTTGGAAGATCCCATAGCTGTTAAGGATGTCTTTGGCAAAAAAACCATGAGGGGTTCTTAGTAATTGTTTGAATTTTATTTTTAGCAATGTAAACTATGGAAGTTTATAGATTGTCCGGAAAAATAATTAGACTATAAAACTCTCTTAAATATGTTATGAGGACTATTGAGTAACCCCCTAATCTAAACCAACCATACAAAACAATAGAATACAAGTTTCATTACAATTGGATTGATAAAAACCCAACAACAATTCATACAATCACACATACATATATTAATTTGTTCTAATTTTATTGCTGAATTTTTATTTCTATTCCAACAAAACACTTGTTAGTTAGTTGGCTTTGTCAACTGTATTGTATTCTGTTATGTTGCAGCATTGCTTTTACTTCATTTGATCTTCTCTTGTATATATTTGACCAATTCAGTAATGAAAATACTCTTCATTCTTTTACTCTCTCTCTCCTTTTCTCTTCTCAAAAACACACCAACTATAAAGAATTAGAAATGAATGAGCACAAATTCTCAGCTACCACATTTGTCAACATATCATCCCAGCTTCAACAACCAGATCACCATATGATCTCACCAGCACGACCCAAAGTCACTCCAATTCGATTTGAAAGGCAACCCAAACTAGCTCGCCACAGCAAATTCTTGACCTTTGGGGAAAGCATTAAGTTACAAAATTGAAATCAAAAACCAGATTTATCCTCCAAGAAAATATGATTGTATATAATAATGTATGAAAATGCAACATTAGTTAGAGCAATAAAGTACTCATTGAAGCATGTTTTTGTATCTAATAATATAAGGTAAATAACAAGTCTTATTTACACAAACATTCATCCTATTGGAATCTCATGACTTCGTTACAACTTTCAACTCATACCTGATCAACACCTTCTTCAATTATCTCACTACTCTCACATCTGGAATATGGGATATCTTGTACCAATCCTCCCCTACTTCCTTCTCACATTTCTGCTCCAGTTTTGGGCACTTCACAATAAACAATTTCTTTAGGTTGGTCAGCCTTTGCATGCTCATAGGAATACATTCCAAATCCGGACAACCTTTGATCTTGAACTCTTTAAGGGTAGTAAGATTTCCAAGCCAATCAGGCAATGATGCAAGCTCCCTAAGAAACGATAATTCCAAATATTCAAGTGAGGAGAGGTACTGCAACCCCTCTGGCAGAACAGCCAAGCTTTGAGGAGCATCATAGCTCCCTCTTATAATTAGATGTTAGATATGAGATGGTTAGGACCACTTGGAAAGCCTTCTTCAATCGCTGGACAATTACGAAGTTGTAGAGAGTTAAGCATAGTAAGATTCTTAAAACTTTCAGATAGTGAACTTAACTTTTTACAATCATATATGATAATACTCTGCAATGGACAATCTCGAAACATTCCCTCTGGTAGGCACTTGAGTTCGCGACAACTACTGATTTCTAAATCCTGTAGCGCATTAAGGCCAAGGAGGAAATCAGTAGGAAACTCTTGAATCTTTCCAAAATGAGAAATTGTAAGTTGTTGAAGAGATGTTAGTTTGTCAAAACGGGGAAGTTCTTGGCAGTTATGGCAATCAGTTAAAGTGATGCGAACAACACTTCCAAGAATGTCATTACAGAACCAAGATGGGAAATGGACACCCTTGTATTCAAACTCGTGGGAGGAGTAAGAGCTTCGAGTACGTCTTTTGCATTCTCTTCAGATATGTTTTCATTGTTGTTCCAAGACAAACGCAATCCTTTAAGTTTTCTTTTGGCTGATAGATTAGCAAATCTAGCTTCAATTGGACTCATGATCACATATTCTAAGTTGCTGATGTCTAGATCACCTCCTATGTTAAGGTCTTTCAATTCATTCAATTGACAACCTTTTCTCTTATCAACAATGAAATTTGTCAAAGTCTTTAAGCAACTTAGCTTCCCAATGTTTGGAGGTAGGTGTGATAATTTGTGACAATAATTAATGTAAAGATGGCGGAGACCTTTCAGGCGAATCATATGTTTGGGTAGCTTACGAAGATCATAGCAATGGCTTAGGTCTAAAGTCAACAAATGGTGTAGCAAACAAATGGAATCGGGGAGGACTTCAATACTACTACTTGAGAGATTCAAATAACGTACATGTTTCAAATTATTGACCAATGATGATATAGCTTTACTTGACATGGATAACTTAAATAAAAGGCCATTGTTATTGAAAGCGCGTAATGAGCGAAATTTCCAATCATTATCACAAGAGAATGAACCATTTGATACTGTCATGAATGTCCTTAAGGATTCAGTACTTGGTATGTTCAAAAATGGACCTGGTCCATCAAACATACAGATCAAGTGACGAACTCTTTTTGACAAGTTGACAGTAGTGTGAGTATCATCATTAACCAACACATTATGACATTTTTCACCCATTATAGATTGAGCTAGATCATGAAATAAATCATGCATCTTGACATGCCTGGTGCTTCCATCATACTGATCTTTCCCCTCTTGGAAAAATGATCTCCAACATAAATCATTAATCATCTCATTTCCAACGTCTTCCACCTCAAGATTGAGTTCTGGCTTTGAAGAAATCAACCCATTTGCCATCCAAAGATGAATTAATCGTGTCTTTTCTATTTCATGATCCTTTGGAAACGTAGCACAATAAGAGAAGCATCGTCTCTGCTCTACTGGAAGATGAAGGTAGCTTAATTTCAAAGCAGGCAAGATGGAAGCTTCTTCCTCTGGTAAATTCCAAAGCTCACTACGCATGACAGAAAGCCATTCTTCCTCGTGACTTTTGAAACACATTAAGCCTCCTAAAGCTTTTGCTGCTAATGGAACTCCCTTACACTTCTTCACTATCTCTTTTCCGATTTCCACAAGATTAGGTCGCTCTTCTCTATGGTTACCAAATGCACGTTGCTTGAATAATGACCAACAGTCATCTTCTGATAAACTACTCAATTCTTGCATTGGTGTTGTTCCCATAATGGATGCAACCTTTTTCAGACGAGTAGTGACAACAAGTGAAGCACCTTTTGATCCGCATTCCAATATGTATTTCAATTTGTCCCATTTCTCATGATCTTCATTCCAAACATCATCTAAAACAATCAAGAACCTCTTTCTTTGAAGCATGCCCTGAAGTCGTTTCTGCAGAGGATCCATCTCCAATGCTTCACAAGCACTTCCAGTTCCAGATTCTATGATAGCTTTGATCAATCTACGCACATCAAAGTCTTCAGAAACACAAACCCACATCTTCAGCTCAAAATGAATACTGACTCTTTCATCATTGAAGACCCATTGAGCAAGAGTTGTCTTTCCTATTCCCCCTAAACCAACAATACAAAAAACAGAAGTATCATTGCAGTTGATTGCATCATTAAGAAGAAACCCAACAACTCTCTCCTTGTCCTCGTCTCTCCCATACACATGTGGTTGAGTAATAACAGAACCAATCTGACAACTTTCTCTAATCTGATTTCGTCTCTCCCCAACATCAACCTCCCGCAAGTGAAAATTCATTCGCTCATTTCCAATATGATCCAATCTATCCCCAATCTCTCTCATCTTTCTAGCAATAACGTGACGAAAGTAAAGATGTTTAGGACTCAAACAAGATAAAGAAGATTGTACCTTACGGATCCATGAATGGTCATGTGCAAAACTCTCCTCCAATCGAAAGGCCTCTACTTCATAATCATCTAAAACATCCTCCAACTCAGAAGAAACATCTTCCAATTTTTGCAGCCAATTCTTGATAGGAAGATTTGTTGATTGTCTCTCTTCAGCATCTTCAATGACAGCAGAAATGGTTGAGAGGATGCTACACATCTTCTCCATCTCTTTCTCGACACCCAAAACAGATCCAATTTGCTTTTGGATGAGTGAGCTCAGATTCTCAAGCACAACAGTGAGAACAGCTTCAGCCATAATTCTCAAATGAGGAAAGCAAATGATAACACAGATCAAGAGAGTGAAATTAAGAACACGAGTGGAAGAGCATGAAAATGAGAAAGCTTAGACCAATGGTTTTGGTATAATTATTACAAGAAGAGCAACAAAGTCAATTCTCTGAATTGCTTTACACCTTTTTTGACCAAGAAAGTGAGTGTTAGGTGCTTATCATTATCATTGTTGGACTGTTAACATAATTGGTTGTTAGTTTCTTGGTTCTTTCCAATTAAACCATATTCTTATATAGTTCTCTTCTCTGTTCACAAAAAGCATAAAAGTCTTAACGCAAGATATATATGCATATACATATATATCTACAAATCTTGGAAGAAAACATGCAATTAGAATGGCAGTAATCATATATATTTGATGTATAATTTAGCAATAATAATAATCAAACACTCAATCAATCCAATGTAATGCAATAGACCAAAATTTAATCATAAAAATTGGAAATCAGAAAGTTTCTGTTTGACCCCATCTTTTGATTTCTAAAGATATAATATTTTTAAATAATGTTTCTACATAATTTGACTATTATGTGCACTGTGATGTGACTCATCAGAATCTATAATTTTATTTATAATTATTATTTTTATTTGTGCATTGTTAGAGAATTTTTATTCCAACCAAACACCAAACTACAAAGAATGAGAAAAACAAATATATTATGCAATACAACAGAGCCAAAAGGCATAACACAAACACACTGACACTGCAATACCCTTTCAAATATACACAAAAGGCTTTCCATTTAAATCCTTAACAGTACAAAGAAGGAACACCATCAGCCATTAACAGTGGCATTAAGTCTGAGGGAAGATCACCATCTACAAAAATACCATCAGTGAAAGTATAAGCAGCTCAGGCAAGCCAATGAATGTTTAACTAAAACTGGGACCTCATAGAAGTCTTGAACCACCAAAAGGGCAGTCTGTCTCCACCTCAGCCGGCTGCTGAGAACCTCTCTAATCCCAATCGCCTCGGCCAGTGCTGGTTCATCTCTGTTGCTCTTAGAAGGTTATTCAAGATTTCCTGTATTATATGAAACAAATATGTCATACTTAGAATTCCAAAATCTCAATGCTTTTCTGCAAAACATTCCAAAAATTGTGTCACATACCTTAGACAAATCAACATTAATATCATATCGGTATGGTATTGGACCCTTTAAAGTGCTTCACAGCTATGCTTGTGGCAAAAATATTGGAATTGGAAGGCAAAAAAAGGTAAATATTACTATTTATTTATATACTAGTTTGGAATTTCTTTGTGAACACAACTCCTTTGGTAAAAAGATTAATTAATTTGTTCTAATTTTATTGCTGAATTTTGTGCTGTATTGACAATTCATACTATACACAAATTAAAACTCATAAGATACACTGAGAATGAGAATGAATGTTTGATACTAAATATGAAGTTAGATGCAAAGAGGGACCTCATACAAGTCTGAGATTGACCATTAGATATTAGATTTAATGTCTAACCATATAGGGTAATGAACAAGTCTTGTTTTCACATACATTCATCATAATCATGTTGGCATCTCCCTTTGGCTCCTTCTCACCATCTGAACACAGAGTAGCAATGCAATGGTTTAGTACCACAGTACAACAGTCTGACTATATGATGGAATGCCAAATGATTATGATTTTCTTCTTAATTGGAATACATAAACAGTTTCTTACCACTTATTTGATAGTTCTACTGTACAACAATCTTGATGAAGAAAGGATTTTAGTGTTCCAACTTCATTATAAAGCTGAAAAAGAGCACAAGAAAGGTATAAGAAAAATAATTTTAATCTTGTGGATAAACATAGTAGAAGGTGATTCGAGATTTCCTGTATAAGATGAAACAAACATGTCATACTTGGAATTCTTTGAGCTCCATTGGATCATTTAATTCTAAATATTATGAGTCTGCACTTTTCAGAAAAGAGAAATTTCTTTTGAGTTTTATTTACCTGATAACATAGGATTTGTTTTCATTCTCTTAGAAGGCTGAGAACATGAAGATTCTACTCCTGTTTTGGGGCTATATATCATCCAAGATCTCAATGCTTTTCTGCAAAACATTCCAAAAATCATTTTCAAATACTCAATTTCAAAAGAAACCCAGCCCATCTTTATTGTTAGAAACCCATATAATTATCTCTTCTCAATCCCAGAAATGAAAAGTTAGCAATATAATCAACCATATATACAGAGATTTACAAAATTACAGTAAAAATCACATACCTTAGTTGCAGTATTTTAAAGTTTCTTCTTCTCTTTGTAGATCATCCTCTGCTGGATCATCTCAGTACTCTCACATCTGGAATATGAGATATGTTGTGCCAATCCTCCCCTACTTCCTTTTCACATCTCTGCTCTAGTTTTGGGCACTTATGAATATACAATGTCTTTAGGTTGGTCAGCCTTTGCATGCTCATAGGAATACATTCCATATCCGGACAACATATGATGTTTAACTCTTTAAGAGTTGTAAGATTTCCAAGCCAATCAGGCAACGATGCAAGCTCCGAGAACATGGATATTTTCAAATGTTCAAGTGAGGAGAGGTGCTGCAAGCTTTCGGGCAGAACAGGCAACCTTTGAGAAGCATCATAGGAGCCTCCTATATATAGATGTTGGAGAGATATGAGTTGATTAGGACCACTTGGAAAGCCTTCTTCAATTGCTGGACAATTATCAAGTTCTAGATGGTTAAGCATAGTAAGATTCTGAAAACTTTCAGATAGTGATCTTAACTTTTCACAATCAGCGATGCAAATTCTCTGCAACGAACAATCTCGAAACATTCCCTCTGGTAGGCACGTGAGTTCAGGACAACTTCTGATTTCTAGAAACTGTAGCGAATTAAGGTTGTGTAGCATATTTTGGGGAAGGGAAGTCAAATGACAATGCTCCATGTGAAGCTGAGTAAGACCATAGAGATTAGAGATGGATTCTAGTAACACTTGTCTCCCATCATCCACCCTCAGAGATTTAACAGATCCTAGTTTAGGTAAGCTCAATTTCGGGCATATAGTCACTTCCAAGGAAGACAAACATGGGAACATTTCATTTCCAACTTCATGCCTTGAAAATCCTTCCAAATTTGGTAAATTCACAATCTCAAGACTTTCTAAACATCCAAAGCTACTTCTTAAGTCTCCATGACTGTGAATAAACTGCACTAACTTCATTCTTGATACTTCAAGATATCGAAGAGATGTTAGTTTACCAAAATGCAGAAGTTCTCTACAGTTATGGCAATAAGATAAAGTGATGCGAACAACACTTCCAAGGATGTCATCACGGAACCAAGACGAGAAGTGAGCACCTTTGTAATAGTGAATTTCCAACCATTTCAAACTCGCGGGAGGAGCAAGAGCTTCGAGTACCTCTTTTGCATTCTCTTCAGATTCCTCTTCATTGTTATTCCAACATAAATACAGTCCTTCTAGACTTCTTTTGGCTGATAGATTAGCAAATCTAGCTTCAATTGGATTCATGATCACATTTTCTAGGTTCCTGATGTGTAGAACACCTCCTATGTTCAGGTCTTTCAATTCATCCAATTGACAACCTTTTTTTTTATCCACAATGAAATTTGTCAAAGTCTTTAAGCAACTTAGCTTCCCAATGTTTGGTGGTAGGTGTGATAATTTGTCACAAAAAATTATGTAAAGATGGCGCAGACCTTTCAAGCGAATCATGTGTTTGGGTAGCTTACGAAGTTCATAACAAAAGCTTAGGTTTAAAGTCAACAAATGGTGTAGCAAGCAAATAGAATCAGGGAGGACTTCAATACTAATATGTGAGAGATTCAAATAGCGTACATGTTTCAAATTACTGACCAATGATGATATAGACGCTTTATGAATAACAACATAGCTCCTATCAAACGCTCGTAATGAGCAAAAATTCCAATAATTATCACAAGCGGTTGAATCATTTGATAATGTCATGATTGTCCTTAAGGATTTAGTACTTGGTATGTTAGAAAATGACCCCAATCCACTAAACGTGCATGTCAAGTGACGAACTCTTTCTGACAAGTTGATAGTATGAGTATCATCATTAACCTCCACACTACGACATTTGTCACCCATTATAGATTGAGCTAGATCATGAAATAAATCATGCATCTTGAAATAGTAGATACTTCCGTCAAAACCCATCACTGTGCCCTCATCAAGAAATGATCTCCAACATAAATCATTAATCATCTCATTTCCAACATCTTCCACCTCAAGTTCAAGTTCTGGCTTCGAAGAAATCAACCCATTTGCCATCCAAAGGTGAATTAACATTGTCTTTATTATTTTGTGATCCTTTGGAAATATAGCACAATAAGAGAAACATCGTCTCTGCTCTACTGGAAGATGAAGGTAGCTTAACTTCAAAGCAGGCAAGATGGAAGCTTTATCCTCCGGTAAATTCCAAAGCTCACTACGCATAACAGAAAGCCACACCTCCTCCTCTCCACTTTTGAAACACATTAAGCCTCCTAAAGCTTTTGCTGCTAATGGAACTCCCTTGCACTTCTTCACTATCTCTTTTCCGATATTCACAAGGTTAGGTCGCTCTTCTCTGTGGTTACCAAATGCACGTTGCTTGAATAATAACCAACAGTCATCGTCTGATAAACCAGTCAAGTAGTGATGAGTTGGTGTTGTTCCCATAATGAATGCAACCTTTTTCGAACGAGTAGTGACAACCACCGAAGCACCTTTTGATCCGCATTCCAATACATATTTCAATTTGTCCCATTCCTCATGATCTTCATTCCACACATCATCCAAAACAATCAAGAATCTCTTTCTTTGAAGCATGTTCTGAAGTTGTCTCTGCAAAGGATCCATTTCCATTGCTTCACAAGGACGCCCATTTCCAGATTCTATGATAGCTTTGATCAATTTACGCACATCAAAGTCTTCAAAAACACAAACCCATATCTTCAACTCAAAATGCTCATTGAGCCTTTCATCATTGAAGACCCATTGAGCAAGAGTTGTCTTTCCCATGCCTCCTAAACCAACAATACAGTAAACAGAAGTATCACTGCAATTGATGGCATCATTAACTAAGAACCCAACAACTCTCTCCTTGTCCTCTTCTCTCCCATACACATGTGGTTGAGTAATAACAGAACCAGTTTGACGACTTTCTCTAATTTGATTCCGTCTCTCCCCAACATCAACCTCTCGCAAGTGAAAATGAACTCGCTCATTTGCAATCTGATCTAATCTATCCTCAATCTCTTTTATCTTTTTAGCAATATTGTGACGAAAGTAAAGATGCTTAGGACTCAAACAAGACAAAGAAGATTGTACCTTACGAATCCACTTATGGTGATCATATTGTAGATGACTCTGATCCATTCGAAAGGCCTCTGCTTCGCAATCATCCAAAACATCCTCCAACTCAGAAGATACATCTTCCAACTTTTGTAGCCAATTCTTGATAGCACGATTAGTTGATTGTCTCTCCTCAGCATCTTCAATGACAGCAGAAATGGTTGAGAGCATGCTACACATCTTCTCCATCTCTTTCTCCACACCCAAAATAGATCCAACTTGCTTTTGGATCAGCAAGCTCAGATTCTCAAGCACAACAGTGAGAACAGCTTCAGCCATGAAGCCTGGTCAGTTGAGAAAAAGCAGTTGATATATCAAAGTTTAAACACGGTTAGAAAATCGAGCAAGCAAAGTTATCAATCAAATTGTTCAAACTTCAAACTTTTTGGATCCTTTCTTATCTTTAAGCATATACAACCTATATTTAACATCTCTTTTAACTTTGTTCACTATACTAGAAGTTGTATTTAAGAAATTGAAAATCAAACAAATTATTCCTATTCCTCCAAATGTGATATATTGTGGCAGCCAAGCACAATACTCTAATTCTCTCGACAGACCACAACCAAGAAACCAAGAAAACCAGCTGTTGAAGACCAAACCTTGAAGCCCAGCCACCTGAAAATATCCTCTAACACCAAAGAAGTTCTGGGTTTGACTTAGATTTTCAAAATTCTTTAACTATATATGTTGATTTTTTTTCAATAATTAAAATATTTTTCAGAAATTTTGTGGAAAGATGGTTGGTAAATTCAAACTCATTTATCTCAAAAAATTAGCGAGTTAATACTGAGGTTCAAGAAACATGAGCTTTCTCTATGTCTACATTTTTTCTCTCAAAATTGCTACATAATATTATATTATATTTACTATGAAAATATGAAACTTAAAATTTACATATAAGAGAATTTATATAATACTCAAAACCCAAACAAGAGAGTGTAATTAGCAATGTGGGAGTCAAGAGAAAACCCACATCAAATAACTTATTCAAGAAAATAACCAAATTAAAAAAATTGGCAATAGCTTCATTCTAGATTCACCAAACTGATCTCAGTACTCTCACATGTGGAATATGGGATATGTATTGTGTCAATTCTCTCCAATGAAAGCTCCAATCAAATATTCAAGTGAGGAGCAGAGCAACCATTGCATGACAATAACTGAGTTGTAGATAGTTAATCATAGTAAGATTCTGAAAACTTTGAGAGAGTGATCTTAATTAACATTAATTATACAATAGTTTATATGATAATATTCTCTGTAATGAACAATCTTTTGGGGATGGGAATTCAAACCACAACCAACCATCCATTTAAACACATGCAAAGAAGACAAACATGGGAACATTTCATTTCCAACTTCATGCCTTGAAAATCCTTCCGAATTCGGTAAATCAAATTCACCATTGCAGAGTTGTGAAGACCCAATTTGGAAGATCCCGTAGCTGTTAAGGATGTTTGTGGCAAAAAAACCATGAGGGTACACACTCTTTGGCGTTTTGGTTTTTAGTAATTGTTTGAATTTTATTTTTAACAATGTAAACTATGAAAGTTTACAGATTGTCCGGAAAAATAATTCTATTGAATATGTTATGAGAGGACTATTGAGTAACCCCTAATCTAAACCAACCATACAAAACAATAGAATACAAGTGTCATTACAATTGGATTGATAGAAACCCAACAACAATTCATACAATCACACTTACATATATTAATTTGTTCTAATTTTATTGCTGAATTTTTATTTCTATTCCAACAAAACACCTGTTAGTTAGTTGGCTTTGTCAACTGTATTGTATTCTGTTATGTTGCAGCATAGCTTTTACTTCATTTGATCTTGCCTTGTATATATTTGACCAATTCAGTAATGAAAATACTCTTCATTCATTTACTCTCTCTCTCTCCTTCTCTCTTCTCAAAAACACACCAACTATAAAGAATGAGAAATGAATGAGCACAAATTCTCAGCTACCACATTTGTCAACATATCATCCCAGCTTCAACAACCAGATCACCATATGATCTGACCAGCACGACCCAAAGTCACTCCAATTCGATTTGAAAGGCAACCTAAACTAGCTCGCCACAGCAAATTCTTGACCTTTGGTGGAAGCATTAAGTTACAAAATTGAAATCAAAAACCAGATTTATCCTCCAAGAAAATATGATTGTATATAATAATGTATGAAAATGCAACATTAGTTAGAGCAATAGAGTACTCATTGAAGCATGTTTTTGTATCTAATAATATAAGGTAATTAACAAGTCTTATTTACACAAACATTCATCATATTGGCATCTCATGACTTCGTTACAACTTTCAATTACATACCTAATCAACACCTTCTTCAATTATCTCACTACTCTCACATCTGGAATATGCAATATCTTGTACCAATCCTCCCCTACTTCCTTCTCACATTTCTGCTCCAGTTTTGGGCACTTCACAATAAACAATTTCATTAGGTTGGTCAGCCTTTGCATGCTCATAGGAATACATTCCAAATCCGGACAACCTTTGATCTTGAACTCTTTAAGGGTAGTAAGATTTCCAAGCCAATCAGGCAA
Source organism: Cannabis sativa (assembly GCF_029168945.1). Lineage (NCBI taxonomy): Eukaryota > Viridiplantae > Streptophyta > Magnoliopsida > Rosales > Cannabaceae > Cannabis > Cannabis sativa. Next base: position 1,170,066 of record NC_083602.1, read on the forward strand.
CAATGCAAGCTCCCTAAGAAAAGATAATTCCAAATATTCAAGTGAGGAGAGGTGCTGCAACCCCTCTGGCAGAATAGCCAAGCTTTGAGGAGCATCATAGCTCCCTCTTATAATTAGAAGTTGGAGAGATATGAGATGGTTAAGACCACTTGGAAAGCCTTCTTCAATCGCTGGACAATTATGAAGTTGTAGAGAGTTAAGCATAGTAAGATTCTTAAAACTTTCAGATAGTGATCTTAACTTTTTACAATCATATATGATAATACTCTGCAATGGACAATCTCGAAACATTCTCTCTGGTAGGCACTTGAGTTCGCGACAACTACTGATTTCTAAATCCTGTAGCGCATTAAGGCCAAAGAGGAAATCAGTAGGCAAGTCTTGAATCTTTCCAAAATGAGAAATTGTAAGTTGTTGAAGAGATGTTAGTTTGCCAAAACGGGGAAGTTCTAGGCAGTTATGGCAATCAGTTAAAGTGATGCGAACAACACTTCCAAGAATGTCATTACAGAACCAAGATGGGAAATGGACACCCTTGTAAGTGTCAATTTCTAACCATTTCAAACTCGTGGGAGGAGTAAGAGCTTCGAGTACGTCTTTTGCATTCTCTTCAGATATGTTTTCATTGTTGTTCCAAGACAAACGCAATCCTTTAAGGTTTCTTTTGGCTGATAGATTAGCAAATCTAGCTTCAATTGGAGTCATGATCACATTTTCTAAGTTGCTGATGTCAAGATCACCTCCTATGTTAAGGTCTTTCAATTCATTCAATTGACAACCTTTTCTCTTATCAACAATGAAATTTGTCAAAGTCTTTAAGCAACTTAGCTTCCCAATATTTTGAGGTAGGTGTGATAATTTGTGACAATAATTAATGTAAAGATGGCGGAGACCTTTCAGGCGAATCATATGTTTGGGTAGCTTACAAAGATCATAGCAATGGCTTAGGTCTAAAGTCAACAAATGGTGTAGCAAACAAATGGAATCGGGGAGGACTTCAATACTACTACTTGAGAGATTCAAATAACGTACATGTTTCAAATTACTGACCAATGATGATATAGCTCTACTTGACATGGATAACTTAAATAAAAGGCCATTGTTACTGAAAGCGCGTAATGAGCGAAATTTCCAATCATTATCACAAGAGAATGAACCATTTGATACTGTCATGAATGTCCTTAAGGATTCAGTACTTGGTATGTTCGAAAATGGACCTGATCCATCAAACATACAGATCAAGTGACGAACTCTTTTTGACAAGTTGACAGTAGTGTGAGTATCATCATTAACCAACACATTATGACATTTTTCACCCATTATAGATTGAGCTAGATCATGAAATAAATCATGCATCTTGACATGCCTGATGCTTCCATCATACTGATCTTTCCCCTCTTGGAAAAATGATCTCCAACATAAATCATTAATCATCTCATTTCCAACGTTTTCCACCTCAAGATTGAGTTCTGGCTTCGAAGAAATCAACCCATTTGCCATCCAAAGATGAATTAATCGTGTCTTTTCTATTTCATGATCCTTTGGAAACGTAGCACAATAAGAGAAGCATCGTCTCTGCTCTACTGGAAGATGAAGGTAGCTTAATTTCAAAGCAGGCAAGATAGAAGCTTCTTCCTCTGGTAAATTCCAAAGCTCACTACGCATGACAGAAAACCACTCTTCCTCGTCACTTTTGAAATACATTAAGCCTCCTAAAGCTTTTGCTGCTAATGGAACTCCCTTACACTTCTTCACTATCTCTTTTCCGATTTCCACAAGATTAGGTCGCTCTTCTCTATGGTTACCAAATGCACGTTGCTTGAATAATGACCAACAGTCCTCTTCTGATAAACTACTCAATTCCTGCATTGGTGTTGTTCCCATAATGGATGCAACCTTTTTCAGACGAGTAGTGACAACAAGTGAAGCACCTTTTGATCCACATTCCAATATGTATTTCAATTTGTCCCATTTCTCATGATCTTCATTCCAAACATCATCTAAAACAATCAAGAACCTCTTTCTTTGAAGCATGCCCTGAAGTCGTTTCTGCAGAGGATCCATCTCCAATGCTTCACAAGCACTTCCAGTTCCAGATTCTATGATAGCTTTGATCAATCTACGCAGATCAAAGTCTTCAGAAACACAAACCCACATCTTCAACTCAAAATGAATACTGATTCTTTCATCATTGAAGACCCATTGAGCAAGAGTTGTCTTTCCTATTCCCCCTAAACCAACAATACAAAAAACAGAAGTATCATTGCAGTTGATTGCATCATTAAGAAGAAACCCAACAACTCTCTCCTTGTCCTCGTCTCTCCCATACACATGTGGTTGAGTAATAACAGAACTAGTCTGACGACTTTCTCTAATCTGATTTCGTCTCTCCCCAACATCAATCTCCCGCAAGTGAAAATTCATTCGCTCATTTCCAATATGATCCAATCTATCCCCAATCTCTCTCATCTTTCTAGCAATAACGTGAAGAAAGTAAAGATGCTTAGGACTCAAACAAGATAAAGAAGATTGTACCTTACGAATCCATGAATGGTCTTGTGCAAAACTCTCCTCCAATCGAAAGGCCTCTACTTCACAATCATCTAAAACATCCTCCAACTCAGAAGAAACATCTTCCAATTTTTGCAGCCAATTCTTGATAGGAAGATTTGTTGATTGTCTCTCTTCAGTATCTTCAATGACAGCAGAAATGGTTGAGAGGATGCTACACATCTTCTCCATCTCTTTCTCGACACCCAAAACAGATCCAATTTGCTTTTGGATGAGTGAGCTCAGATTCTCAAGCACAACAGTGAGAACAGCTTCAGCCATAATTCTCAAATGAGGAAAGCAAATGATAACACAGAGCAAGAGAGTGAAATTAAGAACATGAGTGCAAGAGCATGAAAATGAGAAAGCTTAGGCCAATGGTTTTGGTATAATTATTACAAGAAGAGCAACAAAGTCAATTCTCTGAATTGCTTTACACCTTTTTTGACCAAGAAAGTGAGTGTTAGGTGCTTATCATTATCATTGTTGGACTGTTAACATAATTGGTTGTTAGTTTCTTGGTTCTTTCCAATTAAACCATATTCTTATCTAGTTCTCTTCTCTGTTCACAAAAAGCATAAAAGTCTTAACACAAGATATATATGCATATACATATATATCTACAAATCTTGGAAGAAAACATGCAATTAGAATGGCAGTAATCATACATATTTGATGTATAATTTAGCAATAATAATAATCAAACACTCAATCAATCCAATGTAATGCAATAGACCAAAATTTAATCATAAAAATTGGAAATCAGAAAGTTTCTGTTTGACCCCATCTTTTGATTTCTAAAGATTTAATATTTTTAAATAATGTTTCTACATAATTTGACTATTATCTGTACTGTGATGTGACTCATCAGAATCTATAATTTTATTTATAATTATTATTTTTATTTGTGCATTGTTAGAGAATTTTTATTCCAACCAAACACCAAACTACAAAGAATGAGAAAAACAAATATATTATGCAATACAACAGAGCCAAAAGGCATAACACAAACACACTGACACTGCAATACCCTTTCAAATATACACAAAAGGCTTTCCATTTAAATCCTTAACAGTACAAAGAAAGAACACCATCAGCCATTAACAGTGGCATTAAGTCTGAGGCAAGATCACCCTCTACTACAAAAATACCATCAGTGAAAGTATAAGCAGCTCAGGCAAGCCAATGAATGTTTAACTAAAACTGGGACCTCATAGAAGTCTTGAACCACCAAAAGGGCAGTCTGTCTCCACCTCAGCTGGCTGCTGAGAACCTCTCTAATCCCAATCGCCTCGGCCAGTGCTGGTTCATCTCTGTTGCTCTTAGAAGGTTATTCAAGATTTCCTGTATTATATGAAACAAATATGTCATACTTAGAATTCCAAAATCTCAATGCTTTTCTGCAAAACATTCCAAAAATTGTGTCACATACCTTAGACAAATCAACATTAATATCATATCGGTATGGTATTGGACCCTTTAAAGTGCTTCACAACTATGCTTGTGGCAAAAATATTGGAATTGGAAGGCAAAAAAAGGTAAATATTACTAAATATTTATATACTAGTTTGGAATTTCTTTGTGAACACAACTCCTTTGGTAAAAGATTAATTAATTTGTTCTAATTTTATTGCTGAATTTTGTGCTGTATTGACAATTCATACAATACACAAATTAAAACTCATAAGATACACTCAGAATGAGAATGAGAATGAATGTTTGATACTAAATCTGAAGTTAGATACAAAGAGGGACCTCATACAAGTCTGAGATTGACCATTAGATATTAGATTTAATGTCTAACCATATAGTGTAATTAACAAGTCATATTTTCACATACATTCATCATAATCATGTTGGCATCTCCCTTTGGCTCCTTCTCACCATCTGAACACAGAGTAGCAATGCAATGGTTTAGTACCACAGTACAACAGTCTGACTATATGATGGAATGCCAAATGATTATGATTTTCTTCTTAATTGGAATACATAAACAGTTTCTTACCACTTATTTGATAGTTCTACTGTACAACAATCTTGATGAAGAAAGGATTTTAGTGTTCCAACTTCATTATAAAGCTGAAAAAGAGCACAAGAAAGGTATAAGAAAAATAATTTTAATCTTGTGGATAAACATAGTAGAAGGTGATTCGAGATTTCCTGTATAAGATGAAACAAACATGTCATACTTGGAATTCTTTGAGCTCCATTGGATCATTTAATTCTAAATATTATGAGTCTGCACTTTTCAGAAAAGAGAAATTTCTTTTGAGTTTTATTTACCTGATAACATAGGATTTGTTTTCATTCTCTTAGAAGGCTGAGAACATGAAGATTCTACTCCTGTTTTGGGGCTATATATCATCCAACATCTCAATGCTTTTCTGCAAAACATTCCAAAAATCATTTTCAAATACTCAATTTCAAAAGAAACCCAGCTCATCTTTATTGTTAGAAACCCATATATAGTTATCTCTTCTCAATCCCAGAAATGAAAAATTAGCAATATAATCAACAATATATACAGAGATTTACAAAATCACATACCTTAGTTGCAATATTTTAAAGTTTCTTCTTCTCTTTGTAGATCATCCTCTGCTGGATCATCTCAGTACTCTCACATGTGGAATATGAGATATGTTGTGCCAATCCTCCCCTACTTCCTTTTCACATCTCTGCTCTAGTTTTGGGCACTTATGAATATACAATGTCTTTAGGTTGGTCAGCCTTTGCATGCTCATAGGAATACATTCCATATCCGGACAACATATGATGTTTAACTCTTTAAGAGTTGTAAGATTTCCAAGCCAATCAGGCAACGATGCAAGCTCCGAGAACATGGATATTTTCAAATGTTCAAGTGAGGAAAGGTGCTGCAAGCTTTCGGGCAGAACAGGCAACTTTTGAGAAGCATCATAGGAGCCTCCTATATATAGATGTTGGAGAGATATGAGTTGATTAGGACCACTTGGAAAGCCTTCTTCAATTGCTGGACAATTATCAAGTTCTAGATGGTTAAGCATAGTAAGATTCTGAAAACTTTCAGATAGTGATCTTAACTTTTCACAATCAGCGATGCAAATTCTCTGCAACGAACAATCTCGAAACATTCCCTCTGGTAGGCACGTGAGTTCAGGACAACTTCTGATTTCTAGAAACTGTAGCGAATTAAGGTTGTGTAGCATATTTTGGGGAAGGGAAGTCAAATGACAACGCTCCATGTGAAGCTGAGTAAGACCATAGAGATTAGAGATGGATTCTAGTAACACTTGTCTCCCATCATCCACCCTCAGAGATTTAACAGATCCTAGTTTAGGTAAGCTCAATTTCGGGCATATAGTCACTTCCAAGGAAGACAAACATGGGAACATTTCATTTCCAACTTCATGCCTTGAAAATCCTTCCAAATTTGGTAAATTCACAATCTCAAGACTTTCTAAACATCCAAAGCTACTTCTTAAGTCTCCGTGACTGTGAATAAACTGCACTAACTTCATTCTTGATACTTCAAGATATCGAAGAGATGTTAGTTTACCAAAATGCGGAAGTTCTCTACAGTTATGGCAATAAGATAAAGTGATGCGAACAACACTTCCAAGAATGTCATCACGGAACCAAGACGAGAAGTGGGCACCTTTGTAATAGTGAATTTCCAACCATTTCAAACTCGTGGGAGGAGCAAGAGCTTCAAGTACCTCTTTTGCATTCTCTTCAGATTCCTCTTCATTGTTATTCCAACATAAATACAGTCCTTCTAGACTTCTTTTGGCTGATAGATTAGCAAATCTAGCTTCAATTGGATTCATGATCACATTTTCTAGGTTCCTGATGTGTAGAACACCTCCTATGTTCAGGTCTTTCAATTCATCCAATTGACAACCTTTTTTTTTATCCACAATGAAATTTGTCAAAGTCTTTAAGCAACTTAGCTTCCCAATGTTTGGTGGTAGGTGTGATAATTTGTCACAAAAAATTATGTAAAGATGGCGCAGACCTTTCAAGCGAATCATGTGTTTGGGTAGCTTACGAAGTTCATAACAAAAGCTTAGGTTTAAAGTCAACAAATGGTGTAGCAAACAAATGGAATCAGGGAGGACTTCAATACTAGTATGTGAGAGATTCAAATAGCGTACATGTTTCAAATTACTGACCAATGATGATATAGACGCTTTATGAATAACAACATAGCTCCTATCAAACGCTCGTAATGAGCAAAAATTCCAATAATTATCACAAGCGATTGAATCATTTGATAATGTCATGATTGTCCTTAAGGATTTAGTACTTGGTATGTTAGAAAATGACCCTAATCCACTAAACGTGCATGTCAAGTGACGAACTCTTTCTGACAAGTTGATAGTATGAGTATCATCATTAACCTCCACACTACGACATTTGTCACCCATTATAGATTGAGCTAGATCATGAAATAAATCATGCATCTTGAAATAGTAGATACTTCCGTCAAAACCCATCACTGTGCCCTCATCAAGAAATGATCTCCAACATAAATCATTAATCATCTCATTTCCAACATCTTCCACCTCAAGTTCAAGTTCTGGCTTCGAAGAAATCAACCCATTTGCCATCCAAAGGTGAATTAACATTGTCTTTATTATTTTGTGATCCTTTGGAAATATAGCACAATAAGAGAAACATCGTCTCTGCTCTACTGGAAGATGAAGGTAGCTTAACTTCAAAGCAGGCAAGATGGAAGCTTTATCCTCCGGTAAATTCCAAAGCTCACTACGCATAACAGAAAGCCACACCTCCTCCTCTTCACTTTTGAAACACATTAAGCCTCCTAAAGCTTTTGCTGCTAATGGAACTCCCTTGCACTTCTTCACTATCTCTTTTCCGATATTCACAAGGTTAGGTCGCTCTTCTCTGTGGTTACCAAATGCACGTTGCTTGAATAATAACCAACAGTCATCGTCTGATAAACCAGTCAAGTAGTGATGCGTTGGTGTTGTTCCCATAATGAAGGCAACCTTTTTCGAACGAGTAGTGACAACCACCGAAGCACCTTTTGATCCGCATTCCAATACATATTTCAATTTGTCCCATTCCTCATGATCTTCATTCCACACATCATCCAAAACAATCAAGAATCTCTTTCTTTGAAGCATGTTCTGAAGTCGTCTCTGCAAAGGATCCATTTCCATTGCTTCACAAGGACGCCCATTTCCAGATTCTATGATAGCTTTGATCAATTTACGCACATCAAAGTCTTCAGAAACACAAACCCATATCTTCAACTCAAAATGCTCATTGAGCCATTCATCATTGAAGACCCATTGAGCAAGAGTTGTCTTTCCCATTCCTCCTAAACCAACAATACAGTAAACAGAAGTATCACTGCAATTGATGGCATCATTAACTAAGAACCCAACAACTCTCTCCTTGTCCTCTTCTCTCCCATACACATGTGGTTGAGTAATAACAGAACCAGTTTGACGACTTTCTCTAATTTGATTCCGTCTCTCCCCAACATCAACCTCTTGCAAGTGAAAATGAACTCGCTCATTTGCAATCTGATCTAATCTATCCTCAATCTCTTTCATCTTTTTAGCAATATTGTGACGAAAGTAAAGATGCTTAGGACTCAAACAAGACAAAGAAGATTGTACCTTACGAATCCACTTATGGTGATCATATTGTAGATGATTCTGATCCATTCGAAAGGCCTCTGCTTCGCAATCATCCAAAACATCCTCCAACTCAGAAGATACATCTTCCAACTTTTGTAGCCAATTCTTGATAGCACGATTAGTTGATTGTCTCTCCTCAGCATCTTCAATGACAGCAGAAATGGTTGAGAGCATGCTACACATCTTCTCCATCTCTTTCTCCACACCCAAAATAGATCCAACTTGCTTTTGGATCAGCAAGCTTAGATTCTCAAGCACAACAGTGAGAACAGCTTCAGCCATGAAGCCTGGTCAGTTGAGAAAAAGCAGTTGATATATCAAAGTTTAAACACGGTTAGAGATCAAGCAAGCAAAGTAATCAATCAAATTGTACAAACTTCAAGCTAATCTACAAAATTGGTTGAAACAAAGTCTTTTTGTTTTTTCATTTATTTTTTTTTTTTAGGAAAATGGAAACAAAGTCTTTGACTAGGCTGAGACAATATGACAAGGCAACCTATCATGGCCATGGTAGGTAGGATTCAATTTGTTACATTATTATACTCTTAATTATTTTAATTTGACCTTTTTATGTTATATTATTTATCACTGTAATGATAACTTACACTCACCAGTCACCACTATTGAGTATTAGTTGGTTTAGGAACGTCGTTATTCATTATTTGTGAGCCAAATCAAAGAGTCCACAATTTGATACGACAGACAAGTAAAAAACAACAGTACACCACCAGATGATCTTGTAAGAGAATATGCGATAATAGAATAAAATAGAATAATAATCAAAGACTCAACCACAAGGGACAAAGGATATGGAAATATTTAAAAAATTCAAAGGAAGGTACTAAATGACTAAATACACTTTGTTGTGTTGTGTTGTGTCTATAACAATTTTTATAAGAATGGAATGAGAGTTACCAGCAGCATAATTTGAATCCTACTACAAACAAGCCTTGGAATTGGAAAACATTACCAGCCAAATCATGTGTGAGAGGCATTTTGTCGAACATCTTCTCTCCAAATCTTCCATCCTCAAACAAACTCAACATTCCCAAACCTGTATGTATGGAACCAAACTAATAACTTCAATTCAAATGAGATGTGATGATAATGAGGATAGCATAAATATAATAAGAACCATTGCAGAGTTCTCAACAAGTTTCTTCAATGGCAAAACTGAAATGCTAACTACCACCTGAAATGACACATTTTTAATTAAATAAATAATAAGAGAAACCCCTAACTATTTACAACATATCATATCAGTATTGTGTTAGACATTTTAAAGTGTTTAACAGCTATGCTTGTGGCAGAAATTTTGGAATTGGAAGACAAATGTGGGATAAATAAAGGTAAAAAATTTCACCTACTAAATGTTAATATTTCTTTATATACTAGTTTGGTTAAAGATTAATTAAAAGATAGAAAATAGAAAATTGAGACTATTATGTGTACTGTGAGTCCATAATTTTATTTATAATTTTGCTTTATTTCAGCTTTGTTTTATATTATAGAAGCTAAATAAATATATTGAGTAAGAGTAGTCTTTCCAATATAAATACAATATTAATTGGTTTCCTTTTTTTGAAAGAGATTTCTGTTCCAACCAAACACCAACTATAAAGAATGAGAAAAACAAGAACCAGCCTTGGCCTTAACTAAGGCTGTTAATTAACAAACAGAGCCAAAAGGCATAACACAACACAGTGCAGCCCTTCAAGTACAGCCAAAGCTTACAATAAGAGTAGCACAAGACAAGGAAGGCCACTCAAATACTTATTAGCACAATACACAAATTTCAAAGTAAGATGCAAAAATACGATCGGTGATGTCAAAAACACCACGAACACCACCCAAAGTCACTCACATTCGCTGTCAAAAACACCAAGCCCAGACCTTCCCCAACAATGCAGAATAGTTTCAGCTGCCAAATTGCACAAGGGACAATGATCAAACCCAACTAGCTCGCCATACAAAATTCATCTGTGTTGCTCTTAGAAGGTGATTCAAGATTTCCTGTATTATATGAAACGAAATATGCCATAATTAGAATTGTTTGAGCTCCATTGGATGTTTTAATTGTAAACTACTTTTGTTTGAGTTTTATATACCATTTGTTTTCATTCTCTTTTACAAAGGCAGAGAACATGAAGATTCTACTCCTTATCTCATTGATTTTCTGCAACACATTCCAAAAATATTATTGTCAAGTACTTAATCATTCATTTACAATATTAATTGTTTCAAAAGACACGCAGTATAATCAACTATACAAAGATTTACAAAGATGTAAAATCACATACCTTAATTAGTTGCAACGGAAGTAGACAAATTGAAACATTCTTTCATTTTCTAGATCTTCATCTTCCTTCTCCCTCATTTCCTAATATCCACATGTGGAATATGAGATACCTTGTGCCAATCCTCCCCTACTTCCTTCTCGCATTTCTGCTCCAGTTTTGGGCACCATCCAATAGACAATGTCTTTAGGTTGGTCAGCCTTTGCATGCTCATAGGAATACATTCCAAATCCGGACAACCTTCGATCCTTAACTCTTTAAGAGTTGTAAGATTTCCAAGCCAATCAGGCAATGATGCAAGTTCCGAGAAATAAGATATGCCCAAATATTCAAGTGAGGAGAGGTGTTGCAAGGCCTCAGGCAGAACAACCAACCCAGAAGAATCACGTAATGAACTACTATAACCAAACCAATCAGAGGAGGTTATGGTTTTCCCGGACATATTCAGACGTTGGAGAGATATGAGTTGATTAAGACCACTTGGAAAGCCATTCAACATTGGACAATCCTTAAGTGTTAGATCTTTGAGCATAGTAAGATTCAGAAAACTTTCAGATAGAGATCTTAATTTCTTACAACCACTAATGCTGATTGAACTCAAGGAACAATTTTGAAAAATACCTTCGGCTAAGAACTCCAGTTCAGGCCAAAAAATGATTTCTAAAGACGCTAGTGCATTAAGGCCAATGAGGAAATCAGTCGGCATCTCTTGAATCTTTTTGAAACCATAGATTGTAAGGTTTTGTAGACTAGTGATGTTATTTAGCAGATTTTGGGGAAGGAAGGTCATGTCATTGTTATCAGCAATTCGAAGATCAGTAAGACCGTGGAGATTATTAGAGATGGAGTTGAGAAATTCTTGTCTCACTTCAACCACCCCTAAGGATTTAACCGATCCTGCTTTAGGTAAGGTCAATTTTGGGCATTTTTCCACATTCAAGGAAGACAAACATGGGAACATTTCATTACCAACTTCATGCCTTGAAAATCTTTCCAAATTCGGTAAATTTGTAATGTGAAGACTTTCTAAACGTTCAAAGCTTCTTCTTCTTAAGTCTCCATGACATAACTCATTGTCAATGTACTGCACTAACTTCATTCCAGATACCTGAAGATGTCTAAGAGATGTTAGTTTCCCAAAAGGCGGAAGTTCTCTACAGTTACGGCAATTATACAGAGTGATTCGAATAACACTTCCAAGGATGTCATCACGGAACCAAGACGGGAAATGGGAACCATTGTAATTGACAATCTCCAACCGTTTCAGACTCGTGGGAGGAGCAAGAGCTTCAAGTACGCCTTCCGTATTCCCTTCAGATTCATCTTCATTGTTATTCCAAGACAAATGCAGTCCTTTGAGGTTTCTTTTGGCTGACAGATTAGCAAATCTTGCTTCAATTGGACTCTTCACATTTTCTAAGTTTCTGATGAGTAGATTGCCTCCTATGTTCAGGTCTTTCAATTCATCCAATTGACAACCTTTTCTCTTAGCCACAATGAAATCTGTCAAAGTCTTTAAGCAACTTAGCTTCCCAATGTTTGGAGGTAGGTGTGATAATCTGCTACAGCCTTCAATGTAAAGATGGCGGAGACCTTTCAAGCGAATCATGTGTTTGGGTAGCTTACGAAGTTCATAGCAATGGCTTAGGTCTAAAGTCAACAAATGGTGTAGCAAATAAATGGAATCGGGGAGGACTTCAATACTACTCCATGAGAGATTCAAATAGCGTACATGTTTCAAATTACTGACCAATGAAGACACAGATACAGCATTAAGACAACCATATGGGATATCAAATGCTCGCAATGAGCGAAAATTCCAAGCATTATTATCACAATATGTTGTATGATTTTGTAATGCCATGAAAGTCCTTAAGGATTTAGTGCTTGATATGTTAGAAAATGGTCCCTCTCCATTAAATTGACACATCAAGTGACGAACTCTTTCTGACAAATGGATGGTATCACCATTAACCACCACATTATGACATTTATCACCCATTATGGATTGAGCTAGATCATGAAATAAATCATGCATTTTGAAATAGATGATACTTCCATCATCACGATCTTTCGTGATGTCTTGGAAAAATGATCTCCAACATAAATCATTAATCATCTCATTTCCAACGTCTTCTACCTCAAGTTCTGGCTTTGAAGAAATCAGCCCATTTGCCATCCAAAGATGAATTAATCGTGTCTTTTTTATTTCATAATCCTTTGGAAATATAGCACAATAAGAGAAGCATCGTCTCTGCTCTACTGATAGATGAAGGTAGCTTAACTTCAAAGCAGGCAAGATGGAAGCTTCTTCCTCCGGTAAATTCCAAAGCTCACAACGCATGACAGAAAGCCACTCTTCCTCCTCGTTACTTTTGAAGCACATTAAGCCTCCTAAAGCTTTTGCTGCTAATGGAACTCCTTTGCACTTCTTCACTATTTTTTTTCCAATTTCGACAAGGTTAGGTCGCTCTTCTCTGTGGTTACCGAATGCACGTAGCTTGAATAATAACCAACAATCATCATCTGATAAACTACTCAGCTCCAGCATCGGTGTTGTTCCCATAATGGTTGCAACCTTTTTCAAACGAGTAGTGACAACGACCGAAGCTCCTTTTGATCCACATTCCAATACATATTTCAACTTTTCCCATTCTTCATGTTTTTGATTCCACACATCATCCAAAACAATCAAGAACCTCTTTCCTTGAAGCATGTCTGGAAGTCGTTTCTGCAAAGGATCCATCTCCATTGCCTCACAAACATGTCCAGTTCCAGATTCTATAATGGCTTTGATCAATCTACGCACATCAAAGTCTTCAGAAACACAAACCCACATCTTCAGCTCAAAATGCTCATTGATCCTCTCATCACTAAAGACCAATTGAGCAAGAGTTGTCTTTCCCATGCCCCCTAAACCAACAATACAGTAAACAGAAGTATCATTGCAGTTGATGGCGTCATTAACAAGAAACCCAACAACTCGCTCCTTGTCCTCTTCTCTCCCATACACATGTGGCTGAGTAATAACAGAACCAGTCTGACGACTTTCACCAACCCGATTTCTTCTCTCCACAACATCTACCTCTCGCAAGTGAAAATTAACTCGTTCTTTCCCGATCTGATCTAATCTATCACCAATCTCTTTCATCTTTTTAGCAATATTGTGACGAAAGTAAAGATGTTTAGGACTCAAACAAGATAAAGAAGATTGTACCTTTCGGTTCCATGAATGGTCTTGTGCAAGACCCTCCTCCAATCGAAAGGCCTCAGCTTCACAATCATCTAGAACATCCTCCAACTCAGCAGAAACATCTTCCAACTTTTGCAGCCAATTCTTGATAGCACGATTAGTTGATTGTCTCTCCTCAGCATCTTCAATGACAGCAGAAATGGTTGAGAGCATGCTACACATCTTCTCCATCTCTTTCGCCACACCCAAAACAGATCCAACTTGCTTTTGGATGAGTGAGCTCAGATTCTCAAGAACAACAGTGAGAACAGCTTCAGCCATGATTCCTAATGATCAGTTTAGAAAAATCAAAGTTTGAACTCAGAGAAAGATGAAGCAAAGCAAGCAAATTGGTCAGACTTGTGAGGAAGCAGCAAACAAAAGTTGGATTGGTTTTGGAAACAAAGTTTGACCTTACGTACGTAACCCAATCCACAAAAATAGATTTATTCTCGTTCACAAATTTATTCTTTTTATCACAAAAAATAAAAAATATAAAAATTGAAACTTTATTATACGTACGTACATACTGATATAATCAATCATATGCATGGTCTCTACTATATATATACTAATACTAATACTGATATTTTGTATGAAAAGGAAATAAATGAGGACTATTTTGTATATAATTATTTATTGAAAATTACAAGGAAATTGTTTGTGAAATTTGTTGGAAAGCTGAAACACATTTACTTACTACAAATTAAATTACAAAAGTCAAGTCAAGTCAACAGATAATATAGTTAAAAACCGCTAACCACAAGTAACGCGCGTCATGGGTTAAGCCACTAAGGCTAGCTTAGTGGTGAGGAAGGGATGGGAAAAAGGGAGAGGTCATGGGTTCGAACCTAGGACCTTGAAGCTATTAAGTTATTAACTGATTGTAAAATACTATTACGCTATACTCAAAAAAAAAAAAGTAACGCGCGTCGTATCAGTATATAGTGTTAGGTAAGTTAACTCATAATAATTTTAAGAGAATTTAACATAACTATACACTATTTACAAAGTAATTATAAAAAAGACGTATAAAATATAATATGATACAAATATATACAATATTTATCAATATACCTTATTTTTAATTACATTCTATAATTACTCCTATAATAACTAACAACATTCTTAGAGTTTATATTTATTATTATTACTATATTGTTTGGATATATATATATGATATTACTACATATTTAATAAATTAGTATTTAACATGACAAATTAGTGTAATTTTATTTTTACCTAGTATTTGATTGTCCATTGATTTTTTTTATTTAGGTTTGACCATCTAATAGTATCTATTACTTGTTAATATATATAAAATTTTAAACATATATGAATTAGTATATACAATTTCAAAATATATGTCGGATAGTATCTTTTACTTGTTAATATTTTATAATTTTAAATTTATACCAATTAATATATAATTTTAAAATATTTATAATATATTAGAATTTATTCAGTTTTAAATATATACCAATTAGTATTTTCGATTTCAAACATATACCTAATAGTATCTATTACTTATTTTTTTCTATATATACAGTTTTAAATATAGACTAATTAGTATGTACATTTTCAAATGTATACCTAATTGTATCTATTACTTTTTAATATTTATATAATTTTAAATATGTACTAATTAATATGTACAATTTCAAACATAGTATTAATTGCTTCTTACTTATTAGTAGTAACTATTATATATTCTTAACATATACTAATTAGTATATATATAATTTCAAATATATATCTATTAGTATATATTATCTGTTAGTATTGATTACTTGTTATTTGTTAATAATATTTATTAATATATTTACCAAATGAGAATATCAAAAGTTGTAAAAAAATAATAAGAAATGAATATTATATTTCACATATTAATTAGTAAAATGAATAATTAAACATTGAAAGTTATCTATTTCAAAAAAAAAAAAATTAATGTAGAAAAAATAAATAATTTATATTATAATAAGAAAATACATAAGAGAATAAGTTATTGTTGACCGAGGTTTTCGGCAACCAATAAAATATTATAAGATTTGAGAACTGTAAGAAAATTAGAGAATGATTTTTACGTGGTTGGGACGTTAATGAGCCTTAGTCCACGAGTCTGTATTATTTATGGATGTATTTAATACAGAGAATGTCTTTGGTGAGGATTTCACTCTTATAAATACAGAGAATGTTCTTGGTGAGTATTTACTCTTCTTGCTCTTATGCAACCCAAGATTCTCGACCCCATTTAATGAGCTTTAAGGGGGTATTTATAGTATTTTTGGTGGGGTGATTCCTAGAATTACTGTACATGTGTATCTGTAAGTATCTATAAAGTTGGGCATTCCCAATGAATATACCATGAGTAATGCATGGTCAAATCCCTAGGTGCTGTAGGGCTTTTATGTGGAATGTCCTTATTGTCTTTTGACTGATGTGACTCTTCACAGTGTAGCCGTCAATAGACTTAAATTATCATTACTTCGTAGCTGCAGATTGGGGGTTGTGGCGTCAGACTTTATTGCGTGTAGCAGTCCCAACACGTTTCCTCCCATGCGGCATTAAATGCGACTTGATTGCTCAGGGGAAGCCTGACACCTCGCGGAGATGCCTTAGTATTACTTGGGCTTCCGGGAGCGTATGGGGCTCCCTATGTCTTCTCCGGGAGGCATATCCCGGATGCGTCCTTATTACATAAGAACTTAGCAAATAATTCAAATGTTAAGTTGTTTGATCTACGTGTTCTTGTCCGGTTGGTCCACATATATTGAGCAAAATCAGGGGCAACAGATATGTTATATTATTCTAATTTTTTAAAAATAATAACAAGATTACAGTATAAAAGCATATGAGAACGAGAACGAGAACATCATTAGTCTATATTTTTGTAAATAAAAACTTAATAAACTGTAAAAATGTTCAAAATTCAGTAAAAACTGCACTTTTGTAATTATTTTAATTTTGTTGGGTATTTATAAAAATATCTCAAAATTTAAGGAATAATTACATAAAATACTAATTTTTGTAAAAAATTTACACTTATACGTCTAAAGTTTGTTTTATATATATTTTTATGATATTCTATAAAAACACAAAAAAAATAACAAGAAAAACACATGAAAGTAATACAAAAACAATATCAAAACAACAATAAAATAATATATAATTAACAAAAAATCATTAAAATTGATAACAAGAGTACATTATAAAAAAAACTTTATTTTATTTATAAAATTTAAAAACCATAAAAATATTGAAAATTCCGTACAGACTAATTTTTTTTTTTTGCTGTTTTGGTGTGTTTTTCAAATTATCCGTGAATTAAATCAGATTTAACTATGATTAGCCCAATGTGAGAAGTCCAGGCCCATGCCCAAGCCCAAGCCCAAGCCCAGTTACTTAGTCACATTGTTCTTTGCTCTCCCTTACTCAATCTCTCTGTAAACCCTAGAAATATAATCAACCTCGTTCTGATCGGAGATCGGAGGAGAGTAGGAATTCCGTTTCAATCATTGGCTGGTTAACACAATTACTTCAGGTATCATATTTACTTACTTCACTCACTTCCCAAACTTGCATAGTTTTCTGATTTTGCTTTGTGAATCAATCTCATTTCCATGCTATTTGTACTGTTCTTACTTACATAATATTTTTACTTTATATTTATAAGTTTGGGATGATTATATATATATATAGATACTATATGTATTGGTGTTGATGATGAAGTGATTCTATAGCTAAGCTAGGCAATTTGAATTGGAATTATTTTAACTACAAATAGTGACAATTAAGAACATCCCTATAAAGCAATATGCTCAAAGTTACTGTAATTATTGTTGATTGATGTATATTTTAGAAGCTTCATTTCTAACTAGTTTTTGCTTGATGCTCTCTTATTTTGATTCAATGGAGATTTTTTTATTTCCGAAACTATTTCGATTCATCTTTACTCTCAAAAATTGTTATTAGTTTCGGATGTAGATGTATAGTTCTTCTTCTCTACACTCTCACATTTTTGTTAACATTAAACTTGTAATCCATAGCTAATTGAGGAATTCAAAATGGTGTTCGGGCAAGTTGTGATCGGTCCACCTGGCTCGGGAAAAACCACCTACTGCAATGGCATGTCTCAGTTCTTGCAACTCATCGGAAGGTATATACTATATTGCATTTCTAAAATTGGGTTCTTTTTTCAATCTTTATCATTATTATTATGCTGTTATTATGACCAAGGAGGTGAATTTCGAGTCAGTGAATGATAAAGTAATGTATATGTTGTTGTGTGCAGGAAGGTTGCTATTATCAATCTTGATCCTGCTAATGATTCGCTGCCGTATCCTTGACCTCTTTTACAAGTTTTCGGCTTCTGATTTTTTGAGTATTTTTTTGTTTGAATTTCGAGTCTCCTTAATGGGTACCTATAGATATGAATGTGCCATTAACATTGAAGATCTTATAAAACTGAGTGATGTGATGACAGAGCATTCCCTTGGTCCTAATGGAGGTGAGCTTGGTTTTTTATATGAATATAAATATACGAATGTATATATGTATTTATAGGATAAGACTATGGTAGTGATATCTATGTTTTTAGCATTTCAAACAATTATAATTCAATTCTTTTTTTATATGACGGTATCTGTTTTTGAATAATTACAATGTCGAAAACAGATGCCAAAGATTCAGTTGCACATTTGCTTCACCCGTGTAACTGAATGTTCAAACTTTGTTTTTGATTATAAAATAATTCTGAAATTTTTCGAAAACAGGTCGAAGAATATCTAATCTAATTACATTTTACAGTCATATAAGAAAATTTTAATTATAATTTCTCTAAATGCTAAAAGTAGAGATATCCCTACCGGTAGGATCTGATTGCTATGTTTCAACTTTGATCATGTTCTTCAGGACTGGTGTATTGTATGGATTATCTAGAAAAGAATATCGATTGGTTAGAAGCAAAATTGGTACCTCTATTGAAAGGTTGGTTATTCGGTTAGATATTTAGTTATTTAGTTGGGAATTGTCGATTAATTATTCTTGTTAATTTGCAGATCACTATCTTCTTTTTGATTTCCCTGGCCAAGTAGAGTTATTTTTTCTCCATGCCAATGCCAAGAATGTTATCACGAAACTCATAAAAAGCTTAAACCTTCGGGTGTGTATGATTATTTTTTTGATTTCTAAGGCTTTGAACAACTTTCTAGACTTTTGCTCGTTATCTTAAATGGGAGTTTTGTTGGATGCAGTTGACTGCTATGCATTTAGTTGATGCCCATCTCTGCAGCGATCCCGGGAAATATGTTAGCGCGTTGCTTCTTTCTTTATCGACGATGCTCCATATGGAATTGCCACACATTAATGTTCTGTCAAAGATTGATTTAATAGAGAATTATGGAAAGCTAGGTGAGTTTTAAGGGCTTTTATTTGACACATGTTTCTTTCTTTTTGATCAGTACAGATTCTTGTTTCGTTCTAATTATTTTTGTCGTTTTTATGTGTTGCAGCCTTTAACTTGGATTTCTATACTGATGTTCTAGATTTATCGTACTTGCAACACCATCTCGATCAAGATCCACGTTCGGCTAAGTATAGGTGGGGTTGATTGCGTGTTCTTAATGTTTTTTTCGATCTTGGTAAGTGCATCAGATAAAACTCGATATACGAATTTATTAGAAGCACTTTGTTACCAAACATTAAAATTGAGGTCTTAAGATCTTTGCTGAGTAAAAACACATACATCATTTGTGAAGCGTGAAATTAAACTGGAATTAGATCCAGTGTTTTATAAAAGTTACCGACACTCTGTTTTTCAAAATGGTAACAATAATAGTGGGAGCTCAATTTTTGTCAAAATAGAATATAATAATAACTTAATTTGGAGGTGTTATGACTAGGATAGTTACAAATTTTGTATTCATCCGAGCTAGAAATTGTATTTTGAAAAATATGATTTGTGATTTAACAAAAAATAAGAAGGTTTTATTGGTAATTTTACAAAATACAGATTCTAAAACTGGTATTTAATGAGTCGAATTTCATTTTGATATTCCATTTGTCTTGTTGATAAGCCTTCAGCAAAGTCATTGTTATAAATTGCATGTTGAATTTTCATTTGATTATATAAATTTCGTCTTACTTATGTATAGGTCTAGTCTAAATGCAACTTATTTTTATTGCAGAAAGCTTACCAAGGAGCTCTGCGAAGTGATAGACAACTACAGTATCGTCAACTTTACAACCCTCGATATCCAGGTGTGTTTGTCAATTTATTCTGTGTTTCGATCATCGACATTTAAATTTTAGTAATGTGGTTGTACTCGTTTGTTCAGGATAAAGAAAGCGTAGGGAATCTAGTGAAGCTCATAGACAAAAGCAATGGATACATTTTCGCCGGAATAGAAGCAAGTGCAGTTGAATTTAGCAAGATTGCTATCGGTCCCACTGATTGGGATTATTACAGATATCCTTTTACTCTCGTCTTTTTTTTTCTTTCTTCTAACTCTTCATTTTACCGATTAGACTCTCTGTTTTGTTATATGGTAAAATGGAACCTGTATTTTTTCAAAATGATACAAAGTAGTACCCTAATTTCAATTTTCAACAATTTAAATCAGGTTGTTAATAAATTGTATTTTGAGAAAAAAAAAAATTAATTCAGGGTACTATTTTAAAAAATACACGGTTCAATTTATCATTTAACGAAACGAAAGATTTAATCTGTAACTTTTGCGAAATACATAGTTCAGAATAATATTTACCTATGAAGTTTTTTCTTAACAAAACTGTTTACAGTTGCAGCAGTGCAAGAAAAGTATATGAAGGATGATGAAGATTTTGATCGAAACAATTGATATCGGGTAAATTTTAAAAGCTCCATTTTGTGTAAGAAAGATTGTGCTTATTGATTTGATACAATTTTGGTTACATGTGAATGTGATTAGAGGTGTATTGAGGAAATGAAGTGAAGAATTATGAGTCTAACTAATTATAGAGTTTGTAGCCTTTGATTGGATCAATTTACTAGTTAAAATAGTTATTATGAGTTTTGTAAAGGAAAAAATTTTAAACTTTTATTTTTAGAATATTGTGATATTTTTCTTTTGCTTGAAAGTTTATCTTGATTTGAATGGATCTTTTCAACAAAAATATTATTGAGTGATTTTCACCTCTTGCTTTAGTTCGATTCTTGGAGTTCGTACTATTGAATCTTGAACTAAGTAAGCATCTATAGACAACATTGCATCCTTAATCCATATAGATGCTGATCTTGAAGTTATCACAACCTTTAAATTATACTCATTGTAATCTGCAGAATAAGAGAAAAACAGTTTGAAACATACTTCTACATTGTCACACTCTAGTGTTGCAGTGATAATAGGAGGAACTCCAAGTAACATCTAAAGAAAGAGTTAAAGAACACATGATGAAACAACCTTGTTAGAAAATAGAATGTCCTGTCAAAGGATCAATGCAGTTCATTGTAGTTTTAGACCTTGCAGACCAATAGAAAAACATATGAATTTTCTGTGTTTATTAATCTATATTTAATTTTACAAATCTAGTGATCAAAGGGGTACAAGTTGAATAATAAGCCAGACTACAAGGAATGTATTTCGTGCCAAGGAATTCTAAATACTTGATCGACCATTTTAAGCTACCGAAGCTAACTTAGTCGTGAGAAAACTTCATTCCTCTCTTTTCTTTTTTATGCCCCCATGTCGCCACACGGGAGGGACATGGGGACGTAAAAAAGGAAATCCTATCAACTTGTTCCGATCGAGTACATCTTCATTATCAAACACATAAAAATCTACTTTATTGATATTACATGATACTCTTTTAGTTATAGAGCTACACTAAGGGTAAAAATTTAAATTTGAAAGTTATCCTTAAAAGCTTCAGCTTCATGAAAGGTCAACTAATTAAATAGTTTAGTCATAGCATGTGATAGTATTGTGAGAATTATAACAATAGAGAAAAATGTTTGGGTACATTTAGCAAACGATATTGTTTAGTAAAGATATACAACTTTGCAAAAATGCATTCTCAATCCCACATAGTGTGATCATTACCATTCTATAGATTTTGAGACATATATATATATATATACTAACAAAAACCTACATGCGAGGCACGTACATTAAGTTTTATGCTAGGTTTTTTCTATGTTATTTGAAAGTGATACGATTAAAAATTAAAAAAAAAAAATATTATTAGTTATTAGGTGAGATTATTATTATGTGTATCTAAATATTATAGTTTATAATGTTGTCAAATCTTCTCTTACTTGTGAACGAAAGAATATAGAATACGAATTGATTTGAAGGACACTCATGAGTTGAGTTATAACAGATGGATCCAGTCTGCATTTTGAATCATTAAGTCGGTTCTCCAATTCATTCTCGGTGTCGTAAAAATATAGTTGCAGATTAGAGGGACGTCCATCAGATGGTGGTATTTATTGTGTGATAGATTTGCCCTTGGTTTCGAAAAATATATATTCCTTTATTCCTTCGACACATCGATTTGTCGTAAGTAACTTTCATTGATGTAAAAGTAAATTTATTGTTGTAAGTTCGAATGTATGTTCGAAAATGTGTAGATTCTTCGCTACTGGAAGTAAGCAATTCATAAAGTTTATTCGGCACATTGTTTGTTGCGAGATAAAATTTTCATCAGCACAACAAAAGCCTGTTGTTTCATAAATGAAACGCTTTGCTTTGCAATGTTTGCATCGAGGGACGGATGGTAGAGAAAAAGCTTCAGATGGCACCTCTTTTAGCAATTGACGAAATCGAGGTGAGGAATGAAGATGGAGACCTTTTTTATTGTAAAAAAATAATTAAGTATCAAATTCCAACTCACATAACATATTGATTTTAATTATAAATTGAAAGTGTCCCTTACCCCTACGAAGTCTTGTTATTCTTTTATTGTAGGTTGGTCCCCCAGCAAATTCATTTGGGTTCTGATTATATATTAATATTAATCAAAAACAACATCCAAAATAATCATATGGAGTTTCATCACGTGAAGGAAGTAGCAGAGTTTTGAAGAAAAAAAATATGGGTCAAATGCAAACCTGATTGAAATCGACATTGCCCGAAGATGATGGATTTACAAATAAATTAGTTTCACAATCGACATTGGTAGAAACATTATCTCCACAAGAAGATTCATCTTCATTTATGGTAGTGTGAGTGAAATCATTTCGCAGTCTTTTTGTTTGTTGTTGACTTGACGTTGCCGTATTCTCGACAATATATGGTGAAGATCAATATGACTAGGATTACTACTTACACTAATCGGATTGATCTTCAATGCTTTGTATTTAGCATATCTCTCTCTTTATTTTTTACATATTGCTTTCTTTTTTTCGATTGGAAAATCTTTATATGGAATCCTCTTTGAAGGTTCTCGGTCACGATCTTGTAAAATTAAATTATGAACATTAATTTCATATGTATTAGTTTCTCTTAAACAAAACACATTTTTAAGTTTTAGGTATTTTGTGTATGGCATCTTACCATGTGTCGTTATGCTAATGTAGAAAATGTATGTTTCAATTGTAAGAATCCAATCTACACAAGTAAAAAAAGATGGTGTAATAAAGTAATTGCAAATATTAAATTTAAATAATAATAATTCAGAAAATCCATACTTACATGAAACGGTTAGATCAAAAAAGACTTGGTCTATGGCTTTAAGAAAAGACTTGGTCGAAACTAAAATATGAGCCTGAGATGAGTTAGGTGTTGGGTTTTATGCCCTAAATAAAACTCATTTCAATATAATCAGATTTACTTATTAATATAGATCAGAAATAACATTTAATGTTGCATGGTTCACATGATTTATTTCATGATTATATGAACATAATGTATAAATTCATTTGAAATCCTTTTCACATACTTGATCCTGTTTATTGTGCCGTCAACACATTGGAAAGTAAACATGACTATGTGAATAAAGTTTCCTAGATTTATCAGACATAGGGTTTTACTGATATGATAATCTACAACAAAGTTTACTTGCATTTGGAGAAGTGCTATGTTCTTTCCAGATCATTGGTTAAAGTAAAACTCAGGTTGGATGCATGGAGTATGCATCGGAAGGGACCGATATTGAACTTTGACTTAGATTAATTAAACTTACTGTAATATCTATTCAAGTCAATATCACCTAGTTGATCCTAGATCAAATGTTCTTAATCCTGTTATGATTAGGCTCAGTCTTGAAAGGCTATTCGTGTTCTTTGATTTGTTAGTTAAGCCTACTTTTAGGTCAGGGTGATACGTACATTTTGGGAACACGGTAGTGCAATTGAGTGGGAGCGCTAGCATAAACATGGAATCTATAGCTTCTATCTGGCGAATAGTAAGCAAAGGATGATCTCCTTCGAGCTTGACCAAACGAACATAAATGGTGGAGTACTCATTTCACATAAGTTGAAATATCATTTATACGAGGTCAAGTGTTTTAAGGAATAAATACATTGTAGGGTGTAACGGTAATTTAATCCCTTTACAGTGTAGATCATTCATATAGAGGATCATTGATCACATTAGGATTATAACAATGGATAACTAATGATGCGTCTATATGGTGGAACATATAGAGCATTCTATATAACTGAGAGTGCAATTCTAAGTTCTATGCGTGGATTCAACGAAGAATTAATAAGTGAGTGAATTTTAGTAATAAATTCTTGATCTACTTATTGGAAGCTCGGTTATATAGACCCATGGTCCCCGCACTAGTTGAGATAATATTGCTTGTAAGACTCATATAATTGGTTTTGATTAATCAATTATAATTCTCAAATTAGACTATGTCTATTTGTGAATTTTTTCACTAAGTAAGGGCGAAATTGTAAAGAAAGAGTTTTAGGGGCATATTTGTTAATTATGATACTTTGTATGGTTCAATTAATAAATATGATAAATGACAATATTATTTAATAATTATTTATAGTTATTAAATAGTTAGAATTGGCATTTAAATGGTTGAATTAGAAAATTGGCGTTTTTGAGAAAATCAGATGCAGAAAAGGTAAAACTGCAAAATTGCAAAAAGTGAGGCCCAAATCCACTAGTATAGGACCGACCACTTTTGTAGGGAATTTAAATTGATATTTTCATTATTTTAATGCCAAATAATTCAAACCTAACCCTAGTGGAATGCTATAAATAGATAGTGAAGACTTCAGGAAATTTACACTTAAATTTTCTATTTTTCCTTCAGAAAAAACTGAGCCTTCTCTCTCCCTATCTTTGGCCGAACCCACTCTCTATCTCTTCCTCATTGAGATTTCGAAATCCTTAGTGTATGAGTAGTGCCCACACACAGCAAGTGATACCTCAATCATAGTGAGGAAGATCGTGAAGAAAGACTTTCAGCAAGAAGGAGTTCCA
The DNA here is from genome assembly GCF_029168945.1 of Cannabis sativa. NCBI lineage: Eukaryota > Viridiplantae > Streptophyta > Magnoliopsida > Rosales > Cannabaceae > Cannabis > Cannabis sativa. Next base: position 1,195,216 of record NC_083602.1, read on the forward strand.
GCATCAAAGATTTAGAGAAAGAGATCCAGGTTCAGATATTGATAATGCTCTGCTACAGAAAGGAATCAAGGGCTAGATATCTGAACGGAAGGAGTCATATTATTCTGCTGCACCCAATGTAAGGTTTCTTTAACTTTATATGTGTTTAATTTCATCGTTTTAGAAAGTTCATATTTAGGGTGTTAATAAACATACTTGTGAGTAGATCTAAGATCCTGGTAAAATAATTTCCAACATTAGGGCCCAGTACCATGACTTGGTCATCATAATGCAAATGAATTATTTTAAGTGTGTATAAACATAATTGTCACTTCTCCATGGACTCTTATTTAAAGCTATGTAAAATAACAAATGAAAGAAATTTTAATATATTAATAAACCAATAAGCTTTGCTATTAAGATATTAATATATTATTCAGAATCAGCACTTCATCGGCCGAGAGTGGAATTTTCAGCAACGATGAAATAATAAATTACAATAACGAATTAAACGACGAAGAAGAAACTGAGACTTTGATCTCATCTTCTAGAAGCTTCTTCACCACAACTGATTATTCCTCTTCAGAATTATTCAATACACAGTTGAAAACCATACGCGAGACCACACTGGGATTGAGCGGATTGTTTTGGGGGGATTGGTATGGACCATTCTTGATCATTTGGTGTGAACTTTAGAATCAATGTCAATGGAAAAGATGATGCAGCAAGAAAAATCAATTTCAAGAATAGAAAACACAATTTATGGGGATAGTAATTAAGAAAATCCTACAGTGTATGTTTTTCAAAATAGAACTTAAACAGACAACAAAAGTAACATTAATATCTATTCATTTAAATGGTAATACTATAAATATTTATATATATACATATATTTAGAGTACAACATTGCAGCCTAATAAAAGTTCCATGATAACAGATGTCACCACAACTATCCACTGAAATTTTGCCTGCCTTGCATTGTAAAAAGAGTAACCACACAAACAACAATTAAGTTAAGTTGCATCTAAATATTGGTATTTTTAACAATATTTTTCTAATTAAAATTTTGCCAATTCCATTGCCTCATTTAGAAAAGAGTTATTAGAGAATTACCTTGGTATTGTTGATTCTTCACCTCTCCAACTTATGTACCCAAATTATTTTCATCAGTAATACACGATCATTGTCATCTATCTTATAACCATGCCACTCTTCTTCCGAATGTTAGCTTCCCCTATTACATGCGTTCTGCCTTTGGGAAAAGAAATCAAATTAAATTTTTAGAATGAGATTGAAAACAATAAGAACAGAGTGCAAAGAATCAAAACAGAGAGAGAGAGAGAGAGAGAGAGAGAGAGAGAGAGAGAGAGAGAGAGGAGAAAAAGTGACAGGAATGGGTTCAGCATCTAAGAACTGAATTATAGACAAGTCGAGTATTTAGTCTTACACTACAGCAAGTTACAAAGTGGGCAGATGAAATAGAGTTCAAACATTCTGTAAAAGAAGATTAATTATTTTGTACACATTTAAACGTGTAAGCCAAACCTTCAAATGGAATGGAATGGAATCCAATATTAATTAATACACTGTTCACACACTTACACAATCTATCTATCTTTGTCGTCATCTTCGGAGAGCAGTAGTAGTCCGACGAGGCTTTCGATGTTTCAGAGAATAGAAAAAATAAAACAATCACATCCCACATCCAAAATCACACAAAATAGAAAAAAAAAATCTAGAATTTCATTCTCAATAACATAACAATTGAACCTAAAACCTAAAATCAAATTTAAAATCTTACCTTGCTCGTTGTAGGCTATGGAGGTGACGGTGGAGGCGGAGGAACGGCTTCGTGTGGTGGCGTAGAATAGAGAAAGCTCAGGCCTTTGGCTATGATTGTTTGCTCAGAACGAAAAACAAAAAATCTATAAAAGAGACAATATTAATACCTGATAAATCTTGCTGTCATGGTTGGTTGAGTTGAGAAGCTCCTTAGTAGAAACCAAAGCAATTCTCAGAGTCTCCAGTGATTTCAATTTTCTTCGGCATTGCTGTCTCTCAATTCCTCAAACAGAGGACTCAGAAGCTTCACTCTCCGTATCAAATTCCGGGTTGTTTTCTTTTGAACTTTATTTTTGCCCTCCTGTTTTATAAAAAAAAAAATTAGTCTCCCTCACTTTAAATGAGTTGTGATTCTCGAATAATTAGCATCAAATATCAGTTCAATGTTAATGAGATTTGTTTTATTATTATTTTATTCTCATAAACCAAGAATTCAATTATATAAACACACTTTATATAGAATAGATATATATTAAAGACTACAATTCATATGAATTTAAACATTCAAAAAAGACAACAAAAAGAAAATTAAAATTTAGATAATTTTTAGATAGTATGAAAAGCATCTCTCCAATTAACAACAAAAATCTATGATATTTTTAAATTACTTTTTGATTACACATTATAGTATAATTAATAACTACATTTGAACTCTCATACCATTACAAGAAATTTTATGTTTATCCATAATTTTTTTAAAAAAAAGGAATCACTCATGTTTGCATAGGAAGTTGTTTAAACGTTTCTTCATTCGGGTTGCAACCACCAACTATCATTTTCTCATAAATTGCATAAGCACGATCAGGATTACCAGATAAGCTGTAAGTTCGAATGAGAGCATTGTAGGTAGAAACATTAGGTTCAAAACCTTTACTTTGTAGTTCTTCATATACAACCACAGCTTGTTCAACCATTCCTGCAATCCCAAGACTGAGTATTAGATTATTGTATGTGCAAAGATCAGGAAAAATCCCTCTACTCCACATTTCGGTGTAGAGCGATAGAGCTTCCTCTGCTCTTCGTGATCTTCCAAGTGCGTAAATCAAATGGTTATAGCAAATTAAATCCGGACTAAGGCCAGTTCGCTTTAGTTCTTCAAAGTAAAACAAAGCGTCATCAATTTTTCCTAAACGACATAAAGGTTCCAGTAGAATTGTGTAAGTCTTCAAGTTTGGTCTGATCGCTTCTTTAACCATTTTTTCAAACAATTGACACGCAGTTTCGACATCTCCTATTTTCCCGAATCCATTTATAAGAATATTGAAAATCACTATGTTAGGTTTGCAACCATATTCCGCCATCTCCTCGAACAAAAGCATTGCTTCTTCATGTCTTCCTAACTTACAAAGTCCATCAATGAGCGGGCCGTACATATGAGGAACGGGGGAGAAATCGCGACCTACATGATCATAGTAAAAGTCTATAGCCTCATCCACACCATTAAATTTTGCCAAACCCGAAATGAGAAAACTATGTGTAACTGCATTAGGCATGACACTTGAAGATTTCATCTTATTGAAAAGTTTAAGAGCCTCATTCAATCTACTTTCCCTCGATAGACCCCCGATCAAAGTGTTGTAAGTAAGAAGATTCGGTGAGATACCTTTCTTCTTCATGACATCCAAAGTATGAAACGCTTCATCAACATTGCCTGCTTTACACAAACCTTTAATAAAAATGGTGAATGTAACTACATCATGAGCAAAACCATTAACTTCCATTTCATTCCAAATTTCTTTCAATGTTTCCAGCTCTCCACAATCACTTAACTTGTTCAAAAAAGTAATGTAAGTTACCCGATTAGGTTTGCGACTTCTACTAGCTTTCATCTTCACAAACAACGCCTTTGCAATACCGAGTTTACCTGCTTCACATAGAGCACCAATTAGAACAGTATAGGTAATAACATTTGGCTCGCATCCTTCTTTCTCCATTCTCTTGAATACATCATAAGCTTCATTGATTTTCCCGGCTCTTCCAAGAACTCTAATGCAAATGGTAAATGTGTAAGTATCAGGTCTCAATCCCAAATGTTCCATCTCTTTTAACAACCCCATTACAGTTTCTGTATCACTGCAATTCCCGAATGCCACCATAAGTGTTGAATAAGTTTTCAAGCTTGGCTTCATCCCTTCCATGACCATTCTGTTAGAAACCTCCAAAGCCTCCTTACAAAACTTAGACTGGAGAAGCAAATAGATCAACTCATTATACGAACAAACATTCAAAACAAACCCCGCCTTTTTCATCTTCTCAATCGCAGTTGGTGCTTGTCGAATTCCACCGTTGATGTCAAGACTTTTGAATATAGTAAGATAAGTGTTCAAATTTCGGTAAATGGTTTTCTTTTGCATGAAATCAAAAACAGCAGTCATATCCTCCAGCCTCTTATGAGTTAACAAGACTTCAAACATGTAATTGCACGTTTCGGTGGTGTGAACAACATAAGGTAACCCGGCAACAACCATAAAATATGAAAAAGCATAGTTTGGATCCGTTGTAGACTTAAGAACCCTCATAACATCTTCTGAAAATGTCACAACTTTATTCTTCTCCTTGGCTAGTTCCTCCCCTTCCTTTCGGGTTTTCATAACACACCCACATAAACCTATTTGTTGTTTCCTCAATGCCGACCTACTTCTCATGTACCCATTTGTGCAAACCTTTAAATTTCCAAAGCTACTTTCTTTAAATGACTCTCTATGACTCGAAATAGCTAATACAGTCTCCGAAAAAACACAAGTATAACTGAAACTACAACAGTAAGTAGCCGGAGAGCAAACTGCTAATAGACCCATAAAAAGAGCATGTGAAAAAGGAATGAAAGATACCGACTTCAAGGCATAAAATCTGTGAAGATACGTTGTTAGATGCTCCGCTTTATTTTCTCACACTGAAGTCGAACCTAGACCTGTGCTCGAGAGATAGCTATCCATATACCGATAAGGGATGTATGGATTTTGG